>NC_057875.1:29490974-30090974 GCF_019740435.1 Gambusia affinis | reverse complement strand
TGCCGTTAGATGCATCATACGGACTCCTTGGTGCGACCTTGGCTCTGTTTTCACCCTCTGCTCTGGGTGGACCAGACATTGTAAAACCGGGCCAGTATCGGGGTTGGAGTTCTGTCCTATCAAGACACAAAAAGCTTGCTTTAAACATCTGCCACCTTTAGCTCACCTGCTGTCTTTTTACAGGATTTGATAGTATCTCTGCACCTGCTTGTTTCTTAAAAGAGAGCTTTTAACTTCTGAAGGTGACATGTTGTTATTTTTCTTTGTAAGAAATACTTTTCCTTTCTTTACATTATCACGCTGTGCACAAATAAAATTTAATATAATCCATTGTGCAATAGCTTGTTGTCGTCATTCACTCTTTCATCACGCAGATGGCTGGAGCAAATGCCTGCCCCTTTAAGAAAGTGAGGATGTAACAGTGCCGTTTTTGTTCTCTTTTACTTGTGATATTGAGTCATAGCTAATCTAATTGTATAATGATTCATGCAGGAAAGTTGGTAACTTTTTTCTTTTCCTTCTGGTGGGCAGCACACAGACACATGAAGCTGCTTCAAGCAAATCTGGAGTCTCTGAAAAATGACTTCCAGCTGCGGTGCCTCCATGCTGCAGGCTCTGGGTCTGAGGTCAAAATCCTAAGACAGGTTTCAGGATGCAATACACAACTTTTGCTTTGTTTGTTTATTTTTTTCCCCAACCTTCGTATTATGTTTGCATGGATACAAGAGAAACAAATAAATGTGTTGAGCAATGCCCATGAGACCTGAAGACAGTTGTCTGTACTCAGGTTGATAAATGCTAAAGCTAAGCGCATGATTATTCAGCCTGAGGGAAAAAGAAGCATATCATCCACTTCCTGACAAGAACATGTCAGGAATGAAATGAAGTCACCTCCAAAGGCTGTTCATCATTTTCAAAGTTTTTTTTTCCTTCTTTTGATATTCCAGGTTCCTCAGATGCCTTTCAGTGACGACGGTATTAATTAAGTTAAGAAGGCTCGCATTCCAGCTTTTATCCCAAAACAAGTTACACTGTGAGTACTTGGAAAAAGTCTGGGCAGGCAGTTTCTAAGCGGCTTTAAAACACATCCAAACATAAGCGTTGTGGAGAAACCCAAGAACTCAAAAGTCCAGAGAGATCCGGCGGAGAAAAGCCCAAATTCTGTCAGGGAATCACAAACTTGTCTGACAAGATGGCAAGAGAGCAGTGAGAAAAGGAATCCACAAATTCTCATTCATTTAGTCAATCAACTTTACGAGCTTTACAAACAGAAAGCCATTAATACTACTACTAATAATAATAATAAAGAAACCTGCTAGAAATAAAGTCAAGTATAAAAACAGCTCCCTGAATTTCTATGAGGAACTGGAAAAACACAATCCTGTCGTTAGGAAATAACTAGAAAAAGATTGAAACCGTTTGCCTCGGTTCAAGTTGGAGTTCTTCCTCCTGATGCAGGCAAAGGAGTTTGTTTGGATAATCACATGGTCTGATTTTTAAAGAATTTATTTGCAAAATTTGCAAATAAATTATTTGCATTTTTTATAACAGCTGAAGGTAGCATGATTGTGCTATAAAATGGCGATACATGCCTGGAAAACACATTACAGCAGTTCCAATTCCAAAACCATTGCTGATTGAAAAGAAACATGAGGGTCTGTCTCATATTTGTCAAATATTGACTTGATGATCCTCATGACCTTTGGAATGTGTTTGACTGTCACATCTGACCTAAAACTAACAGCATTTCAGAAGCAGAGGATCATGCTGACAGCTTAACATGGTGGTAGTGTGAGGTGACTTGGACGACTTACCATAATTGATGGAATCATGTGAATCCAGCAGAAGAATGTCCTACCATCATGACCCTAAAGCTAAAAACTAATCCACAGTGATGCTGTAAATTGGCTTCACTATTTAGATTCAGTCTGTGGAAGTGTAATTTCTGCTCTTACAGCGCAACACCACCCTCTAGTGGCATTATGTGAGAAGCGCGCATTGAACGAACAAATGACCACGTGTGAACAAATACTCTAGTCTCATTTTAACAAAGTTTTCAAAAGACCTCCAAAGTTCAAAAGTTGCAAATGTTCTATGCTGCAGCTTGAGAGTGAATGTCTTTTTTATATATGCAAGCCCATAAAATATTAATTTAAATTTAGAAAACAAAACCATGACATTTCTTTTTCTCTGTGACTATCTGTGAACAATTGCAATGCTGAGTCAGAAAGGAAAAACTTAAATACAAATGTTATGCAATTACTGGGAGGAACGAAAATCCCAAAGTGACAAAGAAAGGTAACCAAAACTAAACATAAAAAAGCAAATAAAATGAAAATCCAAGGAAAGCAGGCAGGTTACACAATGAGGATACAAAGAGTCAGAAGATTCAAATTAAGCAAGAGGACAAAAGACGAGCACAGAAAAGAAAAATCAGAACAACAGCAAAGAAATATTTACACTATTTAAAAAAACAATTCATTGTTATAATACCAAGATTTTGTGATGTAAAAATCCTGTCCTAATAAATCACTCCAAAACATCCTTGTACTAGCAAACTTAAAACAAAACAGTTTCTAAAACTATTATAATAAATAAATAAATAAATAAATAACAACAATAATAATAATAATAATAATAATAATAATAATAATAATAATAATAATAATAATAATAATAATAATAATAATAATAATACGTAACCTTGTTGCAGGAAGACTAAATACAGAAACTGGGTCAAAAACTGAAAGGAAAAGGCTTTTATGTTGGTTTTTACTTCATGTTGCGAGAAAAAGATATTTGTCTCTTTTACAAGTCTTATCAGTGTCTCACAGTCACAACACATGCGTCACCATGAGACACCGACAGGTGACGTGGTTTTTACACTGCGTAAATCCAAATCCAAATCCATCTACAAGTCAAACTAATGCACAGTTTTGTGGAAGCACCTTCATTAATGAAGAACGGAAAGTGAGACAGATAAAATTACAAAGGATACAATCAAATCAGAACTAACGCCTAGAAATATCTAAATCTAAATTTGTCTCTCAGTTTACAGAGGATGGTTCTTGTTTTTCTGATTTCTGTGTGTCGGGTTTTCAATGTGACACTACTCCCTCACTCACACGCAGCTCATCGTTTCTCATCTAAGAGTCCAGGCAGGACTCACACGTCGTTGCCAGATTGTACAGCTTTGGTCACGGTAATCAAACCACCTTCTTCTGTTCTTTCTGAGATACTGAGTTATTTAGCTTTTTATCATTTTTCTGTGCCCTACAATGGATCTTACATTTAGGTGTTTCTTTAGTTAACAAGCCAACTGTGTAGCTCCATAAGTATTTAGCAAGCAAGCTAACGCTAACTATTTAGCTTCAAACTAAATACTTAGCTCTACGCTAATCAAATTTAACTTGCTAACTAGCTATTTAGTTTGTAAGCTAACTATTCAACCTGCTAGCCAAGTATTTAGTTTAAAAAAGACATTTACAAATGACTAAATAACATGGTAAAAATATGACGTTTATTAAAAAAATATCTGAGTAAAAAACCTCAGACTAATTCCTGAAGTTTTTTGATTCACTTTCTTTCATTTCGCCATCTTGCTAATCAGCGCTAATGGAGTTATAACCCAGAAATTAAATATGACACTGCCTAAGGATCTAAAACTCATCTCATTCTCTGATTAAACCATCCATCCATCCATCCATTTTCTGTAGGGTGACCAGATTTGGGTTTCTGAAAAGGAGGACACTTTTTTTGTTCATAACCCCCCCCCCCAAAAAAAAAATATATATATATATATCTATATATCGTTACTGTCTCGTTACTGACCTCATACTGCTTAACAGTATGGAAAACAAAGCTTCCTTCTGCTGCAGTGACGGCTGCTCTGTCTGACTTTGTCACAAAGAAATCTGTGACTTTAGTCGAAGAGCTTTCACCTCTGGCTGCTTTCACGTGTTTTGCTGAATTCACTGCACTTGCAGGTCGTTGGCACCTTTATTTGCCACAGACACATAAGTGCCTGACTTACACATCAAACACTCCGCCTCATAGGGATCACGACCTTGACGAAAGCACGAGAATCTTTTCTTTAATTCCTTCGTAAACACTTTCGTTTAGGCATTTTTGCCATAGAATCGGCGAACACACATGTTCTATCGCCTGTCACACTTAAAGTTTAACTAGTCTAGCGGCCGGTGTACAAGTCAACTCAGCTATCTTTACTTTTCCCACACACTCTCAAGTGATTGGATTTGGGGAGAAGGGCGGGACTAATTTGCCATATGGAGTAGTGGAACGGAGTGGCAATGTAATCACAATGCACTGTAAGCTATGTAATGTGTTTTGAGGCAGTTGACCAAAATCCCGGACGATTTTTAAATTCCCCCCGGACATTTTTTTAGGTCTGAAAAGTAGGACATGTCCGGGAAAAAGAGGACGTCTGGTCACCCTAATTTTCTGAACACCCTTTGTCCCTAATGGGGTCAGGAGGGTTGCTGGTTCCTCTCCAGCTGCGTCCTGGGCAAGAGGCGGGGTCACCTGGACAGGTTGCCAGTCTGTCGACTCGCAGGGCAACACAGAGACACACAGGACACACAACCATTCACACACACACTCACACCTAGGGAGAATTTAGAGAAACCAATTAACCTGACAGTCATGTTTCTGGACTGTGGGAGGAAGCCGGAGAACCCGGAGAGAACCCACCATGCACAGGGAGAACATGCCAACTCCATGCAGAAAGACCCCGGGCCGGGAATCGAACCCAGGACCTTCTTGCTGCAAGGCAACAGCTCTACCAACTGCACCACTATGCAGCCCATCTGATTAAACCACATCATGCTATTTACAAGAGTCCAACGTTTCTTTATGTTCTGATGTGGTGAAGGAGGAAGCTGGAAGCTAATGCCAAATGTAGAAAACAAAAGTCAGACATGTTCTGTCTGTTCTATCCAGCTGAGAATGACTCAGGCAGGATCAGTCATCAAAGGCGTTCATCAGTGGAAGAAGTGAGCCACACGGACGTCACGTCACGACCTCCAGCACCTGTAGAGGTCAGCTCTGGGGTCAGCAGCTGTTTCTTTTCCCAGCTCAAACATCACAGTGCTCACAGGTTTGAGCAGTGTTTCTCAATTCTGGTCCTCAGCCACCTGCCGGCCCTGCATGTTTTAGGTGTTCCCCTTCTGCCACCTGGATTGAATCTGTGGGTGATTAACGGCTTTTGCAGTACTTGATGACGTCAGAAGAGGTCATGCAATCATTTGGATCGGCTGTTATAAAATAGAGGCACATCTAAAACATGCAGAGCAGGGCGGCCTGAGGACTGGAATGGAGAAGCGCTGGGTTATAGATAACTTCAAAGAGACATTCACTTTTACTGAGTCTGTTTGGTCTGCGTATGGCTCTTCTGAAGTTTGTGGTAACATTAGCATACAAAGGACATGCCAGACTTTTTCACGTCTGTTGCATGCTTTTCAATCAAGAAGCAGAATTATTATTATCTTTTTATCTGAAACCTCAAAGTTGAATGTTTTTATGGCGATTTAATGCGACTGATCAGGACAAAGTGTTCACTGCCTTGAAGTGAGAAGAAAAGAGCTTGGCTTTTTAATTTTTCACAAAGATCTGATATCTTACACCATTTTTCTTCACAAAATCAGTTGCACGTCTTACACAGCTCATACTCAGGGTCACAGGTTCTCAGTTCAGTTTAGGTTTGGATTGGACTAGGCCAGTGGCGCAAAAGGTGGCTATGCAGTGTATGCAACACATAGGGGCGCCGCACTAGAGGGGGCGCAAAAACAATGTAGGATTTTTTTTTCTAGTCAGCATTTTATGTACTTAACAGCTGTTTGTGCATAAAATGATCAATAAAAGAGGAACAGCACTGATTAGGCGCCCCTCCCATCCTACCAGCTGCTCTCCCCTCCCATACTAATAGCATGGTTTTGAAGCGGCCCTTCGAAAACGCGCTGAGGCGCGTTTTTTTTTTCTTTTAAATTTGTTGTAATGCCTCGACAACAGGGAGCTAAAGATGGGGTGCAGAAAAAACTCCGGGGCACAAAACAGAAAACGGAAAAGGGGGAAGGAGGCGGACTGAGCAGCCCCAGAACAAATCATACAAATAAATTAATAGTAAATAAATAAATATTGTGAAGAGAACATTAAAAGCATTTGTTAGGATTGTGTAGGAAAAACGTTGATATCTTTTATAAATAGTGTTTTGTGGTCAATATTATTTCACCATTTTATTAATGTGGGTTGCCAGTTTGGATTAGGCTTCCTATCAAGCTATAAGAATGATAGAAAACATGCTAACAAAAAGCCTCAGACCTGCAGCTCATACGTGGTGCTAGACTCAGGCTAACAGAAGAGGATCTTTGGCTCACATGTTCACATCCACCTCAAAAATATGTAGTTGCGCCCCTGGCAGAGGTTACATCACTCGGCCATTCAAACACATTAGTAACACATTGACAACCTGCGGCAAAAGAGCCACAATTGACTCTTTGAACGTTTCACAATGAACCTTTGAACCTTCTTCATAACTTTGGCAAAACTTTAAATTAAAAACATATATGTTCTAAATATGGATTTAATAATTCTTGGTTTTGCATTTGCTAAAACATAATGTTTTTTTAGCCTTTTACATAATTTTACACAAATATTAATCCATAATTCATTAATCTGTTCTCTTGAAGACATCATACATTTTTATTGTTTTTGAAACCTATAAATAAACCCCATCCATGTTCTTCTCAACTCTGACCAGCTTCACTGGTGTGTTAGGTTTTTCAACACACAATTCCACTTAAGCCAAAATGTTCTGTTCTGGTCCTACTGACCGCAGTGTTTGGTGTTTTTGTTCCCTTGTTTGAAACTTTAAAGCAGACTTCTTTTAGTTTCTTTTTAACAATAGTTTAGGTCACTCATCCATAAAGGTCAGATCTGTGCAGTACATGACCCCTAGTTATCTTGGTATCACATTCTCACCTTGCCTGCTGTGGTACATATCCAATAAAATAAAATTTGTGGTAATAAGAGTACTTTCTTTAGCCTACTAACTGCTGCAGGCTCTTCAACCAAGAAGAGAGGAAGACTTAATTGTTGCTGATACCAACTTCTTTGGCAGGATGTTTTGCTTTTAACCTCTTATGACAAATTCTGAAATAGAAAGTATATGGCTTAATCATGTAAACTGAATAATATTTATTGATTCATTTCACAATGCAACATAGAGTCAACAATCAAAACAGAACATTAAGTCTTCTGGAAGGTTGATACAACAGCAGCAGATCTTATGTATTGTGGTGATAAACCATTCAGTGATTTATAAACTAACAACAATATTTTAAAGTCTATTCTTTGAGCTACAGGGAGCCAGTGGAGAGACTTTAAAACTGGTGTTATGTGCTCTATCTTCCTGGTTTTAGTCAGAACTCCAGCAGCAGCATTCTGGATCAGCTGCAGCTGTTTGATTGATTTGTTGGACAAACCTTAACAGCTGTTGCAATAATCAATGTGACTGAAGATAAAGGCATGGATGAGTTTCTCTAGATCTGGTTGAGACATTAGTCCTTTAATCCTGGAAATGTTCTTCAGGTGATAGAATGTCGACTTTGTAACTATCTTTACGTGGCTCTGAATGTTCAGGTCAGAGTCCATCACTACTCCCAGGTTTCTGGCTGATCGCTGATTTTTAGTTGTAATAACTGAAGCTGTGAACCGACTCTAGATCGTTCCTCTTTAGGTCCAAAAATAATAACTTCAGTTTTGTTTTTGTTCAGCTGGAGGACGTTTTGGCACATCCACACATTTATCTGTTCTAAGCATCTGTTCAGTGATTGGATGAGTTCTGAGTCTCCTGATGACATCGTAATGTAGAGCTGTGTGTCATCTGCATAGTTATGGTAGCTAATATTATTTCCTGTTATAACCTGAGCTAGTGGGAGCATATTGAATAAGAGGGATCCTAGGACTGAACCTTGGGGTACCCCACATGTGACCTTTGACCTCTTTGTATCCATTCTGTAGATAGTAAACATGGCGATAATGTAAACTGAATAATAATAAATTCATTGCATAGATATGATTTGGAAAGACTAAAAGTTGTGGAGTAAAAATCAAATGTAATGTTCTATCTTCCTGGTTTTAGTCAGAACTCCAGCAGCAGCATTCTGGATCAGCTGCAGCTGTTTGATTGATTTGTTGGACAAACCTGTGAAGACGCTGTTGCAATAATCAATGTGACTGAAGATAAAGGCATGGATGAGTTTCTCTAGATCTGGTTGAGACATTAGTCCTTTAATCCTGGAAATGTTCTTCAGGTGATAGAATGTCGACTTTGTAACTATCTTTACGTGGCTCTGAATGTTCAGGTCAGAGTCCATCACTACTCCCAGGTTTCTGGCTGATCGCTGATTTTTAGTTGTAATAACTGAAGCTGTGAACCGACTCTAGATCGTTCCTCTTTAGGTCCAAAAATAATAACTTCAGTTTTGTTTTTGTTCAGCTGGAGGACGTTTTGGCACATCCACACATTTATCTGTTCTAAGCATCTGTTCAGTGATTGGATGAGTTCTGAGTCTCCTGATGACATCGTAATGTAGAGCTGTGTGTCATCTGCATAGTTATGGTAGCTAATATTATTTCCTGTTATAACCTGAGCTAGTGGGAGCATATTGAATAAGAGGGATCCTAGGACTGAACCTTGGGGTACCCCACATGTGACCTTTGACCTCTTTGTATCCATTCTGTAGATAGTAAACATGGCGATAATGTAAACTGAATAATAATAAATTCATTGCATAGATATGATTTGGAAAGACTAAAAGTTGTGGAGTAAAAATCAAATGAATAATGTGGGACATATTTGAATGAGACAGTTGGAGGAAGGTTTGAACAAGCTTGTTCTTCTTGCAATGCATGGAAGGCACCTATTGTTCTTCTGTCAATAGAACGTCTCTATTTATTTTTCTTCCATTACTGTTAATGCGGCTCGCATTAACAGTAATGGACTAACATCCAGTTGTTGATCATGTGATTCCTGTGATGCGAAGAGTCTTTACATTGCAGTTTTCCAAAATATACAAATTTTTACTCATTCTAACAACCACTTTCTCCTATTGCAACACCCTTTTATCGAAAAACGGGAGTTTTTTTCCAAATTGGCATGTTTCCATTTTCAAAATGTATTTTTAGCATTCCAATTTGCGAAATTTTTACAGTCAACAGAGCAATGCAACTACAGAGACAGGACAAACAACAACCAATACACACACTCACACTCGAGGACAGGTTAGAGCAGGGGTGTCCAGACTTTGCTCACTGAGGGCCACATACATAAAAATATAGGAGGAGCTGGGCCACCTATTATAAATTAGGTATAGTCTTAACCTTAGTGTATTAAAGTTAGAAAAAGCTATTAAAAGTGGTCAAATATTTTATATTGTTGAATATAATTAAATACAGCTTTGCATAAGTGGACCTTTATTGATTTATTCAGAAAAACATTTGGTAGAAACTTCTCAACACAGCAGCCTTAGATTTCTTCTTACAAGATTTACAATACAGAGAAAAAACAGTACAGGAGAAAATGGGACGGGTAAAGTTTAAGCTTGTTATTCAAGTCATCAACGTTCATTTGAAATGTTTATGAACATTAACAGACTGTACTGGACTTAACAGGAGTGCATATAATTTTTGTAGTGGCTACTTGTTCGTTTTGGTGTAAAGCCACTATATTGATGAATTAGCTTCAGCTTTCTTTGTTAGTTTTGGTTAGCTTAGCTCTTAGTTGACGTGTTTCTGTTCGGTGATATGCTCTTTACAATTGTGTCCTTTAGGTGGCGCTTTTCAACATAAAACATAGTAAAATAAAACCTTATTGTAAAGACAATATCTAAATATGCAAAAGGCATACAGAAAATAAACAATGTTCAATGTTATTGGCTGCGCAAGGTATGTAAATCAGGCCATTCAGTTTTGGTGCTGATTCGACGCCACTTGTGCCAAAAATCCAGACAGATGTCACTTGATCAAGTAGCACATATACATCAGATGAGATCAGCTGACTTTGTGTTAAAAGAAAAACGCATATAAGTGGTGCACAGGGTAGTGACAGAATTAATGTGCATTATTGAAATTTGAAGTATGTCTACTTGCACATGTATTAACTCACAGGTACTGTGAAATATATTTTTTATTCACCTAAAGTGGGAACATCATTGCACTCAATGGGAGCAGTGCAGCTGTAGTTTGGACCGAAGGATGGCTGGCAGGTCTGGAGTAATTATAATGGTTGAGATGCAAAGGACATTGTGGAGATGGCAGTCGGTCATTTTGGTTCTCACTCTGCCTTTGTTCTGTTAACAGCAAAAATCTTTGCTCACATATGTATGTTGAGCCACATAGACTGATCTTTTTTTTCACGTGGCGTCTCAACAGAGGAAACTTTTCTTTTTCCAAGCCCTGGTAGAACTCGGGGAGGGAAAGCTTCAGATGTTGATTCTTCAGAGAAACATCACACTGGATTTCAATTAGTTCTAATAGCAGGTTCTCTTCCACTTCTTCGGGATCCACCAAAAAAGGAGTTGCGAATAGCTTGATTTATTTTTGGCGCAGTGTCTGCTGTCAAGCTATCTGTACCAGTCCGTGGTGAAGAGATGAGTCAAAATGCTCTGATTTACAGTCGATCAGTTCTCACCTCATCTATGGTCATGAGCTTTGGGTCATGACCATAGATCATTTCTTCTGAGCAGTGGAAGAAGAAATGACCAGAAAGAAGAGATATCCAAGGGTTTTGATCAGTGTCGTTCAGTCAGGGGAGGCAGGCGACACAACCTCACCTGTCATCATGGAAAGATAATATATAATGATAAAATAATTTATATTGCTCTTTTCATCTTGTGGTTTGTACTATAAAGTACCTATTTTTCATTTACCTTAACCAATTCTGATTATTTTTTTCTTCAAAATCGCTGAATTTTCTTAATTTCCCATTCAAATGCTCAGAAGCGAAGCCGGTGAGGCAGCAGCGAGTTGAGCCTCACCTGGGATTGATCAACCTCTCTCTAACTGCACTGGCTGCCATTCTATGGGAGCATGTTCCTCCAATTTAATATATGAACTGATTTTCCATAATTTAGCTTATGTATAATAATCTGCAGTGCTTTTTGTCACCAACTGTGTGATTAACGTGTTTCGTGTGCTGAGGAGCGATCAGAAACCAGAGAACAGACTCGAGGTGAGGCAGGCAGTTCTCTGGCCTCAGGCAGGGGGCGCTCATGATCCCAGACATTGGGACTCCACAACTGCAGAGTAATAGACAATAGCACTGAGCTAACCATAAAGCTAGCCATACAGTAAAGTCAAGTGCAGTGATATATTTATAGTTTTCTCCTCTTACCACAGCAATTACTTATTAATAATCGCAAAATAAACATTAAGCCTAAAACCATACTGCAACAGGCTGAATGTTCTCTTTGTGTGGGAAATATCGGAATGTTTTTGGTGGAGTTGTTGTCAGTTGCTATGGCAACGAGTCTGCGTAGCTGCACTCATATAGAGAAAGACTTGGTTTTGACTTTTGAGTTGCACTTTAACGGTTTTTCCCTTTGCTGCGGAGCGAAAATTAATAATATCTACATGTCCAAGTTTGATTGAGTTAACGGAGTTATTCCACAACGGCAGCGCGGTTACTGATGACATGTAAAACAATAATCTTTTTGCCCTTCAGCTTTGTCTGCATGAGTGGATTTTGGTCAACTGGCTCAAAACACATTACATAGCTTTCAGTGCATTGTGATTACATTGCCAATTTTCTTACCCATTCCAGGTTTCTTTGTATGAAATTAGTCCACTTTAAATCAATCAGTTATTATAAGTTTGTGTAAAAGTAAAGATAGCTGAGTTGACTTGTACAGCTAGACTAGTTAAACTTTAAGTACAGGCGATAGAACATGTGTGTTATTCTATGGCAAAATGCCTAAACGAAAGTGTTTAGGGAATTAAAGAAAGATTCTGCATATCCCTAAAAGTGTTTGATGTGTAAGTCAGGCAGTTATGTGTCTGTGGCAAATAAAGGTGCCAACGACCTGCAAGTGCAGTGAATTCAGCAAAGCACGTGAAAGCAGCCAGGGGCGTGTTAAGGAAGAGTATTTTAAAATTAGCTCAATTTGGAAAAAAGCTTGGCTCACTCTTCCTCTGATCCCAGGTCCTCTCAGCGTGCGGCAATAAGGAAGACAACAATGCGTGATGACGTCACAGAATTACAGCGTTTAATCCCATACTAAACAGCGTATGAATTAACAAGAAAACCGCAGAGTTACAGAGATATACATTCTTTACCTGAGACAAAAGAATTAGAAGAAAGAAAAGATAGAGAAAGAAGCAAAGACATGTCTTTGGAGAAAGCTGATGCCAAACAGGCAGAAGAGGGCAGCTATCTGAATTATTATTATTGTGCATTAACTCTTATAGTGAAGGTGTGTCTTTCCTTTTTAATATATTCAATTAAGGCGTACCTCTGTTTGACCAACCAGAAGCTATCTTGGACACTCAGAAAAACATAGAACTTCCCTTAATTTCACGCCAAGATCAAAGGTTTCTTTGCTGAAACAAGGAGCAAGCGTATTGGCTTCTCTAGGGCCATGGGCAAAAACCATAAACAAGACTTAACAGATACCTGTGAAATTGCAGTGTCTTTATCTCAGAACAAAGTTAAATCCAGTAATTTGTTCAAGGAAAGTTATTCACAATCAGTTTTGCTCTGCTGCATCCAGCATTCTCAAAAGACTTAAATCTTTGCCACATATAAATCAACAAAACAAAATGAGGTACAATTGCTTTTCTTAATCTATGAAACATAACATTCAAACAATTTCCATTTGATTCAGATATTGTCACAGATAGTACAATTTTCAAATACATTCATCATTTACTAGATTAGTAGTTCTAAACTTAGATAATACAATCTTCATTAAAAACTGCTATTACTTAGAAAATGTCTTAGAAATTAAATGTTAATGGTTTCACATTCTGTGTTGTACTCAGTTTTATACCATCCCAGATGTTGGTTGAAGACTTTTGATGTTCTCAGAACAAACAGTTTCTGTCCTGCAGTAGATGCTAATTTATGGCCTCCTGACCTCTGGTAACAGCAATTTCAGAGAGATCTTTGATCTGCCTTGGTTCCTGTTTGAATACAATTGAATAGTTTAGTTTTAAATCCTTAACACAAACCTGTTCAAAATTAAGACATTTGTTCAAAATAAGAATGTTCAATATACCTTTTTCACATGGTGTAAGATTAACTGTATTAAGCACTAAAAATAATCATTTTCCTCAACAGGCGAAAGCTCTTCGGCTAAAGTCACAGATTTCTTTGTGACAAAGTCAGACAGTGCAGCCGTCACTGCAGCAAAAAACTTTCTTCCATACTGTTACAGTAGAGGTCAGAATAGACACATGTTTTATTTATTTTATTTTTTTGTAAAGAAAAATAATTATTTTAGTGCTTAATACAGCTAATACCCCAGTGTAAAAAGGTATAGAACAGTCTGATTTTGAAACAAATTTCTTAACAGTTAATCTTGTGTCAGTGTAAAAGGTATCTTGAACATTCTATGTTGAAAAATTTCTTAATTTTAAACAGATATTGTAAGAATTTCTAAATTATCCAACGGGTAAATATCAAAGGTCAAACTAGATGCATATCTGGAGATCTTTATGATTGTTATCAGGGTCAGGAAGCATAAATTAGTATCTGCTGAAGCCTTTTCACAGAACATCAAAGGTCTTTTAACCACAACATAGAATGTTGAGATCATTAACATTTTTCTAATGTTAATGAGAAAGCAAGTTTTTAATTAAAGTGCATTATCTAAGTTTAGAATGGTGAATGCTGAATGTATTTGAAAATTGTACTGTCTATGATAATAACCGAATCAAATGGAAAGGGTTTCAATGAAAATGTGTTATTTAGTATTAGAAAATTGTTTGAATGTTATGTTTTATAGGTTAGAAAAGGAATTGTACCTCATTTTGTGCTGTTGATTTTATGTGACAAGGCAAGGATTTAAATCTTTGGAAAATGCTGAATGCAGTAGACCAGAAGTGTGAAGATCTTAAATTAAATTACTGAGCTTAACTTTGTGAAGGAGACACTCCGAATTTCACAGGTATCTGTGAAGTCTTGTTTTATGCTTTTATTTGCCCAAATGGAGAACCAGGATTAGTTGTCTTTTTTTCTTCCAGAGACAAATGGCCTTGATCTCTGGCATAAAAAGGGAAGTTCTAAGTTTATCAAGAACAGATTGGTCATACAGAGCTACGCCTTAATGAATACATTAACAAGGAGAGAAACGCCTTCACTATAAGAGATCGAACATGATAATAATAATTCAGATTGCTGTTATTTTCTGCCGTTTTTGGCATCAGCCTTCTCCCAAGACTTGTCTTTGCCTTTTCTTTTCATCTTGTTTTATTCTTTGTCTGTCTCAGGTAATGAGTCTGTTCTGAAGCTGCAGCTGTTGACTTCATGTGGCTCATGGATTAAAGCTGTAAATCTGGAGCCATCACGCATCGCCGCTCCTGATTGGCACACGCTGCCCTGAAGACCCTGAAATAGGAAGAAAGAGATGCCAGCTTTTTCCAAATTAAGCTAAAAGTCTTTTTCTTCCTTAGGGGGATAAAATGATTGTAATAAAAAAAAAATGTTCCTTTGAAAAAATTGAATTGTTAAGTATGGGTAAATTAATTCATTCTAGTTTTTGATCTTGAATTTTAAATATAATTTTGTCAAATTTTTAAAGTGAAAAGTATGCAAGAATTATATTGCATTTCTTCCACTTGACTGTATCATAACTTTAATTTGTCTTTGTTGAAAAAAAGTAGTCTTTCAAACTTTTTATAAAATCAATTCTCTTTAAAGTTCATGTCAAACAAAGAAATAATTGCTTTTTCTTTTTAAATCTGTAACTTGAAATTTTGACTTCATTCTTAGTTTCTTATTGTTCAAATGTCAGAATCTGTATTCCATCTCATCCAAGTTGTCAGTAAAACACAACTTGTTTCTTTGATTTATTTTCAACCAGCTTCACTATAATGAAGAAATCAGATGCATCTTTTCCAACAACTTGTAGCTAAATAACAAACAAAACAAAAAAAGTAAAAGTATGCTTTGATCCTAGCCCTGTAGACTGAGGTTTGATGAAGCTTTTGCTGGGAGTAAAATGTTCAGCTCAGTGTTTATGACCACCATTAAGATGTATATGGGGAAAATAAAAAGAATTCAGCTAAAAACCCTATCAGTAACCTGCTGTTCCAGCAACCTATTGGGTCTCATTGAAAGTTAGACATTTTCTGCACTGTTTTAGAATTATAGTCTATTATATAATATAATTATATAGAATTATAGTCCATGTTGGCCATGCATCTAAATATTGAATTAATATTAACAGCCGTCTCATTTGGATCGGCTCTCCTCTCTGTGCAGTGGAATATGGTTGTTTAAAGCACAGGAAATTTCTGGTAAACAGTGTTAAACTGGCTCATTACATACATCTTGGATAAATGTTAGCAACTGGGCAAAATTTCAACAGAATCCATGCCTCTAGAAAGCAGTACTTTCTCACCATTTGAGGGTGAGAAAGTACTGCTGAGCAAAGCAAAGTGTACGACAAGGTGCCTGCTTTTACCAGGTGGCTACAACCCCAGACCTAAAGGTACCTTCCAACTTTCTCTCTCTACTCACTCTTTCATTCTTGCTTGTTGGTCCTAAGTTGTTCTTAATTTTTCTGGACTGCAACACATGAAAAAAATGTCCAAAGAAATCTTCACTTTGTGATGTTCTCATAAGGTGTTCTGACGTTATTGAGGAGGGGCTTCATGGTGTAGTAAATGTTATTTGTCCAGCCATCTTACTTTACATGAAGAACCAGCATTTAGCTTTTGTTTTTTCTGAAGCTGCTACCCCCGTGACCCAACCCTGGATAAGCGGAAGAAGATGAATGAATGGGTGGATGAATGGATGGATGGATGGATGGATGGATAAATGGATGGATGAATGGATGGATGGATGGATGGATTGATGGATAAATGGATGGATGGATGGATGGATGGGTGGATGAATGAATGGATGGATGGATGGATGGATGGATGGATGGATGGATGGATGGATGGATGGATGGATGGATGGATAAATCTAGAACTCAGCCTAGAACAACTGGAGCCAACATTTAGTTTTGTACCTCACTAATCTTACCTAACCTTGTGAACCAGTATCTAGTTTTATCAGAACAAGATTCCCCTACTAGTTTATAAATTATGGACTACTTATTCTTACTCTTATTAAATATGGGATACCAATATGTAGTTTTATACTTTTACCTTTTTGTCTCTCTTTTGTTTTGTATTTCTTTCTAATTCATGTAAAGTTCTTTGAATTGCAATGTTGCTGAAAATGTGCTACATGAATAAAATGACCTTACCTACCTTATTGTGTATTAAAATTCCTCATGTTTTTGATCATAGGGTTGAAAAAAGGGTAAACCTGATGTTCCTCAGTGTTTTCTAACCCAAGAAGATTAGAGGTGATTTGATTTTCTTTACTTCGTCCAACCACATAACCAATCCAACAAACTATTGTGTATCATTATTTTTCATCTCCCCCTGCGTGACTTCATTATCCTCCATCTAACACAGCATGAGCCACACTTCCATTTCAGGCAAAGACAGTGGAACCATCACAGAGCCTGACGTTTACATGTGTCACAAAAGAACAGTCTGGATAGCCCAGATTAAACAGTCTGCCCAATTCTTCTAGGAAGGATCCGGAATGTTCTTTGGTCTGACAACCACTGTGTGTTGGATAATCCCAGACCGCTCTGAGTCCAGGAAAAATTAGAACTACGTTAATGATTAAGAAGATTCATTTTAACGTAGTAAATATTAGAGCATTTGTAAATGTTAAACACAATGCAGTCTGAGGGCTCAGAGATCACTGATGATCAGTCAGTTCTTTACCTAGCACTGACTGGTACACCAACAGATGTTTTTCAGATTTTTTTTGTATCCATCCTGACTTACACTTTTCAATAATCTGCAATCTGATTTAATTAGAGTAAATCAAATTACAAGTTTGTCTTCATCTTGTAGTGGTAGTCAGGAATACTGTTATGAATGGACTTTCTTTAAACTACAATCACTCATTGTGCACGTGTTGCTTTGAATAGGACCTATTGTTAAGATATCTGTTCTTAATTCTCATTTAATTTCCCTTTGGGTAATTCTAATTTGAATTACTTTGTAGAAACCAGTTTTCAGTTTGACATTAAAGGCTTTTTTGTAAACGTTTGTCAAAATTGCCAGCTTTTGTTGATCACAATTGATTTATAAAAGTAATAAAGTGTTGTATCAACACAACTTAAAGTATTTTACGTTTTGTCACGGCTTCTACTGTCGACGGGCTAAAGGAGATGTAGAGTCCATCTGCAGGATGAAGCATTCATGGCCTTCAGGGAATTCACAGCATCGGCTGGACTTTGCTGCCCTGACCTCAGAGCAGATAAATAACCTCCATCCAGCTGAGTTTAGGAAACAGAAAAATGAGGAATCAGTCATCCCTGCTTCTGCCTTATAATGTCTCACTTTTGTTTCCAAGAGTGTCCCATTGACCTTCAGGATCTCATAAAAAAAAACCTGCCCATGTCTTTTTACCTCGCATACCAGCAGGGGGCGCCATTCAGTGTCCAGAATAGTGCCAGGTCACAATTCTGAAAAGATACTTTGCTGATATTTGGACTTTCCTCCTAATGTTCTAGGGAGAATTTTTGCAACTAAATATTCTTTTTTTTGTTTTTTTTTTATTTGTTGTTATTAAGATTTTGGACATTTTACTGTATTCTTTAGAGGAACTTTAGTGAAGATGTTCCTTTACTTGTGCCTTATCACCAGTGTTAGCTAAATAGTACAGTTATTCAAGGACTGATGAGTAGAGTTGAAAGCATGGGAGGAAAACAGACCCAGAAAATGTTGTCTTCTTGTTCTGCTGCAGGTCGGATGCAAATCATTCCTGGAGGACATGTCATGCTTTCAGATAAGCACTTAACAAAAGCAAGCATGTACGAGGTTCACCACTGAACCTCATGGTATGTTTACCACGTTTTCCTCTTCCCTCCTCCTCCTCCTGCTGCTGCTGCTGCAGCAGCCTGAGCCAAGTGCAGTTCACCACCACTGGAGCCACAGAGACACACCCATCGGGTGTACACACACGCTACACGCACACAACCTGTCTTCGACACACCCTTTTGGCAAATGTGCTGGAAATGCCCTGAGGTATGGCAAACACAGTTCCTCCAAAAAGGCAACAACACTGCAGTGGGCGCGGGAGTGTGGTTGTGAAATTTCAAGTTCATTAGGAAGAAAAAAGAAAAATCTCAACATAACAGCCAGATCTCGCAGTAATGCTTCATTCCGAATCTTGTTTGAGTCCAAACATGCTTATCACTGGTGAACCATCAGATATTTTGTTTTTGCTGTTATCTGCTACATTTAGAGACAAAGAAGCATGAAGTGTGGCCTTTGGAGTTTGATTCATAAGATTCTCAACATGTTAAGTGAACAAGTTGTCTAGGAACTTACTTGGAGCAAATTCCTCTGTACTTCTACGGCACGTATGTTGCTAGAAGATTGAAAAAAAAAGAAGAGATCCAAACTGTTTGCATCAAATTAAAGAAAATGTTCAGGAACAAGGAAAGAACCAGCTAGGTTCAAGCCTTCCATGAAGCAGAATGTTTAAATCCGTCCAAATTTTAAGGGTGTGTGCAAACATGGGCTAAACCCATGTTTAGCCCGCTTTAATCAAACTCTGGTTTGTTTGTTTGGGGAGGTGTGAATGGGCAACTGAACTCTGATGCAAACTAAAAAAGCAAAATCTGGTTTGCTTAAAAGCCTTGGTCTTGCTTCAATTGAAGTGAATTCTGGATGTGGATCCAAACGGACTGGAGACCACTCCAAAAGCAGGAAGCCAACTAGAGCCCAAGGCATTCTGGGTAAACAGATCCAAAATAAATGAGGAGGACCCAAACTGCAGCAGAACAAGGACATACACATTGTGGATTTTAAAAATAAAACAATCAATTTACAGATCTCTAAGAGACACAAAGGAACCCAGGCCATAGGAGCAGTATAATGGAACAATGTAGCAATAAGCAAAAGAAACCAATAAGTAAGAAGTGTGGAGAAGTGATTGTGGAATGGAAACCAGTGGAGTACAATTATCTGAATGTAGAGACACTTGAAGGGGAGAAACAGAGGAAATATGGAAGAAAGGTCCTAGAGTAGTAAATCCAAACTGTAATAAACCAGGAAACTCTGTGCTACTGGTAGAAATACTAAAATAATCTAGATAGAAACACCAGTACACAAATGTCAAAAACACAAAATTTTACCAAGTATTGTTTTTCTGGTTTCTAGTGCAACTATACAAACAAGACAAAACTAACTTACAAGTAACACTTGAGGCAGATACAGGAGCTTGTTTTAGGTTGATAATTCCTTAATATTGATATAAAAAAACACAAGTTCCACTGGTAGACATTTTTCACATTACCAGTGAAAAAATCTGCCAGTGAAACTTGTAATTTATAAATATCAAGAAATTATTGTCTTAATATATTTTCTCTAGAAACTAGGCAAAAAACAAATACCTGGTAAGCGATTTTGAAGTTAAAAGACAGTGACATGCACACTTAATTGTCATTTTCAAAAGACCTTCAATTTGTACCATCTATGGCATTATGAGTCCAGTGTGGAAAGACAACTGGTCAAAGAAGTCATTAAAAATTAGAAATATGGCATATTGGTTAATGAGTGTAAGTTAGCACAACTGCACTGTAAAATGTAAAAGTATATCTTACTCAAAAAGAAAAGTGACCTTAACTCATTCCAGCTTACTCTGTTGACTATACTAACTTAAACTTAGCAAAGACAACTTTCTACTAAGGCAAGTAATCAAACTCATCTGCAGCAAGTAACCCGAACTTGGAGTTATGAGTGAGCAAAACGCATCTGCATAACCAGCAAAAAACTCGGCATCATTCGGCAGCTCTCGTTGAACGCACATGCGCATTGGACACTGACGAGTGACGACGTGTTTGAAAGAAACGCCAAACTGTCAACAATACGCGGTTGTTGCTGCAGCTAAGTTTTGTCACGGTAAGTCCCACTGTTTTTTAGCAAACTTATATTCGTTATCTCGGCCGTATAATTCATCCGTAAGTCCAGGTTTTGAGGTTAACTTTATGTGTAATGATTTAGCGATGCCTGGGACTAACGTTAGTCGAAAATATCATGTTTATTTAGTGGCAACAAGATGGAGCGGCAGTGCAAAAAAGCTGTCCGGGGCGCAAAACAAAAAAAGGAAAAGGGATAAGGATAAAGATGTTGGCGGGTTTAAAAAGCCGCTGTACTGTTATAGAAGGCTTATGATGAGTAGACTGCCATAGGTGGGACAGCTGTAAACTGTAGGAGAAGCAGCTGTGATGAAGAAGTGTAGGGTCACCAGATTTGGGTTTAGAATCAGCGGACACACATGTGCTACCGATTTCTTTGCCATACAAAGAAACCTGGAATGGAGTAGTGGAACGGAGTGGCAATGTAATCACAATACACTGTAAGCTATGTAATGTGTTTTGAGGCAGTTGACCAAAATCCCGGACGATTTTTAAATTCCCCCCGGACATTTTTTTAGGTCTGAAAAGTAGGACATGTCCGGGAAAAAGAGGACGTCTGGTCACCCTAAAGAAGTGTTATGTTGATATGTAATTGTGGTGTTGCTTCTATTGTTGTTAGGACTGAGAGGTGTCTCACACCCCCATTGGGATCCTGACCATCATTCCTGAGGACAGGCAGGCCTCCACTGACTCACTGCACCTCCAGTCTTCAAGTACTGCCATCATTTTGGAAGGAAGTCTTGTCATGAATGATCTTGGGAATCTTCCACATGCCATGTGTTTGCTCTTTGGACTTATTTATACTCTGAATTTGGAGTACCCTCAACAACTGAAGTACACCTTTGACTTCATCCAAAGGGTGCTTCTGTCACTTGGACATAAATCCCTAAAACCAAAAATACAATCACTCAAAAATCTTCTGATGCAATGAGTGAATGTGATGTGACATTATGGATCAATGTTGATACCTTTATCCTTATTGGAAAAGTGATTTTTATTTCTTGTTTGATTCTTTTTTTGTTGGAGAGAGCATCGTTGCATTTGCAGACTGCTAAATGGTTTTATGTTAATGAGGAGAAACATTACTTCACTTCACTACTTCATTATTTACTTTATCAATGTTACGATAAATGTTAGGCTCTAGTATTGAGAATTGAGTTTTTGTTTCACACCAGTCAACAAAGACATTCAAGCAGGGATTCTCAAAGTTTTAAAGACTGAGGGCCATTTGAAGGATTCAATATTAGTTTGAAGGCTACCCTAGAAAAAAAGTCATGTCATTTTTTTCCCTAAAAAAGTCTATGGAAAACTTTATTTCCAGGTTAGTGTGTATGTAACCACACTTGAGAACCTTGTATTTAAGGTAAACTTGTTTAATTATTAAACATTTTTTTCCATTCAAACTGTTGTCTGTTGGCTCTTCGTTCCAATAACTTAACACTTTTGGTTCATCGTACTTGAACATATCAAGGCAATTGGTTTCCTGATATTTTGCAAGTAATGTGAACTCTGAAACGTGTAAGCATAACTTATTTTTATGAGTACTGCTTAATTGACATAACTCACAATTTGAAGTAGTCATAATTGACATTTTATAGTCAACTTTACTAATGATTTTGAGTTAACGGCACTCAAGTTTACTGCCATTATCTGAGTGGTCTAAACATAGTTATTTTTAGCAATAACACCTTAAAATGAATTAGCTACTTTACTTGGAGATTTTGAGGCAATCGGTTTCCTAACTTTTTTAAGTAAAGTGAACTTATTACATTTTACAGTGTGTGTTATTCAGGCTGAGAAATGGACATAATTAGAGATTTAAAATCCAGGAAGGTGTACTCTGTGATGACACGTCAAATGAATGAGAGCCACAGAACAGTGACACGGCATGTCATGTGACCCACCCTGTGGAACTCCTCTGTCATCTGTCTGATGAGATCCATTGCTCTGAAGAGTGAACCCAAACAGCCTCATCTTACTCAGTCTACATCCCGGCTCTCTTATCAGGCCTGCCAGTCTTCTCACCAAATGCCCTCTCTTGTTCAGGAAGTGGCACAAAGGAAATTTTTTTTCTTCTTCACTGCCCACAGTGATTCACTGCTGAGACATGCTCATACATAGTTGGTTTACCCTTCAGAACTAAGCCCATTATTTCTGGCAGAGTGAGACGTTTTGACATGAGGACCAGAGTTCTGACTCAGAGGGGTGCAGGGTGGAAGAACAAAGACCCTGTTAGCTCTCAGCCTTTGCTTCCCTTTCATTTAAATCCAGTGAAACTAAAGGGAGATGTGATGTAGTAGAGCTTTTTTTAATAAACATTGGTTCATATCAAACAGCAATTTTTGCTATGAAGAAGAGGCCGCTGCCGATGGAGCCAATATGGCGTTCGCTTCATGGTGGGTGGGGACCTTGAGGTTGTTGAACACTGACTTTCTCAGAGGGAAGTGAGACTGGCAGTGTTGGGTTAATTCTATAGGTTGGTCATACACCAGGCATGTTCTAAATGTTCTCTGTTTGTGGATAATGGCTCTCACTGAGTCCCAAAGCCTCAAAATGACTTTATTAAATATCATAATGACAGATTTTTAACATTGTTTCTCCTCTGTTCTTGGATGTTATTTTTATATCAGGTAATTACACAATATATGAGTGAAATTGAAACCAAATCCCATTTCATTCATGAGTTAATAAGAGGTTGATTACTTTATCCCAGATGACCCAGTATAGTTTGGACTATTTTAAATGAAATCATCATTTGAGAAATGTTTTTTTTGTTGTTGTTGTTGCTCTTATTAAGGTTATCTTGCGCTAAAATTTGTTTGATGAGTTGAAACGTTTAAGTGTGATAAGAAAGACAGCAGTAAAGTCCAGAACGGGCCGAATTCGTATTTATGTTCTGTGCAAATCTATCAGAAAATATCAAATATCTTAGCGTAGTCGATTTCTATGCAGTAAATGGAAAAACCTGTTTTTGTGTGTGTTTGTTTTTGTCAGGATGGATGAAAGAAAAGTAAAAAGTAGAATAAAAAAATCAGCAGTGCTGTGTCTCTCCCAATCCTTTTCACCGACGACTCCGAGTCAGAATCGCGCGCAGCACCTGGAGACGCGTCACGGAGCTCGCGCGGAGCCAGAGCGAGGTGTGGGCGGGGCCAGTGGCTGGGCAGAGATGTGAGCGGAGCAACGACGCTCTGCGGGATGCAGTCGGTCAGAGCTGACTCACGTGTTACAACCGCAGATCGCAGATCAATGAGACAGAAGTTTTTCTCTCTTTTTTCCTCTTTTCCTTTTTATATATAAATATATGTATAAAACTCCACTTCAGCCAAGTAGAATTATATCTTGCGATATCTGCGGAGGGAAGAAACAAGTCGAGGAATCTTATTTTTCAAGAGGGACCAGCGAGATTATGATTTGAATCAAAGGGACGGACTGAACTGTTGTCTCCTAACAGGTGAGTCCGTCTTTTCGTTGTTGATCCTTTTTTAAACTTAGCGGGTTTTTTTTATTTTTATGTTTGTTTGTTTTTTGGAGGGGGTGGGGAGGGGGGGTATTTGTTTTCATGCGTAAAAACGCAAAGGCATTACCATTTACCTCTGCATTTCCTCCTCCTCTTTTTTTAAACATGACAACGTGTTTTGAAATGTTTTCTCTGGCTCACAGCACCACCTCTATCAATAACTCCCCATAAGTGTTTTTCAGAGCCTTTTCTGTATGAGTCATTTTCCTTTCACCCTGCAAAACATTTTTACTGTTTTCCTCTCCTATTCTTTGGGGAAAAGCTCAGGCTATTTTCTTTTTCTTTCTGTGCAGGTGTTCAGAAATGTGACCCCATTACTCATCATTCTCGAATAATGACCCTTTATTCGATCCTTTACTCTTCCCTTCATGTAATAGTACAATTATAAACCTTAAACATGTTCTTGAAACCATGCATATTTTAATCTTTATTTTCTGCCATGGTGTTGTTGCTGATAGGGCAACTATTTTCTTCTTGTTTTATCCACTAAATTAAAGGATCCAGAAACTGTAAGACAACTCTAAGCTACACTTTAAAAACTGGTGGGTTAAAAATAACTATATTTGAGTTAGTTTTCTTATTTAGGTCAGGTTAAATGTGGACCAGTCCAGTGCCTGGGTTAGTTCAACACAGTAGGGTTTGGTTGTGGGTCTGACCCAGTATATCTAATCAGGTTTTCAACCCAAAACATGGATTAAAATGATTAATGTCTGATTTTAACTCTGGAATAAAATGAGCCATAATTTCTATCTCAACAAGTAGTATCTATGCTGAAGTGTATTATTTTTTGTTTTGGTTAAAAAAAAAAAAAATCCAGCGACCTCATTTGAGTAAACAATTGAATTGAAACAATACAAGTCATTGTTAATATTAAAGACATCTCAGTGACTATCCATATAGACGTTTGAATTAATTCTTCAGTTAAAGTGTGAATGTTGAACATAAAGCAGATAAAAGATAAAGATTGGTGAACAAAGTTGTTCTTCTAATATAAACTAAACTGTTTTGTGTAATTATGTAGGAAAGTTGACTGTACGTTCAAATGTCCGTCTGTTAAGTCATAGACTTAATCAACAGATTAATAGATTGCCAGATTATCACTTAATCAACATATTCTGTGTTTGATCAAAGCTTCTCTGCCTCAGTCCCAACAGCATAAATCCAGCATCAGGGTTGAATAAATAACCAATAAGTATTATTTTTGTGTGTAGGAAGTGTGCTGGAAATCCCAATTAAAATTTACTCTGCTATGAGCTTGAGTACAAAAATCCAACTGTTGCCGGTCTTATTGCGCTGGTCTAGTTTACATCAGGGGATGGTGTTAAGATCTCCTTCCCAATGATGAAACATGCAAATGTACATTTTGCAAATTGTCCTGGTAGAATCTCCTCCCTCTTCTTCCCTCTGGCTCTTTATTCCTTGAAAGCACCTCCCAGTGGATTACTATTTAGCCAGTGGGGTTATTTATCATTTTGCCGGACGGTCCCTCCAGTCCCATCTCCCTCCTGCCTCTTCTGCTCTAATTGAGTTTATCTCTACTCCCTTGGGGTTTCACCATCTAAACTTAGTCCCAGCAGTTGGATCGCCTTGCGGATTGCACTCCTGTGAGGGTGATTCACTCCATTGGCTTGTGCTGTGGTCACTTGGGAATAGAGCCCATGCAACTCAGAGGTGCTCACCTCATTCTTTACAGATGCTTTACCCATGTTCAGTGCTGTCTCATGACAAAATTGCCATCAAAATAAAGGCAAATGTTAAAGGTTTTTGTTATGAATAAAGCCTTCAGTCAGCGGAGCATGAATAAGATTGACTGAGTATGGTGATGTGAGCAAACCCTAGCTTTGCTGTGTGACGCATTTTTCACTGTTCCACTTCTTCTCCCCTCTAGTTCCTAATCAGCAAGTCTCTCAGCTTTTACACAAATTGCCCCCTCCAAACGGTTTAAACTTCAATGATGAATGACTTTGCTATGCGTGAAAAGCTTTACTTATTCCTTTCTCGTGTCTTATTTTTGGAACAGGATGAATCTTCTGCTGCTCCATGCCACTGTGTTGCTGTGGGCTTTGTCCCCCAGCATGCAGAACTACTGTGATAAATCATCTGAGACAAGCAAACTAAATCTCTCTGTGACCTACGAGCTCCCAACCTTCACTGCAGACTACCCCATCCAAAACATGGTTACCCTGGACGGCATCATCTATGTTGGAGCCGTGAACAGAATCTACGCTTTGGCCCCAAACCTCACAAAGCTGTCAGAGTACCACACAGGGCCGCTCTTTGCCAACCAGGCTTGCGGCCTGACGCAGACAAGACCGGGCGGCACCAGTGGGGTTGACAACCACAATATCGCTCTGGTGGTGGAAAACATTTATGACAAGGGATTGTACAGCTGTGGTTCGGTAGATAACGGTGTGTGCCGCCGTCACGTCCTGGATGACGGCAATAGCCTAAAAGCTATTGACGAGGAAGTCTACTGCTTTGCAGACAAAGTGCAGCCAGGCCATGGTCATCCCATCGATGCAGATGTTGTTGTCAGCCCATCAGGTTCTCAAGTGCTCAACGTGGAGAGCAATGTCATCACATTTTTTGTTGGGAACTCTGAGATCCCTAAAGCAGAAAACATATCAGGCAGTGTCAGGCGTCTGCACACCATTTCACAGCGGAAGATGAAGACGAGCCAAAACGGCTTCACTTTTTTTTCTAGCCTTTCACACATTGATCTGATCCCCTCTCTCCAAGGAAACTACTACCTGCGATACGTTTACTCCTTCCACAGCGGACCCTTCACCTACTTCCTTACGGTGCAGCAAGTGAACAAGGACACTCAAGCATACCACACCCGCATAGTCCGCATGTGTTCCTCAGACCTGGTGATTCGGCGCTATGTGGAAATGCCCCTGGAGTGCATCAGCACGAACAAAAGACGCAGACGCGCCACCGAAGAAGTGAAGGTGTTCAACATCCTTCAGGCCGCCCACGTCACCAAGGTGGGCAACGACGCAGAACTGCAGAAGCAGCTAAAAGCGGAAGAAGATGAAGATGTGCTGTTTGCCGCCTTTGCTCAGGGCCAGCCAGGCTCTCCCGAGCCGACCCCCAACTCGGCTGTCTGCGTCATGTCTCTGAAGCACATCAACACGATGTTCAAGATGTACATGCAGCGGTGCAACACCATCGACCCGTACCACTTCACTGGCTCAGAGAGGAAGTCCTGCTATAACATGGTAAGAGCTGGGAGGGTTTGGTGTCTGGTGGGAGGGGGATGTTGTTGAAATCTCACTGGGAATGTGCAGGTTTTTCCAAGTAAAAGCTATTGTTTTTCTTGGTGTTTTTTTTCAATCATAAAATACCTGAAAGTAGAGTCGCTGTTAAACAAATCACCTTAGATCAAATAGTCTGTCGTAGATCCAAAATATTTAAGCTCCCAAATCTCCCGCTAAGCTTCTGCAACATCTTTTTTTATTCCTTCATGGCACTCCTAGAGACAGTGAGTATAAGGTTTTTCTAATGTGTATGCCATCTATTGTGTTCAGTTTTTATTGTCTAGGGTTAAGAACCTTGACTGTTTATCTGAAGCAGATAGAAGCTGGGTGGTCTGAAAATTGCACGGGCTCTACATCCACTCTGTCTGTGTCAGAGTGCTTTTTAGCAAGGCACCAGAGCATAACCCACTCTTAACAGTGGTCACTGGTATACTTTCCCATCAGCTCCTTAAGGAGATGCACAGAAGACCTTTGAGTGTCGAGTACCACTTCTGTACTCAGTCTTTGTGAATACGCTGATTGTGCGTGCTGGAGGACTTTAGCAAAACATTTTCTCATCATATGCAGTCATGAGAGAAAGACTGTGAGGTGAACATGCTGAACTTTATGCTTAAACTGAGTTTTCTGTTTCTATCCATATTTGGTGAACAGCATACAACTTGTTGCCGTTTTTAAACTCACTCCTCTGGTTTTTGGACAAGGTGCCAGGGTGATAGTTCTAATTATACAGATTCATCAAACAGAAGAAGTCAGTTACCTGTCCTG
Organism: Gambusia affinis; assembly: GCF_019740435.1. Classification (NCBI taxonomy): domain Eukaryota; kingdom Metazoa; phylum Chordata; class Actinopteri; order Cyprinodontiformes; family Poeciliidae; genus Gambusia; species Gambusia affinis. The sequence continues at coordinate 30,063,195 of NC_057875.1, read as the reverse complement.
GTTCCAGCTGATCATATGCCTCACATACAGAACAAAAAAGTGATAGCCGTAAACCATGAAAGAAGAAAATACTCTTGCATGCCTTACATACCAGCATAAGACACCTCATATGTTTGCTCACTAAATTTGGTTGCTTTCATCCAGTTTCATTTGGTCCTTCACAAATATGTTGACCGTTTAACTGAAGCAGAAGTTATGGTTCTAAGAAGTACGATTGACCCGTCGGCAGCTTGAAAACCATCGTCACTCTGCCTTACGTCTGCCTTCCAATGCATCAGTCAGCTGATAAATAATGACAGACTTAACTGATGACCACCCTGCAAAAGGAAGCTGTCAATACGTGTGCTGGTTTTGCTTCATCTTTACTTAAGCTCAGCATCAGTCAGAAGTGTAGCACATCACTGGAGAGGCACAGGATTATCCCGGCCTCCTCCACTCTTTACTCAGTCAATAGGTTGTCTAGGGGCAAGCACATACAGGACTAATGGTGGATACATGTGTAAACACCCCTCACGCACAGGTGGAAAACTCCCATCAAAACATTCATTCTGTATGTTTGTACCCAGAGAGGTGATTTTTTTCTACTGTATACCTAGCAGCTATTATTATCCACCAGAAGAGCTGCAGGGTTTGACAAACTGTAGCTGGCACATTATTTCCTGGATCTAATGAAGCTTTCCATAACAATTAGTGTTGTTCACCATTGGCAATGACTTACTGTAAAAGAAAGATTTTATTGGCTGCTGTAGTTTCTTGTGTGCTTGTTTTTTGTCTGTCTTTGCGCTGTTTACATTTAAAATGTAATAGTAACAGAGTCGGGACAAAGTGGCAGAAACAAAACAAAACCTTGAATGCACACAATTCTTCTATCAGGTTAGAGACCTAAATTAATTTTGGAATTAAGCTTGAGTACATAAAGAAAATCTGCCTTGTAAATCAGGAACAAGGTGAAATCCATGAAGAAAGCAGTGGCCAGGGTTTTATCCCAGCACCTTCTTGATAGAAGGCAAGAAGAACTGTCAGCAGTAAAACATACAGTCACTTCTGAATACTGACACCAAACTGCCTTTTATGCATTATGTGCATCTTCATTGTTGTTATAAAACAACATACATTTACATTTTGTTTTATAACAGCATCTTCATTGTTGTTATAAAGCAACAATTAAGATGCACTGCATATAAAACCATATCTGTTGTGCTAAACTCATCCTCAAAGAATTCAATGGTTAGCTTACATTTGTATTGATTTATAAACTATCATAATGTGCATACTAAAAATAACACTTACTGCACTTTGTTTTGTTAGATGTGCAACATCTCATGAACCGCCTTTAAAGTAAAGGCGTTAAGAATGCAGTCTTGTGTCGTTTTACAGCAGCAAAATTCCCATTCAAACTAGGTTAGCATTACGCTCTGTGGTGGGTTTGTGGGTGCATCACTGCTGTCCTGACAGCTATCAGCAGCACAACTCCACAAGGGGGAACTGTGAAATACTAGGGGCTTTAGGGGTGGGGTGGTGGGCGACGGTGCATATCTGACTTTCAGCGAGCCGTGATGAATAGCTCTGGGATAACTGGGCATCAGCAGCTGGGCGGAAGATGATCCCTCATCCTAGGAGCTGCCGTGGCAGCCGGTCACCTGAATCTGAGCTCAATCTTGGCTCCTTTGACCTTCACCTGTTGTCAGCACCTATGGGATGAACACAGCATCACAAACACCTTGTTGGAGGTTCATCATCTGAACTGATGCTGCATGTAAAAATTAGAAAGAGACAAGTAGCTCTGATCAAACGACAATAGTTGTTGCTCAATTTCTGGTCGTAATTTCGGCAAGACTAAATGTTTTTCTGACTTTTACCACAGGTGGAAAATCAACATTGTCTTAATCTGTTCACCTTTAACAAATCGAAGGCATTCTGTTTTTGTGCAAAAGACGGTTATTTCCTGTAAGCTGATCACGCTCTGAGCCACTGTGCACACACTGCCAAGGCAGAAAACATCCTGCTGCAGTACAAACAACTTTGAATTTTTTTCCCGTTAGTTCCTTTAGAGGTGAAACAAGTTTGTACCGTATGACGACCAGCACAAAATGGAAGCCACAAACTGTATTTATCCATTTTATTCTCGATTTTGACAAATTTCATTTTAGAAACAAAGGGAAGAGGGCTTGATCTCTAAGAGCGAGTGTGTGCAATTTTATTATTGGACATTCTTTCCTCCTGACTCAATTGATTATAGGTTAACATGCAGTTTTCAGGAGCGTCTCAGTGCTGTATAATTATCAGAGACACTGTCCTTTATTCTGCTTCATGTACAGTACAGACCAAATTCAACTTCTAATTGAATTCAATTAGATGTTGTGTCCAAACTTTTGGTCTGTACTGTACGTTAACATCGCAGTTCTTGAACTTTCCACATTTTTTCCATGTTAAAACCACGAGCTTCAGGGTGTTTTGTTAGAAATGTTTTGTGATATACCAACACAAAGCAGAGTAACTATTGTGTAATTTGACACAGTTGCAGAAAAATGATAGAGTGTGTAGTTTTTTTACTTTTTATTTTTTTTACAAGTGGAAATCTGAAAAGTGTGGTGTAATATTCAGTTTTTTTCTTCTTTTTTTTTTTTTTTTACAGTGCATTTGTTTTTCTTTTATAACAGTGTTCTTGTTATCAAAATAGCTCCACCTCAGTCATATTAGTTGAATAGCATCTGATTTATGTCAGGGGCTTTGGCTGAGCCATTTTAACACATGCTAACAGTTCTCATTTCTCAGATTCTCCCATCTGAGCTGCTGATGTGAAGAATCACTATGAAAATATATATATATTGTTGTAAACACTTGACCAATATCAATAGATAATACATCTGATAGAATTTGGGTAATTTCACTAAACTCCGATCAAGAAATGGGGGATGTAGCTGCTCAACCTTTCATGGCTAGCTAAGTTAGGTTGGTGGCATCAGCTAACTCACTCGCTAGCTAGCAACAACTTGATGAGCAACTTGCTTCGTAGCATTTTTGTGTTGCCCTCAACACACTTTTGTATGCAACACCGAGCTGATAATGTTGAGAGTCAGCCTAATCAGTTGTAAAAATGCACAGTGTGACCGCTGCTCTCTACACAGCGCTGACAGTTGTGCGGTGGCTCCCCTGATGAAGAGGAAGCAGGGCTAGATGCCCAAACTGGCTAAACATGCTAGCTAGGACTCATTAACTTTGTGGGAAAAATTTATCACTATTAGGGTGATCAGATTTGGGTTTCTGAAAAGGAGGACACTTTTTTGTTGTTGCGGGGGGTTGAGAGAGTACTTTACAACCCCCCCCCCAAAAAAAAAATAAAAAATAAATAAAATAAATTGTGTCTCGTTACTGACCTCATACTGCTTAACAGTATGGAAAACAAAGCTTCCTTCTGCTGCAGTGACGGCTGCTCTGTCTGACTTTGTCACAAAGAAATCTGTGACTTTAGTCGAAGAGCTTTCACCTCTGGCTGCTTTCACGTGTTTTGCTGAATTCACTGCACTTGCAGGTCGTTGGCACCTTTATTTGCCACAGACACATAAGTGCCTGACTTACACATCAAACACTCCGCCTCATAGGGATCACGACCTTGACGAAAGCACGAGAATCTTTTCTTTAATTCCTTCGTAAACACTTTCGTTTAGGCATTTTTGCCATAGAATCGGCGAACACACATGTTCTATCGCCTGTCACACTTAAAGTTTAACTAGTCTAGCGGCCGGTGTACAAGTCAACTCAGCTATCTTTACTTTTCCCACACACTCTCAAGTGATTGGATTTGGGGAGAAGGGCGGGACTAATTTGCCATATGGAGTAGTGGAACGGAGTGGCAATGTAATCACAATGCACTGTAAGCTATGTAATGTGTTTTGAGGCAGTTGACCAAAATCCCGGACGATTTTGAAATTCCCCCCCTAGACATTTTTTTAGGTCTGAAAAGTAGGACATGTCCGGGAAAAAGAGGACGTCTGGTCACCCTATCACTATGCAATCTCAACTGTGCACGATAAAAGAAGAAAATGCTCTAAAGAAAACTGTGGATAAAAGAATGTAGTCATGTTACTACTCTGGCAGTATCGTGGATACTTAAAACAAAAACAAAAAATTATAATCAGCGATATGGACTGACATGAGTTGCTTAAATTGCCATATGTTTTTCAGCTATATTTGTTCCTGTTTGATTACAGCTGGCACAGCTCTATGCTGTTTTAAATTTTTTATTCCAATTTAAAACTCCAAATGTGCAGATATGGAAAGTCAAGCACTCCTAAAATGGCTCTCATCTTTACAATTACCTTTTCCAAATACTCTTTTTTGTTCTGAATCTTGATTGTATAGTACTGTCTTCAGTGAAAAGACAAGTGGAGTAAAGAGATGACAACTTTGTCCTAACCACTAAAGACTATTGAACAATTGTCCACCCACTAATCTGCGCCTGCTGTGGAATTATCTAATTTTAGCATCATATCATGGATTTATGACTTGCATCCAGTGGCATATGACAGGTAAACTCTAATTGTGAGGTTTGAGAGAGATAAGCATGGTCGTAAATCATAAAGTTGTAAATGCTTCAAGGGCTCATACTTTAGCACACAGACGGTTGGTGTTTTTGTTGTTTCTTCCACCGAACTGTGTGTTTCTGATTGAAAACTCCCAGTTGGAATGTGGATAGGGTTAAATGCTCAGAGTAAGAGCATGCTTGAAGTTTGTAAGTGGTGGTTGTCAGTTCAGACGTACCTCTTAAGTCCAGTTTGGGCCGTAAGATATGATGAATGTTGTAATAATGAGTGGCTCTCTCTTCAGCTGTCTCTCTCTAATGGAGGAAAGCTGCTTCTCTTCCAGTTTCTCTGAGGGTCACCTCTGACTCCAGACTGCTTACAGAAAAGCCAGAAATTGAGGAAAAGATGACTTATCTTCTCAACACTTCACTGGACCAATTTAGTTTATCACAATTACAATCACTTTCATTCCAAAGTATTGAAACCATAACTCTTCTGTAAAATCACAGACTAGAATTTCCCCAGCACGCCGCATACGTAGCTGTTCCCAAGTAGGCGGGGCTTGTTGCTCCAAGGCCTGATTAAAACGTTTTCCAGTCTGTTTATGAGGAGAGCGCAAAAAAAACAACAACAAAAAACCCAATGATAAATTTAGAGACTCAGATTAAACGTATTGATGCAGATTACCAGGGCTTGATGGAGTCGCTTTCAAAATTGAAGTGTAAAGCCATTTTGTTGGGTAATTCAGTGTGTGGAGCTGTGGCAGCCCGCCTAACGCCCTTTCCAATAAGTCCACAGAGGGAGTAGGAGCATTGGAGATAAAGAAGAGCCACATTCCGGGTCAAAATTATCATCAGATTACCATTGATCTGTCGAAAAACGGCCAAATGCTGATTGCTTTTAAATTGGATTCCTAGCCTGATTGATTACCGTGAGCATGTAATGTCATTCGAGCTGGGAGACGCTTTTGACAGACAGTCGTTTTAATTAGGCTGTTTGTTTTAATGAACATGTTTCAAATGCTGGCATGCAAAAATATAAGCAAGCAGAGATGCATTGATTTTTATGTCATGTCTGTTCTTTTAAATGAAAACAAGCAACTGTTTATGTTGCTTCAATAATTTATTTATGCCAGTTAGTTAATATGGCCCTAAATACAGGTAAAGTTACTACAACTGAGATTCATTTAATCATGTTTTCTAAATTTGAAGTTTACATACACATCTTTAACATTTGGTGACATTGACCTTTGAACTGTTGTCTTGAGCCACACAGTTACTGGTAACCCTGGCCCATTCCTCCTGACAGAACTGGAGGAACTGAGTCAGGTTCCTCCCAGAAATGTGCAGGCGAGAATCTCTGCAGACATGAGATCAGACCTTTGTGGTGGCCCCACCAAAGACTGTGTTATCCTTGAGCCATCTTGTGACCACTTTGGCTGTGTCCGTAGGGTTAGTTTCCATTTGGAACCTGCCTGACCAAACAAGAGCTGTTGGGTCTGATTTAACTTCAGGCAATGCAAAAAAAGGTGTTTTGTTTTTTTTCCCTTGCATGTAAATTTCAGGTTTTAACTGTATCAAAGCTGGCATTTATAGTATTGAAACAAATTGCCCTGCAGCTAAAGACACTCCAACATCCTCATCTGTGATTGGACATGTGTTGCGACGTGACGGCATCAACCCATCCATCAGCACGTCGCTTTGATTTCTCCCGGTCTCCCATGCTAGTCTTGTAGTTTTCCACTGGCTTAATGAGTGGTTGCAGCATAATGAGTGGGCCCACAGTGGACTCACAATAGCTCTTAATGCTGCAACAACTCTCCGTGGCAATGCTGGTTCAGAGGGCTCTGCTGCAGGATGTCATGCTTTCCGCGCTGCGCATGCTGGAACCTGCTGATGGCATCACTAAGCAGGTATTTGTTGTTCATGAACGGGAACCAGATGTGCAGAGTAGCATCAGTATCATCTAGATCATTTATCTACTGCTGCTACTTATTTAATGTGAGGGGAAAAAAAGGGTCAAATTACAGCGTAAGAGTATTTTAGTGTGTGCCTAATTTCTCCTTTTGTCAGATAATTCACCTCTCCTTGGGCTGCCATCTTATCGTGGTGAAGGGTTTGAGGGCCCCAATGATCCTGGGAGCTCTGCTGTCTGGGGCTTCATGCCCCTGGTAGGGTCACCCAACGCAGACAGGTCCTAGGGGAGGGGCCAGACAAAGTGTAGCCCGAAGACCCCAATGATGAATACAAACTTTGGACTCAGCGTTCCCTCGCCCGGACGTGGGTCACCGGGGTCCCACTCTGGAGCCAGGCCTGGAGGAGGGGCACGACAGCGAGCACCTGGTGGCCGCGCATTTACCCATGGAGCCCGGCCGGGCTCAGCCTGAAGAGGAAACATGGGCCCCTTACGGGGGCCCACCACCTGTGAGGGGGCCAAAGGGGTCGGGTGCATTGAGTGATGGGTGGCGGCCGAGGGAGGGGATCCTGGCGGTCCGATCCTCGGTTGCGGAAGCCAGCTCTTGGGACGTGGAATGTCACCTGGGGAAGGAGCCGGAGCTAGTGTGAGTGGTTTAGAGGTTCTGGCTAGAAATAGTCGGTCTCACCTCAGCGCATGGCTCTGGTTCTGGAACCAGTCTCCTTGAGAGGGGCTGGACATACTTCCACTCTGGAGTTGCCCAGGGTGAGAGGCGTCGGGCAGGAGTGGGCATACTTGTTGGTCCCCATCTCGGCGCCTGTACGTTGGGGTTTACCCAGGTGAATGAGAGCGTAGCCTCCCTCCGCCTACGGGTGGGGGGACGGGTCCTGACTGTCGTTTGTGCTTATGGGCCGAACGGCAGCTAAGATTACCCACCCTTTTTGGAGTCCCTAGAGGGACTGGAGAGTGCTCCTCCTGGGGACTCCCTTGTTCTGCTGGGGGACTTCAATGCTGACGTGGGCAATGACAGTGAGGCCTGGAGGGTCCTGGTTGGGAGGAACGGCCCCCCTGATCTGAACTCGAGTGGTGTTCTGTTGTTGGACTTCTGTGCTCGTCATGGATTGTCCATAACGAACACCATGTTCAAGCATGAGGGTGTCCATATGTGCACTTGGCACCAGGACACCCTTGGCCGTGGTTCGATGATCGACTTTGTCATCGTTTCATCGGATCTGCAGCCATATGTCTTGGACACTCGGGTGAAGAGAGGTGCGGAGCTGTCCACTGACCACTACCTGGTGGTTATTTGGCTCTGCTCTACAGCCCAAACGTGTTGTGAGGGTCTGCTGGGAATGTCTGGCGGAATCCCCTGTGAGACGGAGCTTTAACTCCCATCTCCGGCAGAACATCGAACACGTCCCAGGGGAGATGGGGGACATGGAGTCTGAGTGGACCATGTTCCGTGCCTCCATTGTTGAGGCGGCTCATCTGAGCTGTGGCCGCAAGGTTGTTGGTGCCTGTCGTGGGGGCAACCCTCAAACCCGTTGGTGGACACCTTCGGTGAGGGAAGCTGTCAGGCTGAAGAAGGAGTTCTATCGGGCCTGTTTGGCCTGTGGGACTTCAGAAGCAGCTGATGTGTACCGGCAGGCGAAGCGGCATGCGGCTCGGGTGATTGCTAAGGCAAAAACTCGGGCGTAGGAGGAGTTTGGAGAGGCCATGGAGAAAGACTTCCGTACGGCTTCGAAGTGATTCTGGTCCACCATCCAGCATCTCAGGAGGGGGAAGCAGTGCAGCACCAACACTGTCTACAGTGGGGATGGTGTGCTGCTGACCTAAACTCGGGATGTTGTGGGCAGAATACTTTGAAGACCTCCTCAATCCCACCGACATGCCTTCTATTGTGGAAGCTAAGCCTGGGGACTCTGGGTTGGGCTCTCCAATCTCTGGGGTCGAGGTCGCCGAGGTGGTCAAAAAGCTCCTCGGTGGCAGGGCCCTGGGGGTGGATGAGATCCGCTCGGAGTTCCATAAGGCTCTGGATGTTGTAGGGTTGTGTTGGCTAACGCGACTCTTCAATATCGCATGGACATCGGGGGCAGTTCCCCTGGATTGGCAGACTGGGGTGGTGGTCCCCCTGTTCAAAAAGGGGGACAGGAGGGTGTGCTCCAATTACAGGGGGGTCACACTCTTAAGCCTCCCTGTCAAGGTCTATTCAGGGGTTTTGGAGAGGAGGGTCCATCGGAATGTTGAACTTTGGATTCAGGAAGAGCAGTGTGGTTTTTGTCCTGGTCGTGGAACACTGGACCAGCTCTACACCCTCAGCAGGGTCCTGGAGGGTGCATGGGAGTTCGCCCAACCAGTCTACATGTGTTTTGTGGACTTGGAGAAGGCGTTCGACCGTTTCCCTCGAGGAGCTCTGTGGGAGGTTCTCCGGGAGTATGGGATACCGGGCCCTTTGATACAGGCTGTCAGGTCCCTCTATGACCGGTGTCAGAGTCTGGTCCGCATTGCCGGCAGTAAGTCGGGCTCGTTTCCGGTGAAGGTTGGACTCCGCCAGGGCTGCCCTTTGTCACCGATTCTGTCCATTACTTTTATGGACAGAATTTCTTGGCGCAGCCAAGGTGTTGAGGGGATCCGTTTTGGTGGCCTTAGGATTGCCTCTCTGCTTTTTGCAGATGATGTGGTCCTTTTGGCTTCATCAGGTCGTGATCTGCAGCTCTGGCTGGAGCGGTTCCAGGATGCCTCCTGGACGCCTCCCTGGTGAGGTGTTCCTGGCACGTCCCACCGGGAGGAGGCTCTGGGGAAGAACCTTGGGATTCCTCTGGAGGAGCTGGTGGAAGTGGCTGGGGAGAGGAAAGTCTGGGCCTCCCTTCTGAAGCTGCTACCCCCGCGACCCGACCCCGGATAAGTGGAAGAAGATGGATGGATGGATGGATGGATGGGTCAGATAATGAGATCCAAGAGCTTCTGGCACAACTTTACAGATTCTCCCTGGTGAAGTGAAGACTCCAGCAACACCTGAAATACTGGGTTGATCATCGGTCAGGCTACTGACTGCTCTGCTAGTAGAATAGTTACCTAGGTTGTCAACTTTTACAATTTTAAAATGCTGTGAAGCACATCTGATGAAACTCAGACATGTTTTGCAATGATTGTTCTGCTGAAAAATTTATGTATGTCTTGCAAAAATATCACTCTTTAGAGCCAAACGTCCGTCTGAAATTTTAGCTTTGTATTTGTGGTTTAAGAAAGCAGCAGATTAGCTGTCAGTACTGTACAATACCATAAAAACATAAGTTGTCAGAATGGTTTCTGATAATGTTCTGGACGCACCTTTTTAAATCTTTGGTCAATTTTGTCTAACAAAATAAATCTATCTGCAATGCAGTCGTATTAAGAGAAAGTACACTGATCATATTTTGATCCAATCAGGAGCCAACATCACTTCAACAAGTCAACCAAATCCAGCTGAGCAGAGCAAATACTGACGGATCGCAACTATTGAGCGTTGGTCTTTGACATCCCTGATCAACATTCTATTCAAAAGATGTTTGGAATTAAATAATATAATTATCTAGTTACTCACAGTGAAAACAAAATTAGCATATAATGTGAATGCAAATACACAAATAATTTTTAGGGGTTGTATTAGGTCAAATTAACTTTTTTTTAGCTTTACACCTTGCTATAATGTTATTCCTTCATGAAAACATCCCTGGAGTGTTGCCTTGATTCTTTCATGTATGTGTGGGAAATCCTTTATGGCAACCATTCAGCTGTGCAAAATGCCTGGGTGGACCTAACATCGCCTTCAAGCTCCTCAGAGCTGCAGCTCCCAAGTTTCCCAGTCACAAAATCCTAACGCTACCCACTCAGCTCCTTCAGACTAGCCAAGAGCAATTAGCAAACAGCTGGTGGAACTGTTCATCTGCTGAGCTCATTATCGAAGCTACTTCTCAATGTAACACTGGTAAAAACCTTGTTAAAGGGTTAATAGAGGACACATGTTGTGATGCAAGGCGGAGTTTCAGAAAGAGCTGGAGTTCTTAAAGAGACAGAGGCCCAATTTCAAGGCTTCAAATTACAATGTCAAATATTGTTTAAGTCAAAGTAAGTTTTTATAAAAACTGAAGATAACAGTTACTTGACTGAGCTATAAAATGGCGCTATATGCCTGGAACATTTGTGGAAGTCAAAATCATAATCTCGAATGAAATGTCGGTGAAGGAAACATTATTTTCACACAGTGAAGATCCAGTATATGGACTTTGTTCAGGGCTCCTCTTGCATGAATTACTGCGTCAATGCAGCGTGGCAGGAGGTGATCGGACTGTTCTTCTCTGCTGTGTTTAGGAAGCCCAGACTGCTTTATTAATGGCCTTCGGGTCATCTGCATTGTTCTCTCTGATGTCTTTTATCTTCCTCTTAACAAACTCCTAGATTTAGGTCAGACCAATTAACTGGTCAATTAAGCACAGGAACACCATGGTCACTTGGCACCTTTGGCAGCACAAGCCGGTGCCAAGTCCTGCTGGAAAATGAAATCAGCGTCTCTGTGGAGCTTGTCCACAGAAGGAAGCATCAATTGCTTGAAAATCTCCAGCCAGAAGGCAGCAATGATTATGAACTTTAGCGGACCGATGCCAGCAGGTGACATGGCAACCCAAACCATCGTAAGCTGCGTTTAGATTACTAATGTGTGTAAATCTTTGACACTTTTCTGCTGATGTTTGTCAGCAGATTGTTCAATGGTTACAACAGTACAAAAAAAACTTTAGTAATTTGTACGTGGTTTTGTGTTCCAGTATTGTCTGGAAAACTTTAAATAGGATTTTTTACCCACCCCCTGCTTATTCCCAAGTCCAAAATCTGCAGCTTTCGACTCATTAAATCTGCAAGCGACTTTAGAAAAAAACAAGCCAAAGCTGCTTATAATAATCGGACTTGGTGAGCGAAACTCAAAATAGTTCTTGTTCTTTCAGCACCAAAATGCATCTTCCCGCCATTGTTTATGTTTCTATCACTGCTGATACTGTCGCATAGAAACGGACGTCACTCCTCAAGACAGGTAGAGGAAATAAAATTAAATTACAATAAATAGTAGTAACACACAGTAATGCAAAGTGGTTTTGATAAGCAACTGTAGTCTGATTAGTGGATTTGAAATAGTAACATGTTAGATTAACATGTTAACAATGACAACAAAGGTGTTCTGATTCTGCTGATATAATTTAAATAAAAATAGTTTTTATTTGTCCTTTGTAATAGTTTTGCATTTCTGGGAAAATTAATTTTGGGTTTTTGTTACCTTCAAACCATAATCACCCAATATTTTCCTTTTGGAATTGAACTATAAACTGTATTAACTAGCTTAGCTGACAGCACACCTTTTTCTTTTCATCCTAGCTTTAATTTTGTTTAAATCCTCTGTGAGAAAACTAGTTAGAAAACATGTATTCACTTAGTTTCTCTGGTTTATCTCAATATTTGGTGTTTCTACTCTCCTTAGGGAGTCTTTTCATGTTTGGTCAGCTCCTCCATTTTATTTCTAAAGTGTTGCTAGAGTACATTAGAGCAGTGTATAAACATTTACCACTTTGTATTGCGGGATTCATCCAGGCATCCAGGTATCTCAAGCTGTTGTAGATTTAACTGTTTTTCTTCCCGGACAGTTAGACGTGCAGCAGTGCCCACTGATGCTTTTACAATAGTAAGAGGCACAATGAAGGGGAAGGCATTAAGATAGAAATCAAACAAATTAGCATGGAGCAAGGCTCGGCTCTTTCTGTTCCTGCAGCCCACATGCCACAACCTGTCCATGCTATCACTAGGTGTTTGCAGAAATCAGGTTGAAAAATGGAGAGATGTGAGTTCTTGTCAATTCCTGTCACTTTCATTCATCTTCTCTGTGTGCGTAAAAAAGCTGATAAGTTCTATCTTCAGATGGTAACGCAGATCTTCTGACATGCATGCATGCACATTGACAACAAGCTGCAGCAGCATGGAGCAACAACAGGTCAGATGAAAAAAACTAAAAGATCCAGTAGTATAATCACCACTCATTATTAGAGGTTTTGTTTTTCCTCAAGGTTCAAACTTTTCAAACTTTTGGATAGTTGCTGGATTATTCAGAAAACCAAGAACCAAAAAGAACATAATCTCTGCAGCACAGCGGTTTCCCTGTGGAACGTAACTGGATTATTTGTGTAAGGTTGCATCCACACCTGCTCTGTTTAGTCCACTTTGATCAAACTCTTGTTTGTTTGCCTAGAACAGGGGTGTCAAACTCCAGTCCTCAAGGGCCACTGTCCTGCAACTTTTAGACGTGCCTCTGCTGCACCACATGAACAGAATAATTAGGCCATTAAGGCTCTGGAGAACTGATCTACACAAGGAGGAGGTCATTAAACCATTTCACTCCAGGGTTTTGTACCTGTGGCTCATCTAAAAACTGCAGGAGACTGGACCTTGAGGACTGGACATTGACATCTGTGGCCTAGAAAGTCCGGTTTATTTGTGGAGGTGTGAACGTGTAACCGAACTCTGACAAGAATAAAAAAAAGCTAACTTTGTTCCTCCGACAAACAGAGGTCCTGGGTTTGGTTCCCGGCCCGGGGTCTTTCTGCAAGGAGTTTGCATGTTCTCCCTGTACATGCGTGGGTTCACTCCGGGTTCTCTGACTTCCTGTCAGGTTAACTGGTCTCTCTAAATTCTCCCTTGGTGTGAGTGTGTGTGTGTGTCCTGTCTGTCTCTGTGTTGCTCTGCAACAGACTGGTGACCTGTTCAGGTGACCCCTCCTCTCGCCCAGAACATAGCTGGAGATAGACACCAGCACACGTCCCGACCCCACTAGGGCCAAGGGTGTTGGTTGGTTGGTTGGTTGGTTGGTTGGTTGGTTGGTTGGTTGGATGGATGGATGGATGGAGTTGCGCTCAATGTTTTCTTCATGTCGTTTCCTTCAATGATTCTTGGAGCAGCACCACCACAGGTGAGGGGGCAGGACAGGTTACTCAAAGGGTTTGGTTTATTTGACTGTGCAGTGTGAAAGAGAACCACAGCAGCTGAAAATGTAGCAAATGTAATTTTGATTGCAAATCAAACTGAGTTTCCTGGGAAACCCTGAAGTTCCCTGATTTGAGAACTCCTGGAGAACAAATCTGAAATACTTGTTCCCATGTTGCCTTGATGAGTTTGATACAAATAAACAGCCAAATCATAAAACAGTCTGAGAAAGGACTAAAATTTTGAAGGATTTGACTGGTGAAAATCGATGCCAAACTCTCTGGAAGCTGCACTTTAAACCTCACACCTCCAGACAATGCTGCAAAGTTCTGATGAAGCTTCCATTCCTCTGACGATCAGGCAGGTGGAGGCCAGCGTTCCCTGCATCCACCCAGCTGTTTGCCACATCACGGTCCACGGCCGTTCAGCCTCTGAGTGTTGTACTTTGAGCTGCGTTGGCCAGAATGGACCATGAATCCTGCTCCACGCCCACCTCACCAAATATCCAATTTCACACATTTCTGACTGCCAGAGAACACACTCAGACAGAGTCCCACAGCTGCATTTCAACACGGATGGAGCATCTCCGTGGCGCTGCCATTGTTGTGGGTCCGCTCATGACTGCAGGCACTTCCTGGTGATTTTCCGCATGATTTCACATTTGCTCAACGGCACTGTTAGCTTGGAATCTGCCGAGTTAATAATTGACTAAGGAGTTTTTTGTTTTGCTTTGTTTTGTTGTGTAGCTGGAAGCGTGCGTAAATCCTTTTACATGGGCTTTTTGTGTGCACAACTTATCTGCCTGTGCTCCTAGATAAAGAGTGGAGCAAACATGCAAACCATCAGCGCCTGCAAGCTGTCTCCACTTCTACAGGATTTATGATACATACAGTTTAATTTGGAACAAATATTCAAAGAGTTTAATATGTTTAATTAAATGATGTTTAGGGTTTGCTGTTAGTTTGAGGAAACTAGAAAACTCCAAAACTGAATGTTACAGCCCTGGGCCTTTTTTTTTTGAAGGCAGCGTTTCAATGTTCCAGGAACCTCAAACTAGGAAAAGGCCCCAGGGCCAAAATATTCATTCTGATCTGCTCCGCATTACACCATCATCATTCAAAGATTTTGATTACAGATTTATTTCTTTATATTTGCTCATCATTTTTACTATGAGGCTCAGTGGCGGCTTTTGATACTGAGTATTTTGTCCAAATTATCCGAAAAAATTTAAATAAAGACAAACCATGACCTCTCACCACTTCCAGTCGTCTTCAGCAGTAGTAAAATCAAACTGTTGACCATGTGACTGCTGCAATGCAAGAAAGTGCCTCCATTGCAATTTTGTGAAATAGATCTATTTCCATATGGCCAAAAAACCCAGCTCAAAATGTTTTAGCAAATGTTCATGTTTCCATGAAGCAAATTTGTCTGAGGAATTTCACTTTGATAGTTTTACGGTTGACGAAAAAGCAGCTACTGAATCAGGTGCTTTCATTGTAAAACCAGTCAAACCGACTGGGACACTGGACTCAGTGGCAGAGCGGCCGTCTTGCCATTGGAAGGTTGTTGGTTCGATTCTGGCTTCTTCTTCCTGCTGGGCAGGAACCCCAAGCTGCCTTCTGATCTGTGTGTCAATATGTCTGAACTGGATATTTAAAATCAATTTGCTATTTACAAATGATACATTAAAATGTAAATGCAGATAAACCACACAAGGATAATGAAGCTAACCAGGGTTGATTTGTGATGTAAGGAGCTGCCACAAGTAACACTTGTTTATAGAAAGGAACAGATTATTAGTTGTATCTGTATTATTTTACATTGAGTCAACATAGTAGGATGCAGGTTGATGCAGGTCCATCTTTTGATGTGGTCACTAGATGGGGGTGGGGGAAGAAAAACACATTTTCCACCTAATTAAACAACATGTTTAGGTGATCATGGTGCCTTTTCTCTGTTTTGACATCGTTGCAAATGAGACAGTTCTCCCTGAACGCCGGCAGCCGAGCGCTTTGCTCTGATTTGATTTCTTAAAAGCTCCTTGCCAGCAGTGCCTGAGGCCATTCATGATACACTTGTTTAGTATCAAATATGGAGGAGCTTATGAGTCAACCCCCCACACACACACACAAACACCCCTTCCAGCTATTTCCTAATCAGCCTCCTACACTTCTATTTCATCACATGCTGATATCCTGCTCTTGACTGAAACGAGGCTTATCTGTCAGCCCCATGCTCCAAATGAAGAACCAAAAGCAATCTCCTCTCCTCTCCTCTCTTCTCCTCTCCTCTCCTCCTTCTGCTGTCCTGAGCAGTGGCCTCACCTCGACCCCAGATCGTTCCGCGGTCTGCCGAGTTTGTCATAAGGTTTTAAGTGGCCCCTCTCTGAAAAAA
Organism: Gambusia affinis; assembly: GCF_019740435.1. NCBI lineage: Eukaryota > Metazoa > Chordata > Actinopteri > Cyprinodontiformes > Poeciliidae > Gambusia > Gambusia affinis. Next base: position 30,047,365 of record NC_057875.1, on the reverse strand, counting down.
ACTCATAGTCACAAAGTTGTGCGAAGCAGCAAATGATCCCAGCAGAGCTGCAGTGGCTGTAAAAAGGGAAGACAAGAATAAAAGTGTTCCTCCTCCCTGTTTCACTCAAGCGTTGGGACTTCTTTAAAGAGGTTGGACACATGGAAGGAGGTAACTTCACCCTGGAGATGAGAGTTAGTTTTAAACTTTGTCACAACGGGAGCAGGTAGAAAGGATGCGTTTGTCTACCTGAGCTTAGCTGCCTATTCATTACGGAAAAACAGACAATATGGATAACTCTACCACAGTCATGTTGCTTTCTTCTTTTACAAATACCAGGGTTTTTTAAAAATCTGAAATACTAAGCTAAATGCTTAGTTTGCTGTCCACACATATAAAATGAAATCTGGAAAAAAATCCAGATACAGCTGATTTACTCACACTTGTGATGATTTGTACCTCACTGAACCATCGCATGCGGGCCTGTTCTGTCCTGGCAGTAAGGTGGCGGGTCAGGTTGCCTTATGGTGTCAGGGCAGAGATCTCCTCCAAAAAAGCAGGAGAACAGAATCGCCCCCTTCCTGTCTCATAAATTAGAGCCTACACCATCTGGTTCATTGCCTGTTTGGATCAGACAGTGATCCAAACACATGTACACACATACAGGCTGTCAAAATGAACACCTTAATCATGTTTTCATTCACATTCTTTCAATACAATTTTTTTTTACACACAACACACAAGCTTCTGTATTTTTGGACATCATCTTCGCTGCAGTTTTAGCATTATGTCCTTTTCTGTCTCAACTGTGGATAATCTGCTGTTTCTTGCAAAACTAATCTCTGAAAATTTCTGGAACAAATTATTTTTTTAATTCCCAAAACAAGATCTGTAATTTATCATGGTTGGATGTGTCAACGTACAAAAGCAATTGAAGTAAACTGGTGTTGAGGAATTTGTTGGAGATTCAAAAACATCCCGACTTTTCCCAGAAAGCTCGGCTTGTGAATGATTGTGATTTAATGAAAGTCTCCTGACCAAATCTTGCTGCATAACTGCAGAGATAAGGGAGAACTGTTTAAATACCAAAAGAAAGCGTTCCTGTTTGCTCGAAATGACCATTTCAGTAAACCGGTCTCATAATTTCCCACCTGAATTCCAACAGGTGTGAAGAATTAACACCCAAAAGAGCCGGCAATGTCCTGCCACAGGAAGCTCTGAGCTCCAATCAGATTCCCCTGAACAAGTAATCCCTCCACAGGGACTGTGTGCTCAAGTACTGGAGGTAAACAGGGGACAACAGGAGGGGCTGTGCACCCACCTCTCTCTGTCTGTATTCACACACACATAGGGCTGTTATCACCCTGCTGGGCTTCCATACAATGTACCACAAACACAGATGCTATTAAGTCGCTGGCCGAGACGGTACAAGTAGCTTTGATCTTATCTTCCCCATCAGTGATTCTGACTTGAACGAAGAAGATGGCTGAAGGTAAGTTTAATGTTACGATTAGCTAGAATAGACACCGGAAGAAATCTTGGTTATTGGGGAAAAGTATCAGTAACACTTTACTTGATGGTGTGTGCATAAGTCTGACATGACACTATCATAAACATGACATAACAGCCTTCATGAATGTTTATGACTGTTGTTATAAAGTATCATTCAGTAAATAATAACACTTTTAATGCAAGGTTGACCATTTTAATAGACTTTTAATGTAGGTTTTAATGCAACTTGGCATTAAAAGTGTCATTATTTACAAAATAATACATAGTTTACATTTTTATGTCATGATTTACCAAATGATGTGGGAGACTCCATGGTCATGTGGAAGGAAGTTCTATTTGGTAATCAGAAAAGACACTAAACACTGCGCACCACCACATACACACCATCCCCGCTGTGAAGCACGGTGGTGGCAGCATCATGTAAAGCAGCTTGTAAAGGTAGAAGGTAAATAAAAGCAGCAAAATGCAGTAATTTCCTGGAGGACAAATAGTTTCTGTCAGAAGGGAACGATCGGAAGCATCCATAACAAGATGTGTGTTCTGGAGTGGCCCAGTCAAAGCCTAGATCGAATTCTCAATCTGATCTGTAAATTCTCAATCCGATCTGATAGAGAATTTATAGGTTGTTGCGCCTTGAAAAGGCTGCGCTGTACCGAGCTTTCAGGAGCTTTTTAAGTGGGGAAAAAGTAAAACAAAACTGCATTGTTGTTTTCATGGTCAGCTCTCAGAGGAGACAGCGCTCACTTGTCCTTTGCTCCGTCGTGCAGACTTTATATACTTGCACAAATGAATGCCACTTGCAAGCTGCTGCAGCATGTGATACCTCTTATACCAAACATTTTCACCTTATGACAATCTTAGAACGTTGATCGTTCTAAGATTGTCGCTTGTGATCATCCTGTAGTGTGTGGTGTGTTACGGTAGATCATTGTGGCCGCTGTGATCTAAATCAGCGGTTTCCCCTGACTGGCGTGTTAATGCAGCCTGTTGAATGTGACAGGTAGCCAATCAGAAAGCACGGATTCTCCTCCTGCTTTCTGAGGGGAAATTACAGAGGGGAATCCCAAACCTGCGGACATTGGAAATGATATGTGGAAACAACATTAATGTTTATTCAACATTTGGTGCAAAGAATATAGAAATGATGAGGGGAGGAGTTGGAGCCAAATTGCTACCAGTTGATGAACCCGGTAACTTTTCAGCTGTTCTTCGTTAACGTGACATAAATAGGTTCTAATGGTTTTCATTCAGTCAGGACGTTACGTTGACACTAGAGCCACATGCACTGCAGGTAGATTGTAGTAAAGCATTGATTAATGCCTGGTTTTAAAATTAGTTAACTAAACTTGTAGCCATTATTTTGTTCCCATTGTTGGACACCACAACCAGATGGAACCGTTATACCTAGGATTTCTGTTGGCTAATGTGTGATCTCTCAGGTTTTGAAAATGGGCCGACAGCTCTAAGATGGTGTAGTGTGAACTGGACATTACACTGAGGAAATGAGGAAGGGAGGGTCAGTGGAGAGCAGCGGAGTTGAACCTTTTTTCATTCAGTGTCATCAACAGAAAGAGAAAAAGGCTGGAAGAGACGATAAAGCCGATAATTAAAATGAGGTCAATAGTTTTAATTTATTGTTCGATTAACTGATTTATCGTTTATCGTGACAGGCCTAATTCTGCAGCTTGGAGTTTCTGTCTTGTTCTTACAACAACGGGAAAAGTTAGTGGGAGTGTTTGTGCTCGATAAGTTCAGATCTTCTTTGACTCTGTCCGGAACTACTTCATATGACTTGGAGGATAAATCTGTATAAATAACTGAAATCCCATGTGGGACCCCTCCATCTACTTTTGTTTTTTCCTCCTATCTCATCCCTTATAAAAAAATCCCATGAAAATCACATGTGACTTTCACATGTTATCAGATGGAAACCACACACGTGGTTTACACAACGTTTTCATGTGAATAATGTGTGAAAGATGTGAATCATATGTGAAAGGACATGTATATGTGTGATTTTGGAAGGTTTTGTGGTGAAATCACATATGATTCACATCATAACACAGAGACAGTTCATCTGTGAGTGCAAGTTGGCAGGCTTTTCCTCTGACAGTAGAGAGTAAAATTTCATTGCTGATGATATTGATATTGACATGTGAAAAAGAATGTGGTGCACATGTGAGAATTATGTGATCACAAGATGCAAGGAACATTGAACACATGAACAAAATACTTGACCACATGTGGAAAATGTGACCCACATGTGAAAACGGGATTTTAGTGGATTTTTTTGTAAGGGATATTATTGAGTATATTTTATCATGCTTATGTTGATAATACAAAACTGCCATTTATCCCTATCACAACTTTCTTGCATCACTCTGGCTTGCATACAGCAGTATTTGTATTTGTAGGCACTGGATTTCTTTGACAACACACAGCTGGCTCCTGTCAACTGTCACAGCATCGCACAGTTGACACAGTTACTAAAAAGTTTTATCATTCTTCTGCAAAATCAGTGACTTAAATTGGAGCTGACGTCTTCTCTGATTGGCCAATGGATGATGAGTGCTGGCGCCGTGGCTGAATTCTGAAGATATCTTATGTTTACGTCCGTCACAGCCATGATTTTTTGTAACGTGATATTTTAGTTACATTTGTCTTTTTTAAACACTGCAGTTGCAAGCTTGTGTTTTTCTGCATTGGTAGAATATCAACAGAGTTTTGTGCACATTTGTAATGGAAATGCAGCTGGGTGTTTTTGGATGTCTTTTTTTCCCATAAGAGAATGCATAGTTTGGTATTTACTAATTTTATCTTTCTTTGTTATATAAATATGCCTAATAATCTGGAGGACATGTACCTCAAGTGAATATTTCAAAATTATTTTAAGAAATCCTAAAAGTAGTCGCAAAATCCTGGAGGGACTGAAAAGATCTTATTTTATTTTAAGAATTGATTTATATTTTACTAATTTGTTGATGGGTCTTAGCAACAGATTCTGACACAACCGGCCCTTGCGACAGACTGGTGCCCTGTTCAGGTGACCCCGCCTCTCGCCCGGAACATAGCTGGAGAGGAACCAGCAACCCTCCTGACCCCATTAGGGACAAGGGTGAACAGAAAATGGATGGATGGATGGATGGATGGATGGATGGATGGACGGACGGATGGACGGACGGACGGACGGACAGACAACCGGCCCTTTAAGAACATTCACAATCTTGGTTTGGCCCAAAATGAAATTGAGTTCGACGCCCCTGATCTAGACCAGTGTTTCCCAATTCCAGTCCTCAGGCCCCCCTGCCTGCATTTTTTAGGTGTTTCCCTTCTGCCACACACCTGGATTGAATCTTTGGGTGATTAACAGGCTCCTGTAGTACTTGATGGTCATGCAATCATTTGAATCAGCTGTTCTGGTATAGAGGCACATCTAAAACATGCAGAGCAGGGGGCCCCGAGGACTGGAATTGGGAACCACTGGTCTAGAGCATTTAGGTCTAACAAATGCAGCTGTGGTCCATTTGTTAGACCTGTTGCCTCTCCTCGAAGATTCTGCGTTCTCTCCATGTTTGTGGGTGGATTTTCTCTGGGTGCTCCCGCTTCCTCCCACAGTCCGAAAACATGTTTATTTGAATATCTCCCTTTGTCATTTAGCCCTGCCAGCATCAAATGGCACAGAAGAAAAAAAGCAACAATTACTTTTTTGATGACATAGTAACCTTTCTTTGCATCAGCTCTTTTCGCAGTGCCTGACAGTGATATGTTCTGACACAGGGACACGTGTTCAGAGGCTGTGTTGACCCTCAGTTGATAAGCTGCCCTGTTGCAGGAGAACAAACGGTTGCTGTTTACAACCTGAGGTTATCTGGCTACTACTTAACGGCTGCTGCCGAGCCGCTGCTCACCAGCTGCTGTTTGGCTGTCCGCACCACATAATGTATATAAAATACATACATATATATATATATATATATATATATATATATATATATATGGGGGCTGCACAGTGGCGCAGTTGATAGAGCTGTTGCCTTGCAGCAAGAAGGTCCTGGGTTCGATTCCCGGCCCGGGGTCTTTCTGCTGGGAGTTTGCATGTTCTCCCTGTGCATGTGTGGGTTCTCTCCGGGTTCTCCGGCTTCCTCCCACAGTCCAAAAACAACTGTTAGGTTAATTGGTCTCTCTAAATTGTGAGTGTGTGTGAATGGTTGTGTGTCCTGTGTGTCTCTGTGTTGCCCTGCGACAGACTGGTGACCTGTCCAGGTGACCCCACCTCTCGCCCGGAACGTAGCTGGAGAGGAACCAGCAACCATTTTCTGTTCACAAAGGTGAACAGAAAATGGATATATATATATATATATATATATGTATATATATGAAAAGCACATCAACACTTACAGATATTTGCTTTAAATGGTAGCATCTTGTCAGCTTTTGCAGTGAAGCATCTGCCAAGTGTCTGCACCAGTGGATGGATTTGATTATTCCCAACTGCTAGGAGGGAGGAATTTTAGCAAAAAAAAAAAAAAAAAAAGAAAACTGATTGGATGGAATAACTAAAATGTGGAGAGTGTGTTTTTTCTGTGTAACATTCCTCCTTTAAAATAAAAGCAGGTCTTAACATAAATAGTATAAAAGCATGCTGTTTTCAGTCCAGCAGTCTTCCATGCAGTTATTACTTTCCTCTTCAGTTCTTAGTGGAAAGGCTTTCGCTAATAGTGATAGAGTCGTGTGTGTGCAGTAGATGATGATTATGAATCGTTCCCAAAGCAGCTCTGGAGCTAAGTTGCCCTTCTCTTTCTGTTCATGTGTCTCTGTAATTAAGAGCACATGCAGGAAGAGCAGCTGCAGTAAATACAACCGATCGCTCGGCTCAGCTGTCCGACTGGAACTCCGTGAAACCTCACAGAGACACTAATGCTCCAATAAATATTCTGTTTGAGTCATGCAAGGGCTGCAGTCTATGCAGGGGTTCCATACTTCTTCTATTAATTTATGGTGTGTACTTTTCAGTGACGTTGTTGTTGTTGTTGTTGTTGTGTATGCAGATGTTTTGTCTCCTTTTCTCTCTTTCTGCAGGTGTAAAAGCAGACTTGTATGGTATCATCTTATATTCTCTCTATTCTTCTTTCTTTCCTCTACCCATACCTCATTTTTCTTTCAACACTTTTTCTGACTTCCTGCCTTCCTTTTTCCCAATTTTTTCTGTTTCTAATTTTTATTCGTATTAAATGTGCATATTCTCCCAAATTAAAACTGGTGTCAGTACAAAAAATAAAAATTCCCTTCTCACCCTCCGCGGGTGGTCTTCTCTCTTTCATCCTCTGAGCTTGGCTGTGCCTAGGACTGCACATTTATGGACTGAAATGTCTGATGTTGTTCCTGGGATCTGTTGTAGCCACTGCCCCAGTTTAGGGGTGACTGCCCCAAGGGCCCCGAGGGCCCTGATGACCACAGGCACCACTGTGGTCTTCACCTTCCAGGCCCTCTCCAGTCCCTCCCTTAGGCCCTGGTATTTCTCTAGTTTTTCATGCTCCTTTTTCCTGATGTTGCAGTCACTTGGTATTGCCACATCCACCACAACGGCTTTCCTCTGTTGTTTATCCACCACGACTATGTCTGGTTGGTTCGCCCTCACCATTTTGTCTGTCTGGATCTGGAAGTCCCACAGGATCTTAGCTCGGTCATTCTCCACTACCTTCGGGGGTGTTTCCCACTTTGATCTTGGGGGTTCCAGTCCATATTCTGCACAGATGTTTCTGTACACTATGCCTGCCACTTGGTTGTGTCGTTCCATGTATTCTTTCCCTGCCAGTATCTTGCACCCTGCTGTTATGTGTTGGACTGTCTCAGGGGCCTCCTGCCACAACCTACACCTTGGGTCTTGTCTGGTGTGGTAGATCTGGGCCTCAATTGCTCTGGTGTTTAGGGCCTGTTCCTGGGCGGCCAGGATGAGGGCCTCTGTGCTGTCCTTCAGTCCAGCTTTTTCCAGCCATTGGTAGGACTTCCTGATATCAGTTATTATACTTCAGTTATTTGCCGGTGGTACATCACATGTAGGGGCTTGTCCTCCCATGATGGTACCTCCAGCACCTGATCTTCTGTTCCCCATTGTCTGAGATATTCGCTGAGCACATTGTCTGTTGAGGCTTTGTCCCCGATGTATCTATGGATCTTGGATGTTTCGTCTTGGACAGTGGTTCTTACACTCACTAGTCCTCTGCCTCTTTCCTTGCAGCTCGTGTACAGTCTCAGGGTGCTGGATTTGGGGTGGAATCCTCCATGCATGGTTAGTAGCTTCAGAGTCTTAACATACTTGGTCTTTGGAATTTGGCTGTGGCTCCTTTCCTTGTGACCTCACCGAGTTTGCCATTTGCTTGTGGTATTCCCAGGTATTTGTAACTTTGCTCAATGTCTGTTATTGTTCCTTCTGGGAGTGAGACCCCTTCTGTGTGGATGACCTTCCCTCTCTTTGTAACCATCCGACCACACGTTTCTAGTCTGAATGACATCCCAATGTCCGTGCTGTATATCCTGGTGGTGTGGATCAGTGAGTCGATGTTTCGCTCACTCTTGGCGTACAGCTTGATGTCATCCATGTAGAGGAGGTGACAGATGGCTCCATTCTTGAGTCGGTATCCGTAGCCAGTCTTGTTGATGATTTGGCTGAGGGGGTTCAGGCCTATGCAGAACAGCAGTTAGGACAGAGCCTCTCCTTGCTCTATGCCACATTTGATGGACACTTGTGCAAATGGTTTGCAGTTGCCTTCAAGGATGGTTTTCCACATCCCCAACGAATTTGCAATGAAGGTTCTTAGAGTCCTGTTGATGTTGTATGACTAAGCATTCAATGATCCAATTGTGTGGCATTGAGTCATAGTCTTTCTGGTAATCAATCCAAGCCGTGCACAGGTTGGTGTGTTCGGTTTTACAGTCTCGGGCGACTGTGGTCTGCAAGGAGTTGGTGTTTGGCTCCTCTGCTATTTATGCCGAGGCCCTTCTGTGCCGTGCTCATGTTTACCCACGTGTCTGCTTATCTTAGCTGCTGTGATGCTTGACATGAGCTTCTATGTTGTAGAGAGACAGGTTATTGGCAGATAGTTCGATGGAACTGAACCCTTTGAGGGATCCTTCTGGATATATATATATATATATATATATATATATATATATATATATATATATATATATATATATACATACATACATACATACTATAAACTTCAAATTTTGTTCATAAAAATATTGCTTTAGGAGTTAACTTTGCTATCAAGGTTCATCTCTGAGGTATAGTTTGAATAATAAAATCTTTAAATTGGTAAATCTGGGCGTGCCGTGGTGACGTAGGGGATAGTGTGACCCAGGTTTGGAGGCCTTGAGTCCTCGACGCGGTCGTCACGGGTTCGAGTCCTGGACCCGACGATATTTGCCACATGTCTTCCCCCTTCTACTTCCCCCTCTCCTGTCAGCCTACATTCATATAAGGGACAAAAAAGACCCCATGGAGGGGGTAACAAAAAATAAATAAAAATTGGGTTAAATCTTGATGCCATTTCTTCTTTGTCCATCTCAGTGATAAGTCAGCAGCATCTTCCGTGATGCTCCCTCGCTGTAGATGTCAGCAAGACTTCATTATTCAAGCAAATAAAAGTCAAGAAGAACAGAATGAGTCCAGCAGGAGTCATTCACCATATGTCTGGTGTGGAAAATGCAGGCCTCCGGGGTTTACATGATGTAATGTATCTCATATGTCTGAGGTTTTTATGAAACACCTAGCATAATAGTGGTATGGATGCTAACCTGACTAGCGCCATAAAGAGCTGCCTTTTGCGTCACTGCCACTGAAATTAGCCTGAATGTGTTAGTTTGGAACTTGTTCTTGTGAACTGTTTTATTTTTAGATGTATCTATGCTGTGATTTGAAGGCATCTGTTAGGGAGTCGACCCTGCTAACCCCTTTTGATCTGCAAGTTGAAAAATGTATTTGCAGGAACGGTTCTGGAAAGCTCATCCCAAGAATGTGCCTTTGCCTTCAGAAAGTGGTGAAATCAGTCAGACTTTCTGAGAGCAGCTTCGATTGTCCTCTGGCCTCCACGGCGGTCTCAGTAGTCTAGAATTCCTTTGTCTTGTTTTGAATCACGTAAATCCCCTATCTCTGAGAAGAGGAGGAAAAATATAATGTGATCCATCCCGGAGCAGAAGTTGTGAAGCAGAGGTGAAAAATCATCCCCTCTGTGCTCTCAAAGACGATATTTTAGACTTTTAAAGGAAGCAGAGGATGCGCAGTAATCACTCAACCTGCCAGTAAGCAGAGCTGAGGATTGTTTCTGTGCTGGGCTCATTCAACCGTATGCATTCTGTTGAAAAGTCATACACAGCATAAAGAGACACATGCTCACTTCTTTTTCTGCATTGGCTCTGTAATGATAACCAAAATTATTTGCAAAAAGTGAGGATAATGAGATTTACATATGTTTCTTCGTTATTTAACAGAGTTTCCTTTTTAAACTGTGTGACTTGAGTCAAACATTTTTGAGTAGCCTATCTGTGTGCTTCTCATAGTAATTTGTTGGATTCTTGGTTCATTCCTCCTGACTGAGCCAGCGTAATTTTTGTAAGCGATTCAGAAAAGTTGTGCATCCACATGGCCAGAGAATACAATGTACGGTAGTATGTCTGCCAGGCCAATTGGTGGCACTGTAACCCTGCTGGAGAATGACACACAGAAAATAAACAACAGCCTTTCTTTTTATTATTTGTGAGAGTGAGGCACGTTAGAGACGAAGCTTTAACATCGTAGCTTTAAAAGCGACAGGGTTAGCATAGCCATGAAATGTTCTGGAATGTATCTACTCTGGATTTCTGGTTTCCAAAGAAACCAAATCTACATGGACGCACAGCCTAAACGACAAAAAACATTTTCAGACACACTTAAAATTGCCTCCGTGTGGACAGGGTTCATAAACTCAAACACTTGTTAGCTCTGCAAAGTAAACTGACTCTGACTTTGTCCTCCTTAAGCCACTTTGTAACAGGTTTGCTGTATGACTTGGGTCATTCGGGCCATTGAGATGAAGCTTCGACTTCCTGGATGATGACTTGCAATATTACTTCAGTCTTTCCACACACTGTTCAGTCCTTATGAAACCATAAAGGGAAGAACACTGATCCCTCGTCCAGCAAAACAACAACACATGATCTCATATAGTGTTCATAATCTTGCTAGCTCTGTTCTCCAGTGATCATTATGGGAAAAGAGTTACATTTTAGAATACAACACATTTCTCTAAAAATGTACTTTCCTTGTCTTTGATACCACAACTCGGCTTTTTTGATATTGACTTCCTGGTTGGCGAACGGTCTTTTAGCCCAGGTTGTTACAAGATCTCTTTATAATTGGATCATGACATCTCATACCATCTTCTTTTGCACCTGCTCTGGGTTCGATGCACACATCTCTACAGTTAACTAAAAACTGAATGTGCATGTGTTTGTGTGGCAGGCAGGCGAGGGAAAGGAAACAAAAAAAAAAACAAAGAAAGATGGCAGGTGAAAAGGGGGAATGATGAAGTCTGAGGGCCAACATTGACTCCAGGGTCTGTTAGAGGGGCTTTGAAAGAGAGCTATTTTCATGAAACAATGAGATTATATTTTCAGCATGCGCTCTGAACAAGGGTACATCCTTTTCCCCCGAGGCACATGAGAATTTCAGGTTTTGGTCAGGAAGAGTCTTGTGCAGGAAGTGACTTGTTAGAAAAATGTTGAAAAATAATCGCCGTGTCATTCCCAACGCTTTCCAGCTCAGCAAGGAATGAGGTGCGAGGTGACATCTCTGACATCTTGTACTTCGAAAACATTTAAGAAATGGCACAAATTTTCAGATGTAATTCACGAGAAGCATAAAGCCAAGACTGCATTCATTGGCAGGACACCTTACTGTGGATCAGCGTTGACCGAGCATCCTGGTGTGTGGCTCCAGAGCTGTTTGGCTGAAGAAATGCTCCAGCAGTGTGCAGTCTGCTGACTTAGTTTAAGTCTGAAGACAGAGAGGATCCTGTATCCTCTGGACACATCTGGACGATGTGTCCAGAGGACTCTGGACACATTACAAGGCTTAAGAAAATCCCAAAGGTACAAAATCTAATTTAGGGGTCTTTTTAAAAAGATTTTTCCAACTAAGGCTTTTCGAACTGTGGAGCAGATGAATAGCATCTTATAACTTGAGTTTGTTTGTTTTTAGCTTTTATGCGATAGACCAACACAAAGTTATTGTGAAGCAGAACAAAAATAAATTTTAATCATTTTTTTACAAACACCAGTTGTCTTCAGGGGTCAGATTGGTTCACTGTGTTTCTTCACACTTAGACACAGGCATAAGTGGCTGAGCATTTACTGAGAATTTGACAAAATGCTTAATAAAATTGAACAAGGAATCTCAGGAGAATATGCTGTGGAATAAAAGAGCCTTTGCAGCTAAATTGAATGTAAATGAACTAAGTCTCATTTGTAGCAGTTGTTTGAATATGCATAAATATCTTCAAAGCAGCTTTAACTGAACCATGCTTAGATGTTAGCTAAACTGGACATAGCATGGGGTTTAAACTGTTTTTGCAAAGCTTTACCAAGTTTATGAAAATGTGTGTGAAAACTTCCTTTTGCGTTTGCCTCACTTTTCACGCTCAGAGCAAAGACCTTACAGGGTTGTTGCTGCAGCCTCCAGGGGACAGGGGCTGCAGCAACAACCCTGTGTGACAGGGTCACACAACTTTTGACTTTCACTGTGCCTACTTTATCTGGAATGCAATCACCCCTCCAACGTTCTGTGTTGGATAGCAGTGACAGAAATTGGCAGTGGTCAACTGGCCATTGTTGGGTGAGGAAACTAGTCTCCAGTAACTGCCAGTGTTCTTTAGTTGGGTTAGAATGTGTTTGATGGCATTTCTGCCAAAATCATCTGTTCTGTCTGGCCTGGAACAACCATTGTTAGAATCATCATCCTGCATCCATAAACCATGACATCAAGCTCATACATGTCTTTGGGGAAAACCTGTTGTCCACCACTCCCTATAATGACATAATCTTCAGCAGTGCCTTTCATTATGTCAGGACTCTGCTGTCAAAGGGACTGAACAGAGGATTCACTTATTGTACAAGCCATTGATCAACTGGCTAACAGTGTTTTGAGGGTGGGGCCACTTTGTACTGATACAGACGTCTAGAATAGGCTGTTAGTTTCTGCTATTCTTTCAGCACAGGAATTTTTTTGATTTAATTTTTATTTTTTGGAAACCTCCAGTTCACAAAAAAGTGACAATGTGACAGAGCTACCAAGAGGCCAGAATGTTCAAAACAGTCACTACTTTAGAGAAGTCAAAGCTAAAGCCACATGCTAGTTCCCAAAGTGCTAATGTGGATCTACGTTCATACTGATAGCTGTCATTATAAACTCTGTCTGCCATTTACATTACAAATAATACAGTTTGTTCATATTATTTAAAAAATTTCTTTCTGGCATTTTTGAAAAGGCCTGATATTTATTACATATAATACCTTACTTGTGTTGATCTTTTGTACTTGTGATTCTCAGTCCTGCTCAGTCCTAAGCCCCCTCCCCGTTGTCTTTGTTGGCATCTTGAGGGCAGCTCCATGGCCCTGTCCTCACCTTACTGTCGGCTCTCCTTATTCTCCAACACTTGGTTCTCTGCAGAACTGTCATGCAAACAGACATTAAAACATGACATGTACAGCTTTCTCACAGCCACCTGTGCTTCTGGGCACACACACCCACACACACACACACAACACCTACACACCACGGTAATTACTGCTACAGACTCAGGTTGCAGAGTATCGTGTGTATCAGAGACCAGACGGAGGACTGCGCTGCACGCTCCAGCATCCCTGACGCCCACCCTGACCAGCACATGTTCATTTTCACTTTGTTTTGCATTTTGCAGTCTCTCATACATGCATTTTCATACATCCCGGCGACAACTGAAACGCCCCGCTGCCTGGAGAGCAACATTGCACAAACAACCCAGAGGTCAAAGGTTTGTTATTCCAGAGAGACAGCCAGCTGAGCGCCCCTGCAAACGAGACAGACTGCGTCCCAGCATGTGCGCAAGTCTGCTAACTCGGAGCTAATAAGCTTCAGTAACGCGGTGTGTATTTTCGTATGTTAGTGGCACTGCTGTTACACTATTTTTGCACCGCAGATGCAGTTTGTATATTCAAAAGCACTTTTGCGAGTAACCCAGTCCAAGGCTTCGCACTCAGGCATTAGTGTGTTTATTCACACGGGGCCCAGGGGCCACAGGGAGAGTAGGAAAATGACATTAAGCCACAGGGATCACCTTTCATCTCTCTTTAGACGCTCCCAAGCAGTGCCGCTAGCTTTGGGAGCTTCACAACATGGAAATTCAATCGCAGGGCCCTTGTTTTGGGGACAATTGCTGCTGGTTAAGTATGGGGCCAAGAAGTGTACAGTATCTTACATATGTGCCACAGGGTTACTGTTGCATGGCTTACAGACTGCTTCAGAAAATAGCCTGGGACATGTAGAACATCAACGCTTCCTTTCAACAACGGCTTTCTTCTTGCCTCTCTGCCAGAAGGGCCAGACTTATGGAGAGTTCTCCAGTCAGCAGGTCCCCACTTGAGCTCAGGATAGGGTTGACCCTCCTTGCCTGGCCAGTGGGTTTAGTTGGATGGCCATGTCTTGATATGTTTGCTATTTGTGTCATGCTCCATTTCAGATGGTAGATGGACACAGAGCTTCATGGGATGTTCAAAGAATGGAATACTGTCTTTGCCTTGTTGCTTCATCCAGACGGTCAGGAGTCTCAGCTTGCTGGAGGCTCAGACTCTGTTGAAATTTAAAACGATTGGCTGGGATCTTATCCAGTCATTAATGTTTGGCTTTGATGTATGTGGTGCACCAGTTGCACGACGAAACTTATTGGAAATTGCACAATGTGCAAACAACCTTCCCCCTCTGTGAAAAGAGAACGATATCTTTACCAGCATTGCAACAGTCGAGCATTCCTGCCACATCTTCAGCTTGTTCAACATGGACCTGCTCATTGATTAATGAGCTCACCTATCAAGGCCTCTATTCATTGGCTTCCAGCTGCTTTTACTGGCCCCAATTAAAGAGGCAGAAATTTAGATCAAGCTTTATCTGTCTGGCCAACTTACTCCATTCACTTCCTCTAAAACCACAGTGCAAAAAACAGCACAGAAACTCAACATTATCAAGTTCGGGGCAGCTCCTTCTGTTCACTGATTGGCCAAGATAGGATGGATCCTGAGAAATTGAGCTCAATGGAACAAATTCCAACTGGAGCACTGAGAGGAGATGAGAATCGATGTGTAAAAGGCAACAGCCAGTCTACTTTATGCTTGACCTGTCTGGTTTCTTCCTTCACCTTCGCTATGCTGTTTGTTCACCAGTTTTTAACTCTTCCATAGTGTTTCCAAAGTACTACTTTTGAATTTTTTCTTTTTTTAATTGAAGTGAGTTGTGACGTCTCTGGCGAGTCGTTGAACCTGTTTTTCTGGTATGTGGTGGTGAAGACGCCTCCAGAAAAGGTTGCCTTCGACCCAAGAACCAACCTAGGATAGCAGTGCGGCTTCAAACAGAACTTGTCAAAACAGCCTTCCGCTGTCCAATCTCATCTTCTTGATCTACAGGAATACCTCAGCAGAGGCAGAGGAATGCGGCTCACCGCTCCGCTTCAGCAAACACAAAAACGTCCTGTTTGTTTGCTCTGAAAATAATCAGCCCAAGGCCTGCTGTTTCATTCAGCATGACATCATTTCTGCAGTGATGGCGTGTCGGTGTCAGGTATTTTTGAAGAGGAATTGGTTTTAGCAACTGCTGAGTACTGGCCACATTCTACAGAAAGTGTAAACGGTTTAAAAGAAACCCTTCTGAAAAAAAATAGACACTTTGAAGGTGTTCTAAAATGCACAACTTCTACTTCATGTTCAAACAAGAAACCACTCCTTTGACTTTTCTTGAGACATTTTGTGTTTTTTCTTTTTCTTTCTTTGTTCATACGTGTCCATTCCATCATCCAGGTTTTAATGTGTTTCAGTCACAGACTGTAACTTTTCATCCAATTTGAACCATCTTCACTTTTTTTAGTTAATTCAAGACAGATAAGCTGGCCTTTTCTTGCTACCCAGATGTACAGCAGGAGCGTATTCAAAAGTTCTGCCAAATTTCAATTTCCTTCAGCTTTTTCACGTGTTCATGTTGAGCCTTTTTAAAACGTTACCACCGTGTCACTGTCAGGTCGGACCGTGTCTCGGAGTTTTTATCTTAACCCTTCTAGAAGTCCTGATCTCCAGTTCAGGACATCAGGACACAATGAATTAATGAACCTTCTAGATTTATTATAACCTTATTGTTTTCTTGATCTTCAAAGCCTGTCAGCCTAAACAAATGACCGAGCAAGGTTCACACAAACCACAAATAATGGTGCTATGACTTCATCGGATGCAAGAATATGTTGAACCAGGGGGTTGTTATGTCCACATCGGTTTTTCAGCTTCAGCTCAACGTTTTTAGCAAGTTGCCATGATCGTTCAACTTGTGCTCCATGGTTCTGGTAGAGAGGTCACGCGCCGGAGCTGAGTAAACAACAGATAACTACGGCTTGGTCAAGCGTTCAGGTCAAGGACCCAAAGAGCCTCGAGAGCCTTGCCACCCCCTGGGTCATTAATAATTAATGAAATCTGAGGACGGGGGACAGAATGCCACGACTAAACAGGCAAAGAGCAGAGGCAGTAAAGCCAGATTGTTCAGGAAGGGAGGGGGGGGGGAACGGAGAGAGGATCAAACCCTGAACCTGGAAGTTGTGCTTTCACTGTAAGATCCAGAAGCTCCAGACAAAACAATGGAGATAAAGTGAGATTTGGGTCTTTATCCTCAGTCTGTAAGAAACCAGAGGTTCAGAAAGTAGAAAGAAAAAAACATGTGGACAGAGTTGGA
Source organism: Gambusia affinis (assembly GCF_019740435.1). Taxonomy (NCBI): domain Eukaryota; kingdom Metazoa; phylum Chordata; class Actinopteri; order Cyprinodontiformes; family Poeciliidae; genus Gambusia; species Gambusia affinis. Next base: position 30,030,876 of record NC_057875.1, on the reverse strand, counting down.
GAGGAAAGCAGTCAGCAGAATGAAAAACAGCATGAAAGTCTGGCCTTCTCCCCTGAAATCCAGCAGTCCTCACTGTCCAACAAAACACGTTCCTGCCCTAGAGGTGCCATCATAGCCAGACCTCCATTACGAGCTCAGCCTGATGAAAGAGTAGCTAACGGGGGGGCTTAGCAGGTTTGACTTCTAACCCTCCCCCCACTGGGTCAGATATGAAAACAGATAGTTCCACATGATATTATATAGCAAGAGGCTCTGTTTGAACAGTGAAATGTAATTCCTGTTTCCTTCTCAGCAGTTTTCTAACTATCCCTGGTGATCAGCCGCCTTTTATGCCAACTCCAGACTCTCCCTTTAATAGATAAATGGATGTTGTTGCTGGTGATGTTGGGAAAAAAAATAAAAATAACACTTGAAACCGCAACTGAAAGCAATTTCTCAGTTGGATTTTTTTTGTCTGATGCTGTATGGTTTCTTTGCAGACTTCCTCAGACGACTGCGACCCCCACGAAGGAATCCACGAGGGAAAGGAGGGCATGTACCGCCTGCAGGTGACCCAGTTTGTCCAGAGGCTGGAGTACTGGCACAAGGACTTGAAGAACACCTTGGTCACGTCGATTACAGTGGTTCCAGTCAATGGTCGCACTGTGGCGTACCTCGGCACGGCAGATGGACGACATATTCAGGTTAGGAGATCATCACCAGGCTTCTGATTTGACTGCAAAATCCTGTGCAGTATGTCAATTTTTTTATTTTATCTTCTTTTAACGTGGCAGCAGGTGTTTGCATGGTAGTAATTAAATTAGATGGAAGTTTCTCTGTTAAAACTACGCAGGTAGAAACTCTACATAAATACATCAAAATACATTTAGGCCATTACAAAAATGCTACACGACAAAACAAGACAATGCTGTTTTTATTACATAACTAATAGTGGAACAAAATTACAGAATCATTAGGAATCTTTAAGATTCTCAAACCTCAGGATTTTTAAGTTTTATTTGTCTAATTTGTAAATTCTAAGATGAGAATAAATCAATTTTAAAAAACACAAGCAATTCTCCTTTATTGTGCTTTTGCAATTTAAAACAGGTGTCAGTTCAACATGGAGCTATCTATATTTAAGTCTTATCAGTCTTAAGTTGTTTAAATTTTGAAACAGGGGTGATGACTGCAGTCTGAACTCAATGAAATACTGTGAAATAGTCCTTCAATCTATCACAGACAGATTGTATGCTAACTTTAGCTTCGCTAGTAGCTAACGGTTGGCCTGTGGCAGCATTTTTGCTGTGTTTACAAAATGTTTGTGCCACATACATCACTGTTTCTCTCTTCACTGAGTACTGCTGCCACACAAGCCTTTTGGAAGTAATGGACTCTTCTTCAATGCCTGTTTGATATTAGTTGGATTTGTCAGAACCTCCTGACATTCTTCCTTCAAAATAATTCTCTAAAACATTTATATACACAGAGTGCCAAGCTCAAAGACTATTTGGGCATCATAACATCATCTCGAGATATTTATCCGGAGAATCATAAGCTGGAAGTAACTGCATAGTGCAGACAGATTTCACTTCCACTTATTTCAAGTGGAAGTTAAAAGTCTGCCTTGTGACCAAACACCTGCCAAAATGAAATAACATTAAATTCCTTTTCATAAGTAAACACACTGAGTATATTTCAGAAATTGGTTAATCTTTAATAGTTTGATGTCTTTACATAACTTGGAGGATGGCTTTGCACATAAACTGTGGTTCTTATTTGTCTCCTTTCATAATCAGGCTAAATCTGGTTTTCTGAAGGCTGCAGTTCACTAATGCAAAACATTTGAAGGTGGTTTCAAATGAAAGTCCACCTGCTGCCTTGACAATGCAATTAAACTCAACAAGAAAACTGTTTAGGTTTTAAAGTTTATGAACTTCATTTAACAACAAGAAATAAGATGTCTTGTTTTCTAAAGTTAATTAATCTTGAATTGTGAGTTTTAACTTAATGCTGCAATTTAAAGCAAATAATTATTTCACAATATTCTAGAAAAAACTGCTCTCATTTTGTTCACCTGTTATTTTCACTCTTAATATCAAGTTAAAATAACTTACTATAAATTTTTTTTACTGTACTAATTTAAATTCTTGTTTCACATTGCGTGAACAAAATTTCAGATCTGATAATGAATTTTAATAAACATCACAATGAATTCTGCTCAAAAACATTTAGTGTGAACAGGATATTATCCACAATCTTTGCAAACTGTCAGTTGGATTAAAATAAACATTTACCTTAATAACACACAAGAGTGACATTAATGTAACACACACATGCTGCTAAGCATTCTGGGAAATAGTTCCCACTCCTGTCTTTTTCTTTTTTTTAGCTTTGTTTAAATGCTAACCTAAACACTCTAGTTTATTCAACTCTTGAAGGTTTGACAAAATTAAGACTTTCCACTGTAAGTTTATCTTAAACAAACACATATTTAGGTTCAAAATCTAAAACTTGTTTTTTATTTGACATAACGAGTAGAAGATAGTAGACACAACTAAATGTGGCTCAAATGTTTTACAGTGCAGTGCATATATCAAAGCTGTTGTAGTTTAATCAGCTTTGAATGGCAAACTTGTGTTGTTTCGTCGAAAACAACACAAGTTTGTTGTTTCCTGCTTTACCCGCCGTTCCATCAGTAAAACAACATGTCAGGGTGATGACTGCTGACTGGCGCCTGCGATTTGTGTTGCATAGTTAAAATACTATCGCAAATGGAATGAATCACAAAATGCAAAAGCTGAGTTGCATCAAGTGTTTTCAAAACTCAAGAAATAAAAATCTTGCACAAAAAAAGGAGCAGAGACATGGAAAATCAGCATGACAGCTGCAAGGAAAGGCAGGGTGGGGAGGGCAGCGACAGCGGGGAGCGAGGGGGCTTACAGGCTGAACGGCACGTTAATGGGGAACGACGGGGTTCCCGAACGTGTTCCCTCGCACGGCATTCTGTGACTTCCTTGCAGCTGTTGCTGTGCTTTTCCACAGTCAGTGCTAAAGCAGCCATGTCACCTCATGCCTAGCCCCCTCCTCAACCCCGTTCCCCACTAACATACACAAGCTGATTTGCTTTCAGCTTTAGCTAAAGCATGAGTCTGAACTCCATAAAGTTAACCACTTACTGTGGTTAAGCAGTGGCAATAAGAGCACACAGCCACACAACCAGGCTGAAGTCTTTGATTGTAGAATGCACAGAAAAAAGCAGCAGATAGAAGAATGAGATGGGAAGAAATGAGGATGAGTCAGTTTTAAGGAAAAAAATAAAAAATTATCTATTCATATCTTCTCAAAAATGTGACTTTGGAACTCAGCTTAAAGCTGCAGTATGTAACTTTTATGAAAAAAGTAGATTTTATTACATATTTGTTGAAACTGTCAATATTTGTTGATAGTTTGGTATGAGACAGATAATCAGCAAAAAACAATAGAGCTCTTTTGCCTTCTCTCAATGCTAACAAGAAACAACCAATCAGAGTTTAGACCAATCGGGAGGCGGGTCTTAGCACTGTCAATCACCCTTGCGTGCGCCTGCTGATTCCCTCACCCTACTTCTGGTACACTACAGCTTTTCCTGATAGCACAACCTGTCTTGAATACTCAGGCTAGTTAGCATAGCCGCCACAATGGGCAGTCATTACATGAGGATGATTGACAGTCTTGGCTCCGATTGGATGTTTTTGGTCAGGAGTGGTTAATTTCTTCACAGACGGTGGAGGAGATCGATCTTTACATTTTATCTGTCTCATATTATACGTGTCAAGAACTGGTGTGAGGTGGTGGCGAGGCAGACGCTGTAGACCCAGGTAAGATAAATAATGAAGGTTTTAATGTCAAGCAATCCAACAAAAACTGTCCAAATGCCAGGCAGCACTGATGAGTGGAAGCCAGGGCTCAACACAGCAACTGGAACAGTTGCTGTGTTGGGTTAGGGTTGCATCTTCTGGTCATATGTGTGCATGACATCTTCTGTCATAAGATGCACACATATGATATGACATAACACCACAATGACACGAGGACCCGACAAAGACACAGAGACACAGGTGGCACTAAATACACAAGAGGTAATCAGGGAACGAGACACACCTGGGAATAATCAAGGGGAGGACAGGACAGCACACAGACTCAGAGACACAGGAAACTCGAGATAAACACACAGAAAAACACAGAACATGACAATACGGTTGCTAAAGGTGACAGTTTTAACAGGTATGTAAAAAATATGCTTTACAAAAGTTACATGCTGTAAGACATCTTCTGTTTTTGTGTTTTTTGTTGTTTTAGATGTAAGTTCAGACTCCTTTGCAATTCCAGATTTATTCCTGCAACAGAACCTCCTAACTCCAACCTAAAGTTCTCAACTTTACCTTCAACTTAAACATTGTTAGAAAGAATCAGGATTAGGTCGTTCAGGCAGTAAGATTTGTTAAATTGTTCAACTATTTGTTTTAAATTCATTTTTGACTCTGTAATTCCAATTCGCTAAGATCCTTCTTTTGAACCCAGACGGAAACCTTTCTTCCCCAAAGTCACACTGGTATGTATTTGACCTGACGACCCCCTGGTCGCCTGCTGCCTCCGTCTAAATCTATGCAGAAGAAAACCTCTGAGACGTTCTCGTCAAAATCAACTTCATTGTTCGTTGGCTCAAAAGGACCTGTCAACTTTCCATGCGTTTCAGTTTCCTTGTGGACATTATGTGGCCCTGGTGGACAAAGCAAGATGGAACATGGGGCAGAGGCAGAGAAAGAAAAGGAACGTTGTTTTCCCCCCAGTGGACTGAGTCAGGAAGCGTTCCCTCGACTTCAGTCGACCCACTGTGGGAATTACACAGTGCCAGTGTTTATAGGCCAAACTTCCCCCCAGCCTCCTTAATACAATAAGCTGTAATTTACACCCGCTATTACCTCCAGAGAGATGGCTGTTGTGTGGCCCCGTCCCCTGCGGAAAGCCACCTATTATCCTCGCTGTCACAAAAGCTAACGTTGATCATGAGGTTCAAGCAGTGAAAGAATGATGCTGGAAAACAAGATGTTTGTCAGCAGAGGAAGCAGAGGGCAACTGCAGTTCAGCCGACTGAATAAAAAAGTACATTTAAAGTTTACTATGCTGAGTGTGTTGTGTTTTTCCTGGATCCCCTGACGCATCGTAGGCTTGAACCAACGGGTGAAACAGTCAACAGCTTTAGCGCATCCAGCAGCATGTTGGCTGGTGCCATAAGGCACACACACACGCACACACACACACACACACACACCACAAGTCTCACCACTGGATTATCTTAACCATGTGCTAGGTGTGTGTGCGTGCACGTCTTCTAAGTGTGTGTGCGTGTATAATTTAGAAAAACCTCAAGTTACTGCAGTGACCACATACCCCATTAGTTCCCTGTTCAGTTGTTTGTTCCAAAGCCAAAAGCTGCAGCGTAAATATTGCACCAGGTGTGTTGGCGAGAAGGTGTGTGTGTGTGTGTGTGTGTGTGGGTGTTAGTGAAATTCAAGATTTTATTGTATGTACACCTGGAGTTGAGGGTTGATGTTTACCTCCTATCAGCATACACAACCATGACTAGAAGTTCATTTCCATTTCTCAAAGTGATTATAGTGGGAATTCGTTCGACTTCCTCTCACCACTGGCCTCCTTCACCACTTTGCCCCACAGACCAGGTCTGAGGAAAGTTGTCATGCCCACAGATTTTCACATAATGGTTGTAACATGACAAAATGTGAGAAAGTTCAAGAGGTCTGAATAATTTTTGTAAGTCTCTGCACATGTTCAGGTTATCCAAGCAGTTTGGGTTCATACTGTATTTGTTGTGTCTCTATGGAGGATCCTAAGCTGAAGTGAGCCTGACTTGCCAAGCATCTTTGAGCTTTTAGAAGCCTTCCACTGACAGTAATGAAAAAGAAAAAAATGCTGCTTTTTCGTTAGAATAAACAGAAAACTCTGCTTTACTCAAAGTCATGTTATAAAATAGGGCAGCGTAGAGAGGCCCCCGGGGAGGGATGATACATTCTGGATGGCTTTTCTGCTCCAGTTCCCTGTCAAGGTGTGCTGGCACAGTGCTACAATAACTTCTGGATGTCCTTTCGCTTCTTCAGTCCTTCTACATACAGACTGCACATGATATGTCCCACTTTTTATTATTCTTGCCATTTATTGGGCTACCTCTGCATCAATGAAAAGGTGGTGAGTGAATGAAGTCCTGCCATCTGACGGAGCGTCCTGACCTAACCTCCCTTTTGGCTGGAATGTGAAGAAGAAAAGCAAATGTCTTTGTCAAACATCGGACACTGAGGTCGAAGTTATGAACTCGAAGCACTTGAGTTCTCTTTAATCTGTCATTGTGAACTTTTGAAGAGTTATGAAAAAATAAATAAATAAACCCATTTTTACCTTAAACCTCACAACCCAAACCAAGTTTGGCTGATTAACAGCTCCATCAAATGATCTCGGAACGGTTCCTGAAATCGTCTCAGTAGCTGCGTTTCCATTACAAATGTGCGCAACATTTTGTCGATATTCAGCTATTGTTGACAAGAACGCAATTTCCATTAAACAAGAAACACAATTACAACCACACATGAATAAGTTTGTTCATGCGACAAGTCATTAAAAAAACATGCCGTGATCCTGCCGTCCTCTTCTTCGTGGTTTGTGTCACTGAAACCATCCTGTTGTTGATCACGTGACCCGTGGGATGTGGAAAAAGGGCTTGCTTTGCAGTTTTGAGAAACAAAACAATTTTGATATGGCCAAAAACAACACCTAATTTTATCGGCAAAACTTTTTATCAAAAAAGGAGAGGTGTTTATTTATTTTTTTTTTTTGGTAGAAATTGCAATGTTTCCATCAAGTGAATTTATTTTTGAAATGTCAAATTGTTACTAATAGAAACAATCGCTATGTTGGTATCTAGACCGGAGACTGTTCTAGATGTTTGTAACGTGTTTTTCCTTCCAGGTACTCTTCTCCAGGTTTACGTCGCCTCATGTGAACATCGGCCTGGACTCCAGCCCCGTCTCTGCCAGCGTAGTTCTGCCAGACAAGCCGCATTCTGAAGGAGCCGTGCTGATGGCCACAGGCAACAAGGTAGACAGGAGGCCACAATTGTCCACAACACGACATGTTCTTTTTGTTTATAAGTTAAAAAAGAGAAACACAAGGTCATCCTGAAGGGAATCTATTCAGATTTAATTCACTATTTGTAACTACACTTCCTTTAATTATGTGGTTTTCACAAACCCAGAGAACTGAAACAAGGTGTACTTTCTTGTAGAAATTTTTTGTAGAGATGAGATGATGATCAAAAGATTTTGAATCAGCAACAGGAGTTAGATTGACATAAAGGCTCAGGCTCATATAAAAATGAAGTGACCTAATTTAAATGTTTTTATACTTTTTTTAAAAAAGTTTTTGTTCTAAAGTCTGTGTTTTTTTTCCCTTTTAGATTACCAAGATCCCTTTGATTGGCCCAGGCTGCGGTCAGCTGACCACGTGTACATCTTGTTTGCTGTCATCCAAAGTGACACAGTGTGGCTGGTGTGATGGCCGCTGCACCAGAAGACTTCAGTGTCCCTCCTCTTCCACCTGGAGTCAGGACCACTGCACACCGGTCATCACCAAGGTACACAAAGTACAGCCGGTAGATATATGGCAGCACAAGGTCAACGGTTGGATAACATTAAACTGATTAATAGATGATAACTCCAACTGGTTGACATTTATTTCTGTTGTTTTTCAGTGAACTTATGTGCATTTTTATTTCTAATGGGATGCATGCTACACTTTATCAATTTTTGAGATTTTAGATTTTTGGATGATGAGTTAAAGATAAAAGAGAATTCTTGATGAACATCAAAAGATAATCGTTATATGGTGATAGATGGATGTGGGACTAAGAAGAAGCAGCACATTTAATTCCTGAACTACAGGAATGCAGTGATGTTGACCCTTTTCAATTACATTGTCCAGTCATGTTGCCGTGACGGCTGTCAGATGTGAGGGATGGGAAAAATGTTGTTTTTACCAACATAGCTATGTCTTCAACTTGTTTGTCCATCCATCCATCCATCCATCCATCCATCCATCTTCTTCAACTTATCCGGGGTCGGGTCGTGGGGGTAGCAGCTTCAGAAGGGAGGTCCAGACTTCCCTCTCCCCAGCCACTTCCACCAGCTCCTCCGGAGGAATCCCAAGGCGTTCCCAGGCCAGCCGAGAGACATAGTCCCTCCAGCGTGTCCTGGGTCTTCCCCGGGGCCTCCTCCCGGTGGAACGTGCCAGGAACACCTCACCAGGGAGGTGTCCAGGAGGCATCCTGACCAGATGGCCGAGCCACCTCAACTGACTCCTCTCGATGTGAACGAGCAGTGGCTCTACTCTGAGTCCCTCCTGGATGACTGAGCTTCTCACCCTATCTCTAAGGGGGAGCCCAGCCACCCTACGGAGAAAACCCATTTCTGCCACTTGTATCCACGATCTCGTTCTTTTGGTCATGACCCAAAGCTCGTGACTATAGATGACAGTGGGAACGTAGATCGACCGGTGAATGGAGAGCTTCGCTTTTTGGCTCAGCTCTCTCTTCACCACGATGGACCGGTACAACGCCCACTTGACGGCAGACACTGCACCAATCCATTGGTTTGTGTCCAGCTAATATGTCTGTGGAAGTAGTTCAGCTAATAGGGGCTCGCAGACAGCAGTATGTATAAAAATTGGAAACAACTAGCCTAGAAAGCGACCCAAACCTTCTCCCTCCTGACATTTTTTTATTTGATCAAATTACCAACTTCGCCTGAATTTACACTACAAAATTTCTACCATTATGTGATAAACTGTGTTCCAATTACACCAGAGCAGAGTTAAAATCATACAAAAGTCTAGATGCTTGCCAGTTTTTTTTCATCCATGCTAGGCTACATGATGGTGGGGCATTTTCTCCATGGATACGCATAGTGATGCACGATATAAATGAAACTGGGCCAATGCTAACATCCAATATTTATTTCTGTCTTGTTCCCTTTTGTTTCGGTTGTTGTTGTTTTTTCAAAAGATGTTAAAAAGGTAGATAAATAGGTATAAAATGGGTAAATATTGGTTATCAGCCATAACACAAATATTGATATCGGATATCAGCAGAAAGTTTCATAGTGGTGCATTGCCGGTAATATATACCTTCTCCGCAATGCAGTATTTGATTGCATGTTACTAATCTTATTCACTTCCAATTGACCGCTGCTGTCCACCGCCATCTGCTTTCCTCATCAAGAGGTTTATGATAAAATGACCAGTTTGATTTGCATCCTTGTCTGTTTGTCCAGCCAACTGCACAGTACCCTGTGATCATTTTTTACAGTGAAATCAGCTAAATAAAAGTGATTTTAGGTGATCAGCTTTCTGTTTAATTGCATCCACTCTGAAGAGTGTTTGCCAGTTATTTGGTATGGTACGTTCTCTAAACGTCTAGTCACGGGTCAGGCCTGTTCAAACTGTTTTTCTAGTTTAGATCTAATAGAATGACTGACTGCCTTCAGTTCGCTGGTAGTTCAAAACTCTGTGGGAAAGATGGAACCATTCTCCTCTGCATTGCCACAGGTGTTCCCATCCTCTGGACCAATCAGGGGTTCTACAGCCATAACCATTTGCGGACGCAACTTTGGCTTCGACAAGACAGAGAACTTCAAAACCTCGATGGTGACCGTGGAAGTGGCAGGAGCTCAGTGCAAGCTGGCTAGACAGGACAATGTCAACAGGTATGTGTGTGTGGGTGCATGCGCGTGTGTGTGTACGTTGGCTTAGTGTTATTGATTGGCTATAACCAGGTCTTCTGTCATGCTGTGGTGTGTGTACCTTAACAAAGCCACTAAGTTGGTTTTATGAATGAGAGAGACACCTGGCTGCTGCTCTAACAGGAGCGATTGTGTGAAAGGAGGAATGTTAAAATCCATCCACGCTTTAACCCTTCCACCCCCCCGGCCTGCCTCATTCAACACATGACTACCTTAACTGAAAAATTGCTGGGAAAAAAAAAAAGAAAATCACCGTATACAATTTTCAGTCTCTTCCAAATCCACACTCAAGAGCTTCTTATTGCGCCAAACAGCTTCATTACAGGAAATTTTTAAAAAACCATGGCCTTCACCATGCCACATAAAGATGAAGTCTTTGTGCATTCCTGCTGGGTACTGCATGATCATTGAATTAGGCTAAATGCTGGGTGCTGTGGTGGTGAATAATGCCTGGTCTGTGTGTTGTTTGGGGGGTCGGGAGCAGATGGACTGAGATGCAGTGTTCCCCGTCGTTCAGTGGGAACTTCACTCCATCCGGACACTTGGTGAAGGTCACCAGTGGCCACGCGGTGGCCAAACTCGAGGGCTTCAAATTTGTGGTAAGATGTTTTTTTTCTCTCTGAATAGATTTTGTTTTGTATTGAAGTGAAGAGAGAGACTCCAAATGAGGGCCATGTTCTCATCTTTCACTTAAGATTTTACTGCATATAATTATCCACAATGCAGATTATATAGTACATTACAAAAGCCGTAGCCATTTCTGACAGTTTATTCCAATAAAAGGCAGAACTTCCAAAACACATTTTAGGTATTTCATGCGGCAAACCAACAAAAGAATGGAAGGAAAACTACCAAATTTTCTCTACAATTTAATCTGAATAATGCGGCTTGCATTTTTAAAATCAGTGCGACCAATTTTGCTTCAGATGTCCTCTTCTGTGTAAATAGAGCCTACATTGGTGTGATTACAGCAGAAACATAGGCGCCATAAACCTCAGAGGAAAAGACGTGTTAGTTTAAAAAATAAAGCCTACAGTCCATCACATGATCGCTGCCTCATTCTTTGGGCTTTAAAACCTTTCACTGGTGTACACAGTCTGCAATATTTTATTGTTCATCTGATTTGAATGTATTTCCAGTATCGAAACAGAAGTTGCACCTGAGCTGTGCACAGTGTAGAGGTTCTATTTCCAGACTGAACCTCTGCTCCATTCTCTCTCTGTCTCATTTCCTGTCTGATCTGCTGCAAATGAAGGTTGCGCCTAATTACTGCAGCCTGTAATAAACTCTTTCTTTCCCCTCTATTTATCCAGGACCCTGTGATCTACGACATCTTTCCCATATTTGGTCCAAAGTCTGGTAACACCATGTTGACTATCCGAGGAGCCTTTTTGGACACTGGAAACAAACAAGTGGTGACTGTAGGGAAGGCAAGCTGCAAGATCCAAAGGTCAGTAATGTTTCACTAAACAAAATTCTGGTTTCCATTTCTTTTTTTCTCTCTTTCTTTCCTTCTTCCTTCCTTTCTTTCTTTCTTCCTGTATACACTCTAAGCTTTCCTTTTGTTCTTTTTTATACTTCTTTTTCTTAAAGGGGCAGCATTATGTAAAATTGACTGGCATTCCTTCATCAAAATTAGACGTGAAGTGTTGCTTTGATTCTTTCATGCATGTTTGAGAAATCCTTTAATCTCCCATGGCAACCATTCAGCTGTGTGAAACACCTAGGTCAGGGGTCTCAAACTCCAGTCCTCAAGGGCTGCAGTCCTGCAACTTTTAGATGTGCCTCTACTGCACCACACCTGAATAAAATAATTAAGGCTCTGGAGAACTGATCTACACAAGGTGGAGGTAATTAAGCCATTTCATTCCAGGGTTTTGTACCTGTGGCACATCTAAAAACTGCAGGACTGCAGCCCTCGAGGACTGGAGTTTGAGACCCCTGGCCTAGGTGAACTTAGAGCCACTTTCAAGACATAGTTTCTCCTCTGAGCTGCAGTTTCCAAGCTTCTGCCTCACAGAGCAGCCCTCCCTCTGTGACTCCCCACTCAACTCCTTCAGACTAGCCAGCATTAAATTAGCAGACAGTTGGTGGAATTGAGCATTAGCTGAGCTCATCATAGGAGCTACTTCTCAGTGAAACGCTGGTAAAAACGTTGATAAAGGGTAGGCCTGTCATGATAGCAAATTTTGTTGGACAATAAATAAATACTCACAGTAATTGTTGCTTTAAACAACAATATTGTTGTTTCCCAATCAATTTCAAGTAACATTCAGATAATTGCATAATAATACAAGATCTCCCTCTAAAAGACCAAAAAACCTTTTTAGAGATCACTTAACACTGGAACTGGAAGATAAATAACAATAAATAAAATGGCAAAAAAAAAACATCTACACCCAAAATGATAAATAAAGTAGATTATGACGTTCCTGTAAACAAAGTTGCCCTCCAATTAATCACCATAATCATTTGAATTTATAATGAAATTAATTGATTGCTTAATGTGAGAGGCTTATTAAATCAAATCAAAATGTGCTATACAAACTTTATTTGTATAGCACATTTCAGCAGCAAGGCATTTCAAAATGCTTTACATCAAATCAAACACAAAAACACAATGCAACATAGAATCAACAATCAAAACAGACCTGGTGACATCATAATGTAGAGCTGTGTGTCATCTGCATAGTTATGGTAGCTAATATTATTTCTTGTTATAACTTGAGCCAGTGGGAGCATATAAATATTGAATAAGAAAGGTCCTAGGATTGAACCTTGGGGTATCCCACATGTGACCTTTGACCTCTTTGATGAGAAGTTTCCAATTGAAACAAAGAAATCCCTGTTCTTTATGTAAGATTCAGACCAGTTAAGCACTGGACCGGAGAGTCCGACCCAACTCTCCAGTCCATTCAGTAATATGTCATGGTCAACACTGAGGTCCAACAGAACCAGCACTGTGGTTCTCACATAGTCCATCTTTACATGGATATCATTGAACACTTTTACGAGGGCAGCTTCTGTGCTGTGGTAACCATGGAAACCAGTTAAATGGAAGGAAGGAGTAACAGCGGTTGGTTTAGTTCGGAAGCTATTTAACTGTTGAAGCTTTTTCAGTAAATTTACTGATGAATGGGAGGTCAGAGGTCAGAGGTCGGCCTGTAATTCTGCAGTAGTGATTTGTCTAGATTGTTCTTTTTTATAAGTGGTTTGATTACTGCTGTTTTCAAAGCCTGGGGGAAAACGCCTGATGAGAGCGATGAGTTACTATTTGGATCAGATCAGTAGCAACAACAGGCAGAACTTTCTTAAAGAAATGTGAGGGTAGAACATCCAGACAGCAGGAACTGGAGCTGAGTTGACTTATAATTTCCTCTAGGGTTTTATAATTAAGTAGTTGAAATTGGGTCATTTTTCCTGCATTTGTTTTGTTTGGGCACAGTGTTAGTACTGACTTTATAGTGGATGTGCAGATTAATCCTCTGATTTTTTGAATTTTCTCTGAAAAGAAACTGGAAAACTGGTTGCAGGCGGCAATAGACTGAAATTCAGGTGGTAACGTGATAGGAGGATTTGTGAGTCTGTCAACTGTTGCTAATAAAGCTGGAGCATTATTAATGTTTTTGTTTATGACATCTGCAAAGAAGGCCTGTCTTGCATGTTTGAGTGTTAAATGATAGTAACGTAGTTTTTCTTTATAGATGTCATAATGAACGTGAAGTTGAGTTTTACTTCGTTCTGCCCTACGGCAGAGTTGTCTTGCAGATCTAACTATTTGTGCATTTCTCCATGGAGATTTCTTCTTGCCAGACACAACCTTCATTTTAATTGGGGCAATGGAATCAATGAAATCTGAAACTTTAGACTGAAAATCATTTACCAACTTATCTACATCATTACAGCTTAAGGGTGAGGAAGAAGAGTAGATCTGATGAAATGTTTCTGCTGTGTTAATAGAGGAGCCACGTTGTGAAGGCAGAGTTTCAGAAAGAACAGGAGCTTCTTAAAGAGACAGAGGCCCAATTTCAAGGTGTTTAAACACAAAGTCAAATTTATTTGAAGTCATTTTTGATATGTATACAGCATCTTTATAGCAACTAAAGGTAACATAGTTAATTCATTGTTCACAGCAGGAAAACAACACTGTGTTTAGAATCCTTTGCTAACAGCTAACAGAAAACCTCTGCACTGTTCCGCCCTCAGCCTGTCGTTCTCCATGCTGACCTGTAAGACACCACCACACACACACGCCGTCCCCTCGGAGCAGCCGGTGAAGCTGACGGTGGATGCGGTGGAGCGCCCGGCGCCCGTGCCGTTCACCTACAATGAGGACCCGGTCATCAGCAGCATCCGGCCGCTGCGCTCCTTCGTGAGGTGAGGGTCCAAACGCGGTTCTCCTTTTGGCTCGCGGCATCTCTGCACGTCACGCTAGACTTGCCATGAATGTGAACCTAAGCTCGTCTGTGTGTCATCACCTGACAGAGGAACAGTGATGGGTGGGATGAGTTAGAATAATGCTGGAGTTTTACAGCAGTAGAAAGTGAGTGAGAGGTGACGAGCTGCTAACGCAAACAGCAGGTGCCTCCCAGCAGGAATCTCCTGTGTCTGATGCTAACGCTCCTCTCCGTTCCCTCGCCGTAGTGGAGGCTGCACCGTCTCGGCTCAGGGCTCCTACCTCCAGTCCGGCCTCCAGCCCCAGATGGTTCTCAGGACGGCTCAGGACGCCGCCGTCTTCCACGTGGTGAGTGCGACAGGAAGCTTCTCTGGTGGGCTGTGGTCTTCTTGACACATTTAAATCCTGGCTTGGAACAAAGCAGAGAAACACTCCATGAAGAGTTTTTTCTTTCAACATAGCTGAAAGGAAACACATTTCAACCTGTTTCCTTTCTCATCCTCAACAAGATCAGTCAAACTCACATTTGATAAATTCCTGCATGTAGTTTAATCTCAGTGTTTCTCTTATTACTCAATATAAGAGCTGTATTGTATTGATTATTCTGACGACTAATCAATTAATCATGAAAACAAAAAACTAGCCAGATTGTGCAGATTTTTCTTTCATCCACTTAAGTTTATTTTGTACAATATTGAAAAATATCAAGTAAACACATAGTTAAATTCCTCTTCTAATTCAAAAACTGAACATTATATTATTTAAAATGCAATAAAAGTGTTATTTTAGTGAGCTTAAAGCTAAACGTCTGACATCAACACATGAAGAGCTCAGGCCCTTCTGCTCACAGTCAGTCAGTACAGTGTAGGACTGTTGATCTCTTTTTGGTTAACTGATTAATAATGAGCAGAAGATTCATAATGCTAGATGTTTTTCTAGGCATTTGAACCCGGTGAAGCTGAAGCTGCCACTCTTCTGGGTGGAACATATTTACAGACAGGCCAGGTTTTTATATCTGATGCACAATGTGTCTTGTTCTTTCAGAATCTGTAAGCTGTAGTTGACGATTATTTCAATAATTGATTAATCAATCTGATTAATTCTTTTATCTCTACATGATGTCAGGCTCTGAAGAGCAGGACAGGATTTAAGCTTTCACAAATCACAACAATCTAAATCAGGGGTGTCAAGCTCCAGTCCTCAAGGGCCGGTGTCCTGCAGTTTTTAGATGTGCCACAGGTACAAAACACTGGAATGAAATGGCTTAATTACCTCCTCCTTGTGTAGACCAGTTCTCCAGAGCCTTGCTAATGACCTAATTATTCTATTCAGGTGTGGTGCAGCAGAGGCATATCTAAAAGTTGCAGGACAGCGGCCCTTGAGGACTGCAGTTTGACACCCCTGATCTAAATTGATCAAATTCTTAGAACCCTAAGAATCTGTAATCAATTTAGAGTTCTTCATGTTTGACAATCAATACTCGTCTCATGATAAGATGCTTATATATATTTTTTTTTACAAAAGCCATTTCTTTTTGCTTTTTACATATTTCACAAAGGTTTCATAAATCGCTGACTTTGTTCTGTTAAAACTTAACTCATTTGCTTTCAAGTTTTTTTTATGTCAAATGTTTTGTGTGTTTTTGCTTCTTGTTCTGTGATCTCTGGGGTTTTTTCTAATCTCTTCTCTCTTCTCTCATTATTGTACAGCACTTTGATCAAAGACTCTTTCTAAATGTGCTCTATGAGCAAATTCTTTTGTTTTTCCACCAGTGGGTCTTTTTGTGGGCTCTAGTGACCTTTATATGACAGCAGGCTGACAGGAAAGGGGGGAAGATATGCGGCAAGTGTCGGCCGGGTCCGGGAATCGAACCCGCGACGGCCGCGTCGAGGACTCAAGGCCTCCAAATGTGGGTTGTGCTATCCCCTACGCCACCACAGCACGCCTCTTTTATGAGCAAATTTGATTAGATTTGAGATAATCACATTAAGTTTTACCTCATTAAAAGCTGTGAAGTAAACTGTAGTGTAGCAGTGATGGGAAGTTAAGCAGACAGCAGGTTTAACTTCATTAACGGCTAACAGGAAAACCGTTTCCAGATCATTTACATCCTGCTGGTCACTCCATTCTTTGTGCTGCCTGGTAAACAACTTAAAAAAAGGCAGAGACTGCTGCAGGACAATTTCTGACCAATCATTGTCAGCTAAGAGATAATGAGTTTAGAACAAAGTCTAAACTGAAGTCTGGTGAGTAGGATGCTCTTGTTGAGGAAATCTCTTGGTTTCACACACCTGCACATGTTCAAAATATCTTCAGAATCAGAATTATCCAACTAGTCTAATCCATCTGCAGGGAAATCAAATATGAGCATCATTCCCTTTAACAGCACGCTGCTGTGAAAAGCATTTTACTATCACTTATCCTGATTTGCCGTCAATAAAACAGACAGAGTCACTCTTTATGTTTCTTCTTCATGGTTTTAATATTGTCTGACTGAGACTGCAAGATGATGAAGAGACTTTTATTTCCAAAGCGTGCTGGACGGTGGGACTGGATTTTAACAATTGCTTCTAATATGCAGCGATGGAATGTAGCAAAGAACAAGTACTTTGTTACTGAAGTAAAGTTTTTATGTACTCTAAGATAGATACATAGATAATTTATCATTCATTCATACTTTCAAATTTTACTCCACTACATTTCTACAATTTGTTGTGTTTTTATTTATTTATTAGTTCAAAAGTAGTTAGTGATTTATTTATTTTTTTGAGTCAAAAAAACATCCCAGTTTTGAAAATGATTAATTCTTAAACTGATTCTACAGGGAACCAAAATTACTTAAAACCCAGTCTGAGATTCAGAAAATCTTTATTTGTACTTTTGTGAAAACCAAAAACTACAACTTTTGAAGTCAAAATCACAAATTTCATAGTGCTGATTTTTTACATATATATATTTTTCTAATTAAACAACTTAGAAAATTTAGAGTCAAACGAAAAATGATGTAGAAATACCAAGCAAAACAGACACGTGACCATTCTTTTAAGATGTTACATTTATGTTATTCACAATATCACATACTTTAACTTGACATAAAGTAAAGCTCAGGCAGCAGAGACGTGGAAGTTCAAAATACTACCACCTACAAATAATGTTTTCAGTCGTTTTTGCAGAAAATGACCAATAAATTCACAATTATGCTTTTGCGTAAAAAAGTGGGGACCTGTTGATTTTCCGCATCTGTGGAATCGTGAAAACTGGAGTTACTTACTGATTCTGTGAAAGATAGCTGGTGATTTGTGAAACCTTTATTTGTAAAAGGATAACAAGGGATTTTTAGTTTTCAGTAAAACCTTTCTGAAGCCTTGTCTAGTGAAATGAATATGTATTGTTCTGTCCCAGGAGCTGGATGTAAGAGGATTGGACTTTTCTGTGTGTTTATTTTGGTTCTTGTGTCAGTTGGGTCTCCGTGTTGTCCTGTCTGTTGTCCCAGCTGTGTCTTGTTCCCCTGATTACCCACCTTCTTCCTTGTCGGGTCCTCGTCTATCCAGACATCAAAAGTCATTGTCTCTCGTTGCATTCTAGTTGCTACCAGTTCTGAGCTCCTAGCCTTCTGCTCACCTGTGCTGCCTGGATTGTTTTGTGTTATTCTTCATTAAGTCATCATCTCATTCTGTAAACCTGGGTCCACTGTGTCTACCTCACCGCTATACAACTGCATATCATGTCAGGATGTATGCCTACGCCGTTATATTTCTCCATAATGTCTTTGTAATGGAAGACATTCTGGCTGATCAAAGGTTTTAATCTAAAAGCCATGAGTTCATGTTGTTTCCATACTCAGCAAAAATCCCTGCTGTGGAATTTGTCCTGTCATGAATATCTTTATTTGCAGTCGAGAGCTTTTTTTTTGTTTTGTTTTGTTTTTACCTTTGACTGATGACTTTCAGTTCATGAACTCAGCTTGGTTGAGTCTTTTCCACATCCAAACTCAATTTGACTCGAAAAATGAAAATGGGAGCTAATAAACATTTCACTACCTCGGACACATAAATGTTATTCTCATTTAAAAAAAAAAAAACTGCATTTGAGAAAGAATTCCTGACGAAGGAAAACAGCTACAGTTTCAGACACACATGAGAGGACAGGAAATGGAAACTCCACAGTCTGATTCTGCAGGATCCAGCTGTCACCCCGTGACTCACGCACAGTAGCAGAACCTCATGGCGCCGCTGGCTCCCCTCACCTCCACGGGGCCCGGCGCTCAGCGTGCAGCATTATGTCTGGGAAGCGTCATTTCTGCCTCAGCACAGCTGCTTTTTACACTCTCAGCCTGGAGCTGTTTGAAATTATTCAACCTGACACACTCAGGACTTTCACCACGCTGCTTTTCAAGCCTCCGATGTCGGCTGTGCTCAATTACAAAGGCAATGAAAAGGTGTTTAATGCATATAAAACCTCTCCCAGTTCATAAGTCCAAACAAAACTGAATTTGGTTTGAATCACATGAGTGACTTTTCGTGCAGAAAAGTCACTCTGACACAGAGGGGTCTCAAACTCCAGTCCTGAAGGGCCACAGGTACGAAACACTGGAGTGAAATGGATTAATGACCTCCTCCTTGTGTAGATCAGTTCTCCAGAGCATTAATGGCCTAATTATTCTGTTCAGATGATGCAGGACAGGCACATCTAAAAATGCAGGACACCAGGTCTCCAGGACTGCAGTTTGAGACCAGTGGTCTGACAGTTCAACAAAGGAATATAAACCTCAATCAATCAATCAAGTTTATTTCTATATTCTGTTTTCGCAACAAGGCATTTCAATGCTTTATATTGTTAAAATATAAAAACATCATCAATACATCACACAAGTGGAGCCAGCTGCCCGAAAAACAAAAACAAACCATCACCTTCCAACCACTTCCTGTCGTCTTCTTTGTCGTTTCCGTAGTAACATCCGGCTGCTGATTGCGTGACTTGTGTGATTCAAACAACGTGTTTCCGTTGCAGTTTTACAAAATACACCTATTTCAATAAGGCCAAAAGAAACCACTGTATCGTAACAATACAAAGTTTTAAAGTTTCTATTGAAAAATGTCTCTTTTGGCTTGTTTCCACTCAGCAAATGTATTTTCCTGATTTCAATTTGTCCATTTCTACGGATAATGGAAACGCAGCTAAAGACAAACATTACATTTTGTCAAATGCTATCATTAATATTGTTACACAGCAAACATGTTGGTCAATGTTCCCGTTGTTACGGTTCCAGAGCAGCTTTAGCCTTGACTTAAAGCAGCTTGGCAGTTTTCTGGACGTTTGTTTCAGATTTTTGACCCATAAAAGCTGAAGGTAAAACCTTCCAACATGCCTTTGGCTGCTCTACTGCTGTGCAAGCAAAGTTTTTATGTCACCACTGGAAATGACAAGAAGCAATAATAGTGATCATAACCATAACCCTAACCACTCCTTACTGGCTACTGTTGTCAATTTTTATGCCTGGAGGCAATGGTTTTATAGCTGCTGCTGCTGCGGCTGCTGGTTTCACTGCCTTAAAGGAAAAACACAAAGTGAAGCTCGAAAAGAAATGTAAATAAACACGGATGTTTTGAGACTCACTCTAAGGAAGCGGAACAAAGCAAAAGGACAAGTGCACAGAGCTATTTTCTGTAACTTTCTCTGCAGCATTTTCTCCCCTCATAATGACAGCATGGCTGAATGAAGCGCCTTCTGTTAGAGCCGCCCGTGTTTCCTGGCTGACGCGGAGCAGGAAGGTGTGCTGCTGTTTGCCAAAGGGAGACGGTTTGAGGACACGCAGTGCCTTGTAATGATACTATCTGTCATCCTGACGCACACGCTGCTGCAGGTTCAGTCAGGAGATAATAATACACTCCGTAAACACACACACACACACACACACACCCCCACGCACCCACACACACACACACACTCTTCAAATAAGAGTTCCATCTCAACTCTTTGTGATGGAATATCCTTTTTTTTATTGTCCTTACACACACACAGAGCCCACCCTCACTGTCTCGCGTTTCAGTTTCCCTTTCTCTGGTTGTTGACCTGTGTTCAGGTCAGCGGTTGATGGGTCTCAGGGGGGCTTAGGCTTCATTACACACCAACAATGAGGGCAAGCTGAAGTTAAAAGCTCTAAAATCAGGTTTATAATCCCAAGAATTCCGATGATCCCTTTCCAGCTGTTGTCATCGGTGCGTCTTTAATCGATTAATGCCGAGCCTCTCCAGTGGAACTGATGGACAACAGCAGCCACTCGGCGCCGGACCTGGAAACCTCTGGGTGGGAACGAACCGTCTGCTCATGCCGAGGCTAAACATTGAAGTGGCTCACTCTGGATAAGAGCTGAACGGAGCCAGCAGCCGATATCGCTCTAAAAATACACAAACCGAAACACTACAATTGGTTTTTGTAAGTTATAATTAGCAGAACTCTCTGACGTGGCAGAATGTGTCATTTTTAACTGTGTGGAGTTTAAGTGCAGTTGTTCAGACTCCAGTGCATGAACTCATGGTTTGGCCTGTTTGGGGATTTATTAGAGCATACAATGCAACCAGAGTCATTTGATCATTTATTTGTAACCAGTAAAATATTGTCTAAGGAAGAGCAGCTAATTGCTTTGAGTCACTGACTGCAGTAACCACTCACTTTAAGCATGACGCAACAGTGGAGAAAAACCACTTTGTTTTAGCATGGAGAAACTTTCAGCAGGACCAGGATCAGTTTGTTTCATATTATACTGTCACAACATGGTGATCATTTTAACAAATATGTAAAAAAATGTTTTTTTTATATAAAAGTTCCACACTTTAATACCCTGAAACCTTAAGTGCAGAACTGCTTTAACTGGAATTAATTTTACACACACACCCATATATATACGCACACACAATTAAGTGCAACTACACACCAGCCAATAATGTAACTTCTGAGCTTTGTAAAATCCACCACTTTATCCCTAATCTGGTGTAACCAGTGTAAATGAAACATGAGAACAGTTTAACTTTTATCTTATTCCAACCTGTGGCGCTCATGTAGTAATGCATTTAATATATTTTGTAGTAATGCATTTAATATATTTTGTAGTAATGCATTTAATATATTTTGTAGTAATGCATTTAATATATTTTGTAGTAATGCATTTAATATATTTTGTAGTAATGCATTTAATATATTTTGTAGTAATGCATTTAATATATTATGTAGTAATGCATTTAATATATTATGTAGTACAGTAATGCATTTAATGGCTGAAACTGTACCTGCAGTGAAAGAAGTTAAATTTACACCCTGATAGTCAGGGTTCACTTCACCTTCAAGGTAGATTCAGTTCACTCTAAAAAAAACAAAAAAACTAAAAAAAACAAAGCTCTACAGCAGTTTTCTAATTTCTATTTAGAACTGAACCGAAACGTCAAAAGGGACATCAAGCTGTAGCCTAAAGTCTGTCATTACTAATGATTTAGGAAGGGACTGTGTCCCACCGGGCCTCAGCTGTCGCTTGTTAAATTCCATCCAGTCAACAGGATGAGTTAGAGCTCAGCCTGGGAAGTGACAGTATGAGTGTCTGATTGTCTTAACCCCTGGAAGTGGATTTTTCATAAATGGACATCCCAGAGGTAACAGAGTGTTTAATGTGTTCACAAAGCTGACCTGGAGGGCCTGGATTCAGGTTAATGGACCAAGAGTTTGTTGGAGCTTCAGCAGACTGAAGTAAAGCACGAAACGCTGGCTAGCTTGATATCTGCTCCTCAGATCTGAGCTAAAGCCTGGTGATGGCTCACCCCAGCATTCCCACAAGCATGAAAGAGACTTATGCTACTGTCTGTCATGAATCGCCTGCACAATTGCAAAACCAAAAAAAATAAAAGCCTATGTAGTATATCTACATATATTGTGGAGGCCAGGTTAATGTAGAAAATATTCAGTTACTGTAAAAACGTATTTGTTTAATTAGTCATTTAATAAGTGAATTTGTTGAGGTTTAGGAAGCATTATTATATTGCATGTAGCTAATTTCATAATGATTTGTGAATAAGTGTTTTATTTTAAGTTTGTATGCCTTATAACTTCATTGGCCACTTTGCAATTTATGCAAATGAGGTGAGGGACCTGAGTGTTAACGGAGGGGAGAGAGAGGTGAGAAAGCGACAGAGCCACACGGTTTTTCAACCGTAGTTTGTTTTGTGGAGATTATTTAAGATTTGACTGCTCTTTTAAAGGATAACACAAGAAACTGTGGAATAAATCTTTTTGTTTTACATCTTTACATCGGAGCGCTGTGGAAGTTTTTGTTTTTCCTCCTCAAACACACGAGTGAAATCAGCGAAATTAACCTTGTGGCAACTGGCAACACATATATGGTATAGACACAAAAGGACAGGGGTCAAGAGAACCTTTCCCATTGCCGCGGCAGGGCAGCAGGGCCTCGTTAATACAGATATCTGGGTTTGAACAGGAGCCTCGGCCATGGCCAGGCACCTGTCGCCTCAACTCATGTATTGGGTTTGTTTCGTGTCAGGCTCTTCTTCCTTTCTTTTCCCAGCAGACTAAATCCTCCCAGCTGACACCTGAATAATGCATCACTCTCCTTTCCTTTCCCATGCTCCCCCCACACAAAACAAGACAAAAGAGCAGGAAACAAAAAAATCTGCATGAGTAACTTTTTTTTATTTTTTATTTCCAAAGTGTTTGAAAGTGTTTGAAAGAGATTTGAGGAACCTGAATTCATTAGAGGAAATGAACCAAGTCATTGACAGGGCCGGCACGAGCCTTTCGGGGGCCCTAAGCAGATTCTCATTTGGGCCCTCAGCTTCCACCAATCCTTGCTATCAGAGGAGACATTTTGTAAATTCCTAGACAATAAAATTTCTGAATTCTTAGACACTAACGATACAAAAGAGGTTACGGATTCTACTTTATGAGAAACTTTCAAAGTTGTGATCAGAAGCCAAATTATTTCTTTTGAAAAGTTTCTGAAAAACAAAAGGTGAGAACGCCTCGCAGGAATTGAGGCTGAATTAACACACTTAGAATCTTAACTACAAGTCCTCTAATGACCCTCTGACTTTACAAAACATTTTTGCTCAAAAATATGAATATAACACCGATCTGTCCAGGCAAGTGCTTGATCATTTGTTTAAAATTGAGCAGAAACACTTTGAGCTGGGTGATAAACCCCATAGATTATTGGCCCGTCAACTGTGGGGCTTGCAGGCCAACAGGGCAATACATAAAATTAAGTCCAGGACAGGAAAAATTATACCTGATCCAAAAGGTATAAATGACTCCTTTAAAGAATATAATGAACGACTAAGGCAAAAGGAAATATCTCAAACTGGCTCAAAGATCTAAATCTCCCTAAGATGAGTGAATCCGCTCGAGAGGATCTTAATGCAGACATCACTGTGGAAGAGGTCCTTGATGTAATTAAAGCACTCCCCAAGACCAAAGCCCCAGGGCCTGATGATTTTGGAACTGAACTCTATAAGGATTGCTCCTTTCCTTCAGAGGATGTTCACTCATTCTCTTGATTCAGGTAAATTTCTCCCTGCCATGTATGAAGCCAATATAACTTTAATACGTAAAGAAGGCAGGGAGGAGACTGAGCTTTCATCAAACTGCCCTATTTCATTATTGAATTCTGACATTAAAATCTTGGCTAAAGTACTGGCAAATAGGTTAGATAAACATATTTCCTCTATTGTACACCCAGACCAAACAGGCTTTGTTCCTAATAGGTTCTCATTTTTTAATATCAGACGGTCAATGAACATTGTGTGTCATAAATATGACAGTAGGTTTAAGGGAGCGGCTCTTTGCCTTGATGCCAAAAAGGTATTTGACCAATTGGAGTGGCCCTACATCCTGTCTGTACTTGAGGAGTTTGGGTTTGGTGATAAATTTGTGTCTTGGATTAAACAATATATTCTCATCCATCTGCCTCTGTCCTTACAAAACAGAACAAGTCACAGCCCTTTCCGCAACACTGGGGAACCCATCAGGGTTGCCCCCTTAGCCACTTGATTTTCGCTGTCGCTATGGAGCCCCTCGCCATTAGTATTAGAAAATACCCTATCAATGCAAGAGACCAGTTAATTCAGTTCAAGGTGTTTTATAGACTCCACTATTCTAAAATTAAACTACACAGAATTAGGCATGTCGCGATAAATGACATATTGATTAATTGTACGATAAATTAAAACTATCTACGTCATTTTAATTATCGGCGTTATCGTCTCTTCCAGCCTTTTTCTCTTTCTGTTGATGACGCTAAATGAAAAGAGGCTCAACTCCGCTGCTCGCACATGACACCATCTTAGAGCTGTCGGTCGATTGTCGGCCCATTTTCAAAATCTGAGAGATCACACGTTAGCCGACAGAAATCCTAGGTATAATGGTTCCATCGGGTTCCATCTGGTTGTGGTGTCCAACAATGGGCACAAAATAATGGCTACAAGTTCAGTTAACTAATTTTAAAACCAGGCATTAATCAATGCTTTACTACAATCTACCTGCAGTGCATGTGGCTCTAGTGTCAGCGTAACGTCCTGACTGAATGAAAATCATTAGAACCTATTTATATCACGTTAACGAAGAACAGCTGAAACGTTACCGGGTTCATCAACGTAGCGATTTCGCTCCAACTCCTCCCCTCGTCATTTCTATATTCTTTCTACGAAATTTTTTATAACCATTAATGTTTCCACATATCATCTCCAATGTCCGCTGGACTTCGGGTTGCGCCGTGTCAGCTGTTTGGGATTCCCTTCGGTAATTTCCCCTCAGAAAGCAGGAGGAGAATCCGCGCTTTCTGATTGGCTACCTGTCACATTCAACAGGCTGCGTTAACGATCCCAGCGGGGAAAACTCCTGATTTAGATCGGAGGGACCACAACGATCTACCGTAACACACCACACACTACAGGATGATCACAAGCGACAATCTAAGAACGATCAAAGTTCTTAGATTGTCTTAAGGGAAAAATGTAGGTGTGAACTAACATGTAGTGTGAACTATTGCATCAGGTGGTCAGATGTGCCCATCTTATCTATTTAAATCTAATGATTACTGAAGGGCAATATGGTAAACAGACTTTATAATCTGCACTCTTTTGGTTGAATGCAGTATTTATTTACACTTTGGCTTTATGTTATTTCGTTTTTATTCAAGTACATTTTTGTTAATGGAGACTGAGAATCAATTTTATTTTTATTTTTGGTTGTTTTGTTTATTTTGTTTATCAGTTCCAGTGTTGGGTGTTCTTTTGAAAATAAAGTGTATTTATCTTTGGCTGGAAATCACATACATTATGTCATTTCCATTAAATCAGTGTAAAAAGGTCTTCAAACAATGCTATCGTCTATCGCAATAGTTTTTTGAGACAATTAATCGTTCAGCAAAATTTGCTATCGTGACAGGCCTACACAGAATATTTCCTTTGACTTCTTCAAAATGTGGTAAATGTAAGTCCGCGGACGGCTCCCTACCTCCTTTGTTCTGGACATGCCCCAAGCTCTTTCATTATTGTTGTGAGATTTTCAACTTGTTTTCTAAAGTTTACGGATGCGTGTTGGTTCCCGACCCCCAGATTGCATTGTTTGGACACTCTCCTTCTTCGAGGAACTGCAGCATTTCTATGCAAACGACTGTGGTGTATGGAATAGTGACAGCTAAAAAGGAATATTGAGACTTTGGAAAACTAACAAGGTTCCTCAGTATAAAATGTGGTTGAGCAACTTCACTGAGAATCTCCATTTGGAGAGGCTATGATATGATGTTGTGGGTTTCTCTAAGTTCTGTAGTATCTGGCAGCCGGTTTTGGACTATCTTACTCGATCCAAGGTCAACCCCGACACTCGCTCAGTTTCTTAGTATGCCAACTATGCTCTTAGGGACAGGTAATACCATCCTTAAGTGTAAGTTGGACTCAATGCAGTGTAATCAGTTCTTTGGATAATTTTCCTGACTTGCTGTTATAATTTTTTTTGTTTTGTTTTGTGGTTTTTGTACTTCTTTATTTTTATTACTAGATTGTTAAGAATATACTGCTTTCATACAGAATTTTGTTATATATTTATAAATATATATATATATATATATATATATATATATATATATATATATATATATATATATATATATATATATATATATATATATATATATGTACATCTGTTGTCAGACTCGTTGCAGCCTCCAAGTAAAGTTTTCACTCTGCTGCCGTCAGGTGAACAGTGTTATAACGTCAAAAGCAAAACAACAGGACGGTTTTTCGCCTCGGGCTGCTGAAAGGCTGAGCTGCTGTTCACATTATGTCCGGTTATCTCTGCATTTTCTGTCCTAACAATCTGTAATAGATACATCCATTCATATGCAATACAAATGAATTATTGTCAAAATAAGGAAGTGTGAAATCCATAACAATCTACAGTAATGGAAACCAGGCTGACCCAAGGAACTGATCACACAGCAGAAAACAGAGTCAAACTTCTAAATCACTCTAGATTTGAGAAATGCTTTTATTGCAACTCTCCAGCTTTTTTTTCCTACTAACGATCGTTGGGGGTCGGCAGAGATTCAGGGATGGCTGCTTCTCTCATCACCTCCACAGTTAAGCTCTGGTCCGGCTAGCTGCTCCGCTCAGCCAGCCAGCCAGCGATTGTATTTACAGCTGCTCCCAGCCTCGTCTGCCTTTCAGAGCAGACAGCGACCGAACAATGAAAATGACTGAGGTTTCCTCTAATTCACTGGGTATTTTTCCTTTCTGCTGTGCCCGGGGGAAGGCGGCGCGGAGCGGGCCGGCGGTGGCCCGCCGTACCGTACGGCCCTGTTTGTTTCTCCGCTGGTATGAGTCGGATTTACTGGACTGTTTTGGTTCCTGCTTGTTCTGCCCCTTACACACATAAACACAGTCATTTTTTATGCCTGCGTGGTTTTGGCCTGTTTGTGCGCGTCCATCTGGACTGCCACGGCTCGCTCCGGGTGTCAAAGGTTTCAGCCGCACAGGAAGTGCTGCTGCTGTCAGCGGCGCTCTTCGGGGAGGAAGAAAACAGACCCGAGTGCTCGAAGTGAGATTTTATCCAGTTTGCAAAGTACTTTTCAGTTCCACTTTGCAGAATCCAGCTTTTATACATATGACCTTTTTTATATTTCTCCTTTGTAAAGAAAAGTTTTATTTTCACAAAATAATAAAGGGCATTCGAAATATCATTTTAAGGCCAGCCTGAGATTTTTTTGACTTGTTCAGAGGATGGACAGAAGTTGTGTTTCCATTGGTCATATAATTGCACATTTTGACACTTGTAAAATAAATCAGGTTAATGGAAACACAAAATAATTGTTTTTCAATAAAGCCTTTTGGCACTGTGCTCATTCAGCTGTATCAAAAGTGGTTCTTCTTGTAAAACTGCAATGGAAACATGTTTTTCACACCACAAGAGCCACATGATCAACCACCAGATGTTACCACATGCGCAAAAGAAGACGACAGGAAGTAGTTGGAGGATAATGTTTTTTAATGACTTATTTTTTTTATTAGACTTTAATGACTAATGAAAAAACCTTAATCAGGTGGGATTTTGGTTATGTTTCTTTTATTTAATGGAAACACTAGAAAGGAGACTGGTGGATGTGATGAGAGAGGACAGGGAGTTATTTGGAGTGACGATAGAAGATGTAGAGGACAGCATGGAATAAAGACAGACAATTTGTCAAAAGAGAAGAAGAAGAACTGTAATCAAATGTAAGCCATTATTGCGTAAAAACTGCGTTCCTGCCTGGTATAATCAGTCCTTTGTTCTACACTTTTCTTCGTACAGAATCTGGAACCTCTGCTATTGAGAAACGATGACTTTCTGTTGAAGTTTAAAATGATTGGATCTGATTTTAGCCAATTGTTAATGTCTTAACTTATGTAATGCAGCAGTTTGATCATAAAGGAAATAACGGTAGGAATTTACCAGAAGTTAGCTGCCTGTGAACAACCAAGCCAACTTCAATTTTAGTCGCTCAATGTTTGACCAATTAAAGTCGGAATGACTCTGTTGACTTTGCCAAACTACAACCGTATAAAGGCAGACCGCAATTCAAAAACAATTCCTGCTTCTGTTTGCCGGTTGGCATACTTGAAACTCTACCAGAGAAATCAAACTCAATGGGAGGAATCCCATATGGAACCCTGAAGAGAAATGAGAATCGAGTGGAACTGTATATAAAGGCAATGGGTAAATTCACCTACAGTGGGAACAAAATGCCACAACAATCATTATTAAAAAAATGAACCCATTAGGGAGATTTTTATCTAAATAATTAAAATATGTCTTATTTTGAAACAAGTCACTTTTGTTCACCAAGCAACCGAGTATAGGTGTCATTGCTTGTTGTCAAAGGTGAAAGGAAGCACATCAATGTCAACAGTGTTTCTTTTTTCTAACCCCTTTTACATGTGGGTTATTGACTGCTGAATGCATGTTACTCTGGACTCCAGAAGGTAAACATGTTGCCTCCAGCAGAGCAAATATAAGCACTGATCTTTCAGCACACACACACACCAGCATGCTTTCTCCTGTCCTGATGGTAAGAGTAACCCATGTTTACATTGTGTGACTGAATTACTACAGTTGTCATGGAAGCCTGTCCACCCCCTAAACTGATAAGATGTAGGATGGAGGTAGTGTAAGCACTGCTACTGCAACAGTTGAGCAACATATTGCTTAAGAGACCTGACATCAAAAAACTGCAGCAGAAAAAAGGACACTAAAAACTTAAATGGTTTTTATATATAACTGCAATATGTTTATTTTGTCATTACTGGCCAGTAGAGATAAGGACATCTTTTAAAAAATACAATAATATGAAAAAATAAATAAATTAGGCATTCACTTCTTGATACAAAATTACAGTGCCACTAAAAAACCAGTAGGTGCACCGATTAATCAGCCAGCCGATTTGTCTGTACTGATTTTCTTAATTTTCGGAGATTGTTGATCAACTGATACACGTGAATCCAATCTTATCCCCTGATCTCATGTACCTCAACAAAGATTTAAAAATCAGCCACTGTCCTCTTCTGTTTCCTCCTGAGAGATATTTATCTGCGAGACTGCTCCACCAGGTCATTTCAGGAAAAAAAGAATCAGCATCGACCAACGTCAGAACCAGCAAGTCAGGCTTTTTTAAAGATCAGTAATGGGAGATCAGCCAGAAAACTGCAGTCGCTGCAGCCCTACCAAATATTGTTATGAAGAAAAGGAGTGATCAGCAGGATCATAGAACAGCATTTTTTGCAACACAGAGAATTCAGACATATGTTGAACACTTCTGCAGGGTTTCCCCATGTGTATTATAAGACTGGCGGCCCGCCATGCTTTACTAGCACAGAGACAATCTCGTCCCATTAACTCCAGAGTCACTGAAACCAAAACGGTTTCAGTGACTCTTATTAAAAACTTAACTGACATAAAATGGAAGAGTAACTAAAACCACATTAGCAGCATGAAATTAAATCTCCTGTTTGTTGTCAGCGGCACCAGATTCATTTTTGAGGTGGGAGGGTCATGGGCTGTTTGGTCACCTCTGTTACGCACTTTGAATGTCAGGCACGCACAATTGATGTGATGGCACCGTCAATCAATTCGGTGGGTTTGTCGCAATTTTCCGTGATGTAAACAGTAAACACCCCTTACCTGGAGGACAACGTTTTCGGGTCTACCATGCACTGCGGTCTGGCTAGATTTGATGATTGCTATTAAATGCGCTGCGGTCATAGAGATTAGGTGGGGAATAATCAGATAAAAATGTTAAGTTGTCAGTGGGGAACATGCAGAAGGCAGCTTTACACAGAGCATTTAGATGGCGGAATGGAGTTTATTCTGTTTTCAAAACTGGAATCTGAAAAAATGTAAAAGAGGATAAATGCCTGCAGCCGACCTAAGAACAGCTGAATACAGAAATCGCCGGTATTAAAACACGTGTTTGTATGAAGGTTTTGTCATCTTTACATCATTGGTGTGAACAGTAGCAGGTTAAACAGTTGTACAACCGGGTGACCCGTCAGCTCTTCAAACCAAACCACACACACACATAAACCGGGTGACCCGTCAGCTCTTCAAACCAAACCACACACACACATAAACCGGGTGACCCGTCAGCTCTTCAAACCAAACCACACACACACATAAACCGGTGATCCGTCAGCTCTTCAAACCAAACCACACACACACATAAACCGGTGATCCGTCAGAACCGCGCACACGGTAAAAAGCTCTGGAAGGATCCACATGACCGATCTTAGAACTACGGGAGGATTCAAACTCTGCTTGTTCATTTTTACCTTACACAAAAAGTGCCAAGCCGCCAAATTTACAAAAGTAAACTGACCCATAAGATTTAGGCTATGTGCGACATCCAGGACTACATACAAGATGTTTTGACACAATAAATCTTTTTTTCTCCTAAATGTTGTTAATAGTAAAGAGGGTTAGATAACAAATAAAATATTCTTTTCTGTTTTACTTAAAGGAAAATCTAAAGGTACACACAGTGCATAAAATCAAATCAAATCAAACTTTATTTGTATAGCACATTTCAGCAGCAAGCCATTTTAAAGTGCTTTACATCAAATCAAACACAAAAACACAATGCAACATAGAATCAACATTAAAAACACAACATCAAGTCAGATTCCATCAATAAATTTGCAATTGATTACGTTTCAAATACAACTCTAAACTAGTGGGTTTTTAGTTGAGATTTAAAGGAAGTCAGTGTTTCAGCTGTTTTACAGTTTTCTGGAAGTTTGTTCCAGATTTTTGGTGCATAGATGCTGAATGCTGCTTCTCCTCGTTTGGTTCTGGTTCTGGGGATGCAGAGCAGAACCAGAACCAGAAGACCTGAGAGTTCTGGAAGGTTGATACAACAGCAGATCTTTATTGTATTGTGGTGCTAAACCATTCAGTGATTTATAAACTAACAACAATATTTTAAAGTCTATTCTTTGAGCTACAGGGAGCCAGTGGAGAGACTTTAAAACTGGTGTTATGTGCTCTATCTTCCTGGTTTTAGTGAGAACTCCAGCAGCAGCATTCTGGATCAGCTGCAGCTGTTTGATTGATTTGTTCTGCTTCCCATCCTGTAACATGTTTGTTTGTTTGTTACATGGAGGTCCAAATGTGGACAAAAACTCTGAAGCCAGTATGAGATAAAACGCTTAGGGAGCAGCTGTTGCCTTGTGTAATGTGTTTGGTGCAAAAAAGAAGTTGCCAAACTGAGAACACAGACATCATTGTTTTTGGGGACTTTGTCCTTTCTAGCATTTCTGTTTGTCTAACATTGCTGTATGCGTCCTCTTCAGAGCTGTGTGTATGGTGAAAACCGGACGTCCATCCAGTGCACCACGCCTTCCCTGGCTAAGCTACCTCTGCAGCCGCCGGTGGTCACCAAGGTGGCATTTGTCTTGGATGGCTACTTGACAGACCAGAAGGACCTGATCTATGTGGAGGACCCCCTGTTCCAGGACCCCAAACTGACATCCAAGGACAACAAGAGCATCGTGGAGCTCAAAGTGAGGACACCTACATTGTATTTCTTTTCTTTCTGTTATTTTTTTCCTCCCCACCAGGGGGTCTTTTTGTGGGCTCTAGTGTCCCTTATATGACAGTAGGCTGACAGGAAAGAGGGAGGAAGAGGGGGGAAGACATGCAGTAAATGTCGCCGCGTCCAGGAATTGAACCCGCAACGGCCAAGTCGAGGACTCAAGACCTTCAAATGTGGGTTGAGCTATCCCCTACGCCACCACAGCACGCCCATTTCTTTCTGTTTTTAAACGTGTCCTGTCCTGGCATTCAGAATTGTTGTCGGTGTGTCGAGGTCAGACTCGACAGATTTACTTTCATGAGTGGAGCATTACAGCATTATATGCTCCTCTTGATATTAATGTGAAATATTTTTAGAATTTTCCCCGTCCAACCCAAAGGATGGACAGGGGCACACAAAAGAAAGGAGACAAGAAAGTTTTAAAAAAAAGAGGAGAAAAAAGAGAAATGAGCATAGAGAGAACACAAGTCAACTAGTTCTGCCTCTAAACCTGCAGAAAGAAAAAACAAAACCAAGAAACCAGAACAACAAGCAACATATGAATATATATAATAAGAATTGTAACCCAACCACCAGCTTAACGCTTGGTTTTTATGTTTGGTTCATTATATTCACTAATTAGGGGACTTCTGAATGTTTATGTTTGCCTTGCCGTTTATTTCAGTTTGTGGTTATAAAGTCTTAAGATGTGAAATTGTTTTGCGAGACCTCCTAAGAACAACTTCTTCAGAAAACTGGAGAACAGCCAAGATCGGTTACAGAACAGTAAACGTTGGCGAGGTTCTTGTTTTACATCCCTTTGAGAGAAACAGGTGCAAAACTAGAAATTCTGCTGAAAATGTTATGGATGTCGAGTAAAAGAAAATCTTGGATTTATGAGCCGTGGCGAATTTCAAAAGCAGATGCACATGCTGCCCACCGTGACCAATGCCAACACTACCAAGAGTTTGCAGAATGGGTTGTTTGACTGTCCAGAGTCAGGAGCCTGGTTGAAGTTCACACACACACACGCACGCACACGCCCACACACACACAGGTCATTTCCCCGTACCTCACAGTCCTCACACACATTCACACGTCCATCAGGCCAGGTCAAGCTGGGAAGGAAACAATACTGAAAGAAAAACAGGAAGCAGAGTCTGTTTCCCATCGCTTGGCCCCGCCCCATCTCTCCTCCGTGGCCGTAGCTCTAGTTGTGTGCTCTCTGTCCAGTAGCATTGTTCTGGCTAAGGTCAAACCTCTTGACATATTAACGCCGCTTTTCAAACAGGCCACCGCCGCCGTTCCCAGAGCCCTTTTTAGCAGCACAATGAAATACATTTTTCACCACTTTTTTTTGTCTGCAGCCCAACAGTTTGTGGCAGCTGTGCTGAGCCTCTCACATAGAACCCACACTCTTCTGTTTTTTTGGTCCTCTCGTTCTTTCCTTCTTTCCCAGATGTGACCTTGGTTTCCATACTAAACCCACCAGCCTAGCATATAGGTTGGTGGGTTTGGTATAGTGGGAAGATGGCACCGGTGTTTGAGGCTTGCCGTCTGATGCTCCTCCTGTTTTGCCTTTGTCTGTTTTCCGCTTTTAATTTATTACAAGTGTAACCTCTCTGATTATGTATGATCACCAAACATTGCTGGACATTGGAGCCTCGACTGGAAATCTGTTATCGAGGACTTATACTACAGACAAATACTCAACCCTGCTGTTAGGCATTCCGACTCACCTGTGTCGATTCTGGACTCGACCTTTCCGACGGAAGAGAGCTCACCGTGGAAATCGCAGCGGTCAGCTAGTACGATTAAAGGCTGCTTTGCGGTGTAGTTTCTCGGCCTCGTTCAGGATGTGCGGGCTGGTGCCTCGCCTTTCCTGCCCATTTTGTGCGCTAGATCCTGTGGACGCCTGTCTGGTACCCGTCAGTGGAGGCCAACATGGAGTATTCCTGTCCCGTGGTCCCT
Organism: Gambusia affinis; assembly: GCF_019740435.1. Lineage (NCBI taxonomy): Eukaryota > Metazoa > Chordata > Actinopteri > Cyprinodontiformes > Poeciliidae > Gambusia > Gambusia affinis. The sequence goes on along the minus strand of NC_057875.1, from coordinate 29,997,086 downwards.
GCGCTTCTCGGCCCTGAAGACGCAGGGTGAATCACAGCTTCCTGCGGCCTCTTTGCCGGGAGTCTCGGACACCAGCTGATGGTGCAGAGCTGCTGATTTCTGCCAGGATCGGCTTGGTTAATGCCAGGTCGCTGGCAAATAAAACTTTCATCATTAGGGATTTCTTTTCCTCTCAAGGATTATTCATAACAGAATCATGGACAAGTGGTTCGGGTGACTCCAGGATCTTTAATGAACTTGTCGGGCTCCGGTGGAGGAATAGTGACTGTTTTTAAAAGTTGTTTTGCTTGTAAACAGTTGCCTCTACTCTCGTTTAGTAGCTTTGAGCTTAGCCTATTTGAACTTGGCAGCTCTCACACTGTGCTATGTGCGGCGGTCTATCGGCCACCAAAGTACAACAGAAACTTGATAAAGGATTTTTCGGATTTCTTGGCTGATATCATGCTGAGGTATGACAGAGTTCTCATTGTTGGTGATTTTAATATTCATGTCTGTGGCTCAGTCATTTCTTAATGTTATTGATTCTTTTCATTTGGTGCAGTCTGTGACTAGTGCTAACCATGAGCACGGCCACACTCTTGACCTGGTTTTATCTTATGGTCTACCTGTTTTTAATTTAGGGATTGGTGACTCATTGTTTTCTGATCATATGCCTGTTTTACTTGAGATAACGCTGTCCTGTGCTAAAGCTAAAGCTAAAGCAGGCATTGCAGCTCGGCTCTGTCGTGTTCTTAATCCTTCTACTGCTGGTCAGTTTTCTTCTGTTTTTAATCAGAACTGTACCATCCTAGAGGCTGTGGGAAATAACACCCAGGAACTCAGCAACTGGTTTTATTCTACCAGTAAAGCAGTTCTGGATTCGGTGGCACCACTAAAAATTAGACTTCCAAAATCCAAGTGTGAACCCTGGTTAAATGAGGTCACTCGGGCTGCCAGGAGAGACTGTCGCAGAGCTGAATGCAAATGGAAAAAGGACAAATTACAGGCGTCGCTCCAAATATTGAAGGAATGCTGGCGGCGTTATCAAAGGATTGTAAAAGACGCCCAAAGAAGACACCTGTCGGATCTGATTGTATCAAACAGTCACAATCCTGCTGTTTTATTTAAAACTATTAACTCTGTTCTAAATGATCCACATAGTGGTTTTATGGAGACTTCACCTACTGTATGTGAAAGCTTTTTACACTTTTTTGATGAGAAAGTCGCCTCTATTAGGGCCCAGATCATCCCCTCTGCTTATGACCCTTCAGTCGTTGTTTCTTGTTCTGCTGTTTTACAGTTTTGAATGTGTGACTTTGCAATCATTGCAGGAGGCGGTTGGTCACTTAAGGCCAACTGGTTCCCCAGATGATGCTATTCCACCCCAATTATTTAAAAGCCAGGCAAGGCAACTTTAAAAACAACATACACGAAGATAATAAAAGAAAGTAAATTAAAGACCAAGCAGCAGCGATGTTTTTTAGATGGTAGTATGATGTTTGTATGACATATTTGATGTGGTTGTAAAGGCTCAGATTAGGATCTGAACTTTTAAAGATTTAAAGATGTTTTCTTACTATAGGTCCCTCAGTCCTTGCTCTTGTAAATAGCAGCTTGTCTTCAGGTGTTGTTCCTAAAACTCTGAAACATGCAGTTCTCCAGCCTCTACTTAAGAAACCGATTTTGGATCCTACTGTTCTGGTGAATTATAGCCCTATCTCTAAACTGCCTTTTATTTCAAAAATTCTTGAGAAGGTAGTCTATAATCAGCTAATGGCTTCTCTTAATGAACATAACATTTTAGAGGTTTTTCAGTCTGGTTTTAAACCATTTTGTAGCACAGAGTCAGCTCTTTTAAAAGTTTTTAACGATATACTTTTAACAACTGATTCTGGTCACTGTGTTGTGTTGGTGCTCTTATCGGCTGCCTTTGATACAGTTGATCATGGCATTTTACTTTCTCTTTTGGAACAGTGGGTGGGCAATCAGTCACATAGCTCTAGATTGGTTTAAGTCTTATTTGGCCAAGCGTACTTTCTGTGTCTGTCTTGATGCCCGTCGGTCCCCCTCTGCTCCACTGTGGTGTGGGGTCCCACAGGGCTCAGTTCGAGGCCCTCTTTTTTCTTGTTGTACCTCCTTCCTCTTGGCTCTATTTGTAGAAAATATGGAATTGCTTTTCATTGTTTTGCAGATGACACACAGATATATTTACCACTAAAGAACCTAGACTCCACCTCTCTTAGGTCTCTGTTTTTATGTCTGGGAGATTTGAAGGCCGGGTTGGCTCTAAATTTATAGAAACTTAAAGAAGATAAGACAGAGGTGGTGATTTTTGGCAGATCCACTGTAGATTCCCTGACCAAACTTGGCTCTTTGGCCCAGTATGTCAAGCCGGTTATTACAAATTTAGGGGTCAAGATGGATGCTGGTCTTAAGCTGGAAGCACAGATTAAAGCTGTTGGAAAATCCAGCTTTTTCCAAAGTAAAACCTATTCTTTCCAGAAAGCACTTTGAAACAGTGATCCATGCATCTGTGACCACACAGCTGGATTACTGTAATGGACTTCATATAGGAGTCAGTGATCTCTATATTTCCCAGCTTCAGAGGGTACTCTTCACTCGCTGATTTTAAGTCCCTTCTTAAGACCCATCTTTTCTCTTTGGCTTTTGGCACAATCTGAGAGGTTTCACTTTGTTTTATTGTGTCTGTATATTAAGATGTATTTTATATTCAGTCTTTTCTATTTAGAATTGCATTGTATTTTATGATTGTGTATAGCACTTTGGTCCTGTCAGTGTATAAAGTGCTTCATAAATAAAGTTGGTATGGTATGGTATCCCCTCCTCACCCCATAGGGGGGCATATCTTCTCACCCAGAGGGAGGGGCTGTTTGGGGGGGATGGTAAAATTCAATGCAGCGCAACAAGCCACATTAACCAGCATCTGATAACCCCGGCCTCTGGTGTAAAGGCCTCATTAAGCGCCATCTGATAACGCCAGCCTCAAAATTTTTAGCAAACAGCCACACAAAACAGCCTCAAGAAACTCACTTCAAATTATAATCCTGACAGCTTATTTTCAGGGACTGTTATCACTGTCACACTTTCTTCTGACTTTGCCTTCTCTCTGCACACTGCATGACGCTTGTATCCCATGAACTTGCCCTAGTGAGCGGCTCAGTGTGAGCTCAAAAAGTGCTTTGTGTTTATGTGCATCAGAAAATGTGTGTGTGTTTGTGTGTAGGCGTGTGCAGGAACAGGTGCGAGACTCCACTCTGTGTCAAATTGGAAAATCCCAAACTGTCACGCGAGGAATGTGATCGTTCGCTTTATTGCCCCGTGCAGCACTCAGATAACTGTGTTTCTGTTCATGCCTGTGACAGGGAGAGAGAAACAAAGGATGACAGACAAGAAAAGTCAAACAGAAGAGAATTAGAGGAGACAGGAAAGAGAAGGATGCTCTCTGTTTTCTCACAGCATGAAACGCTCCGTCAAACTTCATTACTTAAATCCACACACTGCTGGTGTGTGCTTCCAGTCCCACACAGGGTGTTTTTGTTGCACAGATTATTATGTATTATTCAGATTTGATAATTTTAGTTAATTCCCTTTTGAAATGGCAGCTGTATGGCCAGACATGATGAAACTGCAGCTCACTTCTCCTAAATTTACAAAAAGAAAGAAAACAACAGGTACTCTTCATTTGGGTGCTGGTTACTTTGGTTATGTTTTACTATCTAGAATTAATGTGAAGAAAATAGAAACAAAAAATGAAATAGAGCACAAATTGGATCATCACATGAGATGTGAGCAATTAATCATTGTCTATACAATTTATGATGCCTAACTACAGTAAAAATGTCTTAAGTGCCTTCAGTGTGCAACGAAAATAGGTTGGAATAAAAATGGTGCCGTCATGGTTTTGTGTAGGTCAGTCTGACCCACATGCAAGATAACACTCAGGAGTAAAAGTTAGGAATGAGGGACCCAGAAAGGAACAAAGCAGAACATTTTCAGTAAAAAACCATGGATGGTTACCTTGGAGAGGAGAAGTGGGAAGCAGGTTTGAACAACTAATGATGTCTGTCTGGCTGTTTTCACACCAAACAGACACCAACAGACTCAGTTTAATTGGAGACCAAAATCAATCAGTCAATCAATCAAATTTTATTTGTATAATCACATTTCAGCAGCAAGACATTTCAAAGTGCTTTACATCAAATCAAACACAATGCAACATAGAATCAATAATCAAAACAAGACAATGAGTCAAGTTCCATCAGTAAATTAAAAATCTAATCAGTAAATTAGATTTTTTGATTAAGTTTCAATACAAAATTGCAACATTTCTTACATTTTCAGCTGCTGTGGTTCTCTTTCAAACTGCACTAAGTGCAAACCCTGAGTAAACTTTTCCCTTCCTCTCCTGTAGAGGTGCTGAACACTGAAGGAAACCACACAAAAGCTTCCTTCTAAACAAATGGAGTGGCATCAAATGTTAGCCGTTGTAGGATTTCAACTTTTGTCGTTGGTATAAGATCATGAGGCGCTGGACATGCATGTTTGTTTTGGTAGTATTTACCCAGAATGCCCTGCTCTCCTGCTTTTGGAGCAGTCTCTGTTCCACTTGATGTTCACTTCAACTTAACTGAGACTTAACTTTTTAGGCAGACCAGATTTTGCTTTGTTGGTCTGAATCAGAGTTGGGTTGCACAGTTGCACACCTTCCCAAACAAACCGGACTCTCTTGGCAAACTAAAGTTTGATTAAAGCAGACTAAATGTGGACGGTGTGAATGCATCCTTAGACTTATGGAAAACCCAAAGAACAACAGTTTCACCCTGTCACTGTTTTATTCTTACACGTATGTATTTAAGATATTTTTGTAAACATAGCAGTAGCAGTTTTGGACCCTAGCACTGACAGACTTGGCTATCTATTCGCGCTATGGTAGGAAAATCTGACAAGGTAGCACTGATAGTCAGAACACCGGGTCTGTCTGGAAAAGGTGCTGGGGATTTTTTGGGTTTGGATTCAGTTTGGATTCAGTTTGCCCCTTTGCTGGTCGGTACCCCCATTTTATTCCCAGGTATTGCTGTTACGCTTTCTTTCTACGCCTGTAAACAAACCATTTTATCCACATTCACTCAAACCACACGGCACACAAGTTTCTCTGTCTTGATATCGCTCAATGTTTCTGTTCAAATCTTGTGTGATTTTATTGAACTATGCATTATTTTCTGAAAATGTTATACTAAATCTTATTTCTATTTCTTGTGGGCCTGTAAATTCTTTTAGAATATGACCTAAAAAAGGCTGCAGGTATGTCATGGAAAAAACAACTTTAAATCATCAGTTCCTAAAGGGTAAAAGGTCAACATGAAACACCCCATGGCAGACTGCTCCGTTTCATACTCTAGAATGACCAGCACTCATCTTCATCCCTTCCAGTTTCATGAGTAAAAACAGAAGCGATCTGGTGTGTTTGGGTGGCAGCAAGCAGTTTTTCGACTTGGATGGGACTGGGATGGAAACAATAAACCCAGGGGTGTTTTAAAGCAACGCCGTGTTTGGAAATGTTCTGTTTGTACAACTCAAAACTGGAAAGAAGAAAAAAAAGAAGAATGAATTGTGCCAAATCCTTGGTAGGAATTTATTTGTAAAACGAGCACCGTCACGAAATTGTCGAGTGGACGATGGAACATTCAGCAGATGAGTCACATGTGGGGGAGTAGAGCTGATCCAAAAAGGAGGAAAACAAGTCAGAAACATTCCCAATGATGTTGCATATCTGGATCCCAGAAACATGTTGAAGCTTGTGATATACAAATCAAAAATTTAATGAGAGGAGACAAATATTTCAGTTTGTCTTCTTGAGTAAAAAAAAAAAAAAAGACAAAAAGCATCTCTCTGCCTCTTTCTAACTAAACCTTCCTTCCCTTCTTCAACTCTCCCGGTGCGTTGTTCTTCCTCAGTCTATTCTCCCCATCTCACCTTCTTTCCTCCACCTGCTCTGCTCTCGCAGGGCGACCGGATGGACAGGGAGGCGATGAAGTGCCAGGTCCTGACCGTTTCTAACCACAGCTGTGAGAGTCTGACGGTGGTTGGAAACACCCTGGAGTGCACCGTTCCCACCCAGCTGCAGGCCGCCACTGCCAAGGAGCTGCAGGTGGAGGTGAGACACGCTTGTTCCCCCTCAAACGTTTACTTCCCGGTTCTCCTTACACCTGCAACAGTCTGTAAACGAAACACACTTTAATTAGGGCAGCACTTTGTTTGCAGAAGAACTGCAGGCACAGCAAAAAACACGTCCACGCCCCGAACACTTGTTTGCACAGAAAAACACACACACACACACTCACACCCGTGCACGCCCACACACACACACATCCTCCTCAGCCAGGCTTGTTCCAGGTACTCTGCTGGGAGCAACACACAGGCATGAACTGATGTTTTCAGCACCAGTGCAGAGTGTTTGTGTATGCGGTGAACTGTACCTGATCAGGTTACGCTAGAATTTGATGTTGTCTGACAGGATAAGAAAAAAACAAGAATCCACTTTTTACTCATCAATTTTTAAAACAATAATAATAACCTATGTCATTTTTTGCCAATAGTTATTCGGGTTTTTTTTTTTGCTAAATCATCTGTTAGACAAACAATTATTTTTATTTATTTATTTATTTATTTTCACTGTAGGCAAAAATATAACTTAGGCTGTTATTTTAGGAAAGTGACAACATTTTATTTTCATTTGGTTTAATGAATATTCAGTCCAAACAGGCTGAGAACAAAGTCCATATTATGCCATCACACATCAAGCAAATGAATGTAACTGACAAAACCCACTGATTGTGGCTCCAGTAACTATGTTTAAGCAATGAAATGAAACAATTGGAGTTAAATTCTCAATGATTCACCTGCTATGGCCTGAACACACACTCTTGCTACAGCCTCCTGATCGGTATGGACCTGAACTGTGCACCTGTTTGAGTGTAAGCATCTCAGAATTTTGATCTTGGTCTGCAAGATGAATCCACGCTCTGCTGCCTCACTGGACACTGCAATTAGAAGCGTCAAAGTTTTGAAATCGGGGAACTTTTCCCAGTTGAAGTGTTCAGAAATTTACTCTGAATGAGGAGTTTTCTTGTCCCCCAACCCTCAAGCTTCAGCAGGAGGAGTTCTTCTTCTGTACCTGACAAGCTCTACAGCCTCTTAACCATTACTCTTTCTTGCTGTTAGCACATTAAGGTCAATCTCTAGGGGCCTCATACATAAAGCGTGCATGCATACAAAAAATGTACAGCGCCATATTTTACGCACAAGTCAGCATGTATAAAAATGTACTTTGCGTCAACGTTTGCGTAAATGTACACACACTTTTTTGCTGGCTTGAAAATGTGCGGCAGCCACGCCAACTTTTTCTGTGGACAATATCAAACTACAAAGCATCAAAATTCACCTAAATACACTGAAATCTGACAACATTCAGTTATTTAGACTAAGAAGAATCAAATTCTGTTTTCATGATTTTAATATTTTATTGTTTAAATGGAAACGATTTAAACAATGCATTAAATAATGCATTGTTTTAATGCATTAGTGCACATATTTAATGCATTAAATAAACTGCATTTATTTAATTAGAGTGATTCAAAGAGCCTTACACACAATACCATCTATAAATTTAATAGCACAACAAAAAATGTCATCTTTATGACACTTTAATCCAATTTGTATAATAATTTGGAACATGATCTAAGGCCTCCATATGAGGGTTGAGCTTAATCCCTGTGCCACCACAGCACCCCATAAAGCAGAAATATTATTGTATATGCGTGAATATGTTCTCCTGCGACAGACTGGCGACCTGTCCAGGGTGACCCCGCCTCTCGCCCGGGACGCAGCTGGAGATAGACACCAGCAACCCTCCTGACCCCATTAGGGAAGAAGGGTGTATAGAAAATGGATGGATGGATGAATATGTTCTCAATTCCTATATTTTCCTTAAACAGCAATGCTTTAACTCGGCGCTAATTACTTCTGGACCACAAATCCAGCTAATCCCACCTCACTGACAACTCCAAAAAAAAATCCAGTCTAGTCTCACCATGATCCTGAACATGTGAGATCATGACTCTGATACTGGCTGTCACATCTTTTCCCAGGTGGATATGAGAAGAAAACCTCAATATCAATAAAGCCAGTCATAATAAATTTATATGAAAACTCTCATCTGTTTCTACCATCAGGTGTACAGAGAGAATTTATCATGGCTTCCTATCTCAGTGTCTGCTTCTGATGGACAAACAGGCTGACTGGTCTGGCGGAAATGATCAAACACACACTGATTAAAAAAAAGTGTGTTTTCAGTCCATATTAATGTGTATTTCATTTATTTTCTGCATCTATTTATCTTCTACGCTGGAAGAGCAGAGGTAACAGACCAGACACTGAGCAACACATTAAATGTAGCAACAGAACCATTTGTCCTTACTGAGATCTACAAAACCAACTCTGGGAAATCTGGGGGAAATCACCACATTCTCCATGTGCACCATATCATTTACGAGAGACTTCAATAACTCCCGCGTCCTAATGCAGTCCTTCATGAATAAGAAGCTTGGTGAGAATCCGCTACACAGAGTGATGAGTGGATGGAGTTACTAACCAGCTGTCCATCTTGTCACTTGAATGTAAGTCAAGCAGCTTCTGAAAGGCACTCGCAGATTGGATATGTCATCAGGCAAAACTCAAAGGCTCTCTGCACACATAGGTTTCCTTCTTGATGGTGAAACAGACAAAACACTGAAATCCAAAAATCTATTGGAATGTTAGGAACAGGACTCGGAAGTTCCAGCAAGGAAGCAAAAAAAAGAGTTTGAATTATTCATGAAGGTGCAAGAAGACGTCAAAATTTTAAAGTGTTGAGATGATAACTAAGTACTTTTTCTGTCTTTATGTAAACTAAAGTAACTCCCAGCAGCCAACAGTTTTAACAGTGTTATGAAATGTTCACCATGTACAGGCCAAGCCGACATTGCTGGTCTTCAGACTCCTTTGGAGATAAAATCCACCGTCCGTCTCCAGACCAAACATTATCAGGCCGATCGCTGTTGACTCGTGAACCGGCCTTCAGACAAAACTTCTTATCTCAGGCCAGGGTCAGCCAATATCCTGCTGCTTCATTTACACACACATCACTGCCTCTGCAGCAGGAACTTTATTTCCACTAAGCCTAGTGAAAACAGGAGCAATATTACTGATTTAATCTTTGCACAGACTCATACATTGAAAGTATTTCCAATGTATGACTTTTTTTTATAAAAAGTAAACTAATACTGTAACACCTGTAAACAAAAAAATATATGCTTAGTCTTTTAGTAGGCTATTGCAGTTAAAATGTTCTTTTTCTTTTTTTTTTAGGTAGCAGCCCCAAGAAAAGTAATAAATTTATGCTATTATTTGAATAACATAAATGTTTGTATTTCCTATAATTTGAAGTAATAGTAAAACATAGATTTTCTTTTCCAGTTTTTTCTGATGTAGAACTCTATTGTGTCTTAAAAAGGTAGGTGTTTTCTTTTTGATGGCCTAAGAAGATCAATAGAAGCTTGTATGTGTGTGTTTGCTCAAAGCTATGATTGCATCAGATCCTGTCTGAATGCAAATACTGTAGCCTCTCTGTGTAACATGAGGACACAGATACTCTGATGTAAAGTGTCACTGGAAAAATAACTGGCAGGGTAACGTAATCTGAAATCAACATGTAGGAGTTGGTCATGTTTGTCTCAGTTCTACGTGGAGAAACCACAGATCCAACACAAATAAACACGCTTCACAGCATCTAGGAGTGTTTTTTGTTGTCGTTTTTTTTTTTTAAACATTGATGGAAAAATCTGAAGGCAAATTAAAATTTGCACACCTGACCTCTAGTTGCAGACACAGTACAGGTAATTAAATCTATCAGAAACAGATTCCTAGGAGAATGTCTGATCATCATCTCATACCTGGACACAGTAACGCAGAGAGTCGTGACTGCTACAGATCACGAATTCCCCTTCTTATTAATTAGAAATATTTTGGGTCTTGTTCAAAGTTATAACTTTCAATATATATTAAAATAAATTCATTGTGTACCAAATTGATAAGAGGAGGCATAAGGTAAACTATTTCAGTAGTAATTCACACATTCAGAGAGCAAAATCTTATTTTGAGAAAAGTTCTACATGTTATGCAAAATACTCCTTTTTTATGGCAGTGGCATTAGAAGGCTAGCACTTTGGAATTTAAACTTTTGTTAAATAAAATGTGAAATTATGAGTCTCTGTATTATTTGTATTGAATACACAGCAATATGGTGTTTGTGTTTTGTGTATTACTAGGCCTACTTTATTGTAAAACATGATATTTATTGTTGGGGCTGCTTCCTGCTTCGTTTCTTACTCAGTGGCGCAGTTGGACTTCCTCCCGTTGAGAATGCTTCCGGGATCAGAAAACTCCTCGTTCAGAGAACTTTGAAGGCCTTTGATAACTTCAATTGGAGAATTGTTTTCTGATTTCAAAACTTTGCCTGATTTGGCGCTTGCAATTTCAGTTTCCAGTGAGGCAGCAGAGTGAAGATCTGGTGAAAGGAATTATTTGGAAACTGTATTTAATCAAGTTATCTGTCTGATTTCATTTGATATTCTGACAAACTGTGGAGGGGTCTTGAGTCATGCTGTTTGACTGGTGGGTAATTATAATAAACACTATTGTTTAAAATGGACCAATATAACTGTGTGTGTATCACTTTAAGAGCTCAGGAAGCCGTCTGAGTAATGTTTGCTGTGATTGGTTCATTGTAATTTCAAGCTGCATATAGCCATTGTTGTTCTAAGAGCATGTTTAGTGTTAGTTGAGCAGAAAGTTGATGTTGGAGACCTGTTGTTTGTTCAAGAGACTGGGAGCGTGTAAGTGAATAAAAACCACTCTCAGCTCTGTTAAGAAAGTTTGGACCTGAAATCTCTCCTCTCATCCTTTACCGCAGTGTTTCCCAACCCTGGTCCTCAAGGCACACTGCCCTGCATGTTTTAGGTATTTCTTTGCTTCAGTGCAGCTGATTTCAATTGATGACTGATTAACAGGCGTTTGTTGAACTGCAATCAGTTGAATCAGGCACATTAAAGCAGGGAAACCTCTAAAACATGTAGGACAGTGTGCCTTGAGGACCAGGGTTGGGAAACACTGTTTTACCGGATGCTCGTGGTGGTGGCTGTACCATTTAAAGAACTAACACTACCCATAAAGGGAGCACAACAACTATTACTTCACACCTCTGTCAGCTGGGCAAAGCTGGCTTACAAGTTGTGCACACCTGATGTCATTCTTGCAAGCAAACTAGTTATTTTAATTATATTCCCATTCCCCAAAAAGAAAAAAAAAAGAAAAAAACAATTATAGCAATCTCCATTAACAACATGAAATTTGAGCCATCTGGGAACAAAACCTGATTGTATTAGTTACAGTATTTTAGCATACACTTCCTTCGCTCCTGACACTCCAAATCCCTTCCCATTGTTCAGTGGCGCCAAGCGGACTCCATCAGGCATCTGGGCAAGGTGACGCTGGCGCAGGAGCAGGACTACACAGGCCTCATCGTGGGCTGTGTGTGTGTCAGCCTGCTGCTGCTCTTTCTGGGATCGCTGCTGATGTGGAGGAGGAACAAGCACATCGATGGTAAGAGCAGGAGACACAGAGTCCTATCATTACAAATAGATTTTATACCATCTTTCACTAATAACAGGAAACTGGACATGTCTTTTCCTTTTACAAACTCTGAGGCCTTGAAATACATAGCCAGGTTTTTATAAAAACAGCTATCACAGCCGCATTGCTTAAAAAAATAACATGGTACACATAGGATCAGTTTCAGAAAGGTTTTCATCCACCAAGAACCCATATAAATCCACCCGTGAGCGTTGTTAAATATCCCCAACCTACAGGGGGCAGTGTAGCGCAAAACCAGAACCTGTGTCAGCCAATGAGATTGCTCCAAAAGCACGACTTCCTGGTATTAATTAAACATGGCGGCAGGAGGTTCCTTCATGAATGCAATATGCAGGACCCTAAATCTCAGTTTTTCCAGCTACGCACGCAAACACAAATACAAAGCTTTGTTAGTTCTCCACTTTAGTCAGATTTTTTATGTAAATAATCGTTATTAAACTGAGTTTTCGTGTGCATGAATGGCCCAAATGCATAAAAATTCATTTGTTTTCCCAGATAGCTGGCTACGTTTGGACGAGGCCTTAATGTCTCAACTAGAGGTGTGCCGATCGATCGGCCACCGATCATAATTGGCCGATTTCGGTGAAAAAGTGCATGATCGGTGATCGACGATCACCAAAACGATCACATTTATCTCACTTCGCAGCCTCCGTGTGCTGCTCATCTCCTCTTTCCTTCACACTGCGAGCGCACAGCAAAATTACTTAGGGAGTGAAGCACGGCAAAATGCATCAACACAACGAATATAATATGCCATTTAAAAAAACAAACACTTGACGGAGTTCGGCTATATCGAGGTTCAATGCAAGCAACACGACATCCGGTCGGCAGGTAAAGCAGGTAAAGTAGCACTTGTTAAGGAAGAGTATTTTAAAATTAATTAAATTTGGAAAAAGTCTGGCTCTCTCTCTTCCTCTGAATCCCAGGTCCTCTCTGCGGGCGACGTGTGGTCACAAGGAAAACAACAATGCGTGTTGACGTCACAGAATTATAGAGTTTAATCCAAATACAAAACAACGTATGAATTAACAACAAAACTGCAGAACAACAGAGATGAAAAAAAAAAGAAAAAAGTTAGAGATAGAAAAGGCAAAGACGCGTCTTTGGAGAGAGCTGATGCAAAAAGGCAAAATAGGAACAGCTGTCTGCCTTATTATTCCTGTGCACTAACTCTTATAGTGAAGGTGTGTCTTTCCTTTTTAATATATTCAATTAAGGCGTACTTCTGCTTGACCAACCAGAAGCTACCCTAAACACTCAGAAAAACTTAGAACTCCCCCTAATTTACGCCAAAGATCAAAGGCCATTTGCTCCTTGGTAGAACAATGGAGCAAGCAGCTGCATCCTGGTTTTTCTGGGTTCTAGGGCCATTTGGGCAAATAAAAGCATAAAATAAGACTTCACAGATACCTGTGAAATTCAGAGTGTCTCCCGTTATCTTTCCTTACATACATTCTCAGAACAAACCTAAATCCAGTAATTTGGTTCAAGGAAAGGTTACCTTCACAAACCCAGTTTGCTCATCTGCACTCAACATCTCAAAAGATTCAAATCTTTGCCTTAAACCAAAAAGAATAACACATGAAATCAACAGAACAAAATGAGGTGCAATTCCTTTTTCTAACCTATGAAACATAACATTCAATCCTAAGCATTGTTACACAATCATTTTCCAAAACCCATTTAGCTTAAATCCTGAGCATTTTTTTAATACTAAACAAAACATTTTCATTCAAACAGTTTACATTTGATTCAGATATTGTCCCAGATAGTACAATTTTCAAATACATTCATCATTTACTAGACTAGTAATTCTAAAATTAGATAATACCCTTTTAGTTAAAAATCTGCTATTAGTACTTAGAAAAATGTTTTAGAAATTAAATGTTAGTGGTTTTAACATTCTATGTTGTATTTAGTTTTACACCATCCCAGATGTTGGTTCTGGAAAACTTTTGATCTTCTGTGAAACAAACAGGCTTCTCTCCTCCAGGCTCAAGTGATACTGCCCTCCAGGAGATGCTAATTTTATGGCCTCCTGTGTCCTAATAACCCAACAGGAGCCTCACTGAGAGATCCCCTTGATCTGCATTTGGTTCCTGTATTTTGAATACTTACCACAAACCTGTTCAAAATTAAGAAATTTATTCAAATAAGAATGTTCAATATACCTTTTACACATGCCGTAAGATTAACTGTATTAAGCACTAAAAATAATCATTTTTCCTCAACACGCTCAACTACCAACACCCACCTGGATTAGCATCACGGTCAGAAAGCTAAACAAATAAACAGAAAAATAATTCAGGTCTTTGAGCTGGCGGTGTAAGACGCTGGTTCTGCGCTTCTGGTGGTATTTATTTCACAACCTCCACCCAGCAGTGAAGTCTCACACCGATCGACTGCTTAAAGCTGCAGCATGTAAATTAAGCAAAAAAACTTTAGATATGCATGAAAACTTTCGCCGTCCTAACATAAAACAGATAATCTGGGATGTACTGTGGTGGTGCAGGGGTTAAGCACAACCCACATAAGGAGGCCTTAGTTCTCAGTGCGGCTGTCGCAGGTTCGATTCCCGGCCTGGCGACCCTTGCCGCATGTCTTTCCCCTTCTCACATTACCCACTTTCCTGTCAATTAACTATCAAATAAAGGCCACTAGAGCCAATAAAACCTTTAAACAAAAGACAGATAATCTCTGAAAAATAATCAATCTCCTCTGCTTCCTCCTGTGTTCTGCAGAATTGCTCAGCTCAGTCAGAAACAGCCAATCAGAACCAGCATTAATCAGCTAGCCATGCTATCAGGAAGTTATCATTTAGTAACTCAGTACTGTTTATTTTAATGCAACCTGCATTTGACTTTGAATGTTTTCTTTATTACTTGACATTATTTGATATAGGCAGATTTATTTGATTTATAATTTATGGAACTGAGAGCCTTACTGTTAATATTATTTTACTGATTGCAGGTTTTTCAGTTGTCCTTTTGACTGAATACCTGCTGTATTGTGCCTGCAAGTATTTTTTGCATGTTTATGTCTAAATTAGGTGAAGTTATTGCCAGATATTTTTTTTTTTTTTTGCATTTCCTTTATAAATTTGTATTCTGTCACTTGCACTAAATTCTAGGTTTGCTTAGTTTTCTAAACAGAATGGAGTTGGTTAGTTCCATAAAAGAAAGGATTTGTTTGTTGTTTTTATTGCTTGAATTTCTGTCTATTGATACATTGATACATTACCACTTTCTTTGACCAGAAGTTCAAAGTGTTTTTTTTCTGACCTGTGTGCATGTGTGTCTGCTGGCTTTGTTTTGCCTGGTGGGTTTAGTGGAATGTCTTGTGTGGGATGCTCTGAAGGAAACACTTTGCTTTGTCTCACTGATTTCTCTCTCTCTTTTTCTTCTCCTGTGTTACCTCTTCTTTCTACGTCCTTATTTCCTTCCATCTCCTTTCTCATCTTTCTTTCTGTCTCTGCAACATTTGTTTCCAGATCTGTCTGAGGTGTGGTATGATGGCCGGGGTCACATCCAGCATCTGGACAGGCTGGCTAACGCGAGGAGCGTCAGCCCCACTAACGAAATGGTCTCCCATGAATCAGTCGACTATAGAACAACCCTGCTGGAGGGTAAGCCCCTCCCCTTTTCTTCTTCTTCACATGACTCCCTGTTCACTCACTTCACCTCCGTCCTCTTATGTGCCTGCTCCCTTACCTGTTGGCCTCAGCGGTTAGCTGCGCATGCCTTATTGTGCACCTTTCACACTAACAGCAGCCCAAATCATTGGGTCAGTTTAAGGTAAAATTGATGCATTTCTAACTTGGATTAAAAAAGAATGACCAGATAAGATGTTTTGTTCAATATTTAAGGGGCAGTAATATGTAAAATCAACTTTTTTGAGGTTTACTTCATGGTATAATGTCATCCCCGCCGAGCTCCTTCAGACTAGCTAGGAGTAATTAGCAAACACCTGCTGAGCTCATTTTAAAGCACATATGTCAGAGTCAAGGCCCGCGGGCCACATCCGGCCCGCGAGAAGATTTTCTACGGCCCCTGGGATGATCTTGATTTATTATTAGAACCGGCCCGCAGCAAGCCCGCACCCCGTCTGAAAAAAAAATGCGAGATGCACCCCCCCCCCCCGTTCGATCCTCACAACGCTCGCACACCCCCCCCCCCGTCCGCAGTAAATTTACGAAGGCTTGGGCCGGTCCGCTGCACTAGACCAAATGCGTCATTTAAAAAAATCTCAATGAATATTCGATCAGTCCGGCCCTCGGCTTGTAGATAAATTTTTAATTTGGCCCTCCGTCCATTTGACTTTGACACCCCTGTTTTAAAGGGTTAATAGAGGATCCATGTTGTGATGACTTCCTGAAGGTGGAGTTTCAGAAAGAGCAGGAGTTTTTAAAGAGACAGAGACCCAATCTTAAAGTGTTAAATTAGATCTTTAGTTCATATACAGCTCTGGAAAAAATCGAGACCATCAGTTCTCTGATTAAAATTTTTATATGATATATATGGTATGTTTGAGTAAAATGAACATTATTCTTTATTCTATGAACTACTGACAACATGTCTCTGGAATTCCAAGCAAAAATTGTATATATATAGCTAAAGTTAACATAGTTAGTTGATTTAGCTATAAAATGGGGCTGTCCCCTCTAATGCCCCTTTAATTAATAATAATCAGTCTAGCAGAGGGTATAGAGTAAGTCTATTTCCAAACAAACATCTTAGGCTCTAGAGGCCTCAGTTAGCCTGTTGAATGGTAACACTCATGACAGTACACTTAGAAGATCACTAAGCAGATTGTTTGTTTGTTTGTTTGTTTGTTTGTTTGTTCTTTTGAAAAGATTGCTCAGATAAATCATATTTCATGTTAGCAGTAACACTTAGGTACTGGTGACCTGTCCATGGTCTCACCTTCCACCTAATGACTGTTGGAAGACGGGCCCTGCGCCCCCACCACCCAGCCCAGTTCAGTGTGCATAAACGGTGGATGAATGGATGAAGCAATATCTTGATAAAGTAGACTAAAGCAGGGCTCTTTGGCAGTAATACAAGGAAGTCAACCATGGTGATGATAATATGGGGCGTTTCACAGAATCCCATTGCTGTCCTTGATCAACCAACAAACTGCTGTTATTCCAAAAACTAGAAAACTGAACACAAACACACCAGACCAATCACAAAACTCAACACAACTCAACATGAGAATGACAAAGAAACCCAGAATCAGTAGAACAGGAAGTAAAGAGACAGAAGAGATTAACTTAACTATAAATACTGAGGAACTACAGATTAGGTATTTGGAAACTGCAAACTCTGTACAGATATAAAGTCTAACAAAGTATGATGCACATCTTCTCATCTAGCATGCGTCAGTAATCTTTGATGTGGTCTGTGGCGCCTCTTGTGGGTTTTGTTCTGGTCCTGAGGGCCACTGAGAGGCCCCTGGTATTATGATCCCTGGATCATAGCTGAAGCAATGTCTTTGCTGACCTTGAGTCTGGAGAGGCTGGGTTTACTAATGAGCTAATGTTTGCCTTCAGGGAAAGTTAGCGTTCAGGACATTTGACCTCACTCTCTGTTTTAGCTCTGGTTTTTGTTCTGGCTTTTCTGGAGGAACTTCTGCATTTGTTAGCCCTCCGCTAACAGAGTAGAAAACCTCACGCTTTTAAGCTTCTTCCTTCCAGCTCCGTATCTGTGTCTGTGTAGCTGTCCCTCTCCGATCACGTAACACACCTTGACATGCGGAGGTCAAGGTGTTGTGACATAGCAGCCGACCTCTGACCCTCCCGCTTCTCTCTTTTTGTTTCTGCCTCTCCAGATCAGGGTGTCGACAGGCCTGAGACATGTCGGGCAGCTCCTCCTATCTACAGAGCCGATGGGGAGCTGCTGTCTCCCAGACTGGGAATACTGGGAGGGGGGCTGGGCCTGGGCATGGAAGGCGACCTGGTGTCCCCCCTGTTGATGGCTCCGGTCCACATCGATCCGTCCTGTCTCCACCCGGACCTGCTGACTGAGGTGCAGCATGTGGTGATCGCAAGGGAGCAACTGCTGCTTCACGTCAACCAGATCATCGGCAGAGGTCAGTGGTCAGCTGCTGGGATGCCGGATTTTGATCGCAGGTTTATAGAAAAATGATCTCATCTAAATCAGGTTGTCAAATGATATCTAGAGTCAAACATATATCAGTCGCCCCTATGCTACAAAGTCCACAGGTCCTTTGATTTCTCAACAAGCCCTCATCACCTCCCCCTTCTTCCACCATGCTTGGGAGATTGATGTCTCTGCCAGCATCCAGTGGTTCAACATGGAAATGCATTATGACCAAACACCTCTACTCTGATCTTAACTTTCCAAATAATATTGTTCTGGAAGTGTTGTGCTTTTATACTATATTTATATGCAAAAGGATTTCTACTGGTGATTCTTTCAGAACAGTGATGTTAACAGGATATAGCAGGAAAGTAGCTTCCTGTCAAGCAGCCTCCTACACCTCAGTGCCTTTGTTTATATTTAGGTAAAAGCAAAAGGTTTGCGTTTTTAAACACGTCTCTGCTTGCATTTCCATAGAACAGAAAATTACACAAATAGAAATTCTGAGGACAAATTCACTTGATGTAAACACGTTCTTTGATTAAGAAAAAGGTTTTACACTGCAATGAGGTCGTTTTGTAACCGAATCAAGATTTCTGTATTTTTTAAATACTGCAGTGGAAACATGAGTCACGTGATCAACAGCAGGATGTTACTACTGGTAAAAACGACAAAGAAGACGACAGGAAGTAGTAGAAGGATGATGGATTTGTTTTGTTTTTTTCCTCACAGCATTACACAGTTCAGAAAAAAATGTTTGATTCCAACATGTTGAATCCATAACTCATCTTTAAAATTGCTGACTACAATTTCCCAAAAGCCGTTATCTGTTGTAATAAAAAAGCAATAAACCGACCTGTGTTCTCTTTATCGCAGGCATGCAAGTGGTTTCTCTGTAGATAAAATCATCTTAAAACGACATATAAACATCATCTGATTTCGTCTGATTAAACTCTCTTAACAGTACATTTATAGCATTATGAACATGTTACATCTTAAAAATGTCCAGAGGTCAGTGTAACAGAACTCTGGACACTGAATATCCGGCAATATTTGTTTAAAAATGCCGGGAGTCTCTGAGATGAAGTGACCAATGGGCCTCTGGAAAGCAGGAGTTGGAGGCACAAAGCGCAGACTCCCGCTTTCCACCCTTCATGCTTGTGTGCTTTTACTGCATGAGATTTATGTTGAAGATAAAGTGCTTGCTTTAAAAAAAAACTTGAAGCTTGACATGCAGACACCAGATCAGCCCGTTTTACCACATGTAGGTAGGCGGTTTAGCCTGTCAGATCGAATTTAGCATCAAACTGAGAAAGACCCTTACCACCGTAATGTTCCAGAAAAGCGGCATGTTTGCCCCCCTCGTATGAATTTATCCCCTGAAGCCTGGATTTGGTGGCTGCTCGAGTGCTTCAAAGTGGCGTAGGATGATTTGTTCTCAGCTAATGTTCCCAGGGTCCATTGTGGAGAGCCGTAACCCAACACTGCCAGCCATCTGCGGGGACGTGATAGGAGAGCGCCGCGCTCATTTTGGTCCTACACCCTTCTCAGGCTGGACCGATCCCCCACATCTTAACTAGGAGATATAATACAATAAAACACAATAACTCAGAGGGGTTTGACGTTGGTTATTAGGCTGTGTGGGATATTAATGAATAAAGCCTCATATTGGGTTACTTAGAAGAGGCTCATTTATTGCGGTGGCAACTCAAGAAAGTTTTCTGTTTAGAATGAAACACTTTTTTACCCTTATGGAGCAGTGAGATGATTGTTACACAATATGGAGAGTGGAGGAGGGGAGGGCTGCAATTCAGTTCAATTATTTAATCAAGATTGACACGTAAAGCAACGTTGGATGTTTTGTACAAAGGTTTTCCAGCCACTAAATTTGGTTGGACCATTATTATTAGACAGCAAAATTACAACTAAAGATCCTTGTCACACACACAAGCTGTCTTCCCAATGCCAATTTATAAAAAACTTGTTTTTTGATCAAAAGTTTTGCCGTTGGAATGAGCTGGGGATTTTTTTGGTCATATCGAAATTGATTTATTTGGCAAAACTGCAATGAAAACACTTTTATTTGTATCACACAAGTCACACGATCGACAACCGGATGTTACCCCTGCTGCAAACGGCGAAGAAGACGACTACAGGAAGTAGTTGCAGCATGTTTTTTTAACAAATGACACTTATTCCCATGTGATATTAATTGCATTTCTTGTTTTGCAGTTGCAAAATTTTCGACATTAGTGGAACATTGGAAAAGGTTTTGCACATTTCTGATTGAAACACAATTACTACCGCATATTAGAGAAAACTAGTTCTCAACCACAAAGTAGGTCCTTAAGATAAGCAGCTAATTTTAGTTTTCCACAATAAGTGGATGCGTGAGCTCATCTTTTCTAGGTGTTCTATTGGTGTTTCGGTGACAACAATGCCTCCTTCACATTACATCATACGTGAAGCTCCTCGTATATAAATGACTGTGGTATCACCATGTGAACCTTGTCCAGGCTAAAAACATCTTAGCATTCACAGGTTTGAACAGGAATGTGTTAAACTATTGATGCTGACTGATTCTGACTAATGTACATCATGCTGTAACATGCAGGACACTTTGGCTGTGTTTTCCATGGAACATTGCTGGAGCCAGACGGGCAGAAGCAGCATTGTGCTATCAAGTCGCTAAATCGTGAGTAAATTCTTTGTTAGCATTTGTTTCTTTGTCAGCTTAGGGGAATGATGAAACAAGTTGTGCAGAGCAGAGGTAAGAGTTTTAGGAATTCCTGGAAGGTCGGGGGTGGGGAGATTGGACCTTACCTCAGAGGCCACTTTTCATTGGCTGATGCCCATTCTACGTGGTCACATGCACACAAACACACGGTTCTGTTAGTTAAGTACAGCATAATGGCAGCACTGATACAACTTCTACACCTTATAGCCTGTCTGCTACACAGTCTTATGTTAGCTAAACAGATCAATATGCAATGTGTATCTGACATACACTAAAGATTTGATTTTAGCAGCAAAGGCTTTGGACTAAACTGTTCCTCCTGTTAGCCTCTCTAGCACCAAGTACAGCTGGTCAATCAACCATCGCTGTGTTCAGAGAAGCAACGATTAATAATCCAGAAATAAACTTGATATGGTAACGGACTGAATGTTCTGTTTTTAACGTAATCTTTGCTCGTCTTGCGGGGCGCAGGCAGTTGCCACGGTAACAAGTGTGCTTAAACTACAAAGAGAGAGAGAGTAAAAAGGTAGGAGTGGTTTTGAGTTGATCA
This sequence comes from Gambusia affinis, assembly GCF_019740435.1. Classification (NCBI taxonomy): domain Eukaryota; kingdom Metazoa; phylum Chordata; class Actinopteri; order Cyprinodontiformes; family Poeciliidae; genus Gambusia; species Gambusia affinis. The sequence continues at coordinate 29,975,950 of NC_057875.1, read as the reverse complement.
CCTGTTCACCTTTGTTTACATTTAGAAAGGTAAACAAAGGTTATTTTACCTTTGTTTACCTTTGCTGTGGCTCATTACAGCCTCTGTAGCTTCTAACCGTTGGACTGATTACCTCGTTCGTTTAAGTATACATCATTCACAACAAACATCAAATAGAACAAATATATTTCATAAAATTTTAACAAACAAAGTGGCTTCTACCACGATAATTATGTGAAATTAAATGAATTATATCCCAACTTCAGAAGATTGGCCTTTACCTTTACAGAGATCTTTGGGTCCTCCTATCATCTCTGTAGCTTCTCATATTGAGGTCATCTAACCAAATTTCAGAAATACCGTAACTGACTGACACCTGCTGGCCTCAGGTTTGCAACCAGCTTGTGACTGAGAAACCAGTAACCTCCTCCCAGATGATGACATGAACTTGTTAGTTCCTCTGTCCATTCTAGTAGCTGATATATTGTGAAAATCCCATAGAAATGATGTAGCAATCAAGTCATGTTTACATAGAAACTAATGGTTCGTGCCGTGGTGGCATAGGGGATGGCACAACCCACATTTGGAGGTTTTGAGTCCTCGACGCGGCCATCGCAGGTTCGATTCCTGGACCCGACAACATTTGCCGCATGTCTTCTCCCCTATCCTTCCCCCTTTCCATATAAGGGTCACTAGAGCCCACATAAAGACCCCCTGGTGGGAAAAAAAGAAAAGAAATGAAGCACTAATGGAGTCATGTTTACATAGAAACAACGCGCCGCCAGGCTTTGTTTGTGAGACTTGCGGTCATGTGGGTTGGTTGTGGGCGGAGCTTGGTAAGGTCCATTTGGTTTATCTTTAGCATTTTTTGCAGATAAATCCATCTTGTGATATACAAAAACCTTATCCTGTTTGTAGATGTGTATATATAAATGTATATCCTGAGAAATCTCTGATCTCCAACACTGATAAACATTTGAAATGCAAAACCAGCCAACACTTCAATTATTGAGTCATAGACTAATGATGTGGGCTTGTTTTTGCAGCTCTATGTTCCCAAGCCTGCAGCAGCCATGTTGGTGACTGTGTACAAACCCAATATTTCAGAATTTTACATTTATAACGATCCAATGCAGAGAAACAACTCTGATTTGTTCAGTCAGTTCAGTTAGGAGTAGAACAGTCAATGTAAAATAAATGATAAAGGAATTGACAAAAACAACAAGTTGTTGGTCAAACACATAAAAAATCAACCGCAGCAAACGTTTTTTCAAATGGTTCAGGAAGTGCAGTTAGGGATTCTAAATATGATGTAAAATAAATAATAAAGCATGGTGTTGCTCAGAGCACAAAGCATAGAATTAGACTGTAGATCTTATGAATTGGGGACATTGTCACGATATCCGATCTGGAGTTTTTTTTCCAATAACGGAACAAATACAGATATTAATATTGGATCAGTGTATCTCTGACTGTTACATTTACTTAATTAAAACAACTTTTTTTGTTTAACTGACTGAAGTTTTTTTAAATCCTCAAAGTTGTGGATGACTGACAGGTAGCCAGGTCTGCACTTCTTGTTTTAATTAACTTTAGCTAGTTCACTCATTTCAAATCTAAAAATGTGTGTGTCAGTGGGAAACAATGTTGTACTATTCAGTATTAACTGTATACAATGAAGTTTGAACAAAACTATGTGAAGCTGCTTTGATTGACTCTGCCGTCTGCAGCAAACCACCAGAACAGCTGCGTTTCTCTAGAGCTCTGGATGTTTGAATTTTGTTGTCAGATCTGCAGCAACATCAGATGTTATGTTCTGCTTTCTAGGTTCTATAGTTGTTTGAAAAAAACAATCCCGTCATCGTTGATCCACCAACATTTAGAATGAAGTTTTTCTTAGTGTCTCAGACATATTTCTTTCATCTAGAGCAGGGGTTTTCAAAGTATGAAAGGGTGAGCCCCCCTCCAAGGAGCACAATGCCTGCTGCCCCCCCCCCCCCCCGTGGAGGGGGGTGGAGTTGTAAAAACTCCACCTTCAGCCCCGCTCTGGCCAAAACCAGTGTTGGTATAGTTACTTTGAAAAAGTAACTTTAATCGGACTACTGATTACTCCTTGAAAAAGTAACTTAGTTATATTAAAAGTAATTTTTTAGTTACTTTCAGCAGCTGCTAACAACAACGCTGTGAAAATAACATTGAGCTTTGCCAAAACTTAATTGTCAGCTATTTTATAATGGTAACATCAACAATGTGTCTCCACTGATAAGGTTGAACTGAAGAGGAGATTGTAGAAAAAACAGTACAAAAAATAAAAAACGTGAGTAATTTGTGTGGTCCACTATTGTCTGGAAAACTCTAAGAAGGTTTTTAAAGCCCCCCTCCCCCAGCCTCCAGATTCTGCGTTACGGCCCTGCGTTTGGTGTCACAGCACAGAGCTCCTCCTGCAGCTCCACAGTTCAGATGGCTGCACAGATTTGTGACACTTATCTTAATATTAATAATTATAGTGGTGTTAAGTTGCCATTATAATTATTGGCAACTCCGGACACGTTCATTCGTGTCTGTTTTCACATTTATTGCGCTGTTCATATTAGTCTCGATGTTTGCAGTTTTCTGGAGCGCAACGCGAAACTCGACGTCATTCAGAGGTAATATATTAACTTGACATTAACAAAAACACAGCGGGACGGATCATCCGGGAAATGATGGACAGGGAGAGACTGAGTAAAACTACCTTAATGACGGACAAATTCTGGGATTTATTATGAGTCTCTGCTTATTTCTAAGCCCAAATGAACAATTTCACGTTCAAAAACAAACCCAAAAAGGCGCAACCCGCCACTCATTAAATCTGCAAGCGACTTAAAAAAAATGAAGCCCAAAGCCGCTTATAATAATCGGACTTGGCGACAGAAACTGAAAATAGTTCCAGTTTTTCCACCAACAAAATGCGCATCTCCCTCCATTGTTTACATTTCTGTCGCATAGAGACGTCGGTCACTCGACAAGACGAGTAGAGGAAATACGATTAAATAACAATAGAAGATAGTAACGCAGTAACGCAAAAATGATTTTGATAAGTAACTGTAGTCTGACTACTGGATTTGAAATAGCAACGCGTTAGATTACTGGTTACGGAAAAAAGTGGTCCGACGTCAGTAACGTTACTGACATCACTGGCCAAAACATCCTCTAAGGTGGGAAACATTTCCACTGATCCCCGCTCCACACGCGCACCCCACAGTACCAACTTTTTCCTAAATCCACAGAGTTGATCGTGTGCATAAAAGACGTTTCTCTCACATCAGTAGACAGCAAGCAGATAGCTTTTCCGGTTTACTTTTTCCCTCGCACCGCGCCTCCCCTAAAGTGCTCTGGCGCCCCCCAGGGGAGGCGCGCCTCACACTTTGAAAACCGCCGATCTAGAGGAAAAGGGAAGTATTAGCAAAAATAATGTCATATAAACCTGCTTCAAAAACATCCAAGCTAACCCTTTTAATCAGTTCTGGTCAGATGTAATTACCAAAATTCTTTATTTTTATTATATTTCACAATAGATTTTACATGGTTACATGTAAAGTCTATTATAAATGGAAATGGTTTATCCATTTTCCATAGTTTCGTCTGTCTACACTCTACTACATCCTTACTGTATGATATCCCAGCGCCTAAAGTGAGATTACAGCTCTCTTCCCATCACAGCCCAGAGCCCCTTTCAGCTCAGCCTAATGGTGATGAATGAGCATTCAGTGGTGGGGGCCACATTAGGGTCCCGGCTAATCTTGTAACCTGTCAGTTGGAGCGGGCAGATTGATGCTGAAACAATGTGGAGGAATCACCCATCCACTCAGAGGAAGCCTCATGCTACAGCTACAGCCTCAGCTCAGACTGCCTTGGTCTGGTCTGTGGGGATTTAAACCTTTTTTTGTTCATTTTGCCACCAGTCAATGTTATTTTTGGCTTTTATTTATTTAAAATCCTCTCGAGGATGCTTTGATCGTAAGCTAGTGCTTTGTGATGATTGAAGTGAATAGAAATAGGCAGGCCCAATTTAGTAAATATGTTATTTGTGCAGCTTTGACAACTCATCTGTATCTGTTGTTGAAGTCTGAAACTTAGGTGAAGCTAATCATTTGATTTAAAAGGTTCTACTTCTACCCAGATTTCATCAGAGTCAAACAAGTTAAAGTGTAAGATCCCAGAGACAGGGACACATTGAGAGAATTGGCAACCCTGCATTGCCAATGGGTGATGGGCTTGTTTCTTACCTACCTCTCCATTCTTGTCTTTATTACTCAAAGGTGACCTTCCTACTGATGTTAAAACTAGAGTTGCTTCATATTTTCAACTCCACCCTGAACAGTTACAGTCACAGCAAAGGGAAATGACACTTTTTCAGTTCTACTGTAATATGGATCCAATGTTGACAACAACATTCACTCACCAATCCAAATAATTGATTGATTTCTGGAGCTCGATGTTGGGATCCCAGGTTGTTGAGTTGTTTTGGTAGTTTGATTTCATTCTAGGTTCATTGTCATTTTGGTCAGATCAGTCTTGCTTCTGTTTTCCTTCAGTTTAATTTTTCTTAGTGTTTCTAGTTATGTTTGTTTCTTTTTGTTATTCTAGTCTTCTTAGGTTTCTTTAGTCTGAGAATTATTTCCTGTTCCCCTGTGTTACATTTCCTCTCTCCCTCTCCTTAGTCTGCCTCCTGCTCCCCCCACTCACACCTGCAGTCAGTTAGCTCATCAGCATAGGTCTTTAGTTCAGCATTCAACCTCCCCAGAATTTAAGTCTCTCATTCTCAGTCACTCCCGGCCATATCCTCTCATCTACTCTCGTCTCTTCCTCGTTCCTCGCTGTGTTTTCCTTGTTTCCCCTTGCTGGTTTCTGTTTCTGGTTTTTGTTCTGACTCCCTGTTTTTCCATGGGTTTTTGTAAGTTTTTGTTCTTAAATCTTCATTAAATTCATCATCTACTTGATGCTGCCATCATCTGCATTTGGGTCCACCTACATATACACATCATGACCCTCAATGCATTCCATGTTATTAAAGTGACAGGAGACCACTGCTGCAATAAGCTCAGTCTGGAAATTTCCTTACTAATTAAAATACTAAATTTTTCAGTCAACAATTGGAATGTTTCAATGAAATAGAAGTGAGGGGCAAAGGCAGCAATTTGGCCACGTAAAAGTAAGGCTGAAATAAAACTAAAAAAAGGGAGGGGCCATTGCAGATGGGATCTGCATAGCAACTGGAAGACAAAGGGACTGGACACTGACCCATTACAGAAAAGGCAATGGATATTGAGGTTCCCAACATTTTCGACAGCGTCAGAGTCGACAGCTACAGACCTCCAAACATTATGTGGCCTTCAGATTAACCAAAAAACAGGACATCGGGAGCTGCATGGAATGGCATTGTGGCTGGCACAGTAGATCCCAATCCGTAACCTGAAAGCAGCGACGCATAATGTCTTAGTCTTCCTGCATAATTTTCGGGGGGTTTTATACACTGAGACAAAAACAAGATTGATTTTCAACCAGATAAAAGGAAGAAAAGTTTTAAAAGAATGCGACAAGCTACTACCATGTACAACACTATTCTAGAATCCAGAATTTTAAATCCAGGACTCCTTTCAAGTTTCCTCCTATTTTAACATTTTACGAGTTTGTAGGTTATTTGTGTTTCTCTGAGCATTACAGGGTCTGATCTTGGGGCAAACCTACTGGAATGTCTACTTCTGGGAAGAATGACAGCTATTCTACGTATTTTCCACTTTCTATTAAATCTAATCAAGAGCTGTATTATTTTATATCTACAGGAATTACAGACTTGGAAGAGGTTTCCCAGTTTCTTAAGGAGGGTATCATTATGAAGGACTTCAGCCACACCAATGTTCTCTCTCTACTGGGCATCTGCCTTCCGCCTGAGGGTTCACCACTGGTGGTCCTGCCCTACATGAAGCATGGTGACCTGCGCAACTTCATCCGTGACGAAGTGCATGTAAGAGGGTGCAGCAAAAGTCCTGTACTCTTTACGCCATCTGTTTAGGTGTTGCAGTGGTTTGATGATGGACAAATCTGCAAATGTGATTGTTTCTCAGAATCCAACAGTAAAGGACCTGATGGGCTTCGGACTGCAGGTTGCCAGGGGGATGGAGTACCTCGCCAGCAAGAAGTTTGTCCACCGTGACCTGGCTGCCAGAAACTGCATGTGAGCTCCTTTGGATTATTTTACACCAATCAAGCATTTTATCCAATAACTACACATGATTAAATAAAACAGAAAAAAAATGTCTGCAGAAATGTTGAAAGAACTGTAAAAAAAAACACTTTGGATTTTTGTTGGATGACAGCTTAAAACTGACTTCTGAAAAACTTTCATTTCTATCGTTTAGCCTACAGTGTTATTCATTACAACATAATGTAGACAGTAGAATGAAGAAATAGAGATGGTCTTGTCATTCATCATTTTTTATTCCCACTTATTGTCACAATAAAAGACATTTAAAATTCACAAAAACTTGCGGAAGTTGTAAAATGTTTTACTTTTATCTGTAGAATAAATGTTCAGTAATGTCTAAATTTATTAAATCCCTTCAACTTCAATCAATGTGTGTTGCAAAAAAAAGCAAATGCTGTTTTTTTATTATTATTATTATTTTAACTTTTCATAAAGAAATAGTGTGGGTTGTCAGACATGTCTACCAAATCAGAGGATGGATTATTTTTATTACTACCATTATTCTGTTCCTCCTTTTATAAAGCCAGTTACTATGACACAGTTATAACCAGCTTTCAGGAGACAGTAAATGTTTCATGTCACAAATGATGCTGCTCTTAAAAAATTTTAAATATCTGACAATGTGGTAAATTTCATAAATGTACCTAAACATGGGTACATTTTTCACTGTAGTTGCATGTTCTAACCCTATTGTAGGTTGTTCAATGTTAAAATATGTGCTAACTCTGTCACTGGTAAGAGACACTCTTAGCTTAGCAACACAAATGATATGCAAACTCTGCTTTGGATGTGTCATGTGCAAGCAGCGGCCTGTCAGACCACAGATCTTCCAGTTTTGTAGATTAAAAATAACAGTTTTTGTACATAAAACACATTTAATTCAACCTTTCAGAAAATGACCTTTTTGTTGCTTAATATATCTAAGATGTGTTCTGTAGGTTCTCGTATGTGTGGAAGAAAAAGGAAAATAAAGCTAACGACAGTGAGCCAATGGTAACCAACCATCCCACCACAGAAGGTAACGGTATGTTTTCTCTGTCAGGTTGGATGAGAGCTACACGGTAAAGGTGGCAGACTTCGGCCTCGCTAGAGATGTTTACGACAAAGAATACTACAGCGTCCACAATAAGAGCGGCGTCAAGCTGCCCGTCAAGTGGATGGCCCTGGAGAGTCTCCAAACACACAAGTTCACCACCAAGTCAGACGTGGTGAGAACACAGTCATTACTCTAATTGCCTTAAAATGTAAAGGTGTCACACGACTTGCCTTCAAAGAAGAACTCTACCTTTATGTTGAGAGGTTTTACATATCATACTGTAAGTGGATGCATAATGTTGAGGTTAATTTGTGTAGTATCTGGAAGAAACAGCTAAGGTGTGCAAAGTTGCACAAGGTTTCCCCCACAAAACCTGCTAAGGCCAGTGGTTGGGCGCTGGCCAGTCAGTCATCCAGGGGCCAGTCGTGTTTTTGAGTTAAAAATGTTTAAGTTGTGCGTGCTGTGGTGGCGTAGGGGACAGCGCGACCCACATTTGGATTCAGTCCTTCAGTCCTCAACGCCGCGATCGCAGGTTTGATTCCCGGACCCGGCCGACGTTTGCCGCATGTCTTCCCCCCTCTCCTTCCCCCTTTCCTGTCAGCCTACTGTAATATAAGGGACACTAGAGCCCACAAAAGACCCCCTGGCGAAGGGGGGGGGAACACTGTAAAAAAAAATGTTTAAAGTTGACAGGAAATTTGAAAATATCAATTGATAATTATGTGTTATTGGAAGATTAATACCTGAACATCGACTATAAAATCTTAGCCTGGTGGGGGCACAAGTGAAGCCTGATGACCCGCCAGACTTATAATACACTGAGAGAAACCCTGCTGCATCTGAAAGTCTTGTTTTTTTAACCAAACAAGCAGAATACTGACACAAACAGGTTGTGGGTCAGTATTCTGACCCAAATACTCCGAACTGCATTGTGTTTGAATAAAACACGATGGAGGGATGATGTTTTGGGACATTTTTGCAATTATATAACTGGGACAACTTGCAAGCAATCAACTCGTCTGTATGCTGGACTGAGGCAATGTTATTATTAGACTAAGTAAGGTCATTATTAAACACCAGATATTTTCTTTATCTCAACTTTTTCTTTTGATTCAGCCTTTCACAAAAAGCAGATAATCAGTTAATTGTATGAAGAATTAAAATGTGATGAATAATTTCCATTCTGAAAAAAAAAACAAGCAAACCAATATATATATATATATATATATATAATATCTTCCAGTTAAGTGCTAAGTGTTCTCTATAAAATTAAATTTTACTGGTTTATGACCAGACAAACTCTTGAAGACTCATAAATATCTAAGATAACACACTAGCATTAATAACATAAGGGTAGTCTTGTGCCATTATCTGTTCTTTTTTCTACTTAAAAATGATCTCAAAGCAGCAAAATTATCATTTTATTGCAATAAATACTGGAACAATTTATTGTCCAGCAAAATCAGTTGTGACAGGTCTGTTTGTGATTGTTTTTTTTTAACTGCAACAAAGGTGTTCTAATGGAAACTTTTCTTCCAGTGGTCGTTTGGAGTCCTGCTGTGGGAACTGATGACACGCGGCGCCCCGCCGTACTCCGACGTGAACTCCTTCGATATCACCGTGTTCCTCCTGCAGGGCAGGCGACTGCTGCAGCCCGAGTTCTGCCCCGATGCTCTGTGAGTGCGCACAGGTTCTGCTCACGTCATTCACACGGCTCGGCTGGCATAAGTAATATACAGTAAAGCTGTACAACATGAAAGGTTGCTGTGATCTGAAGGGAGAATCAGCTACAGTGGATTAACTGAATAAACAACTACTGTCATAAATCACACTCAGATCATCCATCATGGACCTTACCAGAGGGGCCACTTTTCATTAGCTGATGCCCATTCTACGTGGTCACATGCACACAAACACACGGTTCTGTTAGTTAAGTACAGCATAATGGCAGCACTGATACAACTTCTACACCTTATAGCCTGTCTGCTACACAGTCTTATGTTAGCTAAACAGATCAATATGCAATGTGTATCTGACATACACTAAAGATTTGATTTTAGCAGCAAAGGCTTTGGACTAAACTGTTCCTCCTGTTAGCCTCTCTAGCACCAAGTACAGCTGGTCAATCAACCATAGCTTCTCATATTGAGGTCATCTAACCAAATTTCAGAAATACCGTAACTGACTGACACCTGCTGGCCTCAGGTTTGCAACCAGCTTGTGACTGAGAAACCAGTAACCTCCTCCCAGTTGATGACATGAACTTGTTAGTTCCTCTGTCCATTCTAGTAGCTGATATATTGTGAAAATCCCATAGAAATGATGTAGCAATCAAGTCATGTTTACATAGAAACAAGACTCAAATGTGGGTTATGTCACATCAGCTGTTTTGGTCACATGGAAAACTTTTTTAACTTTTAAGTTTAAATAGAAATCACATCAAAGGATGGCATTTATTTTCTGCTTGTCTTGTGGTTTTGATAGATCCTCGTTTCTGTGGATGTTCCCACAGATCAGCCTCTGTAGAGATGTTCAGTAAGAGTTTTCCAGTAAAAATCTACTGAGGCAATGGCAAGGAAAATTGCTGTATGAAAATACCAGCGCCACAGTGTAATGTTGGGATGACAACAGAAAATAAGATTTAATCTTATTTTTGAGAATCTTTAGACTCCTTTTTTATCTGTTTCCATGAAAAATTGAACATTTTCCAGTATTTGTAATTGGTCTTGTAGAAAGTTGGAGAAATATACTTCAGGTTTTGTGCTTGTCTCATCTTTCCGGGTTCTCCGGCTTCCTCCCACAGTCCAGAAACATGACTGTCAGGTTAATTGGTTTCTCTAAATTCTCCATAGGTGTGAGTGTGTGTGTGCATGGTTGTTTGTCTTGTATGTCTTTGTGTTGCCCTGCGACAGACTGACGACCTGTCCAGGGTGAACCCCGCCTCTCGCCCGGGACGCAGCTGGAGAGGAACCAGCAACCCTCCTGACCCCATTTAGGGAAGAAGGGTGTAAAGAAAATGGATGGATGGATGGATGCTTGTCTCAATCTAACTATTGGTTAAGCACCTTAAACATGGTGCTTAAATGTAATTTTACTTCAGCAGACTCATCTGCATATAGAACAGCACTTTATGAGACAGATTCAAATATCATGTCATGTTTAATATCTCAATAGCAACTTATAGCCTGGGAAAAGAAAAAACAAGAGAACCATTACAACAAACAGCAACAATAATCTGACTGCTGATAACATTATGAGCCGTGCTGTCAGTATGTGTGTGTGTGTGTGTGTGTGTGTGTGTGTGTGCGTGCGTGTGTGTGTGTGTGTGTGTGAAGCTGGGAGTGTTCATGTGGGAGTAAAGCAGAGGCCACATCAGGGGATGATGTATGTCTGCAGACATTCCTGCAATTTTTCCCTGCTGATGGTTCTCACAGGGCCTCAGGTAGCAGCAGGAACCAGCTTGTAACTTGAACAAAAGTGTTAATGAGGTTCTTAGTTTAGTCTTGTTACACTATCTTCTAGCAGATCAAAGGAGAAATATGAACAAATTTTAATTTCTGGCAGACTGAGGAGTTTTGCTGTTGAATGAAGTTACTGAGCTCCGGTCTATCTGCTCATATAAATGCAGTGGTGGGTGCTGCTAATTAAAAAGTTAGCTGTGCTAACCCTAAAGAACTAATCACAAACATTAATTCCACTAACTGTAATGGTGCATTCACACCAAACATGTTTTCAGCATCAGGTGTCGGGTTTACATTCAAAGTCTACATGGAGGCGTGTCGATGACCCGTCACGGCGCATTTCACACGTCTAGTGTGACGCGATGTGAACCATTTGATGCGCCAAGAGCATCCAACGCATCCGAAATGCCTGACAAATATGCCAGCATCGGAAAATAACAGCTAGAGTTTCTGCACATAGATTTGGAATGTACACCAGACGCACTTGACACGTGAAAGGCTTGGTGTAGAACAAAATGTCAGGCGTCCGCCGTTAAAGTGCACACCCGTCAAACATGAAGCATTGGACACGTTTTTGACCCGCGTAACGCGTTTGGTTGTGAATCATAAAGGACAATGGTAATGGCATTTAGGGGAAGCTAATGCTAAAGCGGATTTCAGTCACGTGATTTTGATGACGTGCAAATGTAGCGCAATTTCAGATGAATGGCGGGAAGGGAAATTTTAGTGAGGGCAACCGTTGCACGCACTCCATATTGTAGAGCTGTAGATACAATTTCCTTCAACTTTTAGCTCTGATTTTTCTGATTTTAGAAACTTGGGCGGAGCCTGAACTCACAGTTCAGAGGATGAGACACACATATTAAGATGGATGTGGATAACCTTCTGCACCTGTCTGAAGTACAAGGATTCTGGGCTTAACTGCATCTCACCTGTCAACTTACTGAAGTATTTGAACTGTTTGGTTCAGGACACCAAGCAGACAGATAAAACTGATTCAATCATGGCTCCTTAAAGTAGAGTCAACAAGGTTTTGTCGATGTGGAAGGGAGAGAGTTTCCTGAGAGTTACAAAAGTTCCTGATGAGACAAAGACTAACAATTAGGAACAAAGAGATCCACGTATCCAAACATCTAGTTGAGGTTTTGATGGCAGCAACTGCATATTTAAGAAGGGTTGAGCAAAAGACCACAAATTATTTCCTCATAATACATGATAATGCATTAGTGAAATAGAAATAAATGCTTAAACTATTATGTCCAAGCTAAAGAAGACAGCAGCTGAAAGTTGTCCCTCATCTCCTCCTCCAGCTACACGGTGATGATCGAGTGTTGGCATCCCAAGCCGGAGCGCCGACCTTCCTTCTCCGAGCTGGTGTCCCGCATCGCCGCCATCTTCTCCAGCTTCAGCGGGGAGCACTACGTCCTTCTCAACACGACGTATGTCAACATCGAGAAGATGAGCCCGTACCCCTCCCTTCTCACCTCCACGTCATCTTCTTCAGACTCCTCCTCCGAGCCCTGCACCTCCTCGTCCCTGCCCTCCCAGTCCCCGCTCCTCTGCCGCATGGAGCGTGAATGCTGCACCTGAAACAGGAAGGGAGGCTGTGGGGCCGATTGTCAACTGAGAGATGGACTCAGAAAGCAGGGAGCTACTGTCTATAACTTGCCAAACACTGGACGCTGCTTGCCGAGGACACTAGGGATTCTCTGGAGCTCAAAGTGATTGGGATCCTTTTGGAAACCTCGACATGATGCAGAGTGAACCTGTTCGGCTCCTACCACAAACTTTCAATGAGCACAGTCACAGACTTTCACTGGGCAGAGGAACCCTGTGTCAAAGAGTTCCAGCTGACTAAAGCCATCCTGGCGAAGAAGCACATTTCAGTGTCCACTACACAAATGACTCCTGTCCTCCATTGCTTTGCTTCAACAAAACAATCATCTTCTCCTTCTTCGCCACTGCACTCTGTAATGTGAACAGGCAGGAAATGGACATAGATTCATGTTGTATAAACCTCTCTTTCCTCCATGAACACAACGCGAGACACTTCAGCCTGCTGGGATGAACCATGGAGTCTTGGGTAGTGGAGGAGGAACAAGCAGGATGTGTAAAGACTCTGCTGTGTGCATTTCACTGGATGCTTTATTTGTATACTTACCCTTGGTCAAATAGCTTTCACATGCCTCAGGGGGGCAGGGCAAAAAACAAAAAGGTTTTCTGTGTGAAACACCCAGATGGTTCCTGGGTTAGTTAATTATATATCAGAGGAACAAATCCAGTTGTCACACTTGAATGAACATGGATGCCCTCTAAGAAAGAATAAAGATAGCAATGTAAGTTACCTCTTAAAACACTAGATGGTGTATTTGAATGAGATCTCGACAGTCTTCAGGTGGTTAATACTTCAAACTTGTGTTCTTCAAAAATCATTCTTTTTTTTCCCCTCCCCACCTGGGGATCTTTTTGTGGGCTCTAGTGTCCCTTATATGACAGTAGGCTGACAGGAAAGGGGGAAGTAGAGGGGGGAAGACATGCAGCAAATATCATCGGGTCCGGGAATCAAACCCACGACGGCCGCGTCGAGGACTCAAGGCCTCCAAACATGGGTTGCGTTGTCCCCTACGCCACCACGGCATGCCCCTCTTCTTCATGGATTGTTTTTAATAAGGTGTGCCTTGCAAAAGTACACAGACCCACTGGGTTCTTTCACCTTCTGTCACATTACAACTCCACTGGACTATCCCACTATGCTGTGGCTGTATGTTCAGGGTCACTGTTGGAAGGTGAACCTTGACCTGAATCACCTGATTGTACTGTATTTAGGTCCATTGATTAATTCCCATCAAATATGACCAGTTTTCCCTCTTTTTTCCTGAAGGAAAAACATCCGTATAGCATGACACTGCCATGACCACGTTTCACCAGAGGGTGGTGTGTTTAGGGTAACATGTAGTGTTAGTTCCCCATGTCAATTTTGGTCTCATCTGACCATATGTTTGCTATTTTCCCTTCAAGAGTAGAAGAATCATTTTATTTGTGCTACTTTAAAGACACAGTGAATTTGCAAATTCACTAAAATGACTTCCAAAGGCGACTGATTGCACAAGTGTGTTGAATAGAAACACATGTCAGATTTTATTTGGGCAGCATTTGAGGTAGCTTTTTTTTTTAGATTGATTTTTTTTTTACATTTGTTATAACTGTCACGATATTCTGACAGTAGAATATGAGACAGATAATCTGAAAAAAATCAAGCTTCTCTGTCTCCTCCCTGTGGTCCTACTGCCATTTGCAGAAATATAGCGCTCCCAGTCAGAAACAAGCAATCAGAGCCAGGAGGAGGGTCCTTAGCAGTATCAGTCACACTCAACGTTGTTCAAGCTCAAGATTGCCGGTGTGCTGCTGCAACTGTGGTAATGGTGGAGAAAGAATTTAACGTTACAGGAATTTTCTCCTCATTTCTTGAGTTCTCAGCTGGCTCCACTGTGGGGGAGACAGCAAGGTGGGCTTGTTCAAATTTTCCCCGGTTTTCTCAGAACTCCCTTGTGCAGCTTTAAAAAGCATGTACTACTTTGATTCTGCTTCAGGAACACAAACTACCTTGTGCTGGTCTTCAAAATAAAAATCCTTGTAAATGACACCAAAATGTAGGAAACGTCCAGAGGGTGTGAACACTTTTCAGAAAGGATTGCTGTAGTTTCACTACACTGATCACAAATGGGCATAAGCTTGTAAACCACTCTAATGATCAATGTTATGTTAGCGATTGCTTCATGTAGCAGTTTCTTTGTGTCTGGCTGTCGGTGTGTTCAGCCTTGGACATGGACAGGTATGAATGTTTGCTCTGATGAGAAAAAAGAATTGCTGTACTATATTTTTATATATGACTATGAGCCTCTTCAATTAAACACGTTCCAATAGAAAGACCATTATAAACCAGTTGAACAACCTTTTTTTATTTTGACAAATCACTGCCATTTTGTAGATAAAGACAATAAAGCTATACAGAGCGTGGATGGTTGTTTGGCCTCTGGCTGTTTTTGCCAGATCACGGTAAAAGAACAGAACGATGGAGGAGAAAAAGAACAACAAGACCTTCCTCCTGTTACAGACAGACTGCTGTCTCCTCGATCAGGTTGTTGACGTTTAACACTGATTCTTGTACAGTATGTATGCATATCATTTTGTTTTGTCTCTAAAATGTATTGAAGGTACATGTTCCTACATGATGTATAATAAACCTTGTAAGGGTCATAAAGCTATGATTTAAATGATGTGTTTCTTTTTTTTGTTGACTAGCATTGACTTCTGTTTCAAATGAACAAATTCCAATCTTAACTTGTCCGTTTCCGACATTTTATGTTCAGTTTAGTCTCCGAGATTTAACCTATTCTCTCTAAACCCAAAGACAACATCAGAACGTTTCTAACAGTCCAGCGCTGACCTTCCCTCACTCTGCTCATACTTTCTAGTCTTGATTGAGCCATGATTGTGCATTAATGGTGAAGACCAAGAGGTAAACTTGTATAGAGGTTGGATTATTTAATAAATACAAACTCGTGACAGACAGAGCTCCATATCCCCCTCTTAAGGTCATGGCAGATAATGGCCTATTGATATGGATTGTAATTAATTAGACATCCAACCTTCGTTGGATTCCAGCGACCATGGGATGTTTGGTATTACAGTCTTCAAGGTCAGGGTCATTTTCAACTGTAAGAAGTATCAGTGTGTCATTAGTAGAAGCTTAAAGAAGAATGATCTAGCTAACCTATCCATGCATGAACAATCTCATATTATTTTATATTATATTTTGTCGAGTCACAACTACAAAAATGGATGGATGGAGGGAGGGACAGATGGATGGATGGATGGCCTATAAATTGTTGACTATTTGAGAATAAGGTTAAAAGTATTGGATTGTTTAAATACAAGCAGAGAATTGGGGCAAAGAAGAACCTGATACAAGGTGAAACGTGCAACGATATATGATGTTAAATCAGAGCCAATTTGCAAAGCACCTAAAGTTTGAAAAAATCGTTACTGATGCATTTTTTTCAATAGTTTATTCTGAATGTGTCTGTCTGGGTTTCTAGTTTGAAGGATTCAAATATATTTCAATGTTTCTTTATCATCAAACAAATGTTAATATCAGACAAAGAAAACTAAACACAAAATGCTCTTTATAAGGGAAAGAAAGTCAGAGAATTAATGATAAAACATTCTCTCTACTTCATCCTGAATCATTCAAATAATATACCCACAGACAATATGGATTTATTTATTTATTTATTCATTTATTACTTTTATTACTGTTGTCAAGACTGTGCACAAAAGTCTTGGAGATTATCAAGATATTTTTTGGGCAAAAGTAAGATGGCTATTTGTGTTCTTTTTGTTTTGACCTTGGATTTCTCCCAAAGTTTTTCCCTACCTGAGTCTACAATCAAGAACCGTGGCCTCAAGTGCCTGGATTTCTCTTTGCCAGCCTGAAAGAGTCTTAGACTGATTCTGGTTAGGCATGAAGTTTTGTTTTAGAGCTCTTTTTTCTTCACTTTGTGTTGTCACTCAGGTTCTGTTTCAGTTATTTTTTTGTTTCTGCTGCATGTTTTACAGTGTTGCTCCAATTCAAAACATCCGTATCAAGTAAATGCGTCATTAGCTGGCATTTGCAGAGGTAACTTGATGGGAATTTTAACTCAGCTTGCAAAAGAATATTAACCACAGTTCTGTCATGATGTCATATGTATATTCAGGTTGGTTTTGGGAGCTATTTTTCTCTTAATTAAATAAGTTTATTCATATTTACTCAGGTTATCTACATATGGGACTGAAATGTATTACGTGATCTAAAACATTGACTGAGAATGTTATTTACTTCAATTATAAAACAGTAATTCTTTAAAAACCTTTGACTGAACTTACACTTCCCAGTCATTTTATCTAAGACTTTTTAAAAAATTATAAAAACATGTATTGTTTTTAAGAGGGAAGATTAGAAGAGAGGAATGTTTGAGTGAACACAGAGCTCTCCACCAGCATGCATTATCTTTGTCCCGAGGATTAAACTGTCTCTGCAAAAACCACGTTAAGCCCTGGCTAACACACACAGGAGGCACGTCTGACTTTGCTTTTCAACCTAATCATCCAATTCCCTGCAGCCAAACCAGGCTTGTTTTGTTTTTCATCCCTCCATGCTTTCAGTCTTTCACTCTGCCCCCTTCAGGGCTGCCAGTCCACTCAGACTCAGACACAATGAGACCTGGATCAGAGGATGTCAGCAATGGAGGCCCATGTTACAAATGTAGCACGGCTAATAAAGATAAAGTGTTTCCTTTACAAATCTCCAATGAAAATAATCTTGTCTACTGTAATTTGTGTATTAACAGAAACCATACCTTCACTCCTTCATTCTAATTTGCACCAAAGTCAACATGTTGAGGCTTTAATTCTGCCTCCATTCCACTGTTTTTATCTGACTGTGTGTTTGGTGGATTTAAGTTTTTGTGCCTATCTCCTACCATAAGTGATGCATGCTAGAATTCTGTGCTGTAAGAAGTAAGAAATGCAACCCATGAGAGGAAAACAGTAAAACTGGAAGCTGATTAGATTTTTTTTTTCTTCAGGAGAGTCAGCAGCATCGGTATGCCTGGCAGAGGGATCACAGATCAGGACAGCTTACTGTTTTTGCAGTTCTCAACCCACATGTACACACGGTCGCTCAGAATCTGTTGGCCAACACCACTATAAAATAAACCTGAACACTTCCTCACCAGCCCAAAGCGGGCGAGTGCTGGGTTCTTTAAAAAGGTTCTGGGTTATCAGGTGAGCTCCAGACATGGCAGTGCCACTGTGACCAACTGAGTCAGGTCACGGTCATTAAATGGTTAATGAGTTCTGGCTTCGGTAACTTAAGGGAGGTAAATGGCGCCAGGTGGTGGTGTACACCAACCCACACACACACACGCACACTCACACCCATAGACACACACACACACACACACACGCACACACACACACACACACACACACACACACATAACAACTATTGACCCCTTCCATCAGGTGGTGACCTCAGATAAGATTCTGTGGACATTTGTGTCTGTGTTGAACCAAGTTCAAGTTGTTTAATGAGTTATCAGCGCCCCCTGTTGACAATGCAGAATTTTTTGAACAAACTACAGCAAATAACACCGGGTTACAAAGAATATTCTTTGGAAGTTGTCTCTTTTATAACTGAATTAGGATTATTTTGCACCATTGAATCCAAAAGTGACATCCATTTTTCTCAATCAAGTTTTTATTCTAATTTAATTTATAGAATTTGATCTTCTGACTAAATTGATAACATTTTTGTACAAACCATCATGACATTTGTAACATTATCAGTTCATGTCCATTAATATTTCTCATCCAAAAAAGGTTTTGGGAGATTTTTTTTCTAACGGAGTGTTATTAATTAAATGTTACAAACGTGGATTTCTGTAAATTTTATAATAAACACTAATAATGATAAGTACATGTGAATTGAACATTATGTCTTCATTGTGCTAAATTCTCCGTCTCTTTCCTCTCCTCCTGCTCATCATTCATTGATCAGATTCTCAGGAAACCGATCCAGATGAGAGAACAAGTCATGCATTTTGATGCTCATGTTGCTCCATAGCTCAGAAAGTCGACCTGATTGAGCAAAACCAATGTGATTTTTGGATTCAGCTCATCAAAACGACCCTAAAACGATTGGAAAACCCCAGATAGGCTTTTGGCCGTAGACCAGTAGAATCAGAGGACCACATGAAAGAAGGTGATGCTAACTTTGAAGTATTTGTCATGAGTCCAGCTGCAGCATCATCAACATACAACCTGCAGCGTTTTGCAGCCTGTAAAATATAATGAATGTCTGAGTTTATAATTTGCAGTGGTGAAATACCTGCTGCAGATGCAACAGAGCTGTGACACAAAGTTGCTGCTGCATTGATCTGAGGCTAGAATGTGTGTATCAATCTGAAGACTGAAGCTTTTCCTATATCTGACATAACGTTCTGAGTGACGCTTTTCTGTTTTTGTTAATCTGGAAAATCTTTTATTTCGTTCCCAACAACAAAAATGAGAACTTTTTTCTTCAAAACAAAAGAAAATAAATAAAAAAAACTTGCTTCTTTTAGCCATCTTTAATGAACGGGTGTGCCTTCATCTGCTTCTGAGTAAACAGATTGAGTTTATGGCTGTACGTACCATAAAATTATTAAAGCAAAAAGAAAGCAGGACTAATAAAATAAAAAATACTTTGTGACCAACACTTTCCATTGAAGAAGAATTACTATTTCTTTTTTTTTTTACTGGCTCCTCGCTTCTTGAACTGAGGTGGGGAAATGCACAAAATCGTTCCAATGGCTACAAATGACCCCTAAGCAGCACTTTGAACACCACTGACCTAAACCAGCAGACAAATAGAGAAACTACACGTTCAGTAGATAACATGTTAAATCATGTGGAAAAGAGAAGCCCTTGTCAGACGACATCAAAATTGAACACAAACTGCTATAAGTGACTTAAGACTAATTCTTCTGATCCCTGTAAATACACCCTCTGCTTTTATCTGCACCAGAGTAAACTGCTTTCCATAATCTGACCTACAGGAGCTACTGCATTGCATGAAATGTAAATATGAGCCGTTTCCCAAGAGCATCAGGTATCCCTGGTTCACTGGCTCTCCTTGTTTGGAACACATTTGGTGGTCCACAGCAGAGCAGAGTGGGAGCTGTGGTTGGAGGGATTGGTTCCCTCAAATCTAAGCAATCATTATTGGACCCTGTGAGAGCGGCTCCAACCTTGGTCAAGAAAGAAAGAAATAGAAAACTCACACTGAGAAGGAGATACAGGGGCGGGGAAGCTGTGGCAACTCAAAATGTCACATTTACACCGAAGCAACTCATTAAAAACACATAAAGAGTTACTATAACTGAGTGTTGCACATAAACTGTTAAATATGTGGAGGTTCGTGTAATGCATTCAAGAACTTAAGAGTCTTAAGCGTTCACAATTTAAATAATTGAGGAGAACAATTATATTAAACGTTAAGCATAATCTGTTTCATTTGAACAATATTATCAAGGGATTTACTTTGGCAGTTAATGCCTTTAAGCGTGGTTCTTGTTTTATGATCCATCTTATCTTGTAAGAATGGAGCTGGAAACCTTTTGATTCGACAACTATGAGTATCAAACAATCAGTCAATCAAATTTTATTTGTATAGCACATTTCAGCAGCAAGGCATTTCAAAGTGCTTTACATCAAATCAAACACAAAAACACAATGCAAAATAGAATCTACAATCAAAACAGAACATCAAGTCAGATTCCGTCATTAAATTTGTAATAGATTATGTTTCAAATAAAATCCTAACCAGGTGGGTTTTTAGTTGAGATTTAAAGGAAGTCAGTGTTTCAGCTGTTTTACAGTTTTCTGGAAGTTTGTTCCAGATTTTTGGTGCATAGATGCTGAATGCTGCTTCTCCTCGTTTGGTTCTGGTTCTGGGGATGCAGAGCAGAACCAGAACCAGAAGACCTGAGAGTTCTGGAAGGTTGATACAACAGCAACAGATCTTTAATGTATTGTGGTGCTAAACCATTCAGTGATTTATAAACTAACAACAATATTTTAAAGTCTATTCTTTGAGCTACAGGGAGCCAGTGGAGAGACTTTAAAACTGGTGTTATGTGCTCTATCTTCCTGGTTTTAGTGAGAACTCCAGCAGCAGCATTCTGGATCAGCTGCAGCTGTTTGATTGATTTGTTGGACAAACCTGTGAAGACGCTGTTGCAATAATCAATGTGACTGAAGATAAAGGCATGGATGAGTTTCTCTAGATCTGGCTGAGACATTAGTCCTTTAATCCTGGAAATGTTCTTCAGGTGATAGAAGGCCAACTTTGTAACTGTCTTTATGTGGCTCTGAAGGTTCAGGTCAGAGTTCATCACTACTCCCAGGTTTCGGGCTGATCACTGATTTTTAGTTGTAGTAACTGAAGCTGTGCACTGACTCTAGATCGTTCCTCTTTAGGTCCAAAACTTCAGTTTTGTTTTTGTTCAGCTGGAGAATGTTTTGGCACATCCACACATTGATCTGTTCTAAGTATCTGTTCAGTGATTGGATGGAGTCACCTGGTGACATCGTAATGTAGAGCTGTGTGTCATCTGCATAGTTATGGTAGCTAATATTATTTCTTGTTATAACCTGAGCCAGTGGGAGCATATAAATATTGAATAAGAAAGGTCCTAAGATTGAACCTTGGGGTACCCCACATGTGACCTTTGACCTCTTTGATGAGAAGTTTCCAATTGAAACAAAGAAATCCCTGTTCTTTATGTAAGATTCAGACCAGTTAAGCACTGGACCGGACAGTCCGACCCAACTCTCTAGTCGATTCAGTAATATGTCATGGTCAACACTGAGGTCCAACAGAACCAGCACTGTGGTTCTCACATAGTCCATCTTTACATGGATATCATTGAACACTTTTACGAGGGCAGCTTCTGTGCTGTGGTAACCATGGAAACCAGACTGGAAGGAGTCAAAGTGGTTGGTTATTGTTAGAAAGCTATTTAACTGTTTGCACACAACTTTTTCAATAACTTTGCTGATGAATGGAAGGTCAGACGTCAGAGGTCGGCCTGTAATTCTGCAGTAGTGATTTGTCTAGATTGTTCTTTTTTATCAGTGGTTTGATTACTGCTGTTTTCAAAGCCTGGGGAAAATTAGTACTAGACAGAAAGAAATAAAGAAAGAGAGAAATTGCTGGAATAAACCTTTTGTAAGAAAAGTCACTTAAAGTTGTAGCAAAAGCTAAACTGAACTTTTTGGCCGACACTCAAAATGTTTTCTAGGAAGACCGACAGATCAAATCTTATTTAGGGATGAAATGGCCTGGTCAAAGGCCAAGCCTAAACCCAATGGAGACTCTGAGAATTGACCTTCACTTATGCTTTCATTCAATCTGAATTTTAAAAAAAATTGTTTGCAAAGCTACAAGCATAACTGTCTTTAAAAAGTCATTTTGATTGTGATGCTGTGGACAGGAATCCTAACCCTAATCTCCAATAGACATCAGTCTTGCAGCAATTTGCCATGCTAGCAGCTCAACATCTGAGCTGCAGAGACAATATTCTACAATAACATGTCTTTAATGTCACCATAAGTTGTTTGTAAGCATCGCTGATACTTCTAATTTGCCTCAGCCACGCCTCCATGAATTTCTGTCAACTGTTTGGTTATAAATCCAGGCAGAGAGATGTTGGAGTTGGGGATATGGTGGTTGCCCATTGTGATCAATGCAAGGAGTGAATGTCTTCCTTCCCTCTCTACTCTTTGGTCCTGCTCCACATCCATGAATTTATCATAACAACTGTCCAAAAGTAAGAAGGTAAGAGCAAAAATTGTTTCATTCAAGAAAGCCAATGCTTCAACCAAATGTCTTCAAAAACAACCAATCAAAACTAATGTAGCAGAGCAACTCCAACATGCTGCCACCTCAAGCAGAGAGACTTCTATTAAACTGACAATATTACTTGAAATCATCTTTTTTTTTTATTTGCCATAATGTTATAATGGAGTGCATACTTGGAGTGTTGCATGTTTAATCTCCATAGCAACCATTCAACTGTGCAAAACACCTGGGTGGACATAGCTCCGCCTTTGAGACACAGCTCCTCCTCTGAACTGGAGTTTCCAAGAGTCCACCTCAGAGAGCAGCCCTCCTCCTATTCTCTCCCATTCAGTTCCTTCAGACTAGTCAGGAGCAATTAGCAAACAGTTGATGGAACAGCTCATCTGCTGAGCTCATTATAGGAGCTACTTCTCAATTCAATGCTGGTAAAAACTTTGCTAAAGGGGAGCCATTGTGTGATGACTTCCTGAAGGAGTTTCAGAAAGAGACAGAGGCCCAATTTCAAGGTGTTAATTTACAATGTCAAATTTCTTTGAAGCCATATTCGATCTATATAGTATTTTACAGCAACTAAAGAACATAGTTACTTGATTAAGATAACAAACTGCACTATGTGCCTAGAAAATACATAATACTGCCCCTTTAATACTCCTGCAGGGAACGTATATCACAGTTTATCTCACAAAGCTGTGTCTCTATTGTGTGTCTTGTTGCATGCATTCATTTCAGCTTTCAACACCAAGTCTATTATACCACACAAGACATTGTCAGGATCTGTGGATATACAGTCTGGGCTTTAATCCACTGCCAAAACGGCATTTTTCTCTCTCTTGCAGAACTGCAAGAGAGAGAAAACAACACTCAACATGCCATGGTCAGGATGATACAAAGTTGGTCCTCTTTAATCTATAAAACTTTCATCATTCTGCACCCGTAATGCTCTGCTGCTTTTGTGTCTTTTCAGGCTGCTGGGCAGGTATTGTTTAAGAGAGAACACTGTAATGAGTATCCAGGGTGACTGGCAAAGTGAGTCAGAGAGTAGAGAAAATGTATTCCCAACGCTCCCTTTGGTTGCCAGAGGGGAAGAGTAGCTCTGGTGTCCCATGAAAGGCTCCACTGCAGGTGGATGACACTGGGCCGATTAAAGGGTTATTATTTAATCCCTCCATTTGATCTGGCATGGGTCATCATCTTGGAAATACAGCAGAACTGCATGGCCCACTTTTGGTAATAGCACAAAACTGAGTCAGTGGCTAGAAGAAGGTAGTTTCAAACCAACCAGGGACAATCATTGTGATCAAAACAATTTTGTCCTTGTAATAGTGGGGTTATGAAGAGGCAACAATGACTTCCAATTGAAGGGACCTGACCCAAATGAACACACACCGGGAATGTTTGCTTCACATGAACGACTTTTCTTTCCAGCTGACTGACAAGTTTCTGCCTTGTAGGCTGAGGTAGAGAGGAGATTTGAAACAGTTATGTGGAGTGAGCTTAAGTACTCTCTTTGAAAATACTGTAATTTGGAAATGTTATGCTAATTAACCAGTTGCCATTGGATCTCCTTAAATCAGATTATGGGGACAGTTTATAGTTTTAGCATCATTTTGCTGACACTCAAACTAATTAAACAACATTGGTCATCTAAAGCAAACAGCTTACTGCAACTTTGTAATAAAGTTGTAACTTCATTGTTTCAAAAACTACAATGCAATTTACAATTAATCTGAATTTTTCATCTAAATGCTAATCCTCCTTTATTATTGCTAGCAAATATATTCTAACCTCTTAAACCTTTTCTCTTTTTTATCATGTTATGACCACTGTTTTATGAGAATTTTATATAACAGACCAAGTAGTACTAGACTGTGAAATGGAAAGAAAATTAAAGTTTTATGCAACCACATGGATACTTCTTAGGCCTTGTAAAAAATAAGAAAAAAATCAAAGGGTAAAAATACTTTTGCAGGAGACTTTAAATGATACCATGATGGTCATTTTTAGTACAGTTGAAAAATTCAAGTCATATAAATGTCATTTTTTCGCATGTTTCAAAACGTTGCTCCTGGCAGTAAAGGACCAATGATAGCTTCCGTAAGAGTTTCAGCAAGAGCAAGATAAGACGAAACCGTGAAGCTCGAAAAAAAGTGTTAGTTTGCCACCTAGCGGTGAACAGTGTAGCACACACAACGAGGGAGGACTTCTACATTGCAAATTATTTTAATGTTACAAATTGATGACACAAAAGACAGTCACTTCAACTTTTTTTTATATATTATGAGGAAATAAATATAAATAGCTTATAGGTTTCATTTAATGTGAAAGTACTTTAAGGGTTTAACTGGTGTGGGAAGACTTAAATATTGATGTACGAGAGGGGCAATCATACAATGGTTTATCTTCTCACCTGCTCCTTTTCGAACAATTTGTGTATTTATCTCTTTATTATTTTTCTATTCTGATTTTACTTTTTACTTTTCATTGTGTGTGTTTGAAAGGGATAAAGTTTTGATGTTTTCAAATCCCAGTTCTGTTTGGAATTTACCAAAGCAGATAATAATGATTATCTCTTATCATTATCCCTTTTTGTATGCAAAACCCAGAGTATTGTTAAAAAAAGAAGACGAAGAACAAGCAGAGCAGTCACAACAATAAGGAATACACCTATTTTACTTTTTGAGAAAAAAAAAACTACGTATAACATACATATGTCGTGGTGTATGTCCATAAGATAATATTATTTAAATGTAATTTTTATGGTATAATTTTTCAGAGCATAGAAAGTCTGAGGGCTGCTGAAAGCGTTTGTATTTGGTGTTAAACTTGTGAGGTGTGGATCTGATGAGCGCTGAGGCTCAGCTGGGAAGCCACCCATGCGCTGACGTCACGGGGCTCTGACAAGCTGGTGGTGCCGGAAGAAAAGATGGCGGATCATGAGGAGCAGCTATCCGACGAGGAAAAGGTACTATTCTGATAAAAACCAATTTAATGCTCCCAAAGAAAACGCTTGGGTTATAGGTTTGACTTTCTTGGCAACTTTTTGTACGAACTGTGGCGTCGGTCGGCGTGATGGAATTTGGAGAAAAAACCCGGGCCCGCAACAGAGCCGCCGCTGCTGCTTCTGCTTTATTATTTTTAGCTCAACTTCCGCTCGGTTGCGAATCTCTAACGGGGTGCTCCTTGTACGGTCCTGACTCAAAATAGGACCCGTCAACATATTAGAAATTCACCTGAGCGAACCCCCCACTCGGTTTTCGCTCGGTGAGCTCGTAGTTAGCCCCCGGGCTCTCTGGTTACTGGTGTTGTGGAAGTTTTCAGACCTCAAATATTGCTAGCTTCGTCCGGGCATTTAGCCTAGCTGCGCCCTGCTAACACAGAGCCAGACTTCCTAACAGTAACACGCCCTACGCTGTTTGACGCCGGGCTGTTTTATGAATAATTCCCAAGTGATGCACCATCCGCTTGTTTAGTTTACTGCTAAATGTTTGTAGAATTATAGGAAGGCCGTTAGATGTGGCGTGTAGACATAATTGGAAACTCCAGAAAGCAGCTCCGTTAAAAAAAGTAAAACGGAACCACTCGGAACACAGTCATGTATTTATATCTTTAAGAAGTGCATTCAGGAAGCTTCGCATCAACATGAAAACATGTCTGTTGAAAACCTTATTTTTAAGGCAGTATTTCAACCATTTGTGATCCTTTTAAACATATTTTGTTAAAATATGACAAAATCGTCAATGATTTTGATGCTAATCGTAATCTGTAAATTGACAGATTGACGTTTCTTAAACTGATCCAGTCAGGATTCACAGAATATTCTTTATCATTTTTCAGAAATGAATACTTTCTTGTTAACTCTTGGAGGTGCTTTTATGTTGATCTTCATTGTTTGTTTTTTTTAAGGAAAAGCAATGTTTTATTATTTATTAATTTATAGAAAGGATAGTTAAGTTTTTTTACAGTCCGCCTTTGATATTATTGCAGCTGACAATGTCATGTATTATTGTGAATGCCATATTGAGCATCCACACAACCCAAAACATTGTGTATGTTCCATGTCAACAGTTAGCAAGCAACATTGATTTTCATTTTTTAAAAACCTGCGCAATCTTTTTAAATTTACTCAGCTAATTTTATTTCAGCTCATATGAAAACTGCTAGATTTTATAAGCAAAAATAGATACATATATTCACCCTGTGAGAAACAATGAGTCACATATTTCAAAACCATAGAAAGAAAACAATATAAAAACATAAATGCATTTTAAATACTGGTCAACAGCAAGAAGAAAGGTCTAATGGATGCAGCTAGTTCTCTTTATTCCAACTAAAATTTACATTAGAAATTAAACCTTGACTAAAATTTTGCATCAAAACAGCTAAAGTAACAAAATCCGGTAAACACAAAGGTTAATAATACTTGAAATTGACATTTGAAATATGTTTACATATTTCAATGTCTTAAAAATATTTTCCTTTATGGGGTATAAAACATTTTTCCTGTGTCAGGTAGAAGGATTTTGGTTGCTGTTCTTGCTCCACTTCATTCAGATTTGTGGACATTTTTTCATTAAGTTTTCTTCAGGTCCAGCTATGTCTAGATGAGCAGTTCAAGAATACAGGAACCAAATACTTGGTTTCCTATCTACTACACTGTCAAGATATTTTAAAATTGCACTAAACAGGAGTGTGACTTTCTCTGTTTATGTTTTTCTTAAAACGATTTTTCAAATTCAAAGGGAGAATCTTGAAGCTTCATGTGGGGAAAACTAAACAGAAAAACTCCCAGAGGCAAGAAAATACAAAAGCCAAATGTTTCCTACAAAATCTGACTAAAATAATTCAAATATAGCTGCCATCTGTTTACAGTGCAACAGTAATAACAATTTGTCAATTTATGTTTCACAAAATCTTGTACACACACACGTGTAATAAAGAGGTATGCATTGCTCTGAGTTTGCGTTGGTAATAATAATTAATTTGGTCATTGACTACAGTCACTGGCAAGTTTTGGTTTCCAACTAGGCCTGTCACGATAGCAAATTTTGCAAAGCGATTAATTGTCTCAAATTATTGCGATAAACAATAATATTGTTTGAAGACCTTTGTACACTGATTTAATGGAAATGATATAATAATTCATGCGATTTCCTGCCAAAGATAGATACACTTTATTTTCAAAAGAACATTTAACACTGGAACTGATATAATAAACAAAACAACCAAAAACAGAAATAAAATGGATTCTCAGTCTCCATTAACAAAAATGTACTTGAATAAAAACACCAAAGTGTAAATAAATACTGCATTCAACCAAAAGAGTGCAGATTATGAAGTCTGTAAACCATATTGCCCTTCAGTAATTATTAGATTTAAATAGAGAAGATGGAACATCGACTACCTGATGTAATAGTTCACACTACATGTTATTTCACACAAACATTTTTCCCTTATGACAATCTTAGAATGTTGATCGTTCTAAGATTGTCGCTTGTGATTTGGTAACCGATCATCCTGTAGAGTGTGGTGTGTTATGGTAGATCATCGTGGCCACTCTGATCTAAATCAGCGGTTTCCCCTGACTGGGAGAGTTAATGCAGCCTGTTGAATGTGACAGGTAGCCAATCAGAAAGCTGGATTCTCCAACATGTTTTCTGAGGGGAAATTACAGAGGGGAATCCCAAACAGCCGAAGTCCAGCGGACATTGGAGATGATATGTGGAAACAACATTAATGTTTATTCAACATTTGGTGCAAAGAATATAGAAATGAGGAGGGGAGGAGTTGGAGTGAAATTGCTA
Organism: Gambusia affinis; assembly: GCF_019740435.1. NCBI lineage: Eukaryota > Metazoa > Chordata > Actinopteri > Cyprinodontiformes > Poeciliidae > Gambusia > Gambusia affinis. Next base: position 29,947,977 of record NC_057875.1, on the reverse strand, counting down.
TGCAGTTGATGAACCCGGTAACGTTTCAGCTGTTCTTTGTTAACGTGACATAAATAGGTTCTAATGGTTTTCATTCAGTCAGGACGTTACGCTGACACTAGAGCCACATGCACTGCAGGTAGATTGTAGTAAAGCATTGATTAATGCCTGGTTTTCAAATTAGTTAACTAAACTTGTAGCCATTATTTTGTTCCCATTGTTGGACACCACAACCAGATGGAACCGTTATACCTAGGATTTCTGTTGGCTAATGTGTGATCTCTCAGGTTTTGAAAATGGGCCGACAGCTCTAAGATGGTGTAGTGTGAACTGGACATTACACTGAGGAAATGAGGAAGGGAGGGTCAGTGGAGAGCAGCGGAGTTGAACCTTTTTTCATTCAGTGTCATCAACAGAAAGAAAAAAAGGCCGGAAGAGACGATAAAGCTGATAATTAAAATGAGGTCAATAGTTTTAATTTATAATACGATTAATTGATTTATCGTTTATCGCGACAGGCCCATTTCCAACTTATAACAACTACAACAACTGAATTTGTTTTAGTTCTGTTAAACAAAGTGCAACCAGAACTAAAAACCAGAACGTTTTAACTCTGGTTTTTAGCTCAGCTGTGGTTTTCAGATCAGTTTTTGCTGAAATATTCTCCACTGCACTTCATTTTTGAGTATGAAGTAAAGCTCAACATGTTAAAACTGCTAGATTATTTTGGGGTGTTTGGGCTTTTTAGCTTTACTGTAGTTTGTCATTGTATTTGCTGTAAATATCCCCAAATATGGTTCAAGTACCTACGAGAGGTGATTTCTTTTTTTATCTGTGATTTTTTTTTTTCATGTTTTGTTTTTGTTTTGTATTTTTTCTATTGACTTACTATGACTGTCTCTCAGAACCCCTCACATTTAACTTTGCTTCATGCTGTTGTTTGATTTCTCACATCTGTGCTTAAAAGTTGGTGTAAGAAGTTGTACCTTATGTAGAGTCTGTGTTTTTTTCAAACATTTTGCAGTGCATGATGATGCAACACGTCTCATCAGTTCCAAAGCCATCATTCAAGACATATTGAGATGTGTTTATATGCATCTGTCATTTTTGGTTATCGGCTACCTTTTTGTGCTTGATATAAACAATCTTACAAACTACAGCATGGTGAACTGTTTCCCGTAAGCGCCTACTAGATGAATTGGTTGCAGTGTTATCTTCACTGCTGTCTCTGGTTTTGTTTTCACTTATTTGTCTTTACAGAAGCTCGGTTATTTTACACTTGCAGTACCAGACTTGTCAGTTGAAACACAAGCTGGGTTTCCATTAGAAATGTACAAAACTTTGTCAATATTCCACTAATGTAAAAAAAATAATAATAATTTGCAATTGCAATGTTTCTACTAAATAAGAAACACAAATAAATCACACATCAACAAGATTGACGCGGTAAGACATTTAAAAAACATGACGTGTAATTATCCTTCTACTACTTTCTGTTGTCTTCATCTTTGTGGTTTGCAACAGTGGCAACATCCGGTTGTTGATCATATGACTCTTTTTATGCAAAAAAAGGTGTTTGGATTGCAGTTTTGCAAAATCAGCCAAAAAACCCCCACATCATCATAGCACCAAAACTTATCAAAAACTGAGTTTTTTTGAGATTGTCATGTTTCCATTAAGCTAATTTATTTTTGAAATGTCAAATTGTGCAATTATATAGTTAATGGAAACGCAGTTGCTGAAGATGCTTGTATATTAATTTACATCTTACATATGTATTTTTGCAGAATTAAATCTAAAATTACTAGCTGAATTACTCTGATCCACTTTGTGACTTTAATACAAGTTTAGCTTTATTTAACCTTCTTTTAGGTTAAATAAATTTTGTTTAATATTTTGTTGAGCAAAGCATCTCATCGGCGGTTCACTGCTTCGTCCTCGTCTCACAGGATACAGTTAATGGTGGGGTTTTTAAAAGTGTATTATACCTCACCAACAATCTATTTAGGAGTGTACCACCAAAAATCGTTTTGTTAGGGTTTAGAATCCATAGTGCAGAACAGGGGTGAAATGGTTATTATTACCACCAGGGAGAGAACTAAAACATGCAGGATACCGGCCCTCGAGGACCCACTTTGGGCACCCCTGGGGTAGAACCTTTACTAGCTAATATGATGTAGTTTTTGTGGCTAACAGTTTATTTCCTCTGAATTCTCTTGGTTTGTCCAGTTTTTATATGGCCAACTGCTGCCTGCAGTTTTCATCGTCCAGCGGTCGCTGATCGGATCTGTGAGGTTGACACGGTTTCACCTGGAAGCTACCACTGACGTTCAGTAGTTACTACAGTAGTTACTGACATCCAGTAACTACTGTAGTAACTACATTCAGTAGTTACTGAATGTCAGCAGTTGCTGATCTGTCACAAACTGCCCCGTTTCTTGAAACAGAAAGAAAAATCTTATTTCAGTGGGAATCCAGCATCTTAGATTTCGTTTTATTTTGTTCAATGTGTCTTTTGGCGGTTAATTCTTACGGAGCCCCCTAGGGGACATGGGGAATTTTTTTTCTTTTGCGTTAGGGGACATGGGGAATTTTTTTTCTTTTGCGTTCCCTCGCAAAAACTGTACTGATCAGTTGTGCGGCATAATTGAATACTGTAAGACTTTCTTACGGTGGCCGCCGTACTTTCTGATTTAATATAAGGTTATGTAAGGTTTTTCCATGAATGTTAATATCTCGTTGTGAAATATCTGAAGTTTTATATCTTTCTTTAGGATACAAAGGCACCACAAACCTATGATATAAACAGAAACCTTCCATAAGTAGGAAAGAAATATAAATACTGTACATCCAAACTATATTTCTGAGTTATTATCGCGGCGTAATAAGTCATCTGACAGTTTTGATTGTGTCGCTGTTGTGTTGGTTGCCTGAATGGTTTAAAGAGCTGCTTTTATGTTCAGTTCCATCTTAACCTTAACAGACATAAAAATGCGGTGAATGAATCAATTTTCAATCAGTTTTTTGCACCAAAGACTTAATAATAATAAACATGTTTTCACTTAGGCTCTGTAAGAGCCATATGAATGAAATAAGTAATTATTGATATGATAGGAGCACGCGACTTTGACACTTAGGTGGTGGGTGTGTCGATGTGGGAGTGACGTCATCAAGTATGAATGGGAAGGTTACTGGCCTGCTGGTTTGTGTGTATGAGGAAACGGTGAGCGGGTTGGTCAGTCCTTGCAAAGCTTGGAGCATAATAATCAAAATGGAATAAATCGATAAATGTGACAGAACAAAGAAGTGGTTTGGAGCTAATTGATACACGGACAGATGAGATTCCCCGAGTTAACCCAATACGGCTCTTTACCATAATTAGTTTGTCGTGTTTTTAATAATAAAACGTGTTTATTATAATGAAGTCTTTGGTGCAAAAAACTGATTGAAAATCGATTCATTCACCGCATATTTATGTCTGTTAAGGTTGAGATGGAACTGAACATAAAAGCAGCTCTTTAAACCATTCAGGCAACCAACACAACAGAGACACAATCAAAACTGTCAGATGACTTATTACGCCGCGATAATAACTCAGAAATATAGTTTGGATGTACAGTATTTATATTTCTTTCCTACTTACGTCAGGTTTCTGTTTATATAACAGGTTTGTGGTGCCTTTGTATCCTAAAGAAAGATATAAAACTTCAGATATTTCACAACGAGATATTAACATTCATGGAAAAGCCTTACATAACCTTATATTAAATCAGAAAGTACGGCGGCCACCGTAAGAAAGACTTACAGTATTCAATTATGCCGCATAACTGATCAGTACAGTTTTAGGCATAAAAGGTTTTAGAGGAACGCAAAATTTTTCGAGGACATAAAAAGTATTAGGAACGCAAAAGTATTGCGAGGGAACGCAAAAGTATTGCGAGGGAACGCAAAAGAAAAAAAATTCCCCATGTCCCCTAGGGGGCTCCGTAAATTCTGGTTTACTTGATGGCCACTTTTCTTTTGTTTTATTATGGCCAATAATTTGTAGGGTTTCTATGGGATGTTGTAGAAAAAGAATATCTGCTTATTATTTTTCCTATTTAAACTCTGAAGGAACAACCTGAAAGCCTGTTCAGAACATGGGAACATCTCTCTGCTAATTCTCATGAAAGATTCTGAAAAGCTTTGAGTCATTTGAGTAGCAACCCCATCGGCTTCCTGACTGCAGTAAAGAAACCGCACCGTGGTACAGGAAGCTGCTGTTACTCAATCTGCTTTGTTTCTGTTCCTCCCACTGGCTCTTTAAGGCAGGTATCAGAAATTATACAACTATTAGTTTACCTGTTAAGTGATTATTCTCAGAGAAACTTAATCAGATTTATGACAAACTTCACAGATCTTGAAACTGAACGGGACAAAGATTTAGCTACATTCATCCCTGTAAAGACCTTTTATTTTTGCTTAGAATCAGACCTTCATAAGTGTTTAAATTTGAGAATAATTGCCATACGTTATGTTTAGCTCTTATTTAGTTCTGTAGAGACTCATTCATGCTGGAAGACTTTAGATTGTTTTTCATACATGACAGAAGAAATCCCTAGTGAGCCTCCAGATCAAGCCCTCTCTATGTAAAACAAAATAAGCAAACCAACTTTATTCTGGGTGTTGAATACTTTTCTTTTTTCCAGTGCTGTCGTAATGCATACATATTTATTTATACTATAGAGACATTTAAATAAAAATAAGAAGGAAATCAAATGCGTAGTCCACTTTTTATACAAATGTTTTACTCATTTTTTTATCAGGCTAAATAAGAAAGATGTATTGGGAATGAAATAATTTCTATTTGGTGAAGCAGAGAGGCATAAATAGAATAAAATGAACCAATTTTTATTACTAGTTCCACTTAAACATCTGGCCAGAGGAAATGGTTTTTAACTTTCAGTGTAATATTATACTTTTCAGTGTTTCACTGGTTGCGTGGGACTTTATGTAATTGTAACTTAATGTGTCTCTAAGATTTTTATTTTAATGTAATTGGATATTAATCCAATCAATTTGCCTTATGAAGCACTTTAAGATAATAAATATCTTAACCTGGCTTTGTATGGATAAACGGAATAAAACTATCTCATATTATTTACCTGCCAATAGTGTTGCATGCATCCCAGTAAAAAAACTACTTTATTCTGTATCATTAATTCAAAACTCCTTAAACGTTTAAAATAAACGCAGCATCCCAGTAGCTTAGTTGTCGGCATTACTCGCATTTCTTTTGTAAGTTGATACCATCTTTGCAACGCTGCCGGCCTGTTCACTGGCTCGTTTAGCACAGTAGATGCATGCCTTCCAATTTATGATGCACTAAAGTTTCAATAAAAGGAACCATTGATCACCTTTATTGGTTCCTAAGCAGACTTCCAGAACCAGGACGGAGATGTCCCTGAATAATACTGCTCAGTTTAAAGTCTAAAGAGCAACATGGCTGACGTCTTTGAGAGTTTGAGCATCAAAAAGATGACTGAGATCAATCTGTTCTCTTTCTAAATGCACACAGCAGCATGAGGTTCTTGCAACTGTAGGCCATATCTGGTGGCTTCCGCCTGAAACTGAAGAATGCAGCAACAGAGGAGAGCTGTCTGCACCTGCCTGCAACCGAACTGCTCTGCTGTCACATATTTTGCAACATTTTGAGTTTTGCCTTTCTGTGTTCACTGTTAAAAACAAAAATCCTAGTTGCTTTTTTTTTTTTTTTTTTTTTTTTAACGATGTTCCTGACTTTAAAAAATAGAGAAGAGATTACAAGATTATGGATTTAAACCTACCTATATCAAGTAACCCATAATTTTTTACTCTTTTATGGGTTTTTGTTGCATTTAAATGTTAAAATAGAACAAAGTCAACACAAGAATTTTCTAGTCCTTAGAAAGTCTGAATGAGACGATGGTACGTCATTGAACACCTGAAAATGGTGTCAGTCATGCTCGTGTACTGGGACCAGTACCAGTATTTAATTCTTGAATCAAATGCATTGTTGTGGTGCTCAACCGTTATAGTAATATCAAAGTGTTGGTGAAATGGTCACACCAACACACAATTTTTAAATCACTAAAATTGATTTAAAAATAAAATACTTATACTGGTAGAAAAAGCCTTGAAAGTAAAACTTGGCACTTTAATTCTTTGTCTCAGAGAATAGCAGCAGGCGTCCTCTCAATTTACAGCTGTTATCAAAGAGTAGTTGATAACAGCAGTTAGAAATGTTTTGCAATAAAGACTTATTTATTTTTGGTGTTATTGCTTGAGTGTGGTTTCACATTAGTTGGGATTCAGCAAAGTTCCCCCCTACAGGAACGGTTGGGACAGGGGGGCTCTGCAGTGGCTTTCACAGGGAACAGTCGCTGGGTAATGAGAGCAAGAATATACAGTGAACACATGGAGAACAGAGACCAGCTGGTGTCTAGGCTCAGAGAGCTCAAAGACACAAGAATCCCACGCTGCGGGGGTTCCTTATTTCCCACAGTTTGTGTTTTTGTGTGTGTGCAGAACTATTGTTGAAGCAGCAGCCACGCTTTATGATTTTCTACCCAAAACATCAAACATCTTGATGTGTTTTAGGTCATATGTGGTCGGAGTGAGAAAAATTGGAGGTCACGCTAAATGACCTCAAATTCATAACCAGAGCTTCTAAAGCATGACAACCAAAGATCCGACAGCATGAACTCAACTTGAGGTGATAATCAGGGTTGAAATGTTGACTGTTCCCATTTTTTGTTTCAGATAACTGGGGAGAACAGATTCTAGTGGCTCAGCAATTGCAGTTTTCTGACCGATCAACAATCTTTAAAAAGTCTGACCTGCTGATTCTACTTTTGGTTAATACCGATTTAAATTTTTTTTATTTTTTGTCTGTCAAATAGCTAAGACCCTGTACACACTGAAACAAGCAAAGTATATTTTTGTAAACTATTAAGAAGAAATGTGGGTCCACGTGAGGATTCCGCACCACAGAAAATGGTGTAGTGTAGGTATGCCGGGCCAATCGGGGGCGTTGTAGCGCTGCCAGAGAACAGCACCAAAATCAACAAATAGCAGTTTTGCCAGATTTTGCATGTTTCTACACAACTGGTACACTTAATTTATTTTGAAATACTTAGAATCTGTTGACTTTGGCTAATAAAGTCACTGTACACTGGTGTTGTTAAACAGAAACATTGTGACTTTAAGATTTAAAGTGACATGGCGCCACGGACAAACAGAAACCCTGCTGAACGATGCCATGTTTATTTGAAACCGGCATTCTGGAACCCGATTTCAAAAACGATCGCTTCTGGTTTTCCCAAGATGCCGAATCTGCATGGACACAGACTAAACCACAACGAGCCTTTGCGGATCCACCTGGAATTGTCTTTGTAGATTTGTCTTAGATGTAGCAACAAAAATGCTAAAACGACAACAGCGGCTGAATTTTCAAACCTTTGCAGTGGGTAAGATCGGTTTGAGACACAATTGTTGACCGATCTCCTAAAGTTGGAGAAATTGGGGCTGATTTATCAGTGGCCTCTTATTGGCTTAGGGGTGAGTTTAGAGGTGAAAGAACTTCCTGCTTGCCTGATAATGTCTTAGAACAGTTTTATTTTATCTTTTGCTACAGGAGCTAAATTTGCCGGCCTTTTCTGTTGGCCGGTAAAGCCAACAGAAAAGGCTTAATCTGAATTCCTCTCTGCAGGCTTCTCCAGGCCTGCTTACACATGAAACTGTTTCAGCCTGTGAAACTCTACTTTTCATTGTGTTTATCTAAGGGTAAAGACCTATTGTAGCAGATAAAAGTACCTTATTCTTTAGCTCTCCTTCAGTATCAGAGATTCTGTGCAGTATACCTATACAAATAAACTTGTTCAAAACACTTTCACATTTCTCCATATCCTAAAATTTGAATCCCTGTTAAATTCTCCCCACCAGAAGCAGATGGAGTCTAAAGCAGTCTGCATGTCCGGAGCAGACTTGCATGTTTTTCAGATGAAAGTTTGCTTCACACAACAACTCAAAGGCAGTTGCTCCTGTATAAGTTGAACAAATGGTGATTAGCTAATCCTCACTGTGTGGAACATAGTATTGCCGTCACCTAATGTTTGCATTGTTCTTGTCCATACGAAGATGTGAAAGGTGTCTCATGTAGCGCTACGTATTTGAGGACTTTACGGAGTTGAGGACAAATCTGAAACACTTGAAGCCTGTTGAAGAACTTTTAACGGCGTGAAACGAGCCAGTGATTGAACTGCAGCACACCTGTTGATGGCGTTTCAAAGATGTCGTCCAAACACTTTAAATCAGGGGTCTCAAACTCCAGGCCTTGAGGGCCGCAGTCCTGCAGTTTTTAGATGTGCCACAGGTACAAAACACTGGAATGAAATGGCTTAATTACCCCCACCTTGTGTAGATCAGTTCTCCAGAGCCTTAATTATTCTATTCAGGTGCTGCAGCAGAGGCACATCTAAAAGTTGCAGGACTGCGGCCCTCGAGGCCTGGAGTTTGAGACCCCTGCAAATGATACTCAGAGATTTTCAGAGTAACCCTTTCTGCCAGCAGCAGAGAGAAAGGGAACACACTGTGTAAACGTATTTTACCATCTTACACTGAGACCAAAAAGTTTGATGTGAATATTTAAAACTGTCTGTAACATCATATATCAACAACTTAACATTACAACTTCATCACTCTCTGGGTGTATTCCCTAAAAAATGAATCCGAAGCCTTATCTTAACTGAGAAATCCAAAAGCCTGCCAACATACTACATAATGGATCAGAAAGATTAAATTGAGCAACTTATGCACTCTAGAACAGTGTTTCCCAATTCCAGTCCTCAGGCCCCCCTGCCTGCATGTTTTAGGTGTTTTCCTTCTGCCACACACCTGGATTGAATCTTTGGGTGATTAACAGGCTCCTGCAGTACTTGGTGGCTGCAGAAGATGTCATGCAATCATTTGAATCAGCTGTGCTGGTATAGAGGCACATCTAAAACATGCAGAGCAGGGGGGCCCCGAGGACTGGAATTGGGAAACCCTGCTCTAGACTACCTTTGTGTTACTCACTGAAAGTCTTGCTCTTTTTTTTGCTTTAAACACCAGACATGTCTCAAATATAACAGAAAGCATTTTACTTCAGATGGCTCTTTACATCCTCTGGTTTTTTTAACACTTCAATCATACTGTAAATTCAAACATTGCATCGTCTTCACTCTAAAACAACACACACACCAAAGAGTGTTATCAGAGAAGCTTGGTGGAGTTTAGTATAAAGCAGCGGTTTTCAAAGTGTGAGGCGCGCCTCCCCTGGGGGGCGCCAGAGCACTTTAGGGGAGGCGCGGTGCGAGGAAAAAAATAAACCGGAAAAGCTATCTGCTTGCTGTCTACTGATGTGAGAGAAACGTCTTTTACGCACACGATCAACTCTGTGGATTTAGGAAAAAATTGGTACTGTGGGGTGCGCGTGTGGAGTGGGGATCAGTGGAAATGTTTCCCACCTTAGAGGATGTTTTGGCCAGTGATGTCAGTAACGTTACTGACGTCGGACCACTTTTTTCTGTATCCAGTAGTCAGACTACAGTTACTTATCAAAATCATTTTTGCGTTACTGTGCGTTACTATCTTCTTTTGTTATTTAATCGTATTTCCTCTACTCGTCTTGTCGAGTGACCGACGTCTCTATGCGACAGAAATGTTAAAAATGGGGGGAGATGCGCATTTTGTTGTTGGAAAAACTGGAACTATTTTCAGTTTCTGTCGCCAAGTCCGATTATTATAAGCGGCTTGGGCTTCATTTTTTAAAAGTCGCTTGAAAATTTAATGAGTGGCGGGTTGCGCCTTTTTGGGTTTGTTTTTGAACGTGAAATTGTTCATTTGGGCTTAGAAATAAGCAGAGACTCATAATAAATCCCAGAATTTGTCCGTCATTAAGGTAGTTCAGTCTCTCTCTGTCCATCATTTCCCCGATGATCCGTCCCGCTGTGTCTTTGTTAATGTCAACTTAATTTATTACCTCTCAATGACATCGAGCTTCGTGTTGCGCTCCAGAAAACTGCAAACATCGAGACCAATATGAACAGCGCAATAAACGTGAAAACAGCCACGAATAAACGTGTCCGTAGTTGGCAATGATTATAATGGCAAGTGCTGACTAGCACCGTTATAATTATTAATATTACGGTAAGTGTCGCAGCCATCTGAGCTGTGGAGCTGCAGGAGGAGCTCTGCGCTGCGACATCAAACTCAGGGGCGTAACGCAGAATCTGGAGGCTGGGGGGAGGGGGGCTTTAAAATCCTTCTTAGAGTTTTCCAGACAACAGTGGACCACACAAATTACTCGTGTTTTTTATTTTGTGTACAATCTCCTCTTCAGTTCAGCCTTATCAGTGGAGACACATTGTTGATGTACCATTATAAAATAGCTGACAGTTAAGAATTGGCAAAGCTCAATGTAATTTTCACAGGAGGCAGAGCGTTGCTGTTAGCAGCTGCTGAAAGTAACTAAAAAGTTACTTTTAGTGTAACTTAGTTACTTTCCAAATCAAGTAGTCAGTAATATAACTAAGTTACTTTTTCAAGGAGTAATCAGTAGTCCGATTAAAGTTACTTTTTCAAAGTAACTATGCCATCACTGGTTTTGGCCAGAGCGGGGCTGAAGGTGGAGTTTATACAACTCCACCCCCCTCCACGGGGGGTGGGCGCAGCAGGCATTGTGCTCCTTGGAGGGGGGCTCACCCTTTCATACTTTGAAAACCCCTGGTATAAAGTATTGGTGGGAGTCAGATTTTTGATGACTTGTAAATATTTGCATTTTAACAAAGTACTACATGTAAATCAACAAAACGAGCAACATTTTCAATTCAGTAACACTTTTTGCGGCTAAACTACTGAATAAATCGACATATTTGCTCAACAAAGATATTTGTGTTTAATCTGTTATTCAGACTCTTTAACCATCACTTTGGTGCAATGTGCTACTATATCTATTCAGCTTTCAGGTGTTTCAGGAACACCTGATTATTCATGGAACTTCTTTGAACAAAAACTTTAGAAATGTGAGTTGTTGATGCTGACGTTAGCGTTTTGGTACGTCTGTGCTACTGCCGCATGTTTAGCTTTGAGATGCTATTTTAGGCTTGCATAGCTTCACTGATAGGCTAACTCCTTTTAGCAGAACTTGAACACAATAGTCTTTTCCAGCATCCCATTAGTTTGATTTTCAAAGCAGAAATTAACCCCCAGTGGGCCAAGACAAGCGGCTTTCTCGTCTGCTGTTGTTTTCGGATTGTGCGTCGGATTTATGGGTATACTAGAAACGTGTGAATACAAAGGTTCCATCCAGAATCTTTGCATGTTTAAAAAAAGTGTTAATTCTATGTATTAAAATCTAGATTAAAGCAGTTTAATCTATTTCAGTTTGTGAAATTTAGGTCAATGTTATAGTTCTCATAGTTACTGCTTCACAGTTTTTGACAACGTCACAGGGTATTACAGTGTTTCTCTATAAAGCCACGATTTTAATATTTATAAAGTAGCTTACAGAAAGTGTGATGCATAAAGGAATTGTTTATCCAAAACAATGGCTGAAAATTATAATTATGAAATTATGAAAAAGTTTGTTCCACTGAATCACATAAGAATCCCACCACTCCTGGTTTTGACTACATGTCCAGACTTTTCTAAAGAAGTTGCGCTAAATACTCCACAGAAAACCACTTCTAATAATAGTTGAGTTTTTTTTTATGTTGATGTGATCTTGTGACGATACTGTTGACTTGTATTTCCGAATAGCCATGAAAATTGATCCATAAATGGCAACATCCATTATTAAATGCGATTGCATAATAAAACAGAATTGAGCATCAAGACCCAGTGTCTGAACGTAGCCTTAGAAAGGCCACAAAGGAAGGGGGGTACAAATGAAACAGAATTGCTGGTTTAAAAACCACTTAAATACCACTTACTTGGTGCATTTCTGTTCATCTTTGTGGCAATACAAATGTGCTTTATGTAACTGTGTTAGGATGATGTGACTTCAGTTCAAAAGAGACCAAGGTGCTTCTATATTATGATCAGTTAGATGGAAACCAGAGTGTCTGTCGGAGAAAAAGCCTCTGAGTTGCAGTGCGTTTATGCTGCCATCCAGTTAAAACGATGAAACTATTTCTGTGAGATCATCATCCCAAACACACGCATTCAGTTTCCCACCATGTTTCTCCAGATCAGACACGCCTCTTATTGTAAAGTTAAGTTGTTCATTGATTGGATCCTGACTATTTTACAAGGGATAGCTCTAATGGAAGCTAAATTTGAATTTGATCGTAACACACATACACGCATGCACACACACAACAGATATGTACTTTCTTTACTGCCTTCATTTCTCTTAACATCGTTCATTAGTGAGAATCAATCTGAAGTTCTGAGAGGGTACCCAGCACTTGTACATACACACACTGCTAGTAATGGCCCCTGGGACAAACACACTTACTCAGTCTAAAGCACACAGTCTCAACCACGCTCACAAGTATAAACACCTTCTCTAGCAAACTAACCGGTGATACCAGAAACGCCTCAACTGGTTCCACTGTACCCTGCCAGTGATAGACAGTGGCAGAGAGATACAGAGGTAGGCTAACCTACCTCTGTCCACTGTGTGCACTACCAGCCTCAGCACATTTTCATTTCCTTATATGGTTATAAACCAAGCAGGGGAGGGAGGGGCTGCTGTCTCACTGTCAGTTGGACATGTGACCTGGAAACAGGAAGTGCTGTGCTGCGCAGCAGAAGAGAAGTAATGAGGACTGCTGGTGTTGCTGCAGGCTGACTGACGGGACGGGGTAATACCCCTCCCTCCAAACATGTGACACAGACACCTCACACCCTCTGTTGGCCGCAGTGTGTAGACGGAGGAAATTCACAGCTTTATTTTGTGGTGAATGCAGAACTTGCAGCTTCAGAAACAGAAGTTTCAGCAGAATTTGTTTTTTAACGTTGCTTTAAAGGGATTTGTTTTCATTTGGAAACATTTAGTTCAACTCTTTAAAGGGCTAATACAGACATTTGAACGATGCGTTGAATTGAGTTTTTAATCCTAGTCAGTTTTTGAGAATTGTAAAAACTACATTCAAACTCTCAGAATCACCAAAAACAATTATTTTTGGTGAATTTTATTTTTTCTTTAATAAATTAATGTTATTAATTTATTAAATCAATCACCTGATAATAACAAAATACATGCCAGTGTTATCTTTACCTGTATGTTAGCGATTTTTCTCTTTTGAATTCAATTTAAAAAAAAAAAAAATCAAATCTATGCTTCCTCCTATCATACAAACTAGACGAATGCTCTAAAATCATTCTGAGACAAACTATATCCTAATATATGTGTGTTTATTATTTTAAAAGAAGCTAATACATTTAAGCTTTGGTTTCATCAGCCTATTCACATTTTCAACTTTCTGCAATTTTAAGCACACATTTTTCAGGTTCTTAACACTATAAAACATTGATATGACTCCCAGAGACTTTTCTGTTAGCCGTACCAAAATATTTAACTTGTGAATAAATTTCACGTTTTGTCATTTTATATCTTCACACTTTAATGCACTTTACTGGGATTTGATGTGTTGGACCAATGAAAATTAACACATTTATTTGACATGGAAGGTAACAATATTTGAAAGACATCTTCAACATACTGATATCCCATTTAACACTAATACCCCTAAATTAATTCCATTACAACTAATTATCTTTAGAAGTCATTGGATTTGTAATTAGATCCAAGCTATTTATAGTATAATCTCAGAACTTGATATCAGTTTTCTTCCACTTTGCACTGGTTGGGATTTAAGTTCATAAAACACTTTGAATTTAATGGTTGTAATATAACTTAATGTGAAAAGGGTCAGAGTGAATTTGCACTTTTGCAAGGTGTTCTATATATGTATTTAATCAGAAACACTTTCCTGAATTTTTTTTCGTTTTATGAAGGAATTCTAATAAATTCTGTATAATCCATTGCTTACAAAATAACAGAATAAAAGAACTAAAGAACAGATTGTTGTCAGAGTGAGTTCTGTCAGTGATTTCTGATCTGTACTCATGTTTGTTGTTTTGCTTGCAGGTTCGCATAGCAGCTAACTTTGTCATCCATGCCCCGCCAGGAGAGTTCAACGAAGTCTTCAATGGTGAGTGCTCCAATTCTTTTTCATTTAACAGTAACAAGTGAATTGATCTCCACAATTTAACTTTCAAAGTTACTTTGATCCTTAAAGTGTTAGCCTGATTTATGTTAAGTTTACACAACTTTTTAAATAGGCAGTATTATGTAAAAGCAACTTTTTTGAGCTTTACATTAAATTACAATGTTATTTGCTCATCAAAATCATACCTTTAGTGTTGCTTGGATTCTTTAATGCATGTTTGAGAAATCCTTTAATCTCCCATGGTAACCATTCAGCTGTAGTCGAACATAGCTCCACCTTTGAGCTAATCCTTCGAGCTGCAGTCTCACGGAGAACTCCTCACCTGCGACTTCCCCATAGACTAGCCAGCAGCAATTAGCAAACACCTGTATGTACTGCAAGTCTGCTGAGCTCATTATAGGAGCTACTTCCCATTGCAACTCTGGTAAAAATGTTGTTAAAGGATTAATAGTGGAATGATGTTGTGATGACTTTCTAAAGGCGGAGCTACAGAATAAGCAGGAGTTTTTCAAGAGATAGAGGCTCAATTACAAGGCATTCGATTACTAAGTCAAATTTCTTTTAAGTCATATTTGACATACACAGCATTTTTATAACTGAAGGCAACATAGCTACTAGAAATGTGACTAGAAAACACATACTGCCCCTTCAACACTTCATCGCATAATTTAAATATTACCATGTTGCAGAAGAAAACAGCTTTCATGTTGCAATTCCAGAGTCCCATGTCCTGCTCAGATGTATACATTTACCTATAAAACCTCCCTGTACCTTGTTTCTTTTTCCTTTCCTGAGGTTTCAGTCTGAGGCTGTTTAAAAGCTGTGGGCTGCTTAAGTCCTTTTTTCCTATCTGACTCTTCTGTTCATAGACAGCGATGACATCACCACAGACATGTTGCTGCTAGTAAGAACAGCAAGTACACACTCGCAGTGTACACTTGCTAGATTATAATTGTAGATTTCTTTGTATATTTGCAGTAAACACACAACCAAAACCCCCAGTTTGATATCATTTTGTGTGTCATACACTAGATCCATCAAGATCTCAGGCCCTGAGTGCTTTCAGATTATGTAGTTGAGATTGCAGAACCAAGGGGGCATGGCTTGCAGCTTGCAGCAATCACTTTTTCAATGGAGTCTTAGGGCCAGGTTAAGGATTTTCTTTTTTTGTTTATTTCAGAAATAAACTCCTAGTATCATGAGAAGAAAGTTGTATGATGTAGTTATGCAATAACAAAGTCATGGTAAGAAAGCTGACTTACCTCACTGTAACCAAATCTACCTAATGGTATAAATAAAGTTAATTGGCATAATATCAGCAGAATAAAGTTGTAATAATACCAGAATAAACTTTTTTAAAATGCAAAACAAAACTGTAAAACTACTATTCTTTCAATTGTGGACAAACAAAATAAAGGTACCAAGTTTACAAATTGTGCTGTACAGAACCTGTTTTCAGTCGGGGATTCTACATTAATTTTTTAGTCCAAGAGTTCAGAAACTGTGAAGCGGACCTGTACCACACAGTGTTACGTTGTCTCATTGTGTGCAGAGCAGGAACCTTTCCCTCTTTATTAACCTCAACCTTTCATTTTACCTTTTGCTGTTTTCCCTCTTTTTGTCCTACTGCTCCCACCGATACAACAGAGAATGAGATCCTTCGGCCAATTGCAGCTCATTCTCCACAACACCAGCTTGTGCTTGTGACCTCTAGGGATTCTAAGTGTGTTTTGGCATCGTAAAATCCTATCCATGATCTGTCGCCACCTCTGAGAAACACTGGAGGACGTGGGGAAGAGGGGTCTATCTGCAGCTTATCACAGTCTGACAGACACCCGCAAGAATAGACCCCCCTGACTCCCCAGCACTTTGCTCACTTTGATGTCTTAGTAATTTTGAACCCTTTTCCACTGAGCTAATTTAGCGTGTCTCCTTCCTTTCCCCTGGCATAAACCCTGTAAAGACTGATGGGAGGCAAATTTGTGTTTGTGACATCGAGCTGGAGCCTGTCCCTTCACCTTTTTCCACTTTCTCACTTGTAATCCCTCCATTTTTCTCCCCAGATGTGCGATTGCTGCTCAACAATGACAATCTTCTCAGGGAGGGTGCAGCACAGTAAGTCTGTTTTGTCGTGCCATTTAGAGGCCTCTGAAGTTCTGTAGTCTGTTTCCATGTCACCCAGACGTTGTCAACAAAACCCGATGAGCCGACACAATGTGACCACAATTGCTGAATGTGCTGTTGGTCCTTTTTCACGCTGCCAAAGTGACTCCGACATGTGGATAACCTTCTGGCTGCCACAGAGCAGACTTGCTCCAGTAAATATCCTGTTGCTGGCTCATGGCCAGTTACTGCTCAGCAGAGGGGGGCATAAGGATTACACTGTCAGAGATGCTTTAGTTCAGAAACGTTATAGAGTAGTGCTCTGATTATTTTTAAAAGAAAATATGTTAACAGATGATTAACAGTGATCCTTTTAGCCATGAGTGGCTATTTTCTTCCTAATCCATGTACATTGTCTTGATCAGCAACTAAAATATGACTTTATACTCAGAGAATGGATCAAAACAGGGTGTAAATTGTAATAACAATAAAATTGTTTATGTTCCTCTTTTAGTGCTTTTGCACAGTACAACTTGGACCAGTTTACTCCGGTGAAAGTTGAGGGCTACGAAGAACAGGTGAGCTCCCGTTTCCCTTAACCACGAGAAAAGTGAAAGAACAGGAATTCAGTTTAAGTGTGGTGATTTATTTTCTGCCTTTCTAACATTGTTTAAATCGGTGTTTAAAACTGGTGATTGGCTGCTACCACCACTATTTTCACCATTTCTTTATTTTGGGACAGACAGTTATTGAGGTTGGAGGGACTTCCTCAGGGAGTCTGCCCATCATTCTTAAATTCATCTGTATAAAATTAAAGCCTTAAAATATCTTAAATTTATTTTAAAACTATATTGCCATATACACTGCCTGGCCAAAATAAAAGTCGCCACCTGGATTTAATTAAGCAAATTGGTACAAGCCTCCTATTGGATAAGTACTGCATAGGCGATTATCTTTCAGCTGGCAACAAGTTATTTAACCCCAGCTGATGCAATGAGTAACTTCTCATTTCTTAAACAACCATGGCAAAAGACACATCCTGTGGTCGTGGAAAAGACGTTAGTTTGTTTAAGAAGGGTCAAATCATTGGCATGCATCAAGCAGAGAAAACATCTAAAGAGATTGCAGAAACTACTAGCACTGGGTTAAGAACTGTCCAACGCATTATTAAAAACTGGAAGGATGGTGGGGAACCATCGTCTTCCAGGAAGAAATGTGGTCGGAAAAAAATTCTGAATGATCGTGATCGTCGATTACTTAAACGTTTGGTCAAATCAAATCGAAGAAAAACAACAGTAGAACTCAGGAGTATGTTTAATTGTGAACACAAAAGCATTTCCACATGAACAATGTGAAGGGAACTCAAGGGTTTGGGATTGAACAGCTGTGTAGCCGTAAGAAAACCTCTAATCAGTAAGGCTAACCAGAAAAAAAGGCTTCAGTTTGCTAGGGAGCATAAAGATTGGACTCTGGAGGAATGGAAGAGGGTCATGTGGTCTGATGAGTCCAGATTTACCCTGTTCCAGAGTGATGGGCGCATCAGGGTAAGAAGAGAGGCTGGTGAAGTGATGCACCCATCATGCCTAGTGCCTACTGTACAAGCCTGTGGGGGCAGTGCTATGATCTGGGGTTGCTGCAGTTGGTCAGGTCTAGGTTCAGCAACATTGTCTGCCCAAAGAATGAGGTCAGCTGACTACCTGAATATACTGAATGACCAGGTTATTCCATCAATGGATTTTGTCTTCCCAAAGGGAACGGGCATATTCCAAGATGACAATGCCAGGATTCATCGGGCTCAAATTGTGAAAGAGTGGTTCAGGGAGCATGAGACATCTTTTTCACACATGGATTGGCCACCACAGAATCCAGACCTTAACCCCATTGAGAATCTTTGGGATGTGCTGGAGAAGGCTTTGCGCAGTGGTCAGACTCTCCCATCATCAATACAAGATCTTGGTGAAAGATTAATGCAACACTGGATGGAAATAAATCTTGTGACACTGCAGAAGCTTATTGAAACAATGCCACAGCGAATGCGGGCTGTAATCAAAGCTAAAGGCGGTCCAACAAAATATTAGCAAGTGTGACCATTTTTTGGTGGCGACTTTTTTTTTGGCCAGGCAGTGTATATTATTCATACATAATAGATTTTGGCAGATCTATTGAATCTTGTATATTGTTTTTTTTTTCTTCTCAAAATATTGATTCATACTCTAACATCTTCTTTGTGTTCTGTCACTCAATGTGATTGAGGCAACTAGCAGCCAACTTCTAATATTCTTATATACCTTTACTAGGTAGCTGTTTTGCATGTATCATTGCATATATATTTTTTGCCAGTTGGCTAGAAGACGTTTGTGCATTTCTTTGGAGTTATGGATTGTAAATTCCCTCCATAATGGTCTTTAAAGTTGGTGAAACCTCCAGAAACCCTGTTCTTACCATCACCCTAATCTTTATTTCCCCTTACAGACTCTCTATCTGAAGTGTGTCTGGGCTAAAATGTTATTAGTTCAAGTCCAAACTAATCTTAGGCCGTAAATCTAAGATTACATCAAACCTAAAACTGCCAGATGTTTGAATCATTTTGAGCTTAACTGTAGTTAAGAAAACCTGAAGCAAATACAGTTGCTGAATCTCATTATATATCAGAAGCAAAATGATATTTAGATGAGTAACTAGTATTTTGGGCACTTTTCTCATGGACCCAGAATTCTGTTTGAGAACCTGACTATTATAAACTATCAAACAAGATCCCATTATTTAAAAAAAAAAAAAAAAAAACAACAAAAAAACATTTCGGCCACTTGTTATTGTCACTTAGTTTCTGTGATGTGACAAATGAATGTGGGTGTGTGTTCTGTAATGATTGCAGCGTATTATGTAAAGATGTCATCATGCCCCTGTGTTCTTTTATTGCTGACTGAAATTCCCCTGTCAGACACCCAGCAGGCTGAGCTAAGAGTTGAGCTGGAAGGCACATGAAAAGTTCAAGCTGACTTCTGTCTTCAGTTTTTCTTTTATTTTTCATGGAATATACTTTTCTTTGCCTCAATAAAATTGATTAGTTTTGTTTTCTTGCTTCTCCCCCTCTTTCTTTGCCTCCACTCCACGGTGCAGGTCTTAATTACAGAGCATGGTGACCTTGGGAACGGCCGGGTCCTGGACCCAAAGAATAAGATCTCCTTCAAGTTTGACCACCTGAGGAAGGAGGCCAGCGACCCACGCCCGCATGATGTTGATGGCTCCATGGAAGGCTGGAGGAGCGCCGTGGACTCCGCCGTCAGGGCCTACGTCAAGGAGCACTACCCCAACGGAGTGTGCACCGTACGTTTCAGCCCGTTTCCTGGAGCCAGCAGCAGATGTTTAGTTTTTAAAAGCTACACGGGCGTTACACTGAGTAGAGTTTTATTGCAGACATTCTTACTGCATGTTCTTTAATGAACGACATTTTAACCTGTTTCTGTTTTCCCTTCAGATTTATGGAAAAACCATAGACGGTCATCAAACCATCATTGTGTGCATTGAGTGCCATCAGTTTCAACCCAAAAATTTCTGGTACGTCTCAAACTGTTTAAAAGTTCAAGGGGCAGTGTTATGTAAAATGTACATTTTTGAGCTTCATATCATGTTATGTTATTCCTTCACCATAAACATACCTCGGAGTGTTGTCATGATTATTTCATGCATGTTTGAGAACTCCTTAAATCTCTTGTGGCAGCCATACAGCTGTGCAAAACGCCTGGGTGAACCCAGCACCACTGAGCAGCACTCCACCTATGACTTCCCCACTCTGCTCCTTCAGACTAGCCAGCAGCAATTAGTAAACACCTGGTGGAACTGTTCATCAGCTGAGCTCATGATAGCTGCTACTTCTCAGTGCAGTGTTGTTCAAGGGTTAATAAGGAGCCATGGTGTGATGACTTCCTGCAGATGAAGTTTCAGAAGGACAGAAGTCCATTTTCAAGGCTTTAATTACATAGTCAAATTTCTTATAAGTCATATTTGATATATATATATGGCATTTTTATAACAACTAAACTTCACATGGGTACCTAATTGTGTTATAAAATGGCACAATGTGCCTGGAAAACATGCATGACTCCCTGTTTAATTTCCGCTTTGATTGTGATGCGTTGGACCCACTGAGCATTACACTGATGATTTTTTTTTTTCAGCGCATACTAATTTTCAAGACAACCTCAAACTCTGCATAATGTGTGTAAGATGTGTGTAAACCTTTTAAGGCTAATACAATTATTATCAGAGGACTTTGGACACTCGGCAGCAGGGCTGAGCTGTTTTTCATCGTGTTAATCTAATTGGATAAGAGCTGGCCCAATCCTCTTTGCTGCTGGGTTTTACTGAGCTTAGGTGTTGTTTGGGGTAATGATCCCATAAGTTTTGTGACTTCTACCACTGACTGTTCCCTCGGGAGAAAGGGGAGGAATTTAAATGTGAACATATATTAATGTTGGGAAAGTTTGTATTTTGATAATGGTGCTGTCGGAAAATCCTGAAATTCTTTAAACCAGAATTATCTCATGTTAAATGCTGAGTGTTTTTAACAAATAGAGCAGATTAGTTGCATCTTTCAAGCCTCAGTAGAATCCAGAACGTTTCTGAGTTCCACTGTGAGTGGAAATATCACAGTATTTACACACAAATCAAACAAAAATGTATTAAATATACTTGCATTAAACATACTTTTCATTTAGGCCTACATTTGTGTGTGATTTTTTTTTTTCTGTCCATCTTCATAACATTTTAGAAAACTGTCTTTAGAAAGAGGCTTTTTCAAATTTGCTGTAATACAGGCAGCTACATATATTTTTTGCCAACAGCCATTACTGTAATAACTTTATGAAAAAGTTTTTATTAGTTACAATATTTAATTTCCCTTTGGGATCAATATAGTATTTTTGAATTTAGTATTCTAATTTTAAAGAATTTCATTACATGTAAGCAAAAGATCATCATACTTAACAGAAATAAAAGCTCTCAAACATCCGTTAGTAATTGGTCTATACAATGTGTAATGAACTTAGCAATAAAGTTCCTGAAAAAAATGGACTTTTCTATGATACGACGCCAGTTGTGACAGTAATTAATTATATTATTATTCTCAGGAATGGACGCTGGAGGTCAGAGTGGAAGTTCACCATCTCTCCCTCCACCACTCAGGTGGCAGGAATCATGAAAATCCAGGTATCTGATTTGCTCTTTGACAACACGTTGAGCACTGAATCAGAAACAACAGGGATCAGGCCTTTCAGCTGCTTTTCTTTCTTTGGGAAACTAGTTTCAAACATGATAAAAATTCTCATAATTGAAAATTATTATTTCTTCACTGTTTTTGTTTTTTCTCCTATTTTTCGAGATATGTGATAAAAGTAGGAAAAACTGAAGCACTGGACATAATAATATACACTTTAGCCTCAGATGGAATACCTTGTACATATCTCCAGACCTGTGATGAATATTTATGAAAACTGTTAAGGTAAACTCATTCCATCATCCATAGTGATGGCCTACACTCCCACTCTCCTGTATGGGTCACATTGAAGGTATTAGTATTCTGTGTAGTCTCCTATTTCCACATCAGATGCTGCCTATGAATCGCCTTTTGACAATCACTGGGAGGGGGGGTTGCTCTGATATATATATCTATATATCTATCTATCTATATATCTATATATATATATCTTCATATTGGTTCATCCCCAGTTTGAGATTTGCAGGTCTAATGCTGTATGTCGTTGTTTTTTACCATATTGTTTTTCTATATTCCAACTTTCTTTTAGTGTTTTCTGATGTAACAAAGGATTCCTACTTGCTGGTTGATCAGAGAAGAATGTTAAGCTACTGCCATAGAAGTTGAACTATGCCTTCAGGTCAGACAGAGTGAATGTTCTGTTCTTTCATCTGTTCAGGTTCATTACTATGAGGATGGAAATGTTCAGCTGGTGAGCCACAAAGAGGTTCAGGAGTCCATGTCTGTTTCTGTAAGTATGACTACAAACTTGTCTTACACTGATGTCAGTGGTGTGGGGAGCTGTCGGTGAATAAGTCCAGATTTTTACAGTGATGGTTTTCTAACATGGGGATTCTTTTTTTCACTTGCACAGTACAAATGATGGCCAGTGTTCTTCAAAACCTAAACTTGTTCTAAAACAGATGATGAGTGTGTTTTTGTTCTTTTAGAATGAGGCTTCAACTGCTAAGGAGTTTGTTAAGATCATGGAAGCTGCAGAGAATGACTATCAGGTATGGCAGTGGTGTGAAACTGACCTTTCACCCCTCTGTGGTATTCATATTCAGAACATGACTGGAATGAGCTATCCAGAAAAAAAGATAAAAAAAACCCTTTATTGATCAGGAAATCCAACATAAGAAAAACACTCTTCATTGTGAAATAGTCACTGCAGCAGGGCAATGCAACCACAAAGCTTATAGAAAGGAAACTATTTGTAGAAACAACTGTACAATGGCAGAAATATTTTAAGTTTTAGAGATTACAGTGTGTGATGCTTACAGTGTGTTATCTGTTCACACTGTTCATTATGCTAAGCACAAGTGTTGTGCTAATGTTATGCAGAGCACAAGCTTTAGATTTAAGCTCTGTTAACATGTTTTAATTTTTAAATACTCAAACTCTGTGTAACAAACCTTCTCTGTCGCACACAGTGTGACGTCTCCCCCAGCATCTATACCTCCTTATGCTTCTGGACCCTTCTTGTTACTACAAAATTAATTGATCACAGAAAGGCTCCTTAAGAAAGAGCCACAGTTCTAATATATATGACCGATTTGACAACATAGTGCAGATCAAGACATAAAATATGGTGGTTCTGTTTCTTTTTTTTTCTTTTTCTTTTTTTTTTGCTGAAATCTTCACTAATTTAACTTACTTTTGGCTGTTTTGTGGAATATTTGCTTGATATTACTATATCTGTTTTTAAGGGGGTAACATTTTGAAATATATTTTAGTAATTTTCAGAGTTTGGAGGAAAATTGAAATGAACCAAAATTGGTGACGGCAGATCTGAACTTCACAAAATCAGCTATCATAGTTCATCTGCTTCCTAGATGTTAAACCCAGTCGTTACGGCTCAGTGTTTTGAAATGTGGTACTCTCTTCTCGATCTCATCAGAAAGAACTTTCATGTCAGGAATATGTTTGTAGGCTGAGGAAAAAAGAAAAAATGTTGATTTAATTTCATGTTTATAAATCTGCATCGCTACGCTCCTAGAAAATATTGATTCACATTTGTTGAGAATTCAACCTTTAGGCTGGGAAAACAAATTATTTGATCTAAATTTGCCACATTGGCTCTTCTTCCTGTATAACCATTTTACATTCACTTCCTCTTCTTGTCCTATGTCAGACGGCCATTAATGAGAATTACCAGACCATGTCGGACACTACCTTCAAAGCCTTACGCCGCCAGCTTCCTGTGACACGCACCAAGATCGATTGGAACAAGATCCTGAGCTACAAGATTGGCAAGGAGATGCAAAACGCTTAAGAAGAAAAACAAAAAACAGAAGAGAAGAAAACAGATAGATCCCCTTGACCCCTCACCCCCCTCCCAAACAATGTTGCATGACTGGATAGTTGTATCGTCTTTGTACAAAAATTTGAGAAAACAGGGACAAAGAAGGGTTTGGTCTCACAGCCAGACGTTGTACCATACATGGCTACCTTTCTTTACATGCACTGTATTATTGGATCCATGATGACAAAAGTTTAGTGTATTTGGGGAAAAATGAAAACCAAAATCTAGAGGAAACATTGGAAGACATAGGAAAAAAAGAGCAAAACCTTGGATGTAAGAACAAACCGTATAAAGTTCCATTACCACACGTGCAATATCTGAGTGAGGCCACACCTTTTAATTTGACCTGATGAGAGACGGATTGAATTTGCAGATGTGGTTAAAAACAAATAATTTTTTGGGAGACTTTTTTATTTTATTTTATTTTTTGTTTCTTTACAAAAGAGCCCAGATATTCCGGCTGAAATAAACGAGTCCTTTCACTTCACTGTTAATGTTCCATTCAGTTTCAGTCAAGTGCATAAAGCAAAACAAAATAAACGGTTTTGTGTTCATCTTTGGCACAATCAGCCAACATTAACAGACACTCAATGTCCTTGTCTCCTCATTTTGGTACTTTGCCTCACCATCTGTCCTATATGTGAGAACTCAACTTTGCAGTGCTCCTAGCCTTTTTGACTTGACATTGTCTGAACTCTCACTCAGTGCAGAGAGGTCGGGCCACTTCAACAAGCTTAATTAACAAGACATGAGTCGCTCAATAATGTGCTTAATGTCCAATTTACAATAAAATTAAAAAAGCATCACTTTTTCTCCTGCAGTGCTTATTTTTTATTAAAAAAAGCAGAACCTGACTGTATTATATAAACGAGGCACACTGTAATATATTCCTGTATGAAACAGCCTGTCTGTCAGTTTGGTGATTTATTTCCATGAGATTAACTGTAATTCAGTCACAATTATGTTGCATTAAATGACAAATTTTCTATTTACCGACTCACTCCTAATTTCTCAAAACATTTACTGTGTTACAGCCAAAATTCTGTTGTCGGCGTCCTTGTGTTTGACTTCACGTTACTCTGCAGCGCAGCGTAATTGTTAAATGTCACCCAGTTACTGTCATGAAGAGTTACTCTCACACATATCAGAGCTTGTTGTAGAACCACTTTATAAACTGTACAACACTACTTCAGTTCATTAAAGTTTCTAATTCAATTCAGTTTATTTCTATAGCACCAATTTTCAACAAGTGCACTTTACTAAAAGCAAGTCATTTCAATTCAGTCACCCACACATTCCAGTTAAACGGTGCAACACGTTAATTATACAGATTAGATTAAAAAGTTTTTATCTAATAAAACCCAGCAGATTTTATCAAATGATTGACTGGTAGCATGCACTCCTGGACCAGCACGTAGCAACAATCGCTTGCGCCGTCATTGATTTTACAGCAGGTGCGTCAAACTCCAGTCCTTAAGCGACTTAAATCTTAATTTTTTCTTTGGTATTACGTATTTAGAATAAAAATGGATCAGATTTTAAACTATTTCTGAACATTAGTGACCAGATTTTTATTATCGGCTCATCTCAGTTTTTAGATGAGCCACAGGTACAAAATACGGGAATGAAATGGTTTAATGACCTCCTCCTTGTATAGATCAGTTCTCCAGAGCCTTAATGGTCTAATTATTCTGTTCAGGTGGTGCAGCAGAGGCACATCTAAAAGTTGCAGGGCAGTGGCCCTCCAGGACTGCAGTTTGATACCTTTGCTTCACAGCAATCCCTCATACCATGTATGCATCCAGTGACAATGGAGAGGAAAACCTTCCCTTTACAGGAAGAAACCTCCAGCAGAACCAGAACTCAGCTCAGCATAAGGGACCATCTACCATGACTGATTGGGGTTCGAAAAGACTGAGTACAAGAAGAAACTGATGAATTGATATTGGATTATTTTGATGTTCGTGAAAGTAAGAACTTAAAAGAAGAGGGAGAATGAGTAGTCGGTGGCAGTATTATCAGAAAAACTGATCTGGAGTCTTTTGGAGTTTCCGTGAACATTACATAAGACGACACTGGCGAGCTGGCTGGGTAATCTGTGACTCAGAAAATTGGCAACAATTTTCTTTGCTTACCATTTCTGGACAATCTTTTTACTGGACAGACTTTAGTTTGGAAATAACCTCTGTAATCCTTTCCAGATTGAAGGGCAGTAAATGTTTCCTCTCTAAGCTCATTGTATGTTTAATAGACATATTCCCACCTGCTGATTATCAGCTCTTGGCTGCTACTTTTGATCTTAAACCTGATGTGGACAGTAGCTGTTATTTTCCCACAGCTTTTCCCCCTCACTTTGGCTTCATCTTTGTTGAAAAGGTGGATAACGGATTCCAAATAATAGTTTGGAATCTGTTACATTTTTTATAAACTTGACATTGCATATTATTTAGAACCTGGTTACTAAGTATTAGAATATAAAGCTGTACGTGACTGGAAAATATACATTAACAAGACATGATAGTACTGTGGTGGCGCAGGGGCAAAGCACAACCCACGTATTGAGGCCTTAGTCCTCGTGGCGGTGGTCGCGGGTTCGACTCCCGGTCCCGACGACCCTTGCCCCATGTCCTCCACCCCGTCTTCACCCTCCTTCCTGTCTGCCTACTGTCACAAAAATTCGAGCCACTAGCGCCGCAAAAACTCTTCGGAGAAAAAAATGGAAAAAAGTAAGTAATTCTTATTATATATGGCCTAAATCATCTGTTGGCAAGAAAGAGGTGGTAATTTTGGCAAAACAATCTTAGCATATTTGGCAAAAAATGGCAAAGTAATTATTTTATGAAGGTGACAAAATATATTTTTTAAATATTTAATTTGGAATTTTCAAAGAAGAAAAAATCAGAAATAATGTCAGAATGTTATGACATAAAATTCAAAAAGCGAGTCCAAAGTGACCTTTTAAAGAAAATAAATAAATCCAAAAATAAATAATTACAACAATGGTAAAATAGCGACATCTTGAGGTAGTGGGCGCTATTGAACCAATGTGAGAGCCCCGCGGCTATCTTGTAACTGTTAGCACTGACGTTAGCACTGTAGCTCACTTTGCAGACACGTATACACAGAGTTTAGACACATGTTGGAGTTACGCTGGGAGAAATGCTAAATCCGAATAAGGAATTCACCTGCTTTCCCACTCTCACGAATTAAGGTTAGCTCTCACACGCGGCTATTCTAATGTCTGTCCTATCAGAGTCATTCCCTGTGTCTTCGTTTTTCCTCGCTTTAGTGTAAGTTTTTACGCTTTCCAAGCAGGAGGGAATTGCTATTAGCTGTTAGCTAGCCGGGTAAGGTGAGGGGCGTCTTATTAGTCAGGTAGAAGTTATATTTCCTCACGCGCGGAAAAATGTGGACTGCATACGGGGGAAGTTTCCAGTATAACCTCTCTTTCTTGCCCGGTGCTGTAAGCAAGCTCCAGGCAGCAGAGCTGTGCATTGTTTTAAATGGTCCCCGTCATGTTTCAGGGCAACACTGTGTTCACTGTAAAAAGTTGACTTATTATTTCGCCCACCTGTCCGTTTCCTTTTTTGAAAAGGAATGAACTCACGTTCAGGTCATTTAAATGAAGCGCACGTCAGAATAAAGATTCCAGCTTTTCCACCTCTTGTCCCCCGTGGACTGGTCGGGTTTGATCTGGAAGTGCTGGTTCCAGCGTTGGCATGACTGGTCGCCTTACTGTCACAGCAGGTGGGAATGGCTCTCCTGTGAAGAATGTGTTCCTTTTAGAAAACCAGCTGGCTGGAGCAGGAGAGGCCCCAGGAAATAGAAAACCTAAAGTTAGCAGAGAAGAGGTTTCCCGCGGTGTTGCATTCTCTTTGTGTGAGTGAACGAATTGTTGAATTGAAATCATGAACAATTTCGTTTTTCGTAGGAGGTAAAATGTGGCGCTCGCTGTCTGCACTTACCTTATCACTTCCTGAAGGGATAATGGTGCTTCTGCTGTTTTCTGAAACAATCCGTGGATGATCCCAAACATTATTTAAAAAGGGCATAAATCATTTTCAACATGACATCATCTAGTAAATGTTAATTAAACACAGGTATTATTTTCTTTTTTCAAACCTGATATCTCATTTATGTTGTTTTACGAGAAATACCTTTTTCATTATTAAAAAAAACTTGAACAAAAATAATTTATTTAAATCTTAATTTTAAATGAGAAAGCTTTCATCAGAAACTTTTATAGGGCTAAAAATAAAAAAAGCATAGAGTGACTTACTTAAGGATATTCAACTAAAAGTATTGGAGGTTTATGTTAGAGGAGCACAATTCCCTTAATTTTGGGCTGACTGACAGACCCAGTGGATGGGTCTGTCAGTCAGCCCCGGTCGGTCTGTCACACTATTGCCAACTTACCATACAACTTTTCAGACAAAAAAAATTTGGTAAAACCAAAATCGGAATTGGCAGGTGAGGCACCGATTGCCAGAAAGCTGCCATTGGTGTGTTAATAACATTTAATATGTTAGTTGATGATCCATAATTATACCTTGTTCACCCAACTTAGGAATTCTCAGAGGTTTGTTGTATGATCGTTCCATCCTCGAAAAAGAACAGTTCAGATAAAGCAACTAAAAGAAGCCTGTATGCATGTGTCAAAACGTAAATTGACTTTTTAGGGATTCATGATTTTCAGATCATAAAATATCATGAGAAGCTAAAGAAAACTAAATATCTGTAATAATTATGTATCCTTTATTATCTCCTGGGTCCATAATGGAGTTTTGAATTAATTTTTGTCTTTTCATTAAGCTTTGTGCTTTTACCTGTTCAGATTGGACTAATAGTTGATGTGATTTTGTTTAGGTCTATAATGGATGACACTGAAACTCAAAACAGTCATTTAGCTCTCTAATTTTTATAATTAGCAAAGATTTATACTTCATCAGTTTAATACAGTGAGGGGGAATTAAAATCACAATTAAATCTGCTGAAACATGGCTGTATTATTTAGCTTTGTGGTGTGTGAATGGTAGACTTTAATAGACACCTTGAATTGAGCCAATCAGAAGAATTCAACTGATATCCTTCTCTCACTTCCCCTTTCTCTGTGACTTTGTTTCTGGTCATTTCTTCCCTTTTGGTGGTTTATCAAAAGTGGAACTGTGTGGGATTCCCCTTGACAATGTTTAGGACTTCATCTAATCCCACAAATGTTTCATTTCAATTAAACTGGGATGTTTTTTGTCTGCTATGGAGTTTTCTGTTCCAGGTGATTGGACCGAAGTATTTTTGTTGCCCTTCTTGTCACAAAGCTGTCATTGGCTCGCAGCCTTGTGTGTGTGTGTGTGTGTGTGTGCGTGTGTGTGTGTGTGTGCTGTTCTAATACACACTTGCAAACTTTGCTGCAGTAGAACCATTCTCCTGTGTACTCAGCAGGCGAACAGGGAAAATGTTCAATCTCTTAAGGAATAATATTCCTGCCATGAAGCAGTGGCTAAGCTTCCATGCCGTATTTATGTACTTTGAAGTGACTAGAACTGTTTTTTTTTGTTGTTTTTTGTTTTTTTTTTCAGTTTGAGTTGATTTAAAGAAAAAAAGAAATCAGTATTCAGCCATGATGGAAAGTGATTGTGTTTAAAATATGAGTAGTTAAATATATATTTTTTAGTACTTTTTATAATAATAAAAAAAATTAACAGCCAGAGAGTTTACAGGATAAATTATAAGAATGTTTTTGTTCTTGCTTAATAAAATTACTGCTTTTATCGTTGTTTTTTAAAAATATTTTTCCTGCCGAACACTGAAAATGAAGACAAAGTAGTTTCCTCTCATGAGCCGTCACAATTGGTTACCAAGTAGAGATCAGTGATTTTCACTCAAAGCAGCTCCTTATTCTTTCTTGCAAGAAACAGAATAGCAATCAAACATGTCAGTGTGTGATGAGTCTGGTCTGCTGGAACCAGACAGAGAGTCACTACGTACTAATCACAAAGTTTCTCAGCAGGAGCCTGGGAACTCTGGTTTGCAGCATTGTAACGCTTCATTGGGCAGACCCAACCTTGAACATAGACGAGTCTCATCTTGACCGTCTGTGGTTCCTTCTTTAGTTCCAGCAGGGTGAAAACACAATGAGCCTCACATGAATGTGACCTACAGTAAATGCCCTTTTTGGGTTACAATCAAAGAATCAGAAGCTATGGTCTAAAATTTCACTAATAAGCACTTTGTGACTGCTGTATAAATACATTTTTCTTACTTACTAACTAGTAAATATCCTGGATTAGCTGATTTTTATTTATTTTTTTCTCAGCAACCATCAAGGATTTTCCAAGTGAGCTCGGTGACGTAACACACCCAGCCACAGCCCTGGTTCACCACAAATCCAGAGCAGACTGGTCACAAGTCTTTATTTAGAAGCTGAGCAGGAGCAGCGTGCTGGTAATGTGATCTCAGCGAGAAATGCCTGCTCTACTGTACCTGCCCAGCTTGGTCCAGGCACAAATCTCTTACCTTCTCCATTCATATCTGCTGAGGATGGCCACATGCCTGAGTTCTGATCATTTCTTCCAGTTTTTTTTGAACCACCCAAAGCTAACAGCTAACACTGACGCTGTCACAGCTGGCTGTGGAATATGTGACCCATGGAGTTTGTGAATGTTTGTGAAGCTAGCAAACACCTGAGGTAGCTAAGGGTTACCTGAAGAACCCTCTGAAGGTGAACTGAAGTTACGATTCAAAATTCATCTCACCTAATCTGACCAGTTTTATTTCAAACAAGGAGAATTTATGACTCTTTATTTTGTTAAATGGATTGGTTTTCAACATACACCTCAACAGTGTTGAGTTAAAAGTGTGTGGGTCTTTTGTTGTTTTTTTAGGTAGACGGAAGAATAGCTTTTAGGTTTTACAGAAATGGTAATGGTGAATTACATTAATAAGTTATGAAAAAATTTTATGTTAAAAAAACCCCCAGTAATTCTCATAATCTCTAAAAACACGTTTTAAAGCCTAAACTTTGTTTTTCCCACTGACTGAAATGTAAAGAAGCAAAGGCATTCTTTGCTAAAGATTCTAAGATATTAGAATGCTAATTTCTTAGAATGCTAAAGATAGCATTCTAAGATATTGACTAATGCTAAAGATATTAGAATCTTTAGCATTAGTCAAATTAATTACACTTTAATTTTCAATTACCATGGGTTATTAAAGTACTAAATTATTAATTCTATTCCACCACATTCTTCAGACTGGAGAAAGACTGGATGTAAAACATCTATCCTGGTGGATAAAACCAAACTTCTTACTAGAGCTGTTTTCATATTCATTGTTTCAGACATTTAATGATTCTATTGGTTTAAGTGATTCTTCATTTAATGTTTATATATAGCGGTAGCTAATCATTTATGATGTAAAAGCCTTTCTGAATTTTTAAGTCAGCAGTTGGGATGTGGCCGTCATGCGAGGCTGACGCCTGCGGTCAGAGGCAGGTGGCTATTTCCCCTCCTCGTCCCTTCTCCCTGCTTTGCATACAAACACGGTTTAATGGATGGTATTTCCAGTGGCCTGCATTTAAATGCAGTTAGTATTTGACTGCCTGGACATATTTGAATCAATGCAAACTCTGTCATGAAATGAACAAGAATCTGTCGGATAACAGACGTTCTCCAGGTGTGTTCTTTTGTTCATTTATTACAACTAGGATTTTTTAATACCAGTAATAGTTTACTGTTATATTGTTTCCTTTTTAA
This sequence comes from Gambusia affinis, assembly GCF_019740435.1. NCBI lineage: Eukaryota > Metazoa > Chordata > Actinopteri > Cyprinodontiformes > Poeciliidae > Gambusia > Gambusia affinis. The sequence goes on along the minus strand of NC_057875.1, from coordinate 29,916,348 downwards.
TTGCTCTACACTTTTTCTGTATTCCTGCAACAGCATTGGATTGCTTTACTTTGTTTGACCCTTACATTATTTGCTTACCGTAGTTTTATTGTAAGTGTAGTTTTTTGTTTTTTTTTCTTTCTTTTTCAAATCTTGGCTTAAGATAAAACCAAGTCATCCATCAGGTTGTGTTGTGGAAAATTCAAATCCCTCTGACCCTCAATCGCACCATTGTACTTCAGTGCTTATTAATGGCAACGGACCAAAGCACAAAGACATCAATAATATTGATGTTTGTCACTTTGATAGTGCACATAAGACCAAGCACCTGCCACTGTACTATAACATTAAGGACCATTGATTGTATTAGCAGCCTAAAAGAATAATCTAAGATAAGATAAGATTTATTAGTCATTGTCATCAACAGATTACAACCAGATAGAGACCGTGCTTGACTCCAGTTAAAGTTCAGGTTATATACACATACACAACACACAATATAAATATACTTGCATAAAAAGATAAAGAAACAAACACAAAATGAGAAATAAATAGACATTATAAGATGGTTGCAGAGCCTGAAGGTGTCACAGAGTAAACAGAGTTTACATTTTTAACAGAGTGGTGTCAAGAGCAGAAGTTCTTATGCCTTTAAATTTCGTGTCATGTTTGCCATCGGGTAGAAACAGTTTTTAGGCGATTTGTCCTGGTTTTTATTACTCTGTATCTCTTGCCTGATGGCAGCAGCTGGAAGAGACCATGACCAGGGTGTGAAGAGTCATTTAAAATCTCCAGAACTTTGTTGCGGAGCCTGGAAGTGTAAATCTGTTCCATGGTGGGGAGGGGGCAGCCTATGGTTCTCTCTGCTGCCCTGACATCCCTCTGGAGCGCCTTCTTGTCCGAGGATGTGCTGCTGCCGTACCAGACACACAGACTGTACGTGAGCACACTCTCTATGGAGCAGTGATAGAAGGCCTGCAGCAGGTCTGAGGGGAGACAGTTCTTCTGGAGGATTCTCAGAAAGTTCAGTCTCTGCTGTGCTTCTTCAGCAGCTCCTTGGTGTTGGTGCTCCAGGTTAGCTTGTCCTCCAACTCCATGTCCAGAAACCTGAACACTGGGACCCTCTCCACACAGGTCCCACTGATGGTGAGAGGCTGGATGTCCGTTTTGTTCTTCCTGAAGTCGATCACCAGCTCCTTTGTTTTGGAGATGTAGAGGAGCAGGTTATTGACTTTGCACCACTCTGACAATTGCTTCACCTCATCCTGTTCTCCAGCTCCACCTTCCTGTCTGAGATGAAACCAACAACAGTCGTGTCATCTGCAAACTTTATGATCTTGTTGTTGAGGTGGTTGGAGACACAGTCATGAGTGTAGAGGGTGTAGAGAAGTGGGCTGAGCACACAACCCTGTGGCGATCCGGTGTTCAGGCTCAGAGCAGTGGAGGTGTGGGGGTCCAGTCTGACCCTCTGGGATCGACCTGTTAGGAAGTCTAGGATCCAACTGCAGGTGGCTGATGGGAGCCCAAGGTTTACTAGCTTGGACAGCAGACGTTGGGGGAGTATAGTATTAAATGCTGAGCTGAAGTCCACAAAGAGCATTCTGATGTAGCTCCCCTGCTTCTCCAAGTGGGTCAGAGCGGCATGAAGTGCTGTGGATACAGAGTCCTCTGTATTAGGACGTCCTCTCAGGTTATTTTTGAAATTATAAGCACTATACTACTTAGGCAGTAAACACATGCAGTGCGTTAGGAGTTCAGCAGATACTTTCATGTGAAGCCGACATTATGTACCTCCACAAAGATCAGCTTTGGCTGTCAACTACAGCCTCCCTTTTCTCTGCCATTAAGGTTGCTAACCAACAACCAGGTCACATCTACATGCGTGCGTTAACAATAGTCATCCCATTGTTGTATCCAGTTTACCGTAGTGACTTTGTCACCAAGTTGTTTTTAAAAAAAAATTGGAGTCAGCAGGTGAGGTTTTTAAAAGATTAGCGATCGGCCAGAAAACTGCGCCCCTAACTGGAACATCCCATCAACTTACTTTTTTAACTCGGTTGTTAAAGTTTTGATTTAATGTCAGTCTATCCTAGACTTGGACAATAACTAGACAACAACCTGGTGGAAAGTAAAAGTGCTTACAGCACTAGAAGAAAAAACAAAAGCCAGACATCTATAATATGATATTTTCTTTATTCTTTAATCTGTTAATTAGTATCGTAACCCGAGAACAAGTGAGGAAAGTATTTTCCTTCTCCCTCGTTACAAGTCTGCACACATTTGTGGAGTTTTTGGTGGTCGCTTTAAATTTGAATTCTTCCACCACATTAATCCTGATTTCTCATCTGTTTATGGGAAAATAAATCCCTGATCTCAAAAATAATCCAGGTTCCCTTTGGGTCCACTTCCAACTTCTCTGTAAACGGAAATTTATCTGATTGAAGGTGCCGCTGTAAACAGCGCAGCAAACATCCATGCAGTAGGAGAAAGGACATGTCCATAGCTGTGTGATTGTTGTAACAGACAAAAGAATACTGTATATATTTAATAAACTACACATCAATTACTTCAGAAATACAACTCACTACATGCCAGGAATACAATGGACAACTGTTCTCTTCTTACTTTGTGCTTTTTCTCAGCAAGCATCTCTTTGGAACAGGACCAAGAATCCGATAAGTAAAATAGAGCAAATATTGCTAACTTTACAGTATTGAGCCCTGAGAGATCCTCTACAGGATCTCTGATCTCTTTCCTGATCAGCTGTTGTGGCAACATTCTACTCTGTCCCGCAGGTTCCTGGTCAGGTCTCCAATAATAAGACCGTCCGTCACCTTCTCATATTTCCTCTCTCAGAAGGATGGCCAGGCTCCTCTCCTGCTTATTTTTAGTTGCCTAGCAACCAGTGAAGGATGCTTTTTCAGGGTGGTACTTTATGATGGAAGTGGGGGCAGGGTGAGGTGTACATTGTTCAGGGATGAAATGCTCCTGAGTGCTGTCCTACGGAGGAAAAGCAGTGAAAAGCTGTAACGCGTTCATTTAAGGTCAGCGTTGTGACTTTTCTTTTGTTAGCCTCATTCACCTGGAAGCACTTAAATTTTTTAAGGATTTACATCCTGATTGTGTTAGAAATTAAAAAAGGCCCAGTCACCGCTAAGCAAAAGCCTGCGTGTATTTTGAAACATCCTTGCTTTAGAAAAAGGATTTTCCTTTTAGGCCTGTTGCAATAAGCATCAAATCATTAAATCAATTAATCACATAATAAATTAAAGCAGCTCAATAATTTCCTTTTGAAGGATTTATAGTTTTATGTTTTTCTTTTTTCTCCCTCTTTCTAACAAAGACTTGATGACAAAAGTCCAGAAACATGGATAGAAAAACGGTTAGTGTTGTAGCATTAGCTTTTAGCGATACCGCAGCTAGCAGGTTTCATCCTCCAGCGTTGCTTTTTTTCCTGTCGGTCTGCCTCATTGGGACGTTATCTCTGAGCAATGCTGTGTTTGCAGTTTATTGATTTTGACAAATTAGTATCTTTGATTCATTTGATTTTCTGTTGGATTATTTCAACTACCCTAGATGAAAATAAGTATATTTTTCAAATAGCTGGTTAGACTAATTATTTAGGGTTTACGTTATTGAGGACTGTAACTGTAAGTGTCAAGTGAAATATATTTCCTCTTTATTTGCTGTACTGTGAGAAAATTCTAATTTCCGTCCTAACATTTAACCTGTGTTGGCCATCTTGTTACAGCTGATCAACTAAAACCGTAATAAGAAGAGAACATTTGTTGCCATCCAAAAAACTGAGACTGCAGCATCCTAAAAGCCATCAGTGAGTAGATTAAATATAACAATTTAAAGCTGCTGAGTTTTCATGCCTGAGTTTTCTATGCCACTGATTTTGTTGTGACGTTAATGTAGTACAGGACTGGAACTCTACCGAAAAGTGTTAGAATGACCCCTTATTGGATCATCACTCTTTATTAGGCCTGTCACAAAAATAACTTATTTTGCTGGACGATAAATTGTTCCAGAAGTTATTGCGATAAACGATCATTTGATTTTGAGACCATTCTTTAGCAATATAATAGTAATAGCAAAATAATAATGCAAGAACGCATTCTAAAAGACCAGTAAGCTTTACATTCTAATGGACATTTAAGACCGACACTGGAAGACATTTTAAATATCCAAAATAAATAAACAGAACAACAAACAAAATGTATTTTGAAGTCTTTGTAGACAAAATTGTCCTTTAAAAAAAGGTTTAGTTGGGACCAAAGCACCTGACTGACAAAGTCAAGTTTTAACTTTTAAAAACTCTAATATGCCTTAAAACAGGAAGTAAACCCATTTTTTGTCTTAAGCTCAAGTGACAGAAATAACCAGAGAAGGTATGAGTTCAAAAGTAAAATTGTGTGGACTATTTTAAAACAAATGTGCATTTCGGTGCATGGAGTCAAATGATCTAATAGTTTGGATGAGGATTTGAAAAAGTACCCTACTTTAAACTAATTCAAAATACTAATAAGAAAACACTTGAGTTAACACTGGGGAGAATGATATGTTTGTAAGTTATATTCTTAATTTTATATATGCAGCCATGAAAATATTTATTTTGTAATTATTGAGAAAGGGGCAGGTTTTTATAAGATTATTCTTCTTCCTGTTCCCTTTCACTCATGTAGATGAAGTGTTACAATGTTTTTGTACATTGACGATGAAATGTGTTTTGTTGAGTGAATAAACTTATTATTTGATTTCTGTCACAGACAATCCATTTATTAAATCAAATTTTTCTTCACAGTATCTTAGAGCTGTGACTTTCTCAAAGTGCAGTATTCATATAAAAGAAATCCTAATATTCTTATTGTAAATTATTCTTTTTAGTTTGGTACATGCATTAAGTTTAGCTGGTATCATTTCCACTTCTATATAATGTGTAATGTGATGTGCTTCGTCTTTCTGCCTCAGGAACAAATTGTTCACTTGCTGCCATAAATCCCACCCACAGCTATGTATCACTGGAACAAGATAATCACTGTTTTCAACTTCATGTTCTAAATGTTACAATGGGCTGCTTGACACACACCGGACATAAAAATCAAATTAAAAAAGTGGACCACATTATACTGAAAACTGAAACGGAGCATCAGATGTGTCTTTACAGTGCAGCAAGAATACATCAGGGTTCTCTGGTTTGTTCCAGAAGGACAAAGACATGAAGAGAGAGCGAGCAGGATGGTGGAAGTGACAAAAGAGCTGAAACCTCCGTCCACACATGCTTCTGTCTTCAGCAGCTGAGCTAATCGAAATGCTTTAACTCATTCACAGTCGGGGCCTGAAAAACAAACTCCCAATGAACGTCTGTTTCTTTAGCAGGCTGTTGTACAGTCTCCCACTGCCACACAGGTGCATCATTATGCAAGAGCTGATTCAAATACAGGTTTTATTCAGCCATCACTGAAAAACCAAAAAAAAAAAAAAAGGCAGCAGTAATTTTCTGTGGTTTCACCACAAGCAATTAAGTTTCAGTTTGTCTGTAAAGACGTGGGAAAACCTGAACTAGCTAGCTGAGATGCATTGATGTAGAGTTTGAGCGTTGAACTTCATGGAGATGCTCTAACCACAGATGTCTGATTAAAAGAAATTATACAAACACTTTTTTTTGGCTTATTTTTGGATAAATTAAAAGCTGAACTGTCCCAACAGTAATTGTAGTAAAATTAAGAATTATTCTTCAAAGAAAAAAAATTATAGACCTGACTTGAACCTGTCACAATTAATAACTAAAATTTAAATGGCACAATAAATTAAAATTTGCTTAATTATTTCCATTCTGATGATCAGTATTTTTTGAATGGAAATATTACTTACAGAGATCACAATAATTTTTTATGGTCTCGATTGTGTTTTCGTCTATTTCCAATAAATAGTTTTCTTAGTAAATTAAACCTTATACTGTTATCAACCTATTACCTGAAAATGATCTCAAAACAACACTATTATTTATCACAATTATTACTGGGCCTTACTTGACCCCTATAAGGCTAAGCATTGTTTATTTTAACTAAGGTTTTTTTTATATAAGTTAAGCTAGGTTTATAGTTGACCCACTGAACTAGGTGTGAGAGTGTATGCACCAGTTGTACTGTCCCCACACCTCCTCATCGTAATTTGGAAATAATATCATGAGGCCATTATTTATGCTGTTATTTGAAATTATGATGCCTGCACATGAACCTCCAAATTTTTGTAGCTTTTAGCATTTTTTTTGACACAGAAACTTTGCGGGCCACTGGTGGACTGCAGTAGCGCCCCTACCTTTTTGGGACTTCAGTGGAAACTGTGGTGGGCCAAAGGTTTGACTCGGGCCTTCGCATGCTGGGCCTTCGCATGCTGGGCCCTTCCCTCCTCTTTTTGTTGCCTGTTACTCCTCCACCAAACAGTTTCTGGTAAGGCCTCTTCCTGAATCCTGGATTTTTAGCTTCACTAGTTAAGTCTTGTCAAGCAACAAATTGTGTATTTGCGTGTGTTGTGTTAGTAGCAAGTCAAGCCAAAAATGTCCAGTAACCAACCAATATGGCCAACAGACCATCCCATTGTCCCTTTTGTTGCTCTTGCTTCCATTGATGAAGGGAACGCTAAATAACTCGTCTTTCTCACACCTTTCCTCTGAGGTCCTCATTTCTTCGTAGGTCCTCCCTTTTTCATTTCTTCCCCTCCTCCCTCCCTCTCTGTCCAGTAGCAGTCGTCAGTCGTTTTTTTACGGCTCTCCCCCCCATCCTGATGTCACTTTGTTCATGTATGGCTATTGTCTTATAGCAGCTGCAGCAGTAGCAGCTCCTCTCCAGATTTTTAGTTTGTCAACCCCCCTTTCCTTTTCCTTCCCTCTCTCTCTCCGTCTTCATCAGTGGATTCTACAGTGGGCTGAGAAGTGAGGGAGTGATAGAGTGGAGAAGATGAAAATGAGGATACAGACTGCAGAAAGCAGAGAGATGCAGTAGCTAGCCACTACCTCCCTGTACTCCTGGTCTGGATGGAAACGCTTTTCTATCACTGCAAAGGACTTCTGTTGATTTTTTTTTTTTTTTAAGTGATTTTTTTTTTCTGCTTTGAGGAACAGTTGTCCTGAAAAGCTCTCGTAATTGGTGGTTGGACTTGGTGAACGTTCGTGATCTGAGTGGAGGGTTTTTTAACGGATAGCGGTGCCGGGGCATCTGGCCGTCTGGGAGGCAGCGACAGCCGACTGGCTGCATTGTGTTGCTTTGATGACCCCCGCTGTGTAGCTGCCTGCTCATCAACCCCATCTCTCTCTCTCTCTCTCTCTCTCTCTCTCTCTCTCTCTCTCTTCCTTGAACCCCCCCACCCTCCACGCAATCCCGACCCCTTCTTTCTACTTTTCCCTCCTCCTCCTCCTCCTCCTCCTCCTCCACCTCCTCCACCTCCTTCTATCTTTCCAACACAGCTCCTGGCCCAGCCATGTTCGGCACAGAGTCATCATGTAAGTATTACCATCATCCTCCCATCTCTCTGTGTTTTGTACTCAACAGTATGAGCATGTTTTCTTTAAGGCGATAGAGGGAAGAAGGAAATTGCTAGATTTCCTCCATCTCTCCTTCCTTCTCTCTGTTTTTTTTTTTTTTTGTGGAATGTTTTGCCTCCATGGTTGCTGGTGGTAGACTGCATGGGGAGAAATGTGGGATCTACCATTTTAGCACAGAGGGTCAGCATCACAAGCTAGCAGGTCTTACTGAGCTTAATGCTTTTCCTGTCTTCTCTCACTCTCAAGTATGTTTGATTCGTCTGTGTGTGCGTACGGAATCATCTCCTCTCGTTAAACGTGTTTAGAAATCCAGAGTGTTGACGTTTGGAATGAATGCCAGTGCCTCACTTTTCTGTGAGCACATCGGAAGATGGATGCTTGTGCTAATATCGCATCATTCCCAGAAGCAGAGGGATCCTCTGTCGCTTTCCAGTTCAGTCAGATTGCCGTGCAGTTCTGTTATGGTCACATTTCCAGCTTCAGATGCTTCTGGATGTTACATAGCACCTTACTGCTGTGAACTTAAGCTTTGTATTTATTTGAGGAGGGGGCTAGGATGCCGCTTCCCTTGACCTCCATCAGTGAAGTTTGTGTTGAGCTGATGTCTTCAGACAAAGCTCTTTCCTCTGCTCCAGCTCACATTGAATTCTTGTATTCTGATCAATGCCGCAGTGGCTCACCCCAGTACCTGCTCAGTGTCTCGAGGAAGTCAGGGGTTGATGTAACTGATTGTGTCATGGAGGCATAGTCAGAGCCTAAAGTAACGTGTATGTGGAAGTCAGAGCAGAGGCAGCTAGTAACTCGCCAACAGTGTTCAGCAGAAATCTGTCGGTGAATCACTCAAAACTCTGGACTGTAATCTTTGTGATGGATGATACTGTTAGTGTTTAGAAAGTGCAGATTTTTATTGACCAATGACTTGATCTGGGTTTTTGTTCTGTTTCTTGATGCACTGATCAAGTGTTTGTAGACACACTGCTTTGTTTTCAGCTTTTAGGTTTGGTGTATGGTTATTAAAAAGGAGAATGTGTAGCAACTAGTTACATTTACTTCTTTAAAAAAATTTTCGACTGGAGTAACATCATGAAGGATCAGTACTCTTGAGTAAAACTTCTGATTACTCCACTCACCTGGAGTTATGTCACTGAATGAAGAACCAGCTTGCTTTAACCAAAAGTGCAGCTGACACAGACACACGTCTGCTGAGACGTCTGCTTTGTAAATAAGTTTTATTGTTCTGATGTTGTTTTTTATCTGCTGAGCCTGCTGTGACATTTGGAGGTCAAGTGAACATACAGGAAACTGTAGATACTGTCGTTGGATGTACTTTGCATTGTTCTAACATATATACGTTACCTACCTTAAAAGTTTAACGTGGCAAATTGAGATGTGGGAATGTTTGCTCTGCATGAATTTGCTATTTTTTAACGATTTGATTTATTTCTACCTATCTTTTATTTTTATTATTCTGACTACCAGAACCCACAAATTCAATACTTTAATGTTTTGTCTATGATTACATAATTTTTATAGATTAAATCGGATTAAATAATACTACTCAAGTATGTTAGCCTTTGTACTGAATACCTATTATTCTTATTTGCGTGATTTTTCAGAATGACACTTTTTACTTCCACTGGAGTAAAATTTGTTGAAGTAGTGCTGTTTAAAACATAAAAATGTTTGACTTTTTCAGGCACCAACATACTGTGTGTATGTTGGGAAAAGATTTTTCCACATTAACATCTACTAGTAGGTGTAGTTTATTAATCCCAGTCTATTTCTTTTCAACAAACTCATCCTAGTCATTAGTGTAGATTGCTAAATTCATTAAAAGTCACTTATTTTGTAACAAGTAGATACCAAGACTTGGGCTGGTATCTTTATGTTTTATAGCATCTCGTCATAAATAAATTCATACAAAATTTTTTATGTGACATAATAAATTTCAAAATATAAATACAACAGTTACTACATAACTGCTGCTAAAATAATATTTATCATAGCTATAATAATGCCTGACATTTTACTCTTATTGTTGAACATTGCAGTCAACTGTGTTCAATTAAAGTAAAAGTATTTAGAAGACCGAGATGATGAATAACTAACCACTGAATTAATTAGCATAATGTATGTGCTTATTGTGCAAAATATTATCACTTATTGGTGTTCTCCATCTGAAGGAGTGACACTGAAAGCTAATATTTGCTGTTTGGTTAGATGTGCTGGCTTAGCTAACATTCTTTTGTGTCGCCATTTTTTGCTACACTATTAGTAGCACTGTTACTACTATTTAATGCTATTTATTTTTTTACTACTGAATAGTAGTAATTTTACTACTATTTTTACTATTTCAAAAATGTACTATGAATAATTTTTTTAAAATTATTTAATAAAAAAAAATTATGTTATCTTCACACTTAAAACTACTACAACAAATCCGTTATCGGAGAAATAAATACATAAAATAAGCATATCAATACAGTTTAACATCTTAGACACCATTAGCTACAGTCCCAATTTACTGTTTGTTACCTTTTACCTTTGTCATTGTTTATATTTTTGATAGAAAGTGGAGTGATCTAATGGGTTATTGTAGCGGTTCAGTCTACATGCACACCTGGTGGAAAAATAATAAAGAAAAATAACTTTAAAAATGGGAGAACTTTTCCAAAGTTGGACTGATTTTTGCAGGGAATCTGTAACAAACTGCATTAAGTGCCAAAGGCTAGTAGATTTCTAGTGGAAGGCAGCCTAGGAAATGGGATTCAGCCCTGTATTTATAGATGACACTCTTGTTTCGAAATAAGGAAGTAACTCTTGAGTGGCCTTGTTCTATTGGAAGCCTCCCCCTCTGTAAAATTCAATCTGTGGCAATATTCTAAGAACTTTTTTAAATGTATGAGGAGTAAACTTTTCTCACTTTTCAAAATGGTTTATTTTCCACGAGCACCAGCGAAGAAGCAAACAAACGCAGGACAGACTCAGGAGTTCCTTCCATTCAAAGCCCATTAACATTTTTGTACCTGGGCACCCTATGCACACGAGGCCCCGGATCCTGTTGTTACACAATAATCTATTAGCTCTCCAACATCATTCATAACAATTGCCCTTAAAGGGCAATATCATGTAATATAGACTTTTTTAAGATAAGTTAAGACAATTTGAAATGTATCTTAGAAAAGGGGACAAAACTGCAGTACAACAAAGATGAAACAATACTTCAAAGTATTTTTAGCTTTACATCATGTTGTAATATTATTCACTCATCAAAAGCATCCCTAGAGTATTGTCTTGATTCTGTCATGCATGTTTGAGAAATCATCAAATCTCTATGGCAACCATTCAGCTGTGCAAAATGCCTGGGTCAGGAGAGTAATAATATATATTAGTATGTTGGAAGAGTTTATGCTCCGACCACAGCTTGTGAAACTTCTCAGACATCTGACATTAAAACAGTTTCTAAACAAATCAACGAGGCACATGGGAAGTTAAACCCAAAATGGAACGTTCTGATTTAAAACTATTCATCCCCCTATCAGAACTTTGTTTAAAGCAATCTTTAAATTTCCCAAGGTGTTTCTTCTGGGTTTTGGATGTAGCACTGCCTTGAGGCACAGCTCCTCCTGGGAGCTGGAGCTTCTGAGCTTCCTCCTCACAGATCAGATCATGATTCTCCCACTCAGCTCCTTCAGACTAGCCAGCAGCAATAAGCAAACAGCTGGTGGAACTCCACATCTGCTAAGCTCATTATACCTGTCAGTGCAACACTGAAAAAAACATTGTTTAAGGGTTAATAGAGGAAACAAAAACACACAAACCCAGCAGACCAACATTCTGTAAAACTTCTTTATCTTTACTGTTTACCAGTGAAGATGTACTTTCCTTTAGCTTTTTCTACGAAGGTAGGAAGGATTTCTGTTACCTGATGCCATGGGTTTGATGTGTTATGTGTTTTTATCTGATGAAGATAACATACTTTAGATCTCTAAGGACATTTTTATATCCTACATTGTAAAACATTTGATGTAAGGGTGTATGTATTTATTTTACCGTGTTCATTCTCAGCAATTCTCCTGACAGCCACATAATTACCTCATAGAAGGAAAGGGTAAATTTATCTTGGCTTTAGTATAAGTTGGAATAAGAACTTTTCAATTCAAATTCAAAAGTACTTTTTTGGTCCCAAAGGGAAATTAAATGAAAAAAATTCACGTTCTTAGAAATTTAAATATTGTATTGTACTCTTATAATATATTGTTCAATTATTATTATTATATATGGAATAATGTATATTATTTTAAATATAAAACTTTCACCATATAACATGATAATCTTTTTTATATTTATAGCATAGTAACTGTGCAGATCAGTGGCTGGAAAAATATCTTATATACAGGAACTGATTTTATTTCAAACTTGAACTCTTGGTTGCTCAGCTGATTAGCGCCAAGGAAAATAAATGGCAGGTCTGGATTGGCTGGTTTGCAGACGGTAGCTAATAGTGTGTCAAATAGCTTTGTGATTAAGTATTTCTTATATTCTATTTTTTGTCAAATATTTTAGATATGCTTTACAAAAAAAATACACAAATAGGGGCATTTTCTGCAAAGAATATGGGAACCTTTTTCACGGACAAATTTCCAACAAATACTACATTGTGAGGACCTACATCTTGTTATACCAGAGGCCCATAAGAGGAAGTACTGTCTGGTTTCTGGGTTAGGTTTGAATTGAGTGAATGAATTCCATAATGCATAGCATGTGTCTTTCAATGGAGGATGGCTGTTAAAAGAAAACTTGTTCATGAAAAAAAATTAACTGGACAAACACAGAAACTAGCATCCAGAACAAAGAATTATAAATCAAGACATTTCAAGCGGAAATGTCTTGATTTCCACTAAACGTATTGTTTCGTCTTTGTTGTACTGCAGTCTTGTCCCCTTTTCTAAGATACATTCCTAAATTTAGGAAATTTTCAAGCGGAAATTTATTCCGAAATTCATGCATATTGATATATGTTAGGGGTTGAACGACTACATATTTTTTAAGGTCGACTACATCATGATAATAGTCGAGTCGATGTCGACTAGTTGCGGTGACGTCATAGTGACGTAAGCGCAAAAACCCTTCACAACTACTTGGAGGCTTTATTAGCTATTTTCACGGCAAATATTGACCCCACCCCCCCCACACACACACACACACCCACACACACACACACTCCCCTTCTCCTGCTTTTACTAAGTCTATTATGGAGAATTAAAAGAGCAATAAACAGATCATTCTTCCTGAGCAGCGGGGAAAAGTTTGTTGCACAAAGTCGGGTCTGACTTTGTTTTTCTAAACACCGGCTGATGCTGATGATCTCTGGATAGTTACTATAGGAGTCAAATGATCACACTGACTACATGGTGCTTTTGGAACATCACAAGCCAAACTTGTTATGAACGGATCCCGTTTGGTTACAGCTGAATTCAACGAAACCACCTGCTTCTCCTCCGCCCGATGCGCGGCAGGAAGCTCTGCTGACTCAGCAGATTGAACGATTTAAGATATTTTCTAGTCAACGTCAACATGATAAAAGTCGAGTCGATGTCGAGTTGTCTAGTCGTTGTGATGTCATAGCAACGCAAGACGCAAACTTTGGAGTAACGTACAGGCTTTATTACCCGTTTTCACGGAAAAATACGGCATTTACACAGAACAGCAACAAGTGAAACAACAAAACATCGGGATAGTTTATGATAAATAATAAGTTGCTGGGAAACCAACATTCAAAAGGAAACACACATCTTTTAGATGACATTACCACAGATCTTTATTTAATCAGCAACATAACATCATAATGTATTAGTTAGATCGTCGTGACAAAGACACTCGCGAGCCGCTAGGTGACATCCTTAGCGGGAAGGGGGCGAGTTTTAGACGGTCGACTGCAGCTGCAACTCCATCTCCTTTTAAAAACACTGTAAAACCACAAATATGCATCCATCTACATATCATTTAAACTAATGTATTAACTTATTTTTCTTGTGTCTTGTGACGTATACTGTGCTGTCAGATCAGCACAGGCTGTCACCACCGGCAATCACATGACTGTGACTAGTCGACATGAAATGTAAAAACTCGCGAGACGTCCTAGAGTCGACTAGTCGACTAATTGGTTCAACCCCTAATATATGTATCAGTATACACGATGAATAAACACATCATGTATATTCATTTAAAAAAACAAAAACTTGTCAATAGTGTTAATATTGACTTAAATCACTGATACAACCAGTTAGATTTTCTTATAGTTCAGAAAATGGGAGTTTCCATCTGAATTGTTCTTGTTTTTCCTGGAGAACAAATTGTGCTCAGCTAAAAATGTGTAATACGATTTCTCTGCATGCTTTCTTCTTAGTAAGCAGAGTCTTACTACTTCAAAAAACTTCAAGAGAAAACCTGAAAGTTGACTGAGATTGGCTGCAAAAGACCAGGGAGCAGCGATAGCATGCTTGGAACCAAGTGGCTGATTACTGAAGCAGGAAGGAACTGAGGGATTGAATAACTGATAAATCCACTCTGAACAAGAGAAATAAAAACACAGAAATCAAGAAAGTCCACAAACCAGCAACAGAAAACAACCCAGTAAAAAAGAAACAGTCAAGATAGCAACCAAAAGTTAGCAAACAGGAACATAAAAACAGGAAGTCACTATAACACAGAACTTAAGTTTCAAGATCTATGGAGAAAAAAACAACTACAGACAACAACTTTGACCAGAACATAAATACAGAACACGTATGAGAATGAGCTAAATAAGGAGCACAACATGAGATCTTTATTTTAGCTCCTACTTTTGAGTAGAATCTTTTAAGCATGATAAAAGTCCATCATTCATGTAAAAAAGTACATTAGTCTTTCTAGATGCTGCTTAGTCCTTTTGTTCTCCAAGTGACTTTAATTTTAAATACCTTATGATGGTGAAAATATCTGAAGTTAACTTAAACGTTGAAGTTGTCAGGGTGACCTGGTTGTTTCTATGTGTGGTGAGTTCACTGTAAGGAATCCACCGTACAAAACCATGGTTGTATTCCCCCACACACGCTTTCTTAGAATAAAACCCATTTGCAAATAAGTTTTGCTAGTTCACCAGATACACTGAAGTGCAACTGTGAAACTAAAAAGCACCAATAGATCTGTTTAACTACAGACTCATTCGATAAATTTAGAATAATACTGAGTAGTTTATTCATTTTAGTAATTCAATTCACCAAGTGAAACACATTATATAGATTAATTCCACACATAAACCTTTACTTCCATTAATTCGGATGATTTTTAGGTTATTTTTAAAATTTACTTTTAAACTGACAAAGTTCTTGGTGTAATATATGTAACATATGTTCTAAATTATTGAATATGAATATACTGATATGTATTGATTCTTTCATGATACCAACAGTTGTTAAAAACACTATGCAGTATCAATCTGCACCTTACTGTTTGGCTTTTGGGCTAACCAACATTTATTTTCCTGCTATTTCACTTTCATTTCTTATCCATGCATAAACAAGCAGAACAAAGTTCATATTACAGCCTCTTTCGTTTTAGTATATTAACTGTGACATATGAGCAGCAAAGCGTACTTACTGAAAAGAACAAAAGAAACAAATAATTGGAAAATAAACCATTTTAGATTTATTGGAGGCTGTAACTCAGACAGTTCTTAGTTAACCTGGAAGGAACCATTCTTTTTCTTTATTTATTTTTGCTTTATTGAAGACAAATTCAGGTATATGACCTTTAATCAACAGCAATGACATGTAATTACGTTTATGTAAGTCAACATGCCAAGTTCATTTCATTATTTGTGAAAACTACGTTGTGAGGACCTACATCTTTGAGGATTTATCTGTAAGAAAATGTAAGTTCATATTTATTTATAAGTAAACAAAGAATAGGTGTATTTTCACCTACTCTTTGTTTACCTTGTGCTAAAACCAGTTAGCCCATGAGTGAAACTATTCAAGCCTAAAACAGTATCTCAGTGCTAAACATGTAGCAGCAGCTCAGACATCCCCAACGACCACAGTCCACAGAGTTCCTGAAACTCTTAAAAGCTCAGTGGGTATAATATTACTTTGCGCCAGTATGATGGTTGAATAACCTTAATATCAAATTTAGAACAAATATCCATCCATCCATCCATCCATCCATCCATCCATCCATCCATCCATCCATCCATCCATCCATCCATCCATCCATCCATCCATCCATCCATCCATCCATCCATCCATGCATCCATCCATCCATCCATCCATCCATCCATCCATCCATCCATCCATCCATCCATCCATCCATCCATCCTTCCGCCCGCCCGCCCGCCCGCCCGCTTATCCGGGGTCGGGTCGCGGGGGTAGCAGCTTCAGAAGGGAGGTCCAGACTTTCCTCTCCCCAGCCACTTCTTCCAGCTCCTCTGGAGGAATCCCAAGGCGTTCCCAGGCCAGCCGAGAGACATAGTCCCTCCAGCGTGTCCTGGGTCTTCCCCAGGGCCTCCTCCCGGTAGGACGTGCCCGGATGCTCACCAGGAAGGCGTCCTACCAGATGCCCGAGCCACCTCAACTGGCTCCTCTCGATGTGAAGGAGCAGCGGCTCTACTCTGAGTCCCTCCCGGATGACCGAGCTTCTCACCCTATCTCTAAGGGAGAGCCCAGACACCCTACGGAGAAAACCCATTTCTGCCACTTGTATCCACAATCTCGTTCTTTCGGTCATGACCCAAAGCTCAAGACCATGGCTGAGGGTGGGAACGTAGATCGACTGGTAGATCGAGAGCTTCGCTTTTTGACTAAGCTCTCTCTTCACCATGGCAGACTGGTACAGCGCTCGCTTGACGGCAGACGCTGCGCCAATCCACCTGTCCTCATTCGTGAACAAGATCCTGAGGTACTTGAACTCCTCCACTTGGGGCAGGAACCCCCCCGACCCAGAGAAGGCACTCTACCCTTTTCTGGCTCAAGACCATGGCCTCGGATTTGGAGGCACTGATCGCCATCCCAGCCGCTTCACACTTGGCTGCGAACCGCTCCAGCGAGAGCTGCAGATCACGACCTGATGAAGCCAAAAGGACCACATCATCTGCAAAAAGCAGAGATGCAATCCTAAGGCCACCAAAGCGGATCCCCTCAACACCTTGGCTGCGCCAAGAAATTCTGTCCATAAAAGTAATGAACAGAATCGGTGACAAAGGTCAGCCCTGGCGGAGTCCAATTCTCACCGGAAACGAGCCCGACTTACTGCCGGCAATGCGGAACAGACTCTGACATCGGTCATATAGGGACCTGACAGCCCGTATCAAGGTGCCCGGTACCCCATACTCCCGGAGAACTCCCCACAGGGCTCCCTCAGGGACACAGTCGAACGCCTTCTCCAAGTCCACAAAACACATGTAGACCACATGTTGGGCGAACTCCCATGCACCCTCCAGGACCCTGCTGAGGGTGTAGAGCTGGTCCAGTGTTCCACGACCAGGACGAAAAACATACTGCTCTTTCTGAATCCGAGGTTCAACAACCCGACGGGCCCTCCTCTCCAGAACCCCCGAATAGACCTTGCCAGGAAGGCCTAAGAGTGTGACCCCCCTGTAACTGGAGCACACCCTCCTGTCCCCCTTTTTGAACAGGGGGACCACCACCCCAGTCTGCCAATCCAGGGGAACTGCCCTGGATTGTTGGTTGGGTTCTCCAGAGATTGGAGAACCCAACCCAGAGTCCCCAGGCTCAGCTTCCACATGTCGGTGGGATTGAGGAGGTCTTCGAAGTACTCTGCCCAGCGCCTCACAACATCCCGAGTTGAGGTCAACAGCACACCATCCCCACTGTAAACAGTGTTGGTGCTGTACTGAGACGCCGGATGGTGGACCAGAATCGCCTCGAAGCCGTACGGAAGTCTTTCTCCTTGGCCTCTCCAAACTCCTCCCACGCCTGAAGTTTTGCCTCAGCAACCACTCGACCCGCATGCCGCTTCGCCGGCCAGTACACATCAGCTGCTTCTGAAGACCCACAGGCCATAAAGACCCGATAGAACTCCTTCTTCAGCCTGACAGCTTCCCTCACCGAAGGTGTCCACCAACGGGTTTGAGGGTTGCCGCCGTGACAGGCACTGACAACCTTGCGGCCACAGCTCCGATAGGCCGCCTCTACAATGGAGGCACGGAACATGGTCCACTCAGACTCCATGTCCCCCTCCTCCCGCGGGACGTGTTCGAAGTTCTGCCGGAGATGGGAGTTAAAGCTCCGTCTCACAGGGGATTCCGCCAGACATTCCCAGCAGACCCTCACAACATGTTTGGGCCTGCCAGGTCTGACCGGTATCATTCCTCACCAGTGGAGTCAACTCACCACCAGGTAGTGGTCAGTGGACAGCTCCGCACCTCTCTTCACCTGAGTGTCCAAGACATATGGCTGCAGATCTGATGAAATAATGACAAAGTCAATCATCGAACCACGGCCAAGGGTGTCCTGGTGCCAAGTGCACATATGGACACCCTTATGCTTGAACATGGTGTTCGTTATGGACAATCCATGACGAGCGCAGAAGTCCAACAACAGAACACCACTCGAGTTCAGATCAGGGGGGCCGTTCCTCTCAACCAGGCCCCTCCAGGCCTCACTGTCATTGCCCACGTGAGCGTTGAAGTCCCCCAGCAGAACAAGGGAGTCCCCAGGGGGAGCACTCTCCAGTCCCTCTAGGGACTCCAAAAAGGGTGGGTAATCTTAGCTGCCGTTCGGCCCGTAAGCACAAACGACAGTCAGGACCCGTCCCCCCACCCGTAGGCGGAGGGAGGCTACGCTCTCATTCACCGGGGTAAACCTCAACGTACAGGCGCCGAGATGGGGACCAACAAGTATGCCCACGCCTGCTCGACGCCTCTCACCCTGGGCAACTCCAGAGTGGAAGTATGTCCAGCCCCTCTCAAGGAGACTGGTTCCAGAACCAGAGCCATGTGCTGAGGTGAGACTGACTATTTCTAGCCAGGCCCTCTCAACCTCTCACACTAGCTCTGGGTCCTTCCACACCAGAGAGGTGACATTCCATGTCCCAAGAGCTAGCTTCCGCAACCGAGGATCGGACCGCCTGGGTCCCCTCCCTCGGCCGCCAAAACAAATATCTTTGATATTTAAAAATTTTAATTGAGTCTCACCATTTTTTAGTAAACACCAACATTCTTTACTTTTTCTACAACTTTGCTTCCATTGTCCATCATTAGCACATTTATATCCAATAATCCTACAAAGTGCCGCATTTTCTTCTACCAGTGGTATTTCTCAAGGTTACCAGAGATTTATTCTTCTTTGTTTGTCTGAGACTGAGTCACACAGGTGTTTCAGGTCTATAAAAAAAAAAGCTTCCTAAATAGCTAAATAGCTAAAAAAGCTATTTAGCTATTTAGAAATAGCTAAATAGCTAAATATTTAGCTATTTAGCTAGATAGCTAAATAGCTTCCTATTTAGCTGTCTCCTTGATACTGAGCTTCTTGGTATTTACTTACTTGTTTTCATTTCCTCTTAGTCTTGTCTATTAATTTTCCTTTTTGGATTTCACACTAACTGACGGTTTGTAGTGTTTTTTGTATTAGAGCTAGATTATATTTTTTTCAGTTCCCAGCCAAGATTTCATCAGTGCAGTGTTAAACTGTTAATGGGCTTTGAATGGAAGGAACTCCTGAGTCAGTCCTCAAAGGAAAGCTAAGATGCTTACTGAAGATGGCCATTTGATCGAAGCTTTCTGACGGCAACCAGCTGTCTCAGTTGCT
This sequence comes from Gambusia affinis, assembly GCF_019740435.1. Lineage (NCBI taxonomy): Eukaryota > Metazoa > Chordata > Actinopteri > Cyprinodontiformes > Poeciliidae > Gambusia > Gambusia affinis. The sequence goes on along the minus strand of NC_057875.1, from coordinate 29,897,016 downwards.
GTGGTAACCCCTGTAAGAACTGCAAAACGCCAGAGCAATCGGGTTTCTGTGGTAACTGCTGACTTCTGCTATTTTTGTCCCTTTAGCGCTCGTAGAGCTGAAGGTTAAGTAGCCAAAAACTTGGATGTTGATGGGAGGTTTTTGGTAAAACCCTGTCTTTTATGTATTTTCAACATCTTTCTTTAATCATAATCTGATACAATGACTTGTCATTTTTATCAGCATGAGGGTTTTAGTCTGTTGCCGATTCAAACTCTGTTTTTCCCCTTTATTTGCTTACAGTTATTAATATTTTAATATTGATTCATTTGAACATACACTTCTTTTTTGAAGGGGTGTTGATTATGCAACATAAAATTTTAATTAAGAAAGATAAATTTAGATTTAGGCTACATAAGTTTCAAAGTCTACAACATCCACTATTAAATACCAGTCAACTGAACAGACACTTGTACATCTTTTTTGGATTTTTGTTGTTAAACTTTGACTCCTAAGTTTTGACTCCTGTGCTGGACTGCCCACCCCAGCACCTATAGCAGGGGTGAGCAGTCCTGCTCCTGGAGGGCCGGTGTCCTGCAACTCTTAGATGCCTCCCTGGTCCAACACACCTGAATCTCCTCCTCAGTGCAGTCAGGTTCTCCAGAGTCCTGCTAATGACCTCATGATTTGACTCAGGTGTGTTGAAGTAGAGAAACATCTAAAAGTTGCAGGAGACCGGCCCTCCAGGACCAGGAGTGCCCACCCTAACACCCTGACATAAAGGAACAGTCCAGAGACCAACCTTCACACCTGCCACGAACTGTATACTGGTAGTAGTGGTAGTATCATAATGTGGGTCTATTTCTGAAGCATTCAAATCCATAGTGAAATGGTTAAAAGTTTGACACTATTTCCTACTGGATAGTGATCCCGAAAACACATCAGTACTGGTTATAGAATAGATAACGGCAGTATCTGTCTGAAAACCTTTCTGTTCATGAGAAATTGTTACCTACTCAGCAAAGCAAGTAGTTCCTGTTTGTTTGAGCAGTAAGCTTTAGATTAACTCATTAATCCAAAAGTTGCATTTCTACTTCCGACACTAGAAAAAAAAGGTGTGTGTATCTTTTCTATTGTGTGTATGCAAAGATCTTGATTCAAGTGTAAGCAATAAGGTGTATTTACCGCCGGTTCCATGCCAGAGCATGTCTTTCACCCACCTCCTATAGTTAATTCTGAGTTGTCTAACCCTGTGATTGTTTGTTTAAGCTGATGAGTGCCTGTGAGGACAAAGGTCTCAGTGATTCTGTAACCCTGCCTCAGTGGTCCAAACAGATCTGAATCGGTCTGTAAATTTGTGTCTGGTCTGAGGACTAAGAAAAAAAAAAGTATTTATTGAAATTTTGGTTACAAGATGAATCTTCTGTAGGCGTGAAATCTAAAACACATTATCCTGTCCCCCTTTAGAGGTGTTTGTAGGTTGTCATGGTTACCTCCACAGGAGGGTCGACTAAGATGCACCCCACCCCTGCCCTGCTTCATTAAAATCCACGTTATTGATTGGCCAGACGGGCAGCTACACGCCACCCCCCGCTGTATGGTTTTTGTGGGGTTACCGGGGGATAGAGCGGGACAGAACCAGCAGCTTCCACTTGAATGGGCCTCCTTTCTCACACACACACACACACACATGCAGCGGCCCAGCTCGGAAAAGCCAAGATACACCAGGCTGGGGGCTCCCGCTAACAAACATGTCCTCTGAATGCCTGGCTAGCTGCTGTCTAGACGGTTCTCCATAGTGGAATGGAGGGTAAGTGATGTGGCTAAATTTGGTCTGCAGCTGGCACACTGTGTATAGTGGGGAATTCTCAAGCGCTTCTGTTTGTGATGTTCACCCTTCAAATGGCCTTTTCATGCTGTACAGCAGGTGCTTCTGTACATTGAGCATTGATATTCATGAAGGCCTGCTGAATGACTGTGTTTCTGTGGCTGAGCTTAGTGCCCCTGTGTGTGAGGAATACACCAGCTGTTGCAGATATCTCTGTTTACATTGCGGCTTGTTGAGCAGGCCAAGAATAAACCTTGTATTTATCTGCTGTTGCCGTGTAATTAGATGTTTTCCTTTGTTCTCTGTGGTCACAGGTAATAATTACAAATAGGAACTATTGTGACTTAAACAACCTATAGCTTCCTCTGATAAAAAAAATGTAAATAGATTGATAAACTAATCAATTAATTGATTTAAGATAATAAAGTTATGTTATTTAGTTGTCAAAAACAGCAGATGTATTTTGTTTTTCAATAAAACGAAATATGTAATCTTACTTTATTAGATAGGTGATGGATAGATCAACATATTGGATGGTACTTTCATATAACAAAAATAAAATTCTAGTCTTTATCTATGTTTAAATGAGCAAAATTCCTCCATCTCACTGAAATGTATGAGGGTTAAATAATCCAAATGTAGGGTTGAGGTTGATATGGACACAAATGAATTAATCCAATCATGACTAAGGATTTTGTGTGTATAATCCTGCTGGAGTCATTGCTTTGTAGAACCACTTTTTACTGTAATTAGATCTATAAATTTGGGATATGTCTCCATCAGCTTTTCACAATGAGACACGGAATGTGGCCAGTAGCTCTTAGTGAAAACAGCTCAAGTTTAGCCAGACTTGGATGGAGAGCTTGTTAGAGCATCAATGTTCCAGTAGCACAACAAGTTGATGTTGCAAGACACTTTCAGGGAGGATTACAAAGCCTTTTCACCATCTCTGTGTGCTTTGTGAAGCCCCTGTACCAGTCCAATATCAGTTGACTTGTAGAAGGGTAGACCTTTATTTCTGCTCTAGTGTTCGATCACCAACTGTCTCTGTTTTCACCTTAAACCTGGGGGATGTTAGTAACAGACACTGCTTATCACGCCTATCAGAAGCACATTATATTGCGTCATAAACACACAAAGACAGATCATTGGACTTCAGCTAAATAGGTTTTTTGCAGTAGAAGTTACAGGAACAGCCAGAGGCACCCCAGAGCAGGGATTGTCTCTGAGGGTTTATGACTGAACTACTTCTTCTTCTTCTTGGATTTACTGGTAGTTGGCAACAAACTTTTAGTAGAATTATCGCCACTTACTGGAATGGAGTGTGGTTCGTGATGCTCTCTCTCTCTCCCTCTCTCTCTCTACATATATATATATATATATATATATATATATATATATATATATATATATATTCACATACACACACACACATACATGCATAACTTTGTATTCTATCCATCTATATCATGCACCCATTCACAAACACACATACTATCATCAGATTCTATGAAATAATTTAGTTTTCTTTAAAAATTGAAATAACTATTTGTACCTGTTTCCTCCCCAAATTCTTCCTCAAAATATCTAATAAATTAATCTTTTCCTTTATACATTCAAACTCTCTCCTCATACATCTTCTCTCTCTTTCATATTTATGACATTCTAATATAACATGTTCTATTGTTTCATATTTTCCACGGTGATCACATTTTCCAGTATTATGCTTTTGAATTTTAAAGTGTATTAAGTCCTGTATACCCAAATCTTAACCTTGTCATCACTCTTTCCTCCTTTCTATTTCATCTTCCATTTCTTCTTTCTCCTATCTTCTGAATTTTCTTCATCCCACATTTTTTTTTGCAATTTTCAGTTTTTCTTTAACAATACTCTTTCCCTCAGATTTGCTTGTTTTAACTGTAAAACTAATATTATTGTGAATTGCCCTTTTTGCCATTTTATCTCGTTTCCTCCAATATGTGCTGGAACACAAATATAACTATCAAACCCAAATTTTGTATTCTGAATAATGTATGAAATTTTTCTAATAAAATGTCTGTCCTACTGTCTGATTGATTATATTTAAACTTAGTAATGCAGAGCTTGAATCTGAACATATTATTTTTTTGATGGTTTTAGCCATTCATTGTAAAGCTAATAATATTGCCAACATTTCTCCTGTGTATACTGATAATCCGTTTGTAATTTATTTTCCTATTTTTACATTGAATTCTGGTACAAAAGCTATTCCTATTTATCCATTTAGTTTTGATGCATCTGTATAAATTTGAATATATTGATAATAATTGTTTAAATGTAGCTGTACTGAATAACTATCTACGATGTGACTAAATTCCAGTGTGTTTTTGTTTTCAAAAACAATCTAAACAGAAGATAGCACATTAAACATAAAGCAATCCTGGTGGTGGTGATAAGCTGATATATTAAGCAGATAAAATATTTTCATCTGATGTAAATTGTCATTGATTCATCAGAGTGTCTTAGGACTAGTATGGTCACAGGTTATGGTCACATAGCTGGTTAAATGTGTGTCTTTTATCATTCTCTTCAGACCAGCAGTTTGCCGTCTGTAGCGTCTTGTGGAAAGGTCACTTCTCCCGCTGATTCTGCTGACATTTAGTCCTGAATCTGTCTGATGCGCTCTGTCTTTAAATTTATCATGTTATCCTCCTTTCTAACCAACATGAAAGCCAACAGGCAGGTGCAGGGAGAGCGCAATTGATGTGCACCCCCTCACATACAGTTCAGTGCAACAGCTATACTCCTAGCTTATTCTGTCTTTGCTGTTACTGGTGTATTAAAAAACGTACATAAAATAAACACAACCTGATCCTGGAGGGGGGGCAATAAATCCTGGTGGCCCACCAGGCTAATATTGCACTGGAGGAAACCCTGTAGTTCTTTGGCTGTAACAAGATCTCGTCATACAAGATCATGCGATATTAAAGTATCATATTAAGTCTCGTTGAGATAAATGCTATCTTGTTCCACTCGGAACTTTGAATGCAATAGAGTGAAAGGCAAGAAAATGGGCAAGTACTCCAAGTTGTTTAGATACAAAAAGAGTACGAGAGTAAGGGTACGTTAGGCTACACTGCAATCACAACTCATTCTATCAGTAGCAACTGCAAAACGTCTCTCACAGCAAACCAAGCGTAGTGAGAGAACTGTCCTAAGGTCTGAAGACATGAAAATAAATCAGAACATAAAGCTTTTTTTTGTTAAATTTGTGGCAAAATCTGTAAAAATGTAGAATAAAGACTTTTTTGAAGTATAAATGTAATCTTGAAAGTAATAAAATCTTGTCTCATTATTGTGAAATCAGCATTGTGTCTCACCTGAGTTCAGGCATCTTTACACCTCTATTAGTTTTAGATGCATATGTTAGGATTATTGGTAGATTTTAAAGAAAGCATTTTGATAGGATTTATCAAAATGCCTTTGGAGCATGGAGTCTGTATGGTCGAGTCTCAATCAGGCTGCTGAGTTTTACTCCATTCTTCCTTGGAAAACTGTTCAAGGTATATCAAGTGTTCTCTATCAGATTCGTTTCCATCTGCAAATGACCTACAGCCTCAGGAAACCATTTTTATTCACAAAACCTTGTTTTCTCTTTCATGAATAATTTGCAACAGCGATAAAACAGATAAAAGATGTCCTAACATGTTTTTAGATAATTACCTAATTACGGTAAAACAAATATTTGTGTTGCCCAAATGTGACAAATATTTTTGTTTCGAAATCTGCAGGCGCTTTTGTAAACAGTGACAACAGAAATTAAGACATAAAAGTCGAGGTTTAACATGAGCAACCCGGTAAATTTGTATTTACTGGGTTGAATGATTATTTTATATAGAAACACTAACACATGTTCAATTCAAAACAAGACATGTTGAAAAATGCATTTTGTTCTCCAACTTTACTGATAAATCTGAGCTATTGAAGTCTTTAAACCTTTGGGATTGTGACTTGAAAAATGTTGCACTGAAAAAGATGAAGAGCAGAAATGCTATCATGTTTTCAAAGCTGTTAATAAATGAAATATGCATACATATAGCTTGTTCTGTTCCCTGTTCTGTGGGTAATTATGGTTCATAGGGCGACTTAATTAGAAATCATTCGTCAGGCAGACAGCAGCGTCCTCTTCTAATTCAGACCAGTGGCAGCTGTGATGAGGGTTTTACTGCAAGCCTCTCAGAAAGGTCTTCTCTGTAGGAGTGAGAGGCTCCACTTCACTACTCTGAATAGCTATCCAGCTGCACTTAATTTATGCACGTTTGTCTGTGTTTGCATAAGGCCGGGCTATCTGAGTGCCGTCTCCTCTCATTCTCAAGACTTAATAAGGAGGCAACATGACCTTAAATCCTCACCCAGATGTACCAGATTAGAGGGATAAAGTATTAAGAGTTATCATTCTGTATTAAAGTTAATGTGATTTAAAAAAAAAAACATTACATTTTTAAATCTCAACAACACTAATGGATAGCTCTACATTTACCAGTATTATAGTCCCATGAATGGAGAGTGTAGCAGGGAAAAAAAAGATTATTTTAGTAATTTTACAGTAAATTTAAGCATTTATTTTTGTACCTTGCTTAAGGTCCATAAGGTAAAACTGAGATTTAAATACCTTGACTGTATTTAGAGACAATATCTTCATCACAGTGTCAGTGTGTTTAATATTCACATCACAATTATTTAGAGTGCAACAATTGTTGGCTAATACAGTCAGTGCCTCCAGGATTTTGTCATTTTAATTTAATTTTTAATTTTTTTTTTTGCTAAGTCATTTTTTTGGTAATGACTCCAGAAATATTACAATATTTTTTCCTCATTAATTCTCTTTCAATCCCTTGGGATACAATACGATACAATGACTATAACTTGACTTCAGGTAAGGCTGAGGCAGCAGAGTATGTAGTGGAAGTTAGAATTACTGCCACCTACAGGTGGGAGTTAGCAGTCACTTAAAGCTAACGTTTCTCACCTTTTTTTCTGAAAATATGCAATAAACTCACAATTATGCATTAGCGCAAAAAATTTGGTGATCCAGAGGGATTATGTATTCCAGGTGCTGTGAATGTTAATTTTTAATGCTAATGTTATATTTGGCTAGTTGGATGTCAGGCAGCAGATCACACCAGACACTGACATTAAAATGCATAAGGTCAGAGTGATGTAAGCACAGATGAGAGGAAAGAGAAATCATCACATATTACTACTAATATCTTCATTGCAATATTTTTTTTTTCACCATTTGTATTTTATAAATTTTTAGTTTGTGTACATCATAAACAAACTGCAACATGAGCGGAAGAGTGTTGGTTTATCAAAGCGTTAAATTCTAAAGTTTTTGGCTTGATAAACTTTTTTTTAAATTCCACGGGAAGATATGTTGTGTGGTGTTTTCAAAACAAAGTGACAAAAGAAATAGTATTTAAAACTCCTTTTCAGTCTTTTTAGGTACTTCTACAGCAAAGCTCCAGACACATAAATGCAGATCCGAAACTTTCCTATTAATGCACGTAAAATACAAGTTCAAAAAATAAAAACAGTTTTAAGAATAAAATTCTTGCATCAATAAAATCTGGTCAATTTAATCAGAGACTGTGCTTTTTTGACCACTCGGCATTTTACTGTTGTTAGAAAGCTGATGACAGCTGGCACTTTTAAAGAGACAGAGCATGTTTAAGATTCACACACAACAAGCCTTATCAGACACTATGGGGACTAACTTCAATTCAGTTTTACTTCTATAGCGCCAATTCACAACAAATGTCATCTCAAGTCATTTCAATTTAATTACAGGTTCTAGTTCTCAAACAGTACTTGAAGCTCAATTCTTATTTCAAATTAGTTAAAAAAGTTTCTATCTAAGGAAGCCCAGCTCTTTCAAAGTTACACATTTTTACATTGTAATTGAGAACTAAGGCTTTTCATGCTTTCTCTATGTCTGAGCCTCAGCGATACTACCTCGCTGTCGTTACTTTGTAATTTGTCACTGCTTAAATGTTTAAGGAATTATCTAGGAAGAAGTTATAAAAGAAAATTTTTTTCTCTGTGGATAAAGAGACATCCAGCAGTTTGGAAAGTCAAATGAAAGCCCTTATAAGATTAATTAAACTGTGTAAATGGAACAAAGAAATGTTCTCTTCCGAACATTATACAGTTGGATAATATATGGTGGTATGTGGACAAGTTACCTGCAGCTTGTTTTCTCTTCCTCCTGGTCAGGTTTGTATGGCTCGTTATGGTGGAATGGTGCCTCCGTTTTTCACTCTTATTGCTTCCATCCTTAGTGATATTCCAAACAATACAACAAAAGGTTGCGGGAAAGTAAAAGGTCCCCTGACACTGCAAAACAGGACATTACCTGTCCAGATCATTACAAGAAAATTTATAAGAAACAGAAATATGAAATATAGCGGACTTAATTCAAACCTCAGACTGAAGAACTTTTGGCCTCCAAGTCACTAAAACTTAAACTCTTTTAAATCCCAGATCTCTCTGTGCTAAAGCTCTATTCATTAATGATTTCATCACTGAACATAATATAGATGTTATGTTTCTGACAGAAACATGGTTGAATGACAATAATGAACTGATTGTACTAATTGAATCTGCGCCTCTTAACTACAATTTCTTAAGTGAGAATAGAAAACATATAAAAGGAGGAGGCGTGGCTTCAATATTTAAGAATACTGTAAATAGAAGTAAAATCTCTTTGGGTCACTTCACCTCTTTTGACTATCTTGGAATTGAGATTAAAGGCCTCAAACAAACTTTAACACTAACTTTATACAAAACTCCAACATATGTGGAAAATTTCTTTTCTGAGTTGAATGAGCTTCTATCTCTCATATGTATTGATTATGATTGTTTAATAATTGCTGGTGATTTCAACATTCATGATGACAACCCCCGGACAGAAGGGCTAAAAAGCTCTCAAAAAATCAGAGGATTAATCTGCACATCCACTATAAAGTCAGTACTAACACTGTGCCCAAACAAAACAAATACAGGAAAAATGACCCAATTTCAACTACTTAATTATAAAACCCTAGAGGAAATTATAAGTCAACTCAGCTCCAGTTCCTGCTGTCTGGATGTTCTACCCTCACATTTCTTTAAGAAAGTTCTGCCTGTTGTTGCTACTGATCTGATCCAAATAGTAACTCATCGCTCTCATCAGGCGTTTTCCCCCAGGCCTTGAAAACAGCAGTAATCAAACCACTTATAAAAAAGAACAATCTAGACAAATCACTACTGCAGAATTACAGGCCGACCTCTGACCTCTGACCTCCCATTCATCAGTAAATTTACTGAAAAAGCTTCAACAGTTAAATAGCTTCCGAACTAAACCAACCGCTGTTACTCCTTCCTTCCATTTAACTGGTTTCCATGGTTACCACAGCACAGAAGCTGCCCTCGTAAAAGTGTTCAATGATATCCATGTAAAGATGGACTATGTGAGAACCACAGTGCTGGTTCTGTTGGACCTCAGTGTTGACCATGACATATTACTGAATGGACTGGAGAGTTGGGTCGGACTCTCCGGTCCAGTGCTTAACTGGTCTGAATATTACATAAAGAACAGGGATTTCTTTGTTTCAATTGGAAACGTCTCATCAAAGAGCTCAAAGGTCACATGTGGGGTACCCCAAGGTTCAATCTTAGGACCTTTCTTATTCAATATTTATATGCTCCCACTAGCTCAGGTTATAACAAGAAATAATATTAGCTACCATAACTATGCAGATGACACACAGCTCTACATTACGATGTCACCAGGTGACTCCATCCAATCACTGAACAGATACTTAGAACAGATCAATGTGTGGATGTGCCAAAACATTCTCCAGCTGAACAAAAACAAAACTGAAGTTTTGGACCTAAAGAGGAACGATCTAGAGTCAGTGCACAGCTTCAGTTACTACAACAAAAAATCAGTGATCAGCCCGAAACCTGGGAGTAGTGATGGACTCTGACCTGAACCTTCAGAGCCACAAAAAGACAGTTACAAAGTCGGCCTTCTATCACCTGAAGAGCATTTCCAGGATTAAAGGACTAATGTCTCAGCCAGATCTAGAGAAACTCATCCATGCCTTTATCTTCAGTCACATTGATTATTGCAACAGCGTCTTCACAGGTTTGTCCAACAAATCAATCAAACAGCTGCAGCTGATCCAGAATGCTGCTGCTGGAGTTCTCACTAAAACCAGGAAGATAGAGCACATAACACCAGTTTTAAAGTCTCTCCACTGGCTCCCTGTAGCTCAAAGAATAGACTTTAAAATATTGTTGTTAGTTTATAAATCACTGAATGGTTTAACACCACAATACATTAAAGATCTGCTGCTGTTGTATCAACCTTCCAGAACTCTCAGGTCTTCTGGTTCTGGGGATGCAGAGCAGAACCAGAACCAGAACCAAATGAGGAGAAGCAGCATTCAGCATCTATGCACCACAAATCTGGAACAAACTTCTAGAAAACTGTAAAACAGCTGAAACACTGACTTCCTTTAAATCTCAACTAAAAACCCACCTGGTTAGGATTTTATTTGAAACATAATCTATTACAAATTTAATGACGGAATCTGACTTAATGTTCTGTTTTGATTGTTGATTCTATGTTGCATTGTATTTTTGTGTTTGATTTGATGTAAAGCATTTTGAAATGCCTTGCTGCTGAAATGTGCTATACAAATAAAGTTTGATTGATTGATTGATTGATTGATTGATTGATTGATAAAATATGCCTTTATGGTCTAGTTGGAATTTGGTTCTTATGTAATTTCACATCTGAGCAGCAGGGCTCTCTGGGAAGCGCCATACACAACAGGAAAATTATATTCTGCATGATACATTTCCTGTGCTGGAGTTACAAATATTCTTGAATCTTGAGCCTTTTTGATGTTTCTCTGTAGACACAACCTACTATTTTTTTTTTTTCAAAGATTCTATAGAATTTGATCTTACAAACATGTTTTCTAAAGCAGGTCTCTGATGGCTGGAAGAGAGACTGTTTTATTAGGAAGAACTAACCCTTGTACCATCTTGTTTTTTGTGTTCTCTCTGTAGTAAGCATGTTTCTCAACACCTTGACTCCCAAGTTCTACGTGGCTCTGACAGGCACTTCATCCCTCATATCTGGACTCATATTGGTAAGCTGTGCTTGTCTTTAGATTTCACATGTCTGCACTAAAATAGGCATTCATGATAACTTTCATATGAAATATTTGAACTTATTAACAATTCAGACATGTAGGGATGCACTAGTAATAAAATATAGGACGTTATGGTTAATAATATTTACTGATAATGTATATATTATACACATAAATCGACACTTTGGAAAAACACCGCAGCCCTGAGCTGTATCACTGTAACTAGCTGCGATTCTTTTACGCAAAACTCCTTTGTGCGCAGAACTTTGTCAGTATTTTACTTATTTTGAACAAACACAACTTTGCAAGTTGCTTTGCTTTGAGACAAAGCTTTAAATCCCACCTCCGGCAGAACTTCAAACACGTCCCGGGAGAGGTGGGGGACATGGAGTCTGAGTGGACCGTGTTCCGTGCCTCCATTGTCAAAGCGGCTCATCTGAGCTGTGGCCGCAAGGTTATCAGTGCCTGTCGCGGCGGCAACCCTCGAACCCGTTGGTGGACACCTTCGGTGAGGGATGCTGTCAGGCTGAAGAAGGAGTCCTATCGGGTCTTTTTGGCCTGTGGGACTTCAGAAGCAGCTGATGTGTACTGGCCGGCGAAGCGGCATGCGGCTCGGTGGTTGCTGAGGCAAAAACTTGGGCGTGGGAGGAGTTTGGAGAGGCCATGGAGAATAACATCCGTACGGCTTCGAGGCGATTCTGGTCCACCATCCGGCATCTCGGGGGAAAGCAGTACAGCATCAACACTGTTTATAGTGGGGATGGTGTGCTGCTGACCTCAACTCGGGATGTTGTGGGCCGGTGGGCAGAATACTTCGAAGACCTCCTCAATCCCACCAACATGCTTTCTATTGTGGAAGCTGAGCCGGGGGACTTTGGGTTGGGCTCTCCAATCTCTGGAGTCGAGGTCGCCGAGGTGGTCAAAAAGCTCCTCGGTGGCAGGGCCCTGGGAGTGAATGAGATCCGCTCGGAGTTCCTTAAGGCTCTGGATGTTGTAGGGTTGTGTTGGCTAACGCGACTCTTCAATATTGCATGGACATTGGGGGCAGTTCCCCTGGATTGGCAGACTGGGGTGGTGGTCCCCCTGTTCAAAAAGGGGGACCGGAGGGTGTGCTCCAATTATAGGGGGGTCACACTCTTAAGCCTCCCTGTCAAGGTCTATTCGGGGGTTCTGGAGAGGAGGGCCCGTCGGATTGTTGAACCTCGGATTCAGGAAGAGCATAATGTTTTTCGTCCTGGTCGTGGAACACTGGACCAGCTCTACACCCTCAGCAGGGTCCTGGAGGGTGCATGGGAGTTCGCCCAACCAGTCTACATGTGTTTTGTGGACTTGGAGAAGGCGTTCGACCGTGTCCCTCGGGGAGCCCTGTGGGGAGTTCTCCAGGAGTATGGGGTACCAGGCCCTTTGATACAGGCTGTCAGGTCCCTGTATGACCGGTGTCAGAGTCTGTTCCACATTGCCGGCAGTAAGTCGGGCTTGTTTCCGGTGAGAGTTGGACTCCGCCAGGGCTGCCCTTTGTCACCGATTCTGTTCATTACTTTTATGGACAGAATTTCTAGGCGCAGCCAAGGTGTTGAGGGGATCCGTTTTGGTGTCTTTAGATTTCAAAAAGCAGAGGATTGCCTCTCTGCTTTTTGCGGATGATGTTGTCCATTTGGCTTCATCAGGTCGTGATCTGCAGCTCTCGCTGGAGCGGTTCGCAGCCCAGTGTGAAGCGGCTGGGATGGCGATCAGTGCCTCCAAATCCAATGCCATGGTCTTGAGCCGGAAAAGGTTAGAGTGCCTTCTCCGGGTCAGGGTGGGTGTCCTGCCCCAAGTGGAGGAGTTCAAGTATCTTGGTATCTTGTTCACGAATGGGGGAAGAAGGGAGCGGGAGATCGACAGACGGATTGGCGCAGCATCTGCCGTCAAGTGGGCGCTGTGCCAGTTGGTTGTGGTAAAGAGAGAGCTTAGTCAAAAAGTGAAGCTCTCACTCACTCAAATTTTATTTGTATAGCATATTTCAGCAACAAGGCATTTCAAAGTACTTTACATTAAATCAAACACAAAAACACAGATTTGCCGGTCGATCTACGCTCCCACCCTCATCTCTGGTCATGAACTTTGAGTCATGACCGAAAGAACGAGATCGCGGATACAAGTGGCTGGGGAGAGGGAAGTCTGGGCCTCCCTTCTGAAGCTGCCGACCCCGGATAAGCGGAAGAAGATGGATGGATGGATGGATGGAAGGACAACTTTGCAATTGCCGTGTTTCCACTTAATTAGAAACACAATTAAAATCACACAAATATGTGTATTCACGTGATAAATCATAAAAAAAAACATCTTGTGGCATCATTCTCCAACTACTTCCTGTCATGGTCTGTCCAGTTGTTGATCATGTGACTTGCTTGTGATGAGAAAAAAGTGTTTCCATGTCAGTTTTCCAAAATAAGTAAATTTTAATACACCAATAAAGTTCCAAATCATTTTTTATCAAAATATGAGTTTTGATAAAAGTCCATATAAATGCATTTCTTATGCATTTATATGGTAATTGGAAAAGCAGGTAGTATCATCTAACAAAAGACTAGACAATGACCACATGAGCAACTTCTGCTTGTTCCCCTCCAGAAACAAAGAGCAGCAAGATAGAAATCAATATCTGCTGTTAATATCTGCCAATACTGATATAGATGCCAATATGTCGCTCATCCCTACAGCAGAGTACTTTCATACAAATCAGGCTTTTTTTTTGCTGATTTGATATTTTAAAGTTTCTGACTAGTCATTTATCAGCATGGATAAAAGCTGAAAATCGCCACATTTCAGTCACCAAACCATTTCTTGGTGCATCTCTGCTAAAATGTCTGGGACTCCTACCACTTTCAGATTTTGCGTCACATTTCCTGGTGCATCAACTGAGAATAAAAGTCCTATTTTCAGTTTGATGACCGTATGATTTTTAACTCCCGCTGTCATTCATCTCTTTGTCGGGAAAGAATTTTTATTGGCTTCTTTGTACACTTTGTAAGCCAAAGGGGTGATTTGTTAGAATCACTTATTGGTTCAAAAGCCATAATAAGCTTCACTGACTGGAAGTCTTTTCTCTTGGTTGTTCTTCAGTGGAGCATATTGATGCTCGTCTGTTCACCCAACTACAATTCAACTTCTTTACTGCTGTACATTATGTACCCACAGATTTCTAGATTTCTCCCGTTTCCAGTCTTTTTACAGAGATGGCAAACTGTGCAGCAGTGTTTGATCTGTAGTCTAAAATAGTCTTTCTGTTAATTAACTCCCTCTTTCTTCCCTGCAGGCTTCCAGCCAGTTTGTGTAGGAGGCTTGGAAATGGTTTTGAGCTTGGCACATGCTCTGAAATAACTAAATGAAAACAGATTGGTTTTTTGTTAAGTCAATGGCACAGCAATTTGAGTTTGTGTTGCTCCTCTTGGTCATTTCAGTGTGTAAGTGGTTGTCAATTCAAAGTCTTAGTAAAAATTAAAGCATACACGTTTCATTTTAAAATTTTACATCCCCAATACTTACCAGGTTATAAAATAAATATGAAGTCCAATCTTAGCTGTACAGAAACCAAGAATTCTCATGGAGTGTCATTTATTAATAAACAAAGTCAAATGGATCTGTGGAAACCTGAAGGGAGAAGTGGGCGCTGCACCCGAAGAACTGATCTTCAGCACCTTTATAAAAAAAAAACCTTTATAAAAACTTTGTTTGGGTTGTTTACTGCTCTGGAACTTTCAGGAGAGCATTAACGTGCTGGAGGAAAGGTTGAGCAACCATTTCTGTTGTTGGCCATTGATTTTTTTATTCCGATGTAAAAATAATTATTCACAAATGAAAAACATTCAAGAGCATCACTAGCTGCATTTCCGTTCATCCTAAAATTGTGCAAATTGAAATTATGAAAATAAATTAGCTGAATGGAAACACTGCAATTTTGAAAAAAGTTGATAAAACGTTTATCTGCTAGGATGCAGTGCAGCTCTCACAGCATCACATTTCATTCTTAACGGAAATATCAAAATTGTGAAAATGTGTTTTTCCAACATTCACAGAATATCGACCAAGATTTGCGCACACGAAGCTACTGTCAAGATTCTGACATTTATATTGTTAGCACAAGCATTTCATAGACTAAGCATTTCTTCTTATGGATGGGGGATAATAATTTTGGATTAAGCTCCTCTGAACACCATGGGAGCATAAGAGCCAAATGTGAGTTCTCTAAAAACTAAAAAACCAAAATGATGCCATCCCAAACACATCAGCTAATCTACAATAAAAGGACCGAAAAAGAAAATCAAAGACAAAAATTTCTCCTCAGTGATGTGAAAGACAAATAAAGTCACGCTGAAAACAACAAGCTACTGCTGCTAAGTACACCCATAGAGTCATGGGGTATACTTTTTTTCTCATGCCACATTTTCATTGTAAGTTTGTTTTTTTTGACAACCTACATTTCGAAAAATCTTTCTATCTCAACAATATAAATAAAAATTTTCTGAGTAATGTTCCGACACCTTGTTGGCATAGATAGAGGGACCTTGTTCCCTCTATGCCACATTTGTGGTATGGAGGTGAAGCGATGTCCAACTTGATACATTTGTGTTTACTTTCTTTCATCCTCACATATTTACACATATTTTTTTTTCAATTTAGGGATCTAAAACCTCACCACTGCTTTGAAAACTGCATTATTAATCAGACTGCACTTTAGATGTAATGATGTAGAGATGTGTATCTTTCAGTGACTTCAGATTCAATTTAAATTTTTAGAACTAGAATTTGATTCTGAAACCAATTTTTCTACTCAAACCATCGAGAGGTTCTGTTTAAATTATGTAACTGACAAGAGCAATAAACAGTGTAAACAAAAACAATTATACATGGTTCCATTCTGTATCAAATTTCATCATTTTATATTTAAACAAAAATATATTTGTGCATAAAATTTTGGAACTTAAATTAGGTTAGCAAAGCTGGCCTGGCCTTTTCTTGAAAAACACACACACACACACACACACACACACATATATATATATATATATATATATATATATATATATATATATATATATGCGACAGACTGGCGACCTGTCCAGGGTGTACCCCGCCTCTCGCCCGGGACGCAGCTGGAGATAGGCACCAGCAACCCTCCCGACCCCATTTAGGGAAGAAGGGTGTAAAGAAAATGGATGGATGGATGGATATATATATATATATATATATATATAAATTGTGTGTTTGTGTATGAACCCAGCATGCCACTTGGGTTCATGTGTCAGGCCGTGTTAATGAAGCTTGTTAGTTTGCAGCAACAACGCTGTGTAAAGAAAAGACTTTCTCATGGTTGGTAAAGTTGTTTAGCTCATGATGTGTTTTATCACCTAGCTCCTTGATTTTATTCCTATTTGCTTGGTTAGTGCTATGAAACTACTTGTACTGCTTTCAGTTTCTCTCATGCTAGTTTTATATTGTAAGTCCAATTTTATGATTTTGCACATTTTTCAATTTGATGGAAATGACTGTTTAATTCTGAGTTCAATAAAGCGTTCTATCATCTGTGCTTCCTTTCTCAGATCTTTGAGTGGTGGTATTTCAGGAAATATGGGACTTCCTTCATAGAGCAAGTGTCTGTGAGCCACTTGCGCCCCCTGCTGGGTGGAGTGGATAGCAGTTCTCCCAGCAGCTCTAACACAAGCAACGGAGACGCTGACTCCAATCGGCAAAGTGTGTCTGGTAAGAAGTGGCTGAGCTTCTTGTCAGAGTCCAAACACTTGGCAAAGAAGTGATGACTAAATGTGGTGGTCACACAATCCCATCATGCTTTACTTCTTCAATGTCTTCTTCTTGGCACATTGATGCTTCGAATTCAGAGCATTTCAAAATACAGGAGTCTTTTTTAGCTAACATTGCTCCAAGTATTTTTGAAAGACTTAGAATCTCAACTCTTTGGTAAAGTTACCAGTTATAACTTTAGTTTTATCAGAGCATTTATTAGTAATCTTAAGTCACATTTTAGTGTTGACAATGATTTTGGGTTATGTTTTAGTAGAGACTGAAAGATCAGAACAGAAATTGCATTTATTAATCTAACTTGGACTAACTTGTTTTGAGTTCCTTGTTTTGGTGTGTAAATCAGAAAACACCACCAAAGACCTTAGAAAGTCCAACTGTTTTTTTTATTTAACTGATTTAAACTAAAGCAATAAAACACACTGGACTTGAACAAATACATTTAATGATCTTTTCTTAATGTAGGGTTTACAAACAATTTTTCTTATGTTTGCTCTTTCAAAAAAATAATTTTTTTCAGATTCATTTTAAACTAATTTTGGCTTTTAGTGGTGGAAATTCACTCTCAAGCAGGACAGTCACCCTAAACACTCCCCCATATCTGTAACGAAATGCATATTTATGTTAGAATGACCTAGTCAAAGTCCAATTGAAGGATTTTTAGCTAAATTTTCTACTCAGACACTCCCCAACCACCCTGGAGAAGGCTTTTAAAGAATGGTGACTCTCTGGAGAGATGGAGGTCTTCCTGGTGACTGAAATGACATTTAAGGCCAAGTTTCCTTCTGATTTGTACATTAGTGTATAGATGTATGTAGTTGTATAAATGGGTAAATGTCTCTCAAGTATAAAATTGACAGGTTGTTTTGACTAGAAAAACGGTCTAAACATTGTTTCAATGTCCAGGTGTGGGCCATAGATGTAGAGATGTAACCGTTTCCTAACTGGTTGGTGGTTGGAATGCGACTGCAGCTGGTTTGTGAACTTTTGCAAGGCACTGTACATCTGGGAACTCTGTTCTATTATTAGATCTTTTACGCTAAACTGAACAACTAATCAGAGTGATGTCAATATGACAGGGATGTGGTGACTGTGCTGCTTAATAGTGTGTTATTTGTCCTTTTGGTGTGAAGAAGTGAAGACACCGTGTCCACCTGTGTTTTTAAGCTAACAAAGGATTATAGGGTAGATGTGAAGAGCAGACTGAGCTACTCTGATTTGACTCTCCTGGTCTGTGTTGTTCTTTCTCTGGCTCTGCAGAATGTAAAGTTTGGAGAAATCCTCTAAATTTATTTCGTGGAGCTGAATATAATCGGTGAGTATGAGAAAAGACTCGTCTGTTCTGCTGCTGCTCTCACCTTTTCTAATTCTCTCATCTGTTTTTCTTTCATGTCTAATCAGTTTTCATCAGTTTTTGTCCCTGTTAGCTGTTGTTGTTCCTCCTGATTCCTCTTAACTCAGCTGCTGTTTTCTTTTTGCCATAGCGTGATTTTAATCCTGAAGTTTCAGCCAATCACACCTGGTTTCTCCTGTTGTGCCATATTTCCTCTGTCCAGTTATACATGGGTAACAGGTCGAGAGCCACTGACTTACTACGACATGAATCTGTCAGCACAGGACCATCAGACCTTCTTCACATGTGACTCAGACCACCTGCGACCAGCCGATGCCAGTAAGAAAATCCATAAAAATTACATATGATATGTGCCTTAAGCCTAATAAATAAGGGGTGTGTGTGTATATGTGTGTGTTCCTGCAGTCATGCAGAAGGCGTGGAGAGAAAGAAACCCACAGGCTCGCATCTCTGCAGCACACGAAGCACTGGAGCTAGAAGAGTGAGTTCTGCACTGACAACAACAATCCACAGTGTACCATTGTGTGTAGGAAAAATCTTATAATTATTATTATAAAAAATGCACTGGGAACACTGCACTTTGTATTTTACATCCATCTTGCTCTCAACATGAAATCAGACTGACATAAGTATTTTATCGGTAGGGATGTACAATATATCCCTTCTTATATACAGTAGATATATATATATATATATATATATATATATATATATATATATATATATATTACAAATACAACCCTAACCAGGTGGTTTTTCAGTCTAGATTTAAAGGAGGAGTTTGTTCCAAATTTATGGTGCATAGATGCTGAATGCTGCTTCTCCTTGTTTGGTTCTGGTTTTGGTTCTGGTTCTGGTCAGACCAGTGAGACATAACTTAATTTTTAATTTTCCCATAGTGTTCAGAAGAATATTAAAGTCCTTTTTCAGACTCCGTGTGTTGACTTGGCAAACATGAGAGCTGATGTGAGGTCGTGTTGGTTTTTAATCCTCTGGTGGCTTTTTGTCTCTTCTGTCCTCCCATAGCTGTGCTACAGCATACATCCTCCTGGCAGAGGAGGAAGCCACCACCATAATGGAGGCTGAGCGGTTATTTAAACAGGCGCTTAAAGCTGGAGAGGGCTGCTACCGCCGCAGCCAGCAGCTGCAGCACCACGGCACACAGTACGAAGCCCAGCACAGTGAGTAGCAGCCACTGAGTCAGCTCTTCACACCGCAGCTTTTAACGTTACCATGTATGTTAGCAGGATATTATGAGGTTGATCATCATTAAGTAGTGCATAATGCAGGGTGCTGTGGTGTGCATTGTGTTTTCTCACAGATCCCACTTTTTCTGTTTTTATTTCTTCAGTTTAACCATATTTATTAACCCAAAAATATATAACTTTGATGTGAATGAAAAAAACAACAACAAATCTTTATCCAAAGGTCTTCATTCACTAATATTCTGTTTCACAAATTTACCAAACTTTTGTGGTTCAACAGAACCGTGACTTTACAAAAGGTGTTTGTTGCTAAGCTAAGCATAAGCTAAGAATCTTGTTTGTTCGATAAAAGAAAATCTCCCTTTTAAAAATGCTTTGTCCTCAATAAGTAAACTCCTGTGCTTACTTCCAAAATGATCAGGACCTTTGATCAATTTTATTTCTTTCATATTCTTTCTAAAGTCAGATGAAATTCCACACAGATGGACTCTGTTTATCAGTCAGGTGATTTCTGAAGGCTCTTAGTTTTCCTTGGGGATTTTCAGGATAAACAGGGCTGAATCTAAATTTATGCTACACTTTTCAGATTTTTGTTTGTAAAACTTTTCAAAAACTTCTTTTTATTTTACATTTGCTTTCTTTGTGTTGGTCTCTCTCACAAAATGTTTGTTCATGTGTGATTATAATGACACACAAATATGAAAAAATGGAAAGGTTAGAAATTCCTTTTCTACAACATTCTCAATTATTTGTTTGCTGAATGTCTTGAGTTTGTGGTGATTTGGTTTCCGGTGTGTTTCCCAGGAAGAGACACCAATGTGTTGGTGTACATAAAGAGGCGGCTGGCCATGTGCTCCAGAAAGCTGGGCCGAACACGAGAAGCAGTCAAGATGATGAGAGATGTAAGTGCACAGTAAATTTTCTTTTACAAAAAATATCACTTATAATTTTCTGAGTTTCTATCTGATAGAATTACGTTGCTGTTGACACATCAATGTTTTTGCCTGTTTACTGTGCTGCCCCCTGCCTGATTTAACATGTAACAACAGTTGTGTGTTTTCCAGTTAATGAAGGAGTTCCCTCTCCTCAGTATGTTCAACATCCATGAGAATCTGCTGGAGTCACTACTGGAGCTCCAGAACTACGCCGATGTCCAGGCGGTTCTGGCCAAGTATGACGGTGAGTTCACAGACCTGTGACACACTTCCTAAGCACGCAAATCATTTCCTGTCCACAACATGCTTCATGTCCACTCAACATACTTTCTGCTCCTCCAGACCTGGTTAATGACAGCAGCTGCTCCTCAGCTCTTCTTCCATCTGAACTCTACAATCTGTTTTGTTTGGTAAATAACTAAAAACTATAAAATGTTTCCCTAAGAATAGCAGAATTTAACTTGACATTGAGGAACGTTTTCAGTGGAAACTCTTTGTTTCCTGAACCAACCAAAGACTCAAAGGTTCATTTCATCTTTTCCATTTAATGCTTCACTGCCTTGATGGCTTCAGTTTTCGAAACAGCTGCTGTTTAAGATTTAATCAAGTTAATTTAGCAGGAAAATGTGTTTTAAGCCATTAAACCTTAATGCAAGAGTTCAGCTGATGCACCTTGTGTCTGACTGGATTCCATTCAGCTCAGAGTGAAATGTCCTGACTGCACCATGACGTCATCAGGATGGAGCCTGAGCTAAAATGGAAACTGTAAAGTGTTTTACTCTCTACACCAGGGGTCACCAACCTTTTAGAGACTGGGAGCTTCTTCATGGGTACAGAGTAACATGAAGGGCTACTTGTTTGATACAAACATACATTTTCTTGGCTCAGCTTTCATAACAATAATACATATATGTATATATGATTACATACTGCCTGATCATTTTACTGTTAGGGACTACTGACAATAGTTATCAGTAATAATTCCTCATGGCAGATATGGTTAATTACTATTATGTGATCTGAAGTTTTTATTTCAGAGTTTTAAGTTTGATTCCCTTTTTATAGCTTTTCTGTCTGATTCTAAATTACCCACAAGTGACTGAGTCTGGATTGTTGCAGCTGTACAGCTGGACACACTGAGATTTTCCTTTAAATAAAAAAAGAAAAGAAAACTTACTGTATTTTTAATTATCCAACCCTCTTTACTATTAACAAAATTGTGGAGAGAACAAAACATCTTGTTTTGACACAAAAGCCTAAATCTTATTGGTCAGTTTGCTTTTTCTGTGAGCTAAAAATGATGAGTGGAGTTTGAACCTCCCGTTGTTCTAAAATCCCGCCTGAGTTTTTTACAGTGTGCGGTTCTGGCGGGTCGCCGGTTTATTAGCTTTTTTTGTGGTTTCGCAAACTTAAAAGCTTGACGGGTCACCTGTTGGCTGACACCAGCAGATGTCAAAAAAAAATATCTGACAGATCAGAAGGTACAAAACTATCACTGCACCTGACCTGCAAGAACACAACCACCTCTCCAACGCGCATCATGTGCGCGTCGCACAAAACCAGCACAAAACTAAACCACTAAAGCAGCACACTCTTTTTTTTTTAAGCACAAACGATGCTAAATAATAAAGACCTGGAAGCGAAGCCTCCCGGTAGATCCGCGGAAAGAGGAGGATGTTGATTCCCAGGTTCAGGTGGTGTCAGACGTCCAAAGGAGGAGAAGGTGAAGCAACAATGTTTGATTAATTGAGGAACGTTTCGACTAGATTCAATTGTTTAACCCACAGTCTTAGCGCGACGCTCAGGAACAGCTGCAGATGTCAGTTAACAGGTGACCCATCAGTTCAGGAAACGTCAAAGAAGCTCATAAACCGGCGGCCCGCCAGTACCGCACACGGTAAAAAGCTCCACTGGCATCCAAACCGCTCTCAGGACTACCGGAGGTTCAAACTCTGCTCATTCATTTTTAGCTTACAGAAAAAACGCCAAGCCGCCAAATAAACAAAAGCAAACTGACCAATAAGATTTGAGCTTTGACATGCCCTTTGACCCCCACAGACTCAGGCGTAAAAGATGTTTTGACACATAAGATCTCTTTTTCTCTCCACAATTTTGTTAATTGTAAAGATGTTATTAATTCAGTGTAAAAACATTAAATTAAATAATTTCTTTGGCAGTGCTCCCTAATGACAATGGCTATTTTTAGAACTTGCTCTGCGGGCGACTGACAGGCGACCAGGGGCCCACGGGCACCCTGTTGGTGACCCCTGCTGTAGAGCTTTGATGTGCCTCTTCATGGATGGAGCCCAGTCTACATCAGAGGGATTCCCTGACTGGTCCCTGACCTGCTGATGGTTCCCAATGCTAAGCTTCTGTGGAGTCTTTTAAATACAAATAACATATTGTTTATATTCAGCTTTTTAATAATTTATTGTGCAGAACTTAGTAAATTTATGTCTTGATAAATGCTATATGGGAAAGGTTTTATGTAATCTTAATATAACGATATGGAGTTACTTTTGAGATTGCATGTGACACAGTTATTTGTACCTCTGATAAATATGTGTTAAAAGCTTTAGAATAAATGCATCTTTTATTGCAGTAGCCTAAGTTCACTCTGAAAACACTTATGACATTAATTTTTCTCATAGTATTTAATCTTATGTATCATTTAAAGTGCTTGGAGTGACTGTTTGCAGCAGGTTTGGAGCGAACCTAAGCCCTGGCTTCTTATGTAAATTGATTCTCATCTCTTCTGTTTTCAGTAGGAGCTTTCTTCCTTCGAGCTGGATTCCTCCAGTAGAATTTCAGAAAAACATAAATGTGTTGAGTTTTCCTACAAAGTTTCTCCGCATTAATTTATCCACCAGGAGTAACGTAATAATGTTAACATTTCTCCACATGAGTGAACTCTCCTCTGAGCATTTTTCCCTTCACCGCCTCACTGGGCGACCACAACCGCCTCCGCCCGTCACTGCAACCTCATATTAACGCCAGCTCTTGCTTTTCTGCTTTTTGTCTCCCGGGCAGATATTAGCTTACCCAAATCTGCAACAATATGCTACACAGCTGCCTTGCTCAAAGCCAGGGCAGTATCGGACAAGTGAGTATCACTTTGCATCATCACTGCTCCAACTTCAGGACAAATCTAAAATAGAACAGCCTCTAGAACTAAACATCATTAAAATAAACAAACAGAATGAGGTAGCCGGTGTGTATGTGTGTGTGTGTGTGTGTGTGCGTGTATGCGTGTGTGTGTGTAGGTTCTCTCCAGAGGCAGCGTCCAGGCGGGGCCTGAGCACAGCAGAGATGAATGCAGTAGAAGCCATCCACAGAGCGGTGGAGTTCAACCCTCATGTCCCCAAAGTGAGTTGGAGTCTGGCTAAGCATGACTGAGAAGGGGGGGGGAATTATGTATTCACTGTTCAGTAAATTCATGGGTTTTATCTCTGATCTTCTTCCTCTTCATCAGTATCTGCTGGAGATGAAGAGTTTAATTCTTCCTCCAGAACACATCCTGAAGAGAGGCGACAGCGAAGCCATCGCCTACACCTTCTTCCACCTGCAGCATTGGAAACGGGTGGAGGGAGCACTCAACCTGCTGCACTGTACATGGGAGGGCAGTACGTACACACACACACACACACACACACACACACACACACACACACACACACACATACACATACAAGCCAGCCTTTTGAAATGAGGCGCAGCTGATCAAGCAATTTGACACAGACGCTCCTTGTTTTTGGGTTTTCTAGCATTCAGAATGATTCCATATCCTCTAGAGAAGGGTCACCTCTTCTACCCCTACCCCATCTGCACAGAGACGGCCGACAGAGAGCTGCTACCCAGTAAGAGACACACATGCATGTTTGCGTAGCTATTTTTGTTGGTCTTTCCTTTGACTTCCATTCATTTCTACAGCCTAAACCGTACCCTTATCCTAACCCTATCCTTTACATACCTAACCCTAACCCTATCCAGAACTCAATTCACACCTTAGTCCTAAATCTAACCCTTGACCCAAACACAGCGTTTCCCCTTGTGGGGACCAGGCCTCAGTCCCCACAGTGTAGTATGTGTCAGGACAATAGTCCCCACAAGGTGTTACAAACACACGCACACACACACACACACACACACACACACACACAGTCAAATTAAGTAGATTTCATCTGCAATGCAAAAGGACAAAATTTTACTAAGTGTTTTGGGTCTTGGTTCTAGTCCATGTTAGTACACTTGAAATAAAATAAACCTAACATACAATAAACTTTCAGCAAGAAATAGGAGCTTGTTTTAAGTCAATAATTCCTTACTATTGATGAAAAAGTTCCACTGGCAGATAGTTTCACTTTTCCCATGTTGTGCTAACATTGTGTCGTTGTGTGTGTGTCGTGTGGAAGCAGTGTTTCACGAGGTGTCGGTCTACCCCAAGAAGGAGTTGCCCTTCTTCATCCTCTTCACGGCGGGCCTCTGCTCCTTCACCGCCATGTTGGCTCTGCTCACACACCAGTTCCCTGAACTCATGGGAGTGTTTGCTAAGGCAGTGAGTATTCAGGCTTGAATGTTGTGACTTGTTCAGGTAGTTGGACATGTGGTGGCGAAGCTGCAGACACTCCTTTATAAAGCTGTGTGTGCAGCAGAGAGCGTCCTGCTCCACACACACTGCTTCTACTTAGAGTTCAAACCTTTACCATTTTACTTCACAGTCTTATTTGCTTTTCATATTTTGGAGTTGTCTGTTTGATATTGGACTCAGAACACACTCAGTGTTGTAATTATCTACAGAGCTCATGAAGGAAACTGTTTAGTCATAAAAGGCTTGAAGCTGCAGAAGGGGCTCATGCCTCTGATGCAGCAACATCTTCTGGTCACAACTCCACTGGAAGATTTCTCCTTCATATTTTAAGGATATAATTTTTTTAATTTAATACTTTATTTTGTGAAAAGCAAGTGGTTCCTGGCTCCTGTAGTCATCAAAAGTTTGAAATTTAACCATACAGTTTTCAAACGGAACAGTGTTTGAGTTCTCTAACTTTGTCAATGTCAATGTCAAATTTATTTATATAGCACTTTAAAAACAGGCATAGAACTGCACCAAAGTGCTGTACAAGGCTGACAACAACACAAATGGATAAAAACAAAGTATGAAAACACTAGTTCAATTAAATGCCAAGGAATAAAAATGAGTTTTAAGAAGCAATTTAAAATGATCCAGGCTGTCTTTCTGTTGTTGATTTCCTTTAGGGGACTTCCTTTCTTTCTGCCAAAGTAAAGTTTGAGTTTTGTCCATCCATCTTATGGATGTAGTGAAGGTGGATAAACACAGGATTGGCCTGGCTGTGCAGAACTGTAGATTATCTACTGTGTTCAGACCCAAACATGTCATAATATTGCAGCATGTTTTGCTAATTCCATCTGATTTCCATTTCCATTATTCAGCTCTGTCCTGATTAAATCAACTTAAACTTGTGCTAAACTTTAGCCTGGATGTCTGTTGGAGCTCATATCTGCTAAACATGAGGGTGATAAAAAAGTGGCGTCATTTTCAGACCCAGTCAGATCTCCCAGGTTGCACTCTTCACACACATGGACACACACCTTCACTTTGAAGTGCTCTTTGAAGAGAGACGCTGAGGTAGACTATCATGGAGATAGTCTGCTGCCAGTACTTATCTACCATCTGATGACGATGGAGCCTCACTGACCTACATGACGCGGTTCTGAAGCCGCCATCACTCCTCAGCTCCCATCGCCTCTGTTCGCTTCCAAAGCAGCTCAAAGTGGAAGTGGAAGGTTTTTGTATGCTTGATGTGGCGCAGAATTTTCAACTTGGATGTAACTGAATAGGTTGTTTGTGTTTTCCACTACGAAAACTAGTTTATTCCAGCTAACTTGTCTATAATGATGATTTGAGTTTCATGCTCATGTGATGTTTCATTTTTACTCTTGGATGTTTTGGACGGTTTGTGGATCAGTCCAGTGTTGTATTCTCATCTGCTTCTACATCACACAAGTCAATCTGTTGACAGTATGGGCTGTGTGTGTGGAACCAAAGGCCACACACACCAGCCTTGTTGAGTCTGATTTTATCAATCTCTGGCTTTGTTTGGTTCGTTTGGGGAGGTGTGAACACGTAATCGAACTCTGGAGAACACTGGTCTGCCTAAAAACTTTAGTCTCAGTTCTGGTGTGGTTTGAATGCACATGTACATGCCAAGTGAACCGGAGACCACTCCAAAAGTAGGAAGTGGTGGTGGGGGTTATAAAGCACAAACGGTTGTATTTACCCCTCAGGTGGTAGAGGGAGAAACGGCTTGTTTTCTTGGTTGTTTTTTTTTTTTACCAGATGGGGAAAATCCTTCATCATCTGGAGAAGAAAGAAGTTGCTCATGTCATCTTCAGAGGTTTTTGTGTTGTTTCCTTCACCTGTGGAGCAGCGCCACCACAGGCGAGGAGGAGAACAGAACTAGCTTGTCTGCTGACTCTTGTTATTTGTGCCAGACTTGCTGACTAGTGACTAGGCCTGTCGCGATAAACAATAAATCAATTAATCGTATTATAAATTAAAACTATTGACCTCATTTTAATTATCAGCTTTATCGTCTCTTCCGGCCTTTTTCTCTTTCTGTTGATGACACTGAATGAAAAAAGGTTCAACTCCGCTGCTCTCCACTGACCCTCCCTTCCTCATTTCCTCAGTGTAATGTTCAGTTCACACTACACCATCTTACAGCTGTTGGCCCATTTTCAAAACCTGAGAGATCACACATTAGCCAACAGAAATCCTAGGTATAACGGTTCCATCTGGTTGTGGTGTCCAACAATGGGCACAAAATAATGGCTACAAGTTCAGTTAACTAATTTTAAAACCAGGCATTAATCAATGCTTTACTACAATCTACCTGCAGTGCATGTGGCTCTAGTGTCAGCGTAACGTCCTGACTGAATGAAAACCATTAGAACCTATTTATGTCACGTTAATGAAGAACAGCTGAAACGTTACCGGGTTCATCAACTGTGTAACAATTTCACTCCAACTCCTCCCCTCCTCATTTCTATATTCTTTGCACCAAATGTTGAATAAACATTAATGTTGTTTCCACATATCATCTCCAATGTCCGCTGGACTTCGGCTGTTTGGGATTCCCCTCTGTAATTTCCCCTCAGAAAACATGTTGGAGAATCCGGCTTTCTGATTGGCTACCTGTCACATTCAACAGGCTGCATTAACTCTCACAGTCAGGGGAAACCGCTGATTTAGATCGGAGGGGTCACAATGATCAACCGTAACACACCACACTCTACAGGATGATAACAAGCGACAATCTTAGAACGATCAACGTTCTAAGATTGTCATAAGGTGTGAATTATTGCATCAGGTAGTCGATGTTCCATCTTCTCTATTTAAATCTAATGATTACTGAAGGGCAATATAGTATTCAGACTTCATAATCTGCACTCTTTTGGTTAAATGCAGTATTTATTTACACTTCGGTGTTTTTATTCAAGTACATTTTTGTTAATGGAGACTGAGAATCCATTTTATTTTTGTTTTTGGTTGTTTTGTTTATCAGTTCCAGTGTTGGGTCTTCTTTTGAAAATAAAGTGTATCTATCTTTGGTAGATAGATACACTGTCTTCCAAATCGCATACATTATTATGTCATTTCCATTAAATCAGTGTAGAAAGGTCTTCAAACAATACTATCGTCTATCGCAATAGACGATAGACGTCTATTGTGGTGGTGGTTTCTGAGTAATCGCTCAGTAAAATTTGCTATTGTGACAGGCCTACTTGTGACAAATACTTGTTAGACAACAAGATGCTGTCCCACAGTAGTGGGTGACCAAGCTGGTGACAATTATGAGGGACAGGCAGAACAAAAACTACAGAGGTTTTGTTTTCTGCAGCATTTTCAACCATCCAATCAGCACCACCAAACCAGAGAGACTAGCAGAATGAGCAGTTTGTCATTGGCAGAGACGATTCGGTTTAATCTTGTTTTGATGAGCTCAAACCACTGATCCATTTTTCTCACAAATGTACCATGAAATAAACCTGCATTCCTACATATTTTACTTAGAAGCATTTCAACAAAAAATAAAATCAACATGGATTTCTTTTTTTTTGTGCAGATTCTGATTGAAATGTTAGATAATCTATCCAGAAGCTCCTGAAGAGTTTCAGGGTTTGTGTAACTTTGCGTTTTTCTGCGTTGTTGCAGTTCCTCAGCACGCTGTTTGCTCCTCTGAACTTCATCATGGAGAAGGTGGAGAGCATCCTGCCGTCCAGCCTCTGGCACCAACTCACTCGCATCTGACCCCCAACTCCCCGCTCCGTCCCGTACGACTCCAACGGAACACCACCGGAGTGCGGACCCTACCTGACCTCCATGCAGACAAACGGCTGAGCAGAAATCCAGAATGCTGCGTTGGACTGGACTGACACGCCTTTGTGCCAACATTACAGAGTTCAAACCAACTGGAAGCAGATGAGCGGAGCAGGAGGCCCACAGAACAGCCATATCCATCACCGGTTTGGACTTTCTTTGACGTCTTTGCATTTTGGGGGCATTTCAGTTGTTTAAAGCTGTTCTTTTTGTTGTACAAACAGACATGATTAAATCCCATCAATAAAAAAAAGAAGGGAAAAAATGTCAATAAAGGACTTTTTGTGTATCTCTGCAAGTCGGTATCTTCAAGGTGTTTTGTCTGTGGTTTTGGTTCAGCTCTTCAATAGAAATCATTTCAGATTTTACCCGTCACATTCTCGCCATGAGGTCAGGGGTGCGTCACTGACCTCCTGGGAGGGAGAAAAAGAGCTGAAACCTCAAACCAGAGTGATGTGACTCGGCTCCAAACGTGAAGAAAGGAGAGGATGTAAAACATCTGAACGTTTCAACACGAGGAAATCCGGCAAAACAAACTTGCAAGACTGGAAGTTGCAGAAACACCTCCAGGATTCCTGGAACAGCATGGAATTTGGTCTGGAGAAAAGTGATTGTCTTTCAGACTTGTAAATGTATTTATCAAGTCATCTATCCAATCATTGATCCCATCCAACTATTTGTTCATTTCCACCTGCTTATTTGTCTGCCTTTCCTTCTGTTTGCCAAGCCTCCAAGAAGCAGCTCTTATAATGAGTTCAGCTGATGCTCAGTTCCACCAGATGTTTGCTAATTGCTGCTGGCTAGTCTGAAGGAGCACAGAAAGGGAGGGCTGCTCTGAGTCAAAAGCTTGGAAACTGCAGCTCAAAGACACTGTAGGTCCAACCAAGTGTTTATTTACAGCTAAATGGTTGCCATGGAGATAATGGCTTTCTCAAACATGCGTGAAAATATTAAGGTAACAGTGCAGGGTTGTTTTTGATGATGGAGTAACATAACTTCATATTCCATCTTACATTGATTTTATCAATGAAAATCAAGTGGATTTTTTATGATGCCGCCCCTTTAAACCAGGAAACAAATCGTACAAATCGTCTTACTGGAACTAGTTTAGGATCACTGAGCTTGGTGTTGGGTTATCTGACTGAACACAGGAACAACACACCATGGTTCTCTTTCAGACTGCTGGAGACGTTTTCAGCCTCACTAGAAAACAGCAGTTGGATCAGAAATGAAAAGCGTTGACCAACAAAACAAGGAAGGTCTGCAGCTGGGACTGAGATGAGGAAGTTGTGTTGCATTGCCCATCTTCCCCAAACACAAATATTGCCACATGTTTGATTATTGAAGGGTTACAGGAAGTGGAACCCGGATCTCACATGGACTGTTGGATCTGAACAGACCTACATCGTCAGGTCTGTGGTGAAAAAAGGTCCTGGTTTCAGTTCTGTTCATTTCACTCTCTTGGAATTAATGAAGTTTGTACATGTGGATAAATTTTTTTTATGAATATTTAATTAATATTAAATACTATGTTACTGAAGCTGTCAGGCGTTTACACTACGAACATGGAACAGAAGCTGAGATACTTCAGTGATGTATGATCGATTTATTGATGAGAAAACCAGCCTTTAATCTAGTGCTGTTCATGTGATCGATCAGAACAAACAGCAGCATGAGCTCAGATATAAAGACCGCTCATGTGGATGTACTGTTCTCAACAGTTTGTTGATGATAATGAGAGGTGGATGTCTTCATTTTCCTGGGATTTAAAAAACAAAAAGGTTGTCAATCAAATACTAACTGATCTACAAGAGTAAAAGTCACTTTTAGGATTCCCAGACAGCAACAGATCTCTTCTACAAATCTCATTACCAGTATTCATTATGCTTAAATTTGATCACTTTCCAACCGTAAACTTCAATGTCATTTTAATCACAAAGTTGTGCATAATTCTAACATAAACAGAAAAAAACCCCTAACGTCTGGAACGCACTTCAACCTTCAGTCCATCTGATTTAATGCTGCTTAGAAAAACTTTGGTAACACTTTATTTGACGGGTTTTGAATAAGACTGTCATGACACCTGTCATAAACATGACATAACACCTGTCATAAACATGACATAACACCTGTCATAAACATGACATAACACCTGTCATAAACATGACATAACACCTGTCAAAGTCTTATTCACTTTGTGAATATTTGAGCCAAAATGACATTTTTGAATAATGTCAACTTTGTATTAACAGTGTCATAATTTACCCAATCATGTCACTTCATGATAACAGTCATAAATTCATTCACAACCTGTCAAATAAAGTGTTACCAAAACTTTTTTCTGCAGCTCCAGCTGTCAGTCATCAGTAAGGAGAACAAAGTAGGACCATTGTAGTTGTGGAGCTGCTGCAGAGACGCACAGCTCAGGTTAGGATATCTGTTAAAGTATGCTCTAGAAACATGACTTTTATGGAAAAATGATGAGAAAAAAAACAATTGTTGGAGGGGGGGAAGGGGAAGGTAGAGCTGGTGGGAAGATATATCCATCTGGAAAACGGCTGGAGGGATAAAACCGGCATTTAACTGTCCAACAGGCAGCAGAACAGATCAAATAAAACAGAGGATCTGATGAGACTGAGCTGTAACTGAAGGACGGCTGCTTCCACCAAGTTACTCACTCACAAACAGATAACACACTTCTAAAGTACATCTAAAAATAAAAAAATAAGAAAATTGTGCAAAAGAGCCATATTTCTTGCCTTTTTTTGTTGCAGTTTTAATAATTATGGCTACAGGTGAAGAACAGTTGTTTTAAGCTTTTTTCTAATTTTCTGAGACACTTTTGGAGTTTTCATTATCTGTTAGCCATAACTATCAAAATGACAAGAAACAAAGGCTTGGAATAAATCGCTCTATGTGATGATTCCATATAATATACGAGTTTCACTTTCTAAGATGACCGGCAAGAATTTTTTTTCACTTTTATGCAATATTCAAATAATAGACTCCCAATAAAATACACTGACAATTGTGGTTGTGAAGTAGCTGAACGTGAAAAAGCTGAAATACTTTAGTACTTTGGTTTCATCAGTCTGGTCCGCTTCGGGTCGAGGAATGAGACGTTTCTAGCAGGAGCAGCAGACAGTGACAGAAGTCTACCTAGAAATATATTAAGAGCTCCGGTTAGCATGAAGATGTCCGTCCTGACGGCAGGCGCAGCTCCCATCATGTGTGGGACTTGCAGGTGAACTCGTCCACCAGCTGCTGGCAGTCTCTGCAGCGGACGGCGCAGCACCAGTGGAACTTGCACTCGCACTTGGTGGTGCGGCTGATCCGCGCCGTGTCGTAGCCTCGGCCGCAGCACATCACCTCGCAGCTGTCCGAGCCGCGGGACGCCCGGCTGCAGAGCCGGCCCGCCGTGCCCATAGACCCTGAGGACAAGACGGGACAGAACCCCGACACCTTAGGTTGGAAACTCATGCAACGGATGTCTGCTTCTTTTAGAAACATGAATCATAATCAATTTCAAGGATAAACAGTCTGAATCACCATTTCAACTTCATTCAATTAAGATTTCTGATCTTTCTTTCATTTTTCCAGATTCTCTAGTGATTTTTCTCAGTCTTGGGGTGACAGGTCATCTCTGAGATAAAAATCACTGACCTGAAACAGAATAAACTCCTGAATGGAGTTTAGGAATGAAGAAAAAAAGAAAAATGAAGTGGAGATTAGTAAATAGATTTAATAAAGATGACATAGCTACATGAGACTGATTTACTTTTATATATTTAACAGGTGGATTAAAGATTAAACAGGTTTTTGCTCGACTGAACATCCACATTCAGTCAGCATCTTTCAAGAACATTTGCCACAATCACAGATTATATTTCAACTCAAAATGCAACATTTGGGGGGCGGGGAAGGAGGGTCTATGTGTGCGTGTGTGTGCGTGTGTATGCGTGTGTGTGTGTGGTGCAGGGTGGGTGTATGGGGGGGATCAGATGGAAAACAGTGAGAGAATGAAGTTCAGACGAAGTAAAGATGAGAGATTGATGACAGGAGCAATCAGGCTGCTCTCACCAACATCATCAGCTGTTCATTTCATAGAAGACATCCACCAGACACACTTCTCTCCTGACACACACACACACCTAGACACACACATTATGACAAGTGTAGTTTCTCTTTGTTTTGAAGTGTGACTGAAACATCAGTCGGCAAAGTCTTCATTCATGATGAAAACACAAAAGTCTGTTTGGTTTATTCTGTGTGATTTATTTATTTCCTTTCATATTTTGTGAAATATGAAATATAATCCTGCGGACTTCCAGTCTGGAACAATGAGGGAAAACAAGACAAACAAACTGTGAGCTGCTGAAGCTCCAGACGGCTCCAGTTTTCTGTCACTAAAATAATCTGTTGCAGAAAAGTTGGAAATGTTCCTGCCAAAGGAAAACATCTTTGAATATTCCTGTCATATTCCAACGTGAGTCTGCAGCTGATGTCTTCAGAGACTTGGTGAAGAAGATGTCATATTTTTATTATTTTCCCTACAAATCACTGCCACAATCAGTGGCAGTGATTTGATTCGTTACAGCTAAATTAGTTTTTTAGTTGTAACAAAAACTACTGAGCCCTTCAGGGGACACGGGGGAAAAAAATCTTCTTTTGCGTTCCCTTGCAATACAGTACTGATCAGTTCATGTGGCATAATTTAATACTGTAAGCCTTTCTTACGTTGGCCGCCATATTTTCTGCTTTAATGTGAGGTTATGTGAGATTTTTCCATGTATGTTAATATCCACGTTTTATATCTTTTTCTTTAGGATAGAAATGCACCACAAACCTATGATGTAAACAGAAAAGTTCCGTAAGTAGGAAAGAAATAAAAATACATCCTAATCTGGAATAATTCTGAGTTGTTATCACGGGGTAATGAGTCAGCTGATAGTTTTTTGTTTTTCCCCACCAGGGGGTCTTTTTGTGGCTCTAGTGTCCCTTATACCACAGCAGGCTGACAGGAAAGGGGGAAGGAAAGGGGGGAAGACATGCGGCAAATGTCGTCGGGTCCGGGAATCGAACCCGTGACGGCCGCGTCGAGGACTGAAGGCCTCCAAACGTGGGGCGCGCTGCAAGATATAAAACGTGGATATTAACATACATGGAAAAACCTCACATAACCTCAAATTAAAGCAGGAAGTACGGCGGCCTGTGAGAAAGGCTTACAGTATTCCATTTTGCTGCATAACTGATCAGTAAATTATTGTGAGGGAACACAAAAGAAAAAAAATTCCCATCTCCCCTGGAGGGCTCCATAAAAAACAAATTCATTTTGAATGACGAGGTAAGAAAAATCCCATCATAATCAAAATTTTCCAGTCATATTTTAAAAACATAATGGCATATTGAATTGCATTTAATGTTCATGTGGTTTAGTTAACATTCAACTTCTATAAAGCTCTATATAATTCTATGAGCTACCTCAATGTTTCATCTTGACATATTTTGCTGTTTCTGTTTCTGTCAGAAACTCACAACAATCTTTTGGTGAAAACTAATCAAAGTTCAATTAGGCACAAATCTATAATCAATAACTGAGTCTGAAAACTGTTTTCTATAATTTCCTGGTAATCAGGTGGTGACCTCACTAAACCTGTTGTACACCAAAAACCAAAAAAAGATTCATTTTCTTCATGACGATCCTTTTGGAATAAACTACGAATTATGAACGTTAAGCAATCGAGTGATTTCCAGTGATTTTAATTTTTATTTTAATCAGTGCTCATTGCCATCTGGTCACCTGCGTCTGGAGCAGGGCTTCTTAGTAGATCTTAGTCTCAAAGGTTTTGGGCACCTCTGGTCCGGAGAGTTTTACACTTCAGAACCAGAGTTCTGCTTGAAGCAGATGATGCTGTGTTAGTGAAGAGGAGTGTGTTCAGGCTGACTCCTATATAAATAAAGTTGAAGAAAATAAATTCCAAAGTGGCTTAAGATTCCATGTTGTGGAATTTGCCGCTGTTTACCTTCTGCTTTGGGTTGGTATGTTGATGGTCTCTGCCCCAGTTCGTTCCCTGGGCAGGTATTATGTCTGGACACGACCAGATGCCCCGCCCTGCTCTGGCAGCGGGCCCCCCCGGCCCTCCACCCCCCCACCCGTTATCCGTGGTATGCCGCGCCGCTCGGGGTGACATCACGGCCAGCATCTACCTCAGGGATCTTGCTCTCCCTGTGTCTGCTTATTGAATATGAGGGGGCGCCGAGAGACGAGTTTAGCACCTGAGCCTTGCTGGACCGAGGGAAATTGATTTCACACTCTGAGGGGCCGTTTCACCGTCTCTCTGACTGAATAATCACCAGTTTGTGTTTCTTTGAGAAAGTATTCAAAGTGTGAAGGAAGAATTACTCAAACTATGTTTTAAACTTGATAACAGTTCAGGCTTACAGAACATACATGTGTTTATGTTAGCAGAGTTCTGCATGCATGTCCATGGACCATGAAGCATCCATGTCTGTTGTAAAAAATAAAAAATGACCAATGAGATCCCAGGTTCCTCCTGGGTTCCTGTTAAAGAGCCACATATTCAACCCTGAACCAAACTACCCTAAACATCTGTGATGAATATTTGTTTCTGAATGAATGGGCTGGTATGGGATTTCTAACTTCACTTTTGCAACAAAAGAGCAAGAAATAACCCTCCTGCTGTGATACGTGTTGTTATTTTGATACACAGACTTAAAAATGTAAACGTAGATGATGAAAGACCCACTAAGTTTGATATTTTTATCAGTTTTTATCAGTGAATGTTTCATCTTTTTGCTCTTTAAAGTATAACTAGTAACTGTAACTAAAGCATAAACCCTCCCCTGGGAAATTGTGAAAAATTCCACCAAAGTGGGCGGAGCCAAGAGGGATGGATGACATGTGATCAGGGTTACCGAGTTATCAACTTTGTCACTATGTTCAGTGACTTCTCAGACACTTCTAGTGACTTTAAAGAAGATAAAATGTTCCTGTATTATCAGAGACTTTTAAGGTGACAACAATCTGCAGCGCTGCTCCGTCGCCAATAGAGCCGTTCAACTCCACCACCACTTTGGAGACAAATCACCCATTTCCAAAGCTGATAAACGCTCGCCTTGGTATTCCTACTGTTGACTGGCCAGGAGGGGGCGTGTGTCTGAGAGAGAAATGGTTTTATACCTGTCCATGATGTGACAAAGTTGTACCAATAGGAAAATTTCATAAAATTTCACGCAGAAACATAAATTTAGAACCCTGAATAACCTATTTAGACATCATTATCAAGAAAAAGTTGATTTGGGGTTTACAATGAAAAGACTAGCAAGTTAATATTAGTTTGTTTATCATTTGGACTAATCGTCTAGTCGTCAGATTACCTGCTGCAGCTTTAATATAACACACACCATTAATATAAAGTACAACTGCTGAAGCTAAAAGCAACTGTTTTGATCCCTCAGACAAAAAATTAATAACAGCGAGAACACAAGAACAAGTGTAAATAATCTAAGTAGAGCAAAATTACTATCTTTTTATAGTTAAAACTTGGTTGAATTGTTTGCAGACAACATTCCTGCAGCATTACTCTGGCACAGAAAACAGGACCAAACAGCATGAATTAGCACTACAGAGGGTACAGCCTAAAACGTTGGTAAAAACAGTGAAATGTTTGGTAATCTGTAAATTAGGATGTACAAATCACCTATATTGGTGGAATGCATTATCAATATTTTACAGTGTATCTGGGAGAAAGGAAAGGATTGTCTTGCAAAGATGAGAGATTAAAAAAATTAAACTAGTTTATATATAAAGGTCACCTGTTACAGTTAAATAAGATTTTCAACTGGGTGACAGAAACACGAAACAGACGAAGTTCAGGAAATAAGAAATGCTTCCCACAAGGTTCAGGGCAGCAAGACGTAAAGGTGCCGTCTCCTGGACAGACGGTCCGCTTCTCCATGTATCCCGGCAACGAAAGTATCAGATTTCTTTTTTGTTTTAATTGTTTTTGTTTTTACTGATCTGTACAGCACTTTGAGCTGCTTTTAGCATGAACGGTGCTTTATAAATGAAATTCACTGATTGATTGATAATAATTACTAATGTCCTTATTTTAATAATGAGACGACCAATATTGTTGAATATCTCCCACACTGCAAAAAGTACAAAAATAAAATGTCATAATAATATCCTTATGAAAAAATTCAATATTTTTCATCACTCATAATTACAATATATTATGTTTGAATATTGAGAAAAAGTTCAATATTGGGAACTTGAGGTGTCACACTCTAATCAGGTAATTAACTCTAAACACCTGCAGCCTCTCAACCCCTCAGTGGGACAGTCATGAGGAAGACTGATGACAGAAGGTCGTTGCTAAGCAACAGCACAAAGCGCTGTATCTGAGAGTATTCATAACAGGTCAAAAGTTTTACTTCAGTGTCAGGAAAGATTTATTCAAACGAATGCATGGAAGAACAGAGCAAAAATCAAAATTGGAAAACAAAAGAATGAGTATTGATGCACTTTAAAGTTTTGTTAGTGGTTGGGTCTATTATGGCACTAAGCTAATTAAACTTTATCTATGCTTTCTGTGTGATGCACAGTACTCCAATAAGCTGATCTTAACCTCCCTTACAAACCAAAATCAGTGTGTTTGTGTGTGTATTTCATGTCGAGGTGATTTATAAAGGTGTATGGTATTCTAGAGTTTCAGCCCACAGAAGTGTGTAACAGCTCTTAAGCTGCCAGACACCTGATTGTCACGGATCACCGGTGGCACGACAAGCAGCCACTCCTTCTGGAAGACACACACTCACACACTCACTGCCCTGCCATCTGCCTGCTTTCTAACCCAAGTTTTAAACATAAATGTTTTCGTTCTCACACTCTCTTGTCTCAACCATGAAAAGGCCCACACCAAAGTAACCGAGTCAACATCGGTGTTTTTGGTTACTGTACAATCGGGAAGTTATCTGGTTAAGAGTAAGACTGGAAGAACAAGGCAGGAACTGATTGTGAAAGACTTGAGGGCAAAGAAATTGAGGGTATTTCCATTTCGGGTCTTCAACGACTGAATCTATGTGGTCATCCGCTGACATTATCTAAGCCCTGCCCTCTGAGAACAGAGAGACACATTTTTTTCCTTTTGGAAACTTCGCTCTATGACCCTCTTGAGCTAATCCACTTGAAATTGAGTTATTTAAGAGATAACAAGTTGGCCTGCTTGGTTTCTAACACACAGACGTGTTGCTGTCGGACGTGGCGTGACATCATAATTTCATTGTTTCGGAAATTTTAACAGAAATAATCATATTTGCCCCAAACTGAACATGATGGGTGGTAATTCAAGCCCCAAAAGCTATTAATGCAAATCTTTGGTGGCAAAATCGCCTCACTGCGTCCAAACAACCAGCTGTGTTTTAGCCCAGGAATCTGAAATTTGATGCACACGTCTATTGAACAGAAAAAACTCTTAGAGTTATGATCAAATTCTTGCTGGTAGTCGGCCACTTTGGATCAGTTTGTGTCTTTTACTTACAAACTGAGTAAACTCCTTGTACGGTTTTCCTCAGATTTCCAAATGAGTCAGAATAGTGTTGAGTCAATGAAGATCAAAAGTTATGAAAAGCTTTTTGCTGCATGTGGAGGTCGCCAAGCAACAAAATCTGATTTCTCAAGATGAAAAGATGATAAAAAGATGAATACCTAAGAATTTTCTCACACTAGGTCAAGGCTGTACCAGATTTTCTGGGTATCATCACAGACCAGCATTAAACATATTTCTATAGTCACTTGCTGACATCACTTAAGCCCTGCCCACTTAGACAAGGAAGTTGTATGTTTTTTCATCCTCCTTATTAAGTTTTTAAGCTCTTATTTTCTTAGTGGTTCGCTGTCTCTGATGACACAGAACAAGGTTGATGTTGAATTCTACTCTGAGAAGTGACTACTGGATATAAACAATCTTCATCTATGTACAAACAGGCCAATTGGTCAGTGGAATTTGAATTTGAAAAGCTTTTTTCCATAAAGTATCATCATTTCCACACAGATTTTTCATGGCACCATCACAGAACAACAGTTTGGGAAGGTAGTTTGAGGCCATCGATTTGAAGAAGAAAGTCACAGGATTCAGTGGTACACTGTGTGTTCTGAAGGCCGACTCTTTAGAACACTATGTGTAACAACAGAAGATAATTTCAAATAACGGATCCTGGATCCTACCTGAAGTGCTTGATAATCCATTGCCATGAAACAGGAAGTGACACTAACTCATAGCAGGAAGGTCTAACATCAGCCAAAAGGAAGTGGATACATGTGGGAATGATGTGCCTTACTGATGGCAATGAGGAGATGATGCTGGAGGTCAACCGTTGCATCCCAAACCACAAGATACAGAATCCACTCATCACTGCTTGCAGCTTGAATTAAGACTGTTTTAAGACAGTCTTAATTCTTTTAAGACTGTTGATGATTTTACTCAAGGTCATCATCAACTGACTTTGAGTTGACAATGAACCAAATGGTATTCAGCACCAACCTGGTAAAACTGCTTTTTATAGAAGTGTTCAAACCAGCGATGACAAGGTAATGAGTGCATGTGATCACCAGCAGTCACACGGGCTTAGTTTTTTGTTAAAAGTCCATGAAATAGGTAATTGGTGGAAGTTCTCAGATGCAAAAAGGAAGAAAAGGACTCCAGAGGACTCTGTTTTTTAAATAGATGAGGATGTATTTATGCATTCTGTTTTGGCTGTGTTTCATTTAGGATCATGAACATGACCTGACGGACAGATTAAGCCCTTACCTGACTGAGGGTCCCGTATACAGTAGTCTGGTGAGTCTTCCAGGTAGACCAGATCGTTTTTGCTGGGATGTTTGAAGTGTGTGTGCGTGGCTGTAAAGCCAGTTCCATACTGATTGACTGCGACCTGCACAGCGCCATTATATCTCCTCCTCAGGTGGTCACCAGTGCGTCGGAAGTCGGCCATAGCCTGCCAGCAGGTACGGACGCTGCACGAGCCACTGACGCCATGGCATTTACACTGTAAAGTCATGAAGCGCTTCACTGCCTGTGAGGAGATAACAAGAAGTGAGGTTCATTTACAGATGTCTAAAAAAGAGCCTTTAGTATTCCCCTTTCTAGACAGTTTTCAAATTAATGGGGAAGTAAATCCAGAAGAAGAAAAACAATGTATCATCCAATTGCTTTGATGCTAAGCTGAGTCATTTCTATGTGTTCCCCCTCCCATACCTTCCTGCCAGCTCTGTTGTTGTGCAGGTTCATGAGTGCTCGGGCATCCCTCTCCTTCCTCTCTTTAGCATCCACAAAGATTTGGCTGAAGTGAATGGCGTGCTCCACATGATCGCTACAGCCTCCCCAGTCAAAGGAGCCCTTGGAGTCCTGCGATGAGCCCTTCTTGGTGGGGTCACAGGAACAGTTGTCCAGGTCGCCCCGGCTGCAAGCTCTGGCCAAAGTATACACCACTCCTGCAGAGGAGATGGCGTACACAAAGGCAACTTCTCGGCTGCCTAGAAGTAGACAATTATAATGGGGCAAAGTTTGTTACTTTGTACCAAAAACATGTATTTGTGTAGAAGTACATTCTTTAGGGTACAGCTCAGAGTTGAAGATTGACAGCATGTCTTTACATTGACTGATGGCTCCAGGTTACTATTTTATTGTTTCGGTTCACAAAACAATAAAAAATAGTTTTTTTCTTATAGTTAGTAACCAATCTTGCCAAGTTCCTGTTATTTTATACATGGCCCAACACAAGTCTGCTGATTTCAGAATCATACCATGACAATCTGAGCTGTCCCATAACTGTTTGGCCACTGATGAAACCTCGCTGTTTGTTGGTTTTTGCCAGAAGCTTTCATCCTAAGTTACAGAGCATGAAACAGAAAAAGAAAAAGCTTCATCTCTTTCCAAGGTGCATAAACAGCTTCGGTTTATGAGCAACGCCCTCAGGTGGAGCCCTCATCTCCTCCACATGCACAGTAACCAAAGAGAGATGTGGGCAAGAGCCGAGAAAAGGAGAGCTCCATTTCTTCATTTCATTTCTA
This sequence comes from Gambusia affinis, assembly GCF_019740435.1. Classification (NCBI taxonomy): domain Eukaryota; kingdom Metazoa; phylum Chordata; class Actinopteri; order Cyprinodontiformes; family Poeciliidae; genus Gambusia; species Gambusia affinis. The sequence goes on along the minus strand of NC_057875.1, from coordinate 29,856,233 downwards.
CTACAAAACCACCATGTCTGGTAAAGGCAGCTGAAGATATAAAGAGCAAAAATTTATTCATTAATGAAATGTTGAGCAATTATCAGAAGCAAATATCTGACCTGCAGTGGGCAAGAGATGTTTTGATATGAAAAATCCTCACTTTTGGTACAGCTCTTCTTTGCCCAATTGCTTAGCTGGGAAATGTTTCTCTTATTTAAAGAGACTCAGAGAAGCGTCCACTTTAAATAAGAAATTTACTGATCATCTCTCATCCGGACTCCACATAAAAAAAATCTGAAATATTTCTCTTAGTACCTGTTTTTTTTGCCAGATAATACTGCAATTCTTGGCTATGAAATTGCATATTTAGTGAAGTATTTTTATATTTTATGTGAAGGAAGTGTCAAATGGTTAAATCTCTCACATAATTACATTTCATAGAACTTTCTGAAAATGGTTGATTTTGGTTCTCACTCTATTTTGGGTAGCTCAGTCAAAAAATGAGATTTGACAAATTATGGCTCCTGAGCAAACTACAATAAATCTGACCAACAGCAAGTTGGCAGTTATTACATATTGGAGTGATAGACACATATTCTCTCAAGGTACAACATGATTAGAGTAAAGAAAATGATCTTAATTTCTCAAGTGTTCAAATGATATAAATGTTTGCAGTGCATGAACTAATGTATGCAAAAAGAAAGCTATACTTATCTTTTTTATAAAAGTTACTACACAGATTTAAATCAAGGCCAAAACCCCACCTGTTTAGAGTCGCCTTTGATTCATAATAACTGGAACAGTGATCAATATATTTCATGTACATTTTCTTTCACTTGACAAAATTTCAGTTTCATGATTGGTTGTAATATAAAGCACTTTGAACTTCCTTGTTAATGAAATATGCTATACCAATAAATTTGACTTGAAACTACATTACTGACATTTCCAGAAGAAATAAGTATTTACAAAAACACAAAAAATTACATGACAGTCTTCAAATCTCAAACTGCATATAGGAAGAAAAAAAATATTTAAAACAAGCTCAAGTGTTACCTGGGAACGGTAACTAATATACACAGAGGTGGGTTTGCGTGTGTGTGTGTGCGTGTATGCGTGTGTGTGTGTGTGTGTGTGTGTGTGTGTGTGTGTGCGTGTATGCGTGTGTGTGTGTGTGTGTGTGTGTGTGTGTGCGTGTGTGCGTGTGTGTGTGTGTGTGTGTGTGTGTGCGTAGCAGCTCACTTAGGTGTGTCTAATGGGGTGAATGAGGAGAACGGTGAGAGAACACGTTGCTGCAGAGGGAAATCTCCTGTGTAATTGTTTGAAATTAGCCTTCTGACATTGACAATAAGGAGTTTCTGGAGGGGCCTCTATGTGCCATGATAATGCTTTGTGACACAGTCGGGGCCTGAGTGGGAGGTCCAAATACCACACGGCTGATTAGAGGCCCCTCGACATGAAACAGACTAAGATGAAGGATTCACCTCACAGGTTAAATCTCAGGGCATGGGAGAGGAACATCAGGCCATCAGGTTCTGATGATCCTTCCTTCTGCGCCAGAAGAGGAAAAATAAGATCCAGACCAGCTCCAACATGCCCCTCGCTGGAAACAGCACCACTGTTTTAGTGGCTGAGATGTGCAATCACATGTTTCACTTGACAAGATGCTTCTGTAACATCCGTTACAGGGAATGACAGGCGAGCTGCACTGCTTGGTAATCACTTTAGTCCCTAATGCCACTTCATTATTGTTCAGCTTCACCTCTCACTGACAGACAGAACCAACCTTTTTATGTCCGCTCTAGTCTTTTAAAGCTGCCAATAAATCATCTGTAGTCGCCAACAAATCGTCGGAGAAGATAAACACCACTGATGACCAGCAGTGACTCTTCAAAAGGATGGGATTATGTTAGCTTGGCATCCCTCAACCGAATGGGCTGAGAGGAGATTAATTACTGAAGATAGCTGAATTAATCTAAGGATATCAGTGGGAACATTTGTGGTGTTGCAGGTTTTGCAATCATATTGTTATTATTATTATTTAAAAAATAAAAAATAGAAACATGTTCTTATTTCCAATGAGCACCTACAGCCTGGAGGGGCAGTATTATGTGTTTTCCAGACATATATCGACATTTTATAGCGCAACCAAGCAACTATGTTACCTTCATTTGTTTAAAAAGTCGATATATATCATTACTTAAAAGAAATTTCATCTTGTAATGTAACACCTTGGAATTGGGCCTATGTCTCTTTAAAAACTCCTGCTCTTTCTGAAACACCATCTTTCAGGAAGTCAACATGACTCCTCTATTAACCCTTTAACAAGGTTTTTACCTGCTCTGAGAAGTATCTCCTATAATGAGCTTAGCAGATGCGCAGTTCTAGCAGGTGTTTGCTAATTGCTGCTGGCTAGTCTGAAGGAGTGCTCTGTGAGGTGGAAGCTTGGAAACCTGCAAACTGCATAAACTTCAAAGCAGCACTTCAGGTATGTTTTTGATACAGAAACAAACCCGGAAAATAGCATTATAACATGATGAAAGGAGAAAAAAAGTTAATTTCATATAATACTGCCCCCTTAAAGAGTATAATTTATGATCAAATCAGGAGCTGATGAATGTCTGCTCTCTCTGCCCAACAGCTTTATCTCATCTGGGAACTGCAGGACAAATTTACCACAGTAAGGACTGCAGCAGCACAAAAAGCACCTCAGAGAAACTGATCGTCTGCACTGACGTAATGAATGTATGTTTGTAAAGTGAGGAGAGGTACAGAATGCTATCCAACCGCCGCAGAAAGAAAACAACAGGTCTACAAGATATTTCATTTCAGCGGCTGTAGATTTAGATGAGCTCTTGAAAGAATGATCGTTTGTTTGAAATTGTTTTCACATTTACTTTAAGGACCTTCATAAGTCATAAGATGAGCATCTATCCAGACCAACCCATCGGTGGTTGGGGTAACCCGCAGGGTTCCAGTTTCTACTCACCACGTAGCAGCAGACGGCCAAACAAGTTGTGGTCCCTCACTGTTGTGTTGCAATTCCAGCGGTGGTTGCGGAACTGGTGCTGGCACTCAGAGATCCACTCCTTCATCCCGGCTCCGATGGCCTGCATCACCTTGGGGTGCTGGCGGCAGAGTTGGCGCTGTTTGTTCACCAGGCCAGGGATGTTGTCGCACATCATCTGGGAGCCCAGGGTGCCCATGTACCTACATGGTGAGGAGGAGGGAACACATATTTAAACACATGGCACTCAGCTTTGTAGAGGCAAACATCTAAACGTTTAAGTCATGCTTTCATTAAAAAATGAACAATTTAAATGACAGGGGACACTGATGCTTTCTTAAAAAACATATATGATGACAATGTATTACTGTATGTGGTTTAGTTGAACAATTTACTTCGACTGTAAACTACATCAGATTGTCATAAAATTACAAATAGCCCAACATGGAAGGAGTTGCACATCCCCAGGTTCCATTTAGTTCACCGAATCGTTCTACCGCGCAGCGCGACTGCGGATGGCAAGGAAAAGAATCGTTCTTTTGTCTTCCAGCGCATTCACGAAATTTCTGGATGTAAACAGTAACATGAAACATGTCTAAATGGTATCAGCTGATGAATTCTGTCCTTGTAAGTAAACGTTTTACCACTTTTCCTAAAATTGCAGTGGAATTTTCACTTTTGAGTACTGCAACGATTCTGTGTTTTAGTTCTGCTGGGGTCCATATAGTTATTTGTATTTGTCATAAGTTGCATTGTGATCGTTATTGTTATATGCTGACTCTGCTGGCTCCCACTCACGTGATGGGTCTGTCATGTGGGCGCGGGATCGGTGGAGCGGGAGTACCAGGACCGGAAGTGGGGAGAGTTCAGAGGGGAGTTAGCAGCAAAGCTATCAGTAGAGCGTGCCAGTTTGTAAGAGGCGTGAGCTGCAGCCTCAGGAATAACAGCTTGTACTTATTTCTAATAAACCCTGTTTGGCGGGACTACATTTGCGGTGTTTGCGTCAATACAGTATGTTCACACTGCAGTCTGTTGTTGGCGGTGCAGTTGGTGTAATTTAACTTACTTTAGTTAAAAGTAAGATATATTACTTTTAATTAAATTACAGCAGGCTGTTCAGGCGCCAGAACAGCTCAGCTTTGACGTTACAGTCAGCAATGTACTGCCTGTCTGCAGCTCCCGTCGCGTCGCTGGTAAAACTTTAGGTCGTAGTTTCGTGTAGCACAAAGACGAAATGGTGATCTGCTCCACCAGCGCAGGAATCCGCTGCTGATGAATGGTGGATGTTCCGCTCGGTTTGGTTTGATCACCGTCACATCGTTCCAGGTCAAACTTATATATTTTTTTGCTGCATACTTTACAAAACGCCTTTCGGTCATTCCTAGTCTTTGAATGTCGGGTCATCGAGCCAAAGTTATGAAAACCCATATCTTCTCATGGTGAGGTCCTGTGATCATTTTTATACAAATTTTAACTTAAAACAAGTGAGCATCAATGGAAAATTTATATTTTGAAAGGTGATGAAAAATGTACTAGCTACCCTTTACTATCGCACGGAAACCATGAAACTCTTACTTTCTCCAAGGAGCAATTTGAGCCATATCGTCACATTCCTAAATAAATGGCCCGAGTCATTTTTTTTCTGAAGTAATTTTGGTTTTTCAAAAAAAGACGAAAAATAGAAATTAGGACTTTACTTTTGGAAGAAAGGAAGGCGAGAATATTCAAGTTTTACCTGCACTCAACTTAAAATGTTCTCTCTTGAGTCATGCCTTTGGGTGGATTGGGATAAAAGAAAGTTGAAATACTCCAAATCCGATTAATGGTGGCAATGAAAGTGCACGCTTTGCTCAAGGCACTACTTAAAACACTTTTTTAATGGAAAGATGGTTGTTTCTTTTTTTTTTTTTTTAAAAAGGTTTGCGTGATGGAAAACCAAATTATTGCTAAGTTTCATTTGAAAGTGAACTTCTGCTCTCCTGTAATTGACCACTTTGAACTATTTTCCATCTTCATTTGATATATTTATTTTTATTAATTCCTTACTTTATCAATATTTGTTCTTACCGCATTTCTTCTACTTCATTGTAAGAAAAATAATTAGATCAAGCTACATTATTTAAATTTTAAATCTTAAAAGCACTCAACTGTGTTAATATTTAAATGTATAAAAGCGATAATTTGGACAACAAATTCCCGCTTTGTTGGAATTTGAAAACTTATCTTATACAAATATTCAATGTAGAAAATACTCTGCAAAAGCATACGTGTGTACCAAATTAGCCTACTAAGAGGAAACCTTCATTAGAAGTTAGAATAGATTACTGAGGGGAATTTTGTGTTATTAAATAAAATAAAACAGACACTAATACAGAGCGACACTCACCACCAGGACGCATCGACCTTGGCCGTCATCCAGCAGGTTGCTACAGATAGAAAAAAACATATTCCACTTGGCAAAAAGTTCATATTAAGCAGAATTTGGTTCTTTATGGATCTGCACGGAGCATTTCCATGGATGGGAGAAACATTTGAAAATAGATATATATAATGATTAAAAAAAGTCGGTGGGCCAACAAATCAAGTATGATAAAGTCCAGAGAAGTGAGAGCAAGGGCGATCTGAGAGTAAAAGCCATGGGGGATCTGCCGGAGGAAGGCTCCGCAGAGCGTCTTATAGCCCCGCAGAGATCCTCACATCAGACGGGTGATGAGCTATACTTTTACACAAGGGGTGGGCAGGCTGCCGCTTCAGGAATGAAGGGAAGAAATGAGATGTCTCGGCGTATCTGTTCGGGCTGGTTTGACACCAGACAGGTTTTGGCTCGGGTCCAGACCCGGAGCTCCGGGTTCCCTGCCACCAGCTGATGCGTCTCCCTCAGTCCAACGGCACCGGAGCAGGATTTGATCCTGTGCATTCAGAAAACTGAAGCAAATAAATACAAAAATAAAAACAGTCTGTCCCGATCCTCGAGAAATGCGAATAAATCTTAATGGAGAAAGGCAGGACGGAGGTTGAAGGAGCCAGCAGAAAATGACTGGACGGTTCGTCTTAAGCACTATATAATCTGATACTTTGGTGAAGATGACGCACAGGTGTCAAATTCTCTCCATTCCCAAAGAATGACGCACACTTAATTTCCAGTCACTTACAACCTCATCCTTCGCCAACTCAGAACTGACGGGTTTTGTTGTATTTTATTTTATTTTATTTTTTAAATCAAACACTCCGGTTCTCCCACAGCAACACCTAAAGGTGACTTGTCCATCTCAACTAGATTATTTATGAGCGTCTTTTTGAAGTCTCCAGGGGAAATTTGAAGCCAGTGTCACTCGGTATTTCCTCCGACTTTGATCAGGCCCGAGTGTATGTGGAGATCCCGGGACCCACACCAGACCAGATTAATGGGGAAATTGGATTTTGCACATGATCTCCGTGGAAGAGAAGCAGAAAAAAAACCCCGACAAGTCAAAGATTTGGCACAGTCAAGAGTTCGACTTTGCTTTTGCAGTAGCCATAATGTGTCACAAAACTCTGCTTTCATTCAAGCATTCAAATATACACAAGTGTCTTTATATGTTAAGAATGAACCTGGAATTAATCTCTAGAATACAAAAAATTTCAACTGGTTACTGAGAATTTTGACCCATCAAAACCCACATCAAATAAACTTTATTTCAGGACAAGATTTTCAGATAACCAGTCAGAGATCAAAATGATCAGCAGATGAACAACTGAAAACACAAAATCTTTTTCCTCTATTTTCTACAAATAAACAAACAAATCTACAAAATTGACTTTATAGTTTAACGAGAAAGTTAGGGATAAATGGCTATAATCTTAGAACTATTATTGTATTAAAATCTTTCTACAAATAATCTTTAATGTTTACAGTGTTTTCTCTGAGGCAAAAAGGAAAAAAAATCAGCCTGATCTGTACCTCCACTGAAAACCTCAACTACAAACTAGGAATGTCTTTTTGAACTTCTAATGGGAAGTTTCACTGCTAAATAGCTAAGATGTCTACATTTGTTTCTCTTTTTTTAAGGTATTTTTCTGGTTCCAATGGTCTTTATTGGAGACTGGTCAGAAAGCGGGTTGAGATAAGCCAGGACTCAAACCGCTGCTGGCTGCGTTGAGGACTTTACTCCTGCGCCATCACCGCACTCTTGATGTTTTGTTGTTTGATTCAAACAAAGAGGCTGAACTTCTTATTAATGTGGGAAAAAAAATTAAAGTGAAAATGTCCCAAATTTTTATTTAGTAGCAGAGGCAAAATCTCTTGGTTAACCTTAAGCCTAACTCAAAACACTTTTAAGAGCAAAATCAAACTAATTATAAGAAGAAAACAGAAGGAAGACAAGTTAAACCTACCAAGCATGCCTATAATGTAACCCTGTTTTATATATCTTACAGTAATCAAATAAGACATTAGAATGAATCCTTTCACTGCTGTATGTTTGTTCTTGTGTTCATACAGCCCTTGAAGGTTTGCAGAGGAACAGGAAGAGAGCGGCTCCCAGCATGCTCACACCAACTCCAGTCAGAGCCCAGGTCCAGGCTCTCTGCCGGGAATCAGGCTCAGGAAGCTGACAGCAATCCTTAGCTGCGTCCATCTGAAAAAGAGAAAAGTGTACTGATGTCAAGAAACACACAGAGTGCTTTAATATAACCAGAAAAATGCTAAATGCACCAGGTTCTGTGCTGCAGAATGATGTCTGACATCTGGCAGGAAGCAGAGGGCATTGTTCCTTAATCCAGCCAGGATTATGACAGTTTCAGGATCAACTGGGTGGGAATATCTGCTTGCGTACCAGCATGAGAACACCGCCATCTTAGTTAGTGGATGAAGACATGTCTGGGCCCACTGCAGCGTGACTCGCAAAGGTGTCACCTAAACTTCCTTTGCCAAATCCCCCACGAGTCACCGGGCAATTGGAGCTGCGGATGTTGGTCAGTCAAGTCATGATGGTGAAATCTCAAGTCAGAGGCTGACGGTGTGAAAACGGAACCACTCTCAGTCAAGGGTGGCTTCTGGTAAACAGGACTTGGGAGTTTGGCAGTGAACCCAGATTTCTTGGGTTTGCTGGAATTTTGACATATAGCTGCAGTTAATCCCACAAAATATGAAAAGTGTTTTTTAGTTTGTTATTTTTTACCTAGACTTTATTGTCAACATCTTATAAACTTGTTGCCTTATCCACTAACATGATCTTTTTGTACAATAGCTCAAAACAAACCTGTTGTCAAGTTTGAAAAGCTCCAGACTAGAACCATTTGTCTTATGTTTTCTACAATACTTAGCAGACATGAAATGCCATTATAGCAGCAGTACTATTTAAAATCAACTTTTTTGGGCTGTACATCATGTTATGTTATTGTTTCATCAAAAATATACCTGGAGTGTTGCTTTAATTCTTTCATACCTGTTTGACATATCATTTACTGTCCTGTAGCAACCATTCAGACATGCAAAAGGCCTAAGTGGACCTAGCACTGCCTTTGAAATACAGTTTCTAGTTTTTATCTCACAGAGCAGCCCTTTCCTGCAACTCTCCACTCAGCTCCTTCAGACCAGGCAGAAGCAATTAGCAAACACCTGGTATCATCTCCCCCTCAGAGAAATGCTGGTAAAAACATTGTTAAAGGGTTAATAGAGGAGCCATGTTGTGATGACTTCTTGAAGGTGGAGTTTCCAGAAAGAGCAGGAGTTTTTAAAGAGACAGAGGCCCAATTTCAAGGTATTATATTATGAAGTAAAACTTCCTTTAAGTCATTTAATATAAAGCATTTTTATAACAACTGCAGGCAACATAACTACTGGTTCTGCCATAAAATGACACTACATGCCTTGAAAAAACATACTGCCCCTTTAAAGTCATCTGATAAAGTTCACCTTGTGTTTTTTAATCCAACCTCAACTCAATGGAAAAAGAAGGATACTTGATCTAGTCTTAAACAGGCTCTAAAATGTTGTCCATCTAACCTCAAGTGTAACAGTAACAGATACCGCACATGTACAAAGAAACAGAAGCCAAAAAAAGCCACATAAATGAAAAAAAAAAAAATAAATAAAAAATCAAGAATACCTGGACTGTTTCCAGATGATTTATTGAGGAAAGCAGTAATCCCTTGATTACTGTTCAGTGTGATTCTACTTATATAAAACCAGCAGGTTCAGGTGTATTTGTATCACACATTTCAGCAACAAGGCAGTTCAAACTGCTTGTTTCATAATTGACAACACAATAGTCAATTATGAAAACAGGCAACACATATTAAATCTCATCAAATGCCATTAACAAAATCATCTAGCACGGCGGTTTTGAAAGTGTGAGGCGCGCCTCCCCTGGGGGGTGCCAGAGCACTCGCGGTGCGAGGGAAAAAATAAACCGGAAAAGCTATCTGCTTGCCGTCTACTGATGTGAGAGAAACGTCTTTTACGCACACGATCAACTCTGTGGATTTAGGAAAAAGTTGGTACTGTGGGGTGCGCGTGTGGAGTGGGGATCAGTGGAAATGTTTCCCACCTTAGAGGATGTTTTGGCCAGTGATGTCAGTAACGTTACTGACGTCGGACCACTTTTTTCAGTAACCAGTAATCTAACGCGTTGCTATTTCAAATCCAGTAGTCAGACTACAGTTACTTATCAAAATCATTTTTGCGTTACTGTCTTCTTTTGTTATTTAATCATATTTTCTCGAGTGACCGACGTCTCTATGCGACAGAAATATAAACAATGGAGGGAGATGCGCATTTTGTTGGTGGAAAAACTGGAACTATTTTCAGTTTCTGTCGACAAGTCCGATTATTATAAGCGGCTTTGGGCTTCATTTTTTTAAAGTCGCTTGAAAATTTAACGAGTTGCTGGTTGCGCCTTTTTGGGCTCGTTTTTGAACGTGAAGTTGCTCATTTGGGCTTGGAAATAAGCAGAGACTCAATAAATCCCAGAATTTGTCCGTCATTACCGTAGTCTTACTCAGTCTCTCCCTGTCCATCATTTCCCGGATGATCCGTCCCGCTGTGTCTTTGTTAATGTCAAGTTAACTTATTACCTCTGAATGACGTCGAGCTTCGCGTTGCACTCCTCAAAACTGCAAACATCGAGACCAATATGAACAGCACAATAAACGTGAAAACAGCCACGAATAAACGTGTCCGGAGTTGGAAATAGTTATAATGGCAAGTTAGCACCGTTATAATTATTAATATTACTGTAAGTGTCACAAATCTGTGCAGCCATCTGAGCTGTGGAGCTGCAGGAGGAGCTCTGTGCGCTGCGCTGACACCAAACGCAGGGCTGTAACACAGAATCTGGAGGCTGGGGGAGGGGGGACTTTAAAATCCTTCTTAGAGTTTTCCAGACAACAGTGGACCACACAAATTACTCACGTTTTTTATTTTGTGTACAATCTCCTCTTCAGTTCAGCCTTATCAGTGGAGACACATTGTTGATGTTACCATTATAAAATAGCTTACAATTAAGAATTGGCAAAGCTCAATGTAATTTTCACAGGAGGCGGAGCATTGTTAGCAGCTGCTGAAAGTAACTAAAAAGTTACTTTTAATGTAATTTAGTTACTTGCAAGTCAAGTAGTCAGTAATATAACTAAGTTACTTTTTCAAGGAGTAATCAGTAGTCCGATTAAAGTTTCTTTTTCAAAGTAACTATGCCATCATTGGTTTTGGCCAGAGCGGGGCTGAAGGTGGAGTTTTTACAACATGGAGCTCATGTCACAGTTCGGGGGGGCGCAGCAGGCATTGTGCTCCTTGGAGGGGGGCTCACCCTTTCATACTTTGAAAACCCCTGATCTAGCATAATCATCATCAAATATACTGTACATATACAGGTAGGACTTTAGTCTTGATTTAAAGAAATCAGTGTTTCAGCAGTTTTGTGGAAGTTTTCTGGTTTCAAGTATAGAATCATATGTTACCAATAACAAGCTAATAAGACAAGCAGGAAGCTTAGAGAATCACTTGTTGTGAGTCTTTATTTTGTGACAGGTTGGGAAGACGATATCCAAACAGTCTAAAGTCCATCATTATACAACAAAGAAGATTATTCAACAAGTTCGAACCTTTTAAGACTGTTACAAATGTATCCATGAAGATCAGCGACTGGAAGAAATTCAAGAAAAAAAAAAGCTTCTCTCATAAGATCAATGTACCATGACAGCTTTGAGACATCTGGAACAGCTTCCTCTGGATAGATGACACTACAGCAGAGGTGACAGGCCAAAATGCACAGCATATCAGCACAAACACTTAATATAGTTGTCAAATGTAGTGATGATTTGGCTTTGTTTTGTAGACAAGGACCTGGAAACTTTGCATAGATAAATAGATAAAGTTTTACAGACTGATATCAAACTCCTTGTTAGCACTTTTTGAGAGGTTTCTCAGTTTAGAACCTGACATCAGAATCTATGTATATTAAATATGCTTACCACTGTTTTTTAAAGATTAGACTCCCTTAAATGGTTTCTTAGAACTTAGTTTATGAAATCATGGTAAAAAGAAACTTGTAATCTTTAAAAACTACAACTTTCAAAGTTAATTTAAAGTACATTTTGTCAAAACTGGACTGGATCACTACAAACTAATAAAATACAAAACGATATACGACTAGGCCTGTTGCGATAAACAATATTTCAATTAATCAGACGATAAATGAAAGTTATCAACCTCATTTTAATTTATCAGTAACTTTTCTAGGGGAAAGTTGCGGAAGACAAAACATTAAACAAATATTGAACAGCAAATTAAAAACTGCAATATTGAGCTGTTTTTAGAGAGGGCAAAGTAATTAACATCAACTCCCATCGTGTATCGAGTTGATGCGGAGAGATGTCTGCATGTTTCATATGAGGCAGATAAAAAGAGTAAGTGGAGAGTAATTTATTTATTACATGAGGTCTCCAGATATAATTTATTTTGTGTGAATGGGACTAAAATTCTGAATATTTTTACCCCCAGGAAAACTTGACTGCTTGCTTTGGCCTGATGACTATGGTAGCAAAAAGAAGAAGCTACGATGACTGGATGGGAAAAGTTCAATAATTCTGAAGTTCTGTTGGCTAAAATCCAACCCAGCCAATGACTCCATCACCACAGGTATCAGGACACTAACTTATTAATCTCCTCCAATGCTTTACCTAGTTCCTTCATGTCACACTCTACCTTCATTTGACAATACTTTCTCACATCTCAAATGGGCACATCCCTCAAATCTGCAGCATCTGGTCTGCTCCCTCCACCCTCTCTTAGATCCCTCCTCATATCATCCCTCCACCTCAGTGTCTGTGTGCTGACAGGTCGATGTCATGCTGGCGCTGACTTATGGGCTGTGAGTATTCTGCCTTGTCAGGACTGACTCTTCTTGGAATACAAACACATCCAAATATATATAGATTCAAGTATACACATGCAAGTGCTCCTGCACATACCTGCCACGGCTCCACAAAGTTCATATATTCTTGCATGGAACCCAGTGGTTTTGAATTTTCAAGGAAGAAAAACTCAGTAGCAGGCACAGCTGTATGAAATATATCTAAATTGACTTGTATATAGTGCTCAGCTGTGTTTATTATTTCTGTCAGGGTTTCAGCTTTTGCACAGATTATCTTTGTCCTAGTTGCATTCCAGACAAACTTGTGGATAGTCATGTTGGTCAATACTACTGTAGTGGGAGGAGCTACCTGCTCTGCATCCACCCTCTACTGGCTTTCACAGTGGAAATGCTCAGAAAACCTCCCCCAAAAATTATGAGAACAATCTAGGAAATTGCCTTGTAGCTCTTCCCACATTCATGAGCTACAACAATTGCTTAAAAAAAGTTATTGTTGATGTTGTTGCTCCAAGGCATTATATTAATACGCATCTGCAGGGTTACCCCCAGAAAGTCTGCCAAGGTGGTCCACTGTTTTTGTATTAAAAGATGTTAAATAATATGATTTTTGACCAATCCCTAATATTTAAAATAAAAATCCTGATTCTGATTTTGGCAGGTACAGTTTTTGTTTTTTGTCTGAATGTTGCTAATTACTGCCATTGTAATTAGCAATGTCTTCCTGTAACAGTAGACAGGAAATTTAAAAATATTACTGGATAATTATATGTTACGGGGAAACCTTTCTAGTGAGATGCTATTTAAATCCACAACTAGTCATTATTACAAATCAAAAAATACAATTAAAATGAATATCAATTATTTGCAATTCTGTTGAATCCAAATTAAGTCAGTAACAATTTGTGAGACTCTGCGTTCAGACCACAGCAGGTGAAAGTGCTGGTAATTAAAGTGAACCCATTTAATTTAAATTATTACAAGTTATTGGGGCCACAGTCAGTGGTTTGTGTCATTACGGAGAAAAAGTTAGATGCGTTCATTTGCTTTATGTGTGATGGGATCTGGTTTTATGGTTCAAGTAAGTGAATATTAACTACACTACATGAAAATGCGGCTAAATAGCCTATGTTAATATGATTGGAATTTGACCGATAAAAATAGTACATGACAGATTTTTTTAATGTTGTCAATCAAGATGACGGACAACAAAAAACTCTAGGGTGACCTCTGATATTTAGGCTAGGTTAAACTTTATTAATCCCGTAGGGAAACTGAGGTTATCTGTTGCTCACACATTAATTCACATCCACACATCATTATAATCGTACAGCTGGAGATATTCATAAAAGGTACAAGAATATAATAAATACATTACCACTAAAAGAGGTCAAATAAAAGTGCTTAAATATGTTAAAATACTAGTTACCCCGTCTCCCTCCCTTAACCCTCCTACAAATAGCAGCATTATAAAGCCTAATGTCCCGTGGGACAAAGGAATTTTTAATCCTCTCAGTTGATCAACCCAATGAGAGGAACCTGTCACTAAAGGAGCTCCTCTGGTTGGAGACAGTGTACAGGGGATGGCTGGTGTTCTCCAGGACTAAACTGAGTTTAGACAGTGTCCTTTGTTCCACCACCGTCTCCACAGACTCCAGGCTCACACCGACCACGGAGCCAGCTCTGCAGATGAGGCGGTTCAGTCTGGGTGTGTCTCTCTTCCTTGCGTTGCCCCCCCAACAAACGATTGCATAGAATATAACAGTAGACACAACAGACTTATAAAACATGTACAGGAGCTTAGAGCACACATTGAAAGAGGCCAATCTCCTCAAAAAGTACATTCTGCTCTGTGCTTTCTTGTACACATTATCTATATTGGAAAACCAGTTCAGCTTATTGTCTAGTTGTAGGCCCAAGTATTTGTATGTGCTGACCACCTCCACCTCTATAATGGTGATAGGCTGAGGAAAGAGGGGCACCCTATGGAAGTCAAGAACCATCTCTTTTGTTTTAGAGATGTTCAGTTTGAGTTTATTCCTGTGGCACCATGCCCTGAAATCCTTCACCAGGCTCCTGTACTCCCCCCTCTGCACCCTCCTTTATACACGCCACAATGGCAGTAATTAGCAACATTCAGACAAAAAACAAAAACTGTACCTGCCAAAATCAGAATCAGGCTTTTTATTTTAAATATTAGGGATTGGTCAAAAATCTGCAATGGGTGCACTTCAAGGAGCAAAGATGGTATAGTTATAAGAAACCTTAAACATTTCCTAATGAATTTCCCCCTGTGCTTTGTATGTGCGTGGAGTGATGGGTCGGTATAAGTAGAACTAAGGCAACACAAATAGCAATACTACAATTTCTACACAAAATAGGCTTTTTCAATAGCGCATAAAGAATACATTTTAGGAAATAAACAATAGCATCAGTGATCCTGCTCTACATACTCAGGTGGCAGCGTACTATTTTATGGTCAATCCCTGGTGACAAGGAAGAAGAACCAAACGTGAACGTAGTGTTGGACATGCAGCTTTTCCATCTCATTTTTGTTTGGTAATTAATTCAGAATCTGATTATCATTTTTTATTATCTGTTCTCAAATTCAAAGTATTAGCTATACAATGTAAAAGTGTGTTAATGTATGTGTATGCTGACCTGGCAAAGCAGATTGTGAAGGCAGCTGACTTCCTTCTGCAGGTCTTTAGTTTGGACAACCAGCTGCCTGCAGACAGTCTGTGCTTCCTTCTTCGGGTCCAGAGAGATGACCAGCTGCTTGGACGACCGAAAAAAACGTCATTCTTACCAACACGTTAAGATTGCAACTTAGACAGACATTGACAGTGAGAAACATGAGACAGAATGATGTTGAACCGCCATGTCAAATATGATCTCAATGCTCATTTTTGGCTGGATTAAATTACTTCTATGTGGCTGGAGTATCTGATGTAACAGTATTGTGGTGTAAAAACTGATGCAGCATGAATAAATGTATCTACTGAATTTGATGATTTTTTATTATTCCGTTACCAAATAGCAATGTCAAACTTTTGCATTTCTAATGACAGTATCAATAATGATACATGAATTTATGTCATATGTTTGCTTCGGTCACTTTCTGGTTCGGTACACACACAGCAAATAAAAACAGCCTTATTTTCTAACTAGACACATAAAGAACGTCTATATAAAGGACTAAAGAGAGTTCTACATTCTGTCCTGTAACTTTAAAAAGTGGCGCCCAAACAAATCAGAGTATAAGGGACCAGTTATCACTTAAATGTGCTGCTTGGCACCATTTCAAGTGTTGAGAGATTAATAACTGTGGTCCAAAGCAAAGTTCTGGGTTGTAATGACTAAATAAAACCAGCCAGCTGTATAGTTTCTATTGCTGGAACACGTTGATAAAAATGTAACTGTCAGAAGAACAAAACAAACAAACATGATACAGTTTTGTTTCTTTTGACTGAAACATTCTGAACAGTTTATGACGTGGCTTTAAAACCAAGCTAGGAAATGAACTGGGATTTCTGTGGACCCCCATAGCTCCCAATAAGGAAACCAGTACAGGTAAGGTGTACCTGAGAGGCCTGACGGGGGAAACGGCTGATGACATCCTGAAGCATCTCCGTCAGGTAGCAGCACTGATGACGCACACTTAGGAGGAAGTTTTGCAGATCTTCACACCTGGAAAAAAATAAAAACTTAACAGGAATAATAAGCCTGTTGCAAAAAGCAATTAATCACATGGTAAATTAAAATAAGCTTAATAAGGTCCATTCTGATCATTGATATTTTATGAAGGGTAGTTTTTTTCACAAATATTTTATAATCCATGTCATTTATCGTTTTTGGTTAATGGTGTTGTATTTTGGATATTTAAAATGTCTCCCAGTTTCAATTTGGAGTAATCTGTACAAAATGTAAGTTTATAAGTCTTTGAGAGGCGAACTTTCTGTATTAGGCTATTATAATTGTATTAGTTGGAAACGGTTTCAAAGTGACAATATTATCATGTATCGTAAACATTTCTGGGCTAATTTATCATCCAATAAAATTTCTTAATGTTTCTAAGCAGAAGACATAATTTAGAAAAACAGACAGAAATTATTTAAAGATTGTACCAAGTTTTCCTTTTATATTTAACAGTCTTTCAACACTTCTTAAGAAAAGCCAACATCATAGCTTAATCATCCCAAAACTGAAAATAAAATATTACAACTGATATTAAAAAAAGTAAGCTTTTCAAGTCAATTTTTTAACTTAAACTTAATTAAGTTGCATTTTATGTTTTTCATTACTGTAGATACAGTACATGCAAGTTGAAGATGAATTTAATAATTGATACATCCTATACTTCATAATATAGGATGTCACATAACGTCATCCTATACGGTGGTTGGTAAAAATCTAACTGAGATAAGTTGCTGCTTCATTTTTATAAACAACCAGGATATAAAATACGAACAATTCTTTAAAAGGTTATCTTTTTTAACATGAACTTTCCAAATTACGTCTACATTAAGAAACAAATCATAGTGTGCAAAAGCTGCTCAGCTATGACAGCGCAGACAGATTGATAGTTTGGAGCAGCTCTGAGCTCACATTGTCCAAGTCATTTTCTGGAACTCCTCTTCAATAAACTCTACAGAAATCTGAGCAGGTGGCCAAACCTTTTCTACTCGATGTTCATCTATTTTATCCTCCCTCCCTGAAAAGAGCCACGCTAAATGATTCGCTTTTTTATATTCATCAACCTTCTGCGTGTCTCTTCCCATCGCCTAGAACTGTGGGATGTAGATAGTTCTTATCTTAATGGTACATTTCCCTGGCTAAGGGCACAGAGCAGGCAGCCATCCCAGCCCTCCTAACACTCTGTCAGAGGGGCCAGTAAACAGTGTCAGCCAACCTCTGCAGCACCCACACCTCCCTTTTTCCTGCTGTTAGTTTATCTAAGGACACAGAGTGATGATGGGCCGAAGAGGGCTTGTCCTCTAAACCAGCTCTATTGCTTAACTGGTGCTAGAGCTGGGGACCTCAAATCCAGGCCTCCGGGGAGGCTTCCTCTTCATGAGGCTCAACATGGTGGAGAACTTGAGCTAGAGCTTTAACAACTCTGGGTTGCAGAACTATGCAGTCACTTGTTTGTTTTTAAGTTATTTTTTTTACATATTTCAAGACAAATACAAATATGGCCAAAACAAACTTGAAATGTTACAAAAGATGGTATGTTCTTGACCAAACTCTTTACTATGACCAACTTCCAGTCTCAGCTGCTGTAGCTTCCTTTCTTGTTTCAGTTACCCATCAGCCCTCACTTCACACATCATTAGAGTGCTGTTTAAACCATTAGAGCATGGCTTTGTTAGGCTGTAGACATTGGAGAGGGAGGTGCAGTGCCATCATGGTGAAATGCTCATTGGTGGGAATGGATGACCTCCAGTGGAGGACAGACAGGTAGCTTTGGGGAGGCTGAGCCTAGATTAATGTGCAGGATGGTGTAAGATGGGGGTTTGCAACCTGCGGCTCCAGAGGCACAACTGGCTCTTTGGACTTCCAACAATGGCTCCTAATAACTTTGACTAAAAGTTATGAAGTGCAAACTAATGTTTTTAAATATAAATATTTTAGCAGCTTTAGAGTCTTTTCTTTAAGTAATTAAGGTAAATTCCCTAGACAAAATGACAAAAAAGTAACAGTAGCACATTTTAAATCTTTTTCTCTTTGTTAGTTTAGAAACTCAGACAAAAAATTTCATAAGCTGGGAAGCCTCACATAAGATAAATAAAAGTAGTACACAACTGCCTGCAGACAACATGCAATAAAAATAAAAACAATAAAACATTTGATTATTTTAGAAACATCACATTAAATTTGATTCAAAGCCTTCAGCAAAAAAACTAATCTTCTTATAACAATTCTATAAATTCAGTATGCCCACCAGACTTCTTTAACTATGTAGTCATATTGTTGCATTAGATGGAACTAAGTATTTTAGAATTTAGTGCAAGTATTCCAGAAGCAGAGAACAATTGTTCTGAAACTATAATATACGTTTTAAACATTCCACATATTGCCCATATCCTACCCATTCTCTCCAGTTCCCAGTTGGATCTTGTCTAGGTCTACTTTGTCCAGGTGCATCTGCTGCACAGCGCTCAACACCTTCTGCTGGTCCACTGGGTTGGTAATGCCAATCTGACAAATGGAAAAAAAAAACGTAAAGATGTCTTTTAGTGGATTCTGTGCACGTTAAACGCAACTAAAAGGTTTAACATGTATTTTTTTAAGTTTAAACTTGTGCACAAAATATTGTTCCTCATGTTATCCACTACCTTTTCAAAGTCCTCCTTCTCCATGGTCAACAGGTAACTCCAGGTGATGTCGTTTTCCTGTGCTCATGTGTATCAGAAAAGGCAGAAAAAAGCTAATTTACCAAATACAACCTAACAGCTGTTTCTGCAGCAGATGTGTTTCATGCATTTTCCTAAAGCTGCAAAAAGCTACTTACACCTATTGAGGTCTAAAGTTTAATAAGTAAAAAACAATTTCTGAATTTTTGCTTGTACTGAAGCAGAAATGTTGTGCGTCACACCACAATCTCGTCGCAGTGTGTGGTACTTACAGCCATAATGTCATTGAGGTACCCCAGATTAAGGCCATGCAGGAGAAGTTCAAGTTCATCAAACTTTGTTGAACTGAGTAGTACAGAAAACAGATCTTGGCTCATAAACAACTTTCTTACAAAGTCAAAATATTTTGGAAATAATATCATAAAGTTGTGATTTATTTAAAAGAACAGGCAATAATTGGGCAAGGAAATATCGCAAACTTCATTAACTGGATTTTATTTTGGGTACAGATCATCCAAACAACACTCTTCAGAGTGGAAGAAGACTCAAAGTCAGATATTTTTAGCCTCAAGGAGGTTTTCAAAAATTAAGTAAGATGATGCATAAAAGTTGGACGAAGATCAAAAACTTTAATTTATAATGAGGCTTTGAGCTGCTGTGTTTTCAGGTTGTTGCAACAAGATAGAGCATTTTTGGTATGTCAAGTTCACCATAAAAAATGTCATCTACCACAGAAGTCAATGCATAAGCATCTTAGGCATTCTGAATGACCAAGAAACAAAGTGACTTATGGCAAACATCAGCAGGTGCCTGGAGGGCAGAAGATGGTGCAGCAAGTCATTCTCTTCTGGTCATGAAACATGCTGGATTTAGAAATGTTGGCAGCCAGAAATCTCAGTGTTAACACAAGTGTCTGGATTCTTTGATGAACACAGAGAGACTGATGTTTATACAGTTGAAACCAGATATTTACAAGGAATACAAAGACACAGACATTTTTTTGTTTTATCACAGTCTGAAATCAGACCAAACTTTTCTTGATTAGGTCAGCTAAATGCCAGAAGACTTAAGAACATTTTAAGATTTTTTTTTTGTAACTTTTTAGAACTTTACATGCATTTTTTCAGTATCAGAGATAACTGACTTTTAAACTGTATGCTGTGGGTCAAACCTTTAGGGTGTTCGTCCACAAACGGGTCACAGTAGTTTAAAATGTGCACTCAAAATCATTCTGTCCATCTAAAGTTGTCAAACCCCTGTTTTCCAGCTATACCCTGTTGCTCAACATCTGCTATTGATTTTAATAACAAATGGTTATTGGTGAAGGCTAGGAAGAACTATTTTCAGTAGAGCAAGTTGATCAAGATTTGCCAATAATTGTATGTAAAATATCTCAGTTATATTTAATGTCTTTTTATGTTTGTCCTCAACATGAGTGGAAGACTGAAGCTAAAACGATAACAAACAGGAATGCTACATGCCAAACATGGGTAAATATAATGCAGAGTTTCTGGCAGCAAAGCCAGAGTGGACTAAACAACCATGGAGGAGATTTATTATTGTTTATGTCTGGTGGTTACAATGGATCAAGAACATCTGCCACACAGGCAGCGGCACATCAAAACTCCAATAGGAGGCGGTGTGGGGAAAGAGGAGTTTTACCCTGAAAGCAGTTTGGAGAACTGATGTAGAGAAACGCTGTTTGAAATGCAAGACTGGGAGTCAGGAAGAAAATTTGACTGGATTTGTTGTGTTTTCTATGACATTATCCTGGATACTTAACTTTGTATAACCCAAACTCTACAGTAGTTTAGATTTAGCTACATGGAAAAAACCCTAAAAAAATAATGAATAACAAATTGTACAAGTGGCAACAGAAATGTGAGATATTCAGTGGAAAATATGTCTTAATAAATGCAACTGAGGTGGTCAGGTTCATGATGAAAGTTTAAGATGTGTCCCTATTCCAACACCTGCTTCAAATGATTGAATTATCAAAAAAATTGCAGTAAGTATCTTTTATTTAAAAAAATATTTTACATATTTGTTTAAACTGTCACTATGTCCTGACTGGAAAAATTGAGATCTGAAATTCTGAATTTGATTTACAGTTACAGAAATGCTAACTAGTTTGAGCATTCATAAGAGGTGATTGATAGCCCGAAGGTCCTCTTCCTCTGATTGGATGTTTCTGACTAGGAGCAGTGCAGGATCACAGGGAGGAAGCAGAAGAGCTTGATTTTTTTTCACAGATGTGCTTCAAATTATACTGTCACAACACAGTGACAGTTTTAGCAAATACGTAAAATAATTTTATTTCTAAAAGTGACATTAAGCTGCTTTAACCCACATTTTCCAGGCTCCTTTCTTTATCACTGTATCTCCATAAGTCTGGAGGCTTTAAGCACCTGAGCCACAAAAAATACACAGCCAGTGCATCGAGAACATTAAAAGTCTATCCAAAAGGGAAAATACATTACATTACTTTACATTATCATGCATTCACAATTTTCAAGCATGATCTTGCATCCAAGTAGTCATTTTCAATTACCACAAGCCACACATTTATATTAAAATAATGATAGCACTTTTACCAGCTACACTAAATACTAATAACAAATGACATGGCCTTCAGTCACAGATCTTACCTTTCCGCAGAAGAAAGAACAGAGTTTGTTTTAAACAGCTTAGCTAGTCTCTCTTCCACAGACGAAGAGCAGGCTGAGACAGCAGAGAGTTTGGAGGATGAATTTAAAATCCGGCCTATCTGTGGAAATAGATATTAAACATCTAACAAAGCATTGGCAAACAGTAGCCATGAACATTTCAAATCCAAGATTTAAACAACTTAAACATACGGTACAAAATGTAAGACATTACCTGGGTGTGTCTGAACATCTCAGCTAGATCAGCAGGGCTTTCACCAGTCTTTGTCCTTATGGTTTTGTCAGCTCCCAGCTGGAGGAGCTTTAACACTGCCTGTTCTTTGCCATACTGAACTGCTATGGACAAGGCCTTGCAGAACACAACACCATCAATCAGAGTTAAATCACTTTGAGAACAGTTATACTACAATGTCCATATTGGCTACAGGTTAAGCAGTGTACAAGTTTTTAGTAGAAATCTGTCATAAAAGGGATAAAAGTGACAAACTGTGTATCCTTTACTGTCCTGGACGTTGATTTCTGCCCCATGGGACACCAGTAGGTTTATCACCTTACAGAGGCCATCTCTGGCTGCCAACATTAGGCATGTCATTTGAGACCTTAAAAACAGGAAGCTAATTTAGTAGGAGACAAGGGTGAAAGAAGACAAAAAGTGTCATGTTATGTGAAAACCACCATTTTCATCTGCTAGAGACAGATGACGGTACTAACAGAAATTTAAAAGAAAAACGTTCAAAATGAAACCAGTGCAGGAAAACCACAAGAGGGCAGCATACACAAAATAATGAAGGGTGATCAGGTCCAGCTCCTGTTTTTATTAAAAAACTGCAAGCTCTCGGAATATTTAGGCAATTTTTCTGTAATGTTAATTTACAGTTTCACAGCTAAAAGTATTTTCATTAAAAACCAGCTGGACAAAACATTTACAATCACATGTTTCAGTTCACAAGTTACAGAGAAGCTTTTTAAAATGTTCAATGACAAGTAGGCCTTAATTTTAGAGTTTTTTTATACTTGGTTCCAGAAATTATGAGCAGCAAATTTAAATGCAATTTTTTCCTAATTCTTTTCAGATCTTAGATACAAACAACAAGAGGACATCCTGGAACCTTAGATCTGAACCATCAGAGTTTTTCTGAGGAATTTAAGTCCCACAATATGAAGGTAGGTAACTGAAAATAACCTTAAAACCCTCATCTTAAAACTTGTAAGGAATCTAAGCTATAAATAGCTATATGCTTTGATTGAAAGCATCAAAGTAAATCATATAATCAAAATTCATGACAGACAGGAATGTAACAGAAACAAGGTTTAATTTGGGCTCAAAACACAAACAGGACACCATTCTAAAGAAAAAACTCAGTTTTTGTTGCAGCTTTTTCACACCGAAATTTAATCATTAGTTGCAAAAGAAAAAGAACATTATCAAGAAAATTTTAATATTTGAACTGACAGACTAGGTGATCTTTGGACGGTCATGCAACTGACCCTTGAGGGACATTAGCTACAGTGAGTGAACTGGAAGTGAATCTGCCTGTACACGCTGTACTCAGAGAAAGACAATTATTAGTTGATTATAAAATTGTCCATGTCAGAAAATCATCCTACTGCATCAAATCTCAACTCCATGGAAATCCCACCGACTCCCATTCTGACCAGAGTGAACACTAGACACTGCTACTGGAGTGGCATCACAAAGGTAAATCTTTTTTTTTGTTGTAAAACACAATTTCTGAGTTTTGTAACTTGTGGCAAACAGCAAAGAATCATTTATCGGTCACAATCACAATTCTGGTGAGAGAACAGAGAAATTATCAGGACGAAGACATCTGGTTGTCAAAGTGGAAGTGGAAGAATAAAAGGACTAGAATTAAACATAATTAAACACTGCAACTAAGGTCATATTTTCAGTAAGGCTTGTCTCTGTTATTCGCATACTACCTGTGGAATACATTTATTGCTTTTGGAACTCGAACCAGAGCTTAGACTGCCAACGAATCACAAATCTGAACAGAGTATTGATTTTTAATCAACTTTGAAAACAATATCTTGGCCCATGCACAGAAATTTGCTCAACAATTAGACACCAACTATCAATCTACTTTTAGACAGGATGGTTAGATGCTAAATGTAGGCTTACTGCGGTTTAGCTTAAAGATGAGGTGTACGTAGAGATCCACCGATAAATTGGCCCTGATTTTGGGAGATAGGCAATTGACCTACATTATACTTACATTAGAAAAAATCTTACCTGCCTCTACAAAGGTGTGAAAATCAGCCACTGTCCCTCTTTGCTCTGCTGTGAGAGAAGTTTGACCGACAGGCATGGCCACCAGATCACATCTGCATGTGCGCGGTTAAGAACAATCTGCCACTGTTGCCAACTTATATATTTAGCAACTTAGACAAAAGATCAGAATCAGTATTGTACGCTTTTTAAACATCGGTGATCAGTCGGAAAACTGAAATTGGTGCACTCCTACTTCTACTAGGTTTCTCAGATTAAAAGGTGGTGGGTGGTACAGCTCTGCAAAAGTTAGGCCAACTCATGTATCACACAGCGGTCGAGCTGCTGCTGTCATGTTTCTCTACAGCTCTGTGTCGATGTAATCTATCTATTCATCAACTTCTAAAAGCTCATAATTCAATCAGATGTTGCATGATCTGCTGTATAATTACAGGTACAGAGGTAGTGTACACTACTTTACCAAGTATGAGATGTTTTCATAATATGAGTTAATGACATGGGGGAATCATGTTGAAGGGATCCAGTGATACATTTCAGACAATGATGTGCGATTCTGCCGTTATTGCAGATCCTTATCCATCATTATCTGCAAATGACAATTCATCAAAAATAGCAGAACTAGACTTACAGATAAGACTTCCAATAAATGATAAGCAGAGCAATGCTTAATGCTTTATGGCTTAAAGCAGGGGTCACCAACATGGGCCTGCGGGCACCTGGTCGCCTGAGGGGACCTTGTCAGTCGCCCGCAGAGCAAGTTCTAAAAATAGCCATTGTCATTAGGGAGCCCAGCCTAAAAAATATTTATTTAAATGTTTTTACATTGAAGCAATAGCATTTGTTTATATTTAAAATTTTAAAAAAGCAAATTATGAAAACATTTAAAATAAATTGCTTTATGTGGAAAACTCTTTCCTACAGCAGTTCAGACCTGCGCAGACACAGATATTATCGGAGGGCAGCAGCGCCTGCAGCTGTACACACTCTGCGTACATTGAGATTTTCCTTTAAGCAAATAAAGAAAACAATAATTTAATGGAATTTTTATTATTTAACCCTCCTTACTATTAACAAAATTGTAGAGGAAAAAAAGATCTTTTGTGCCAAAACATCTTGTACGTAGCGCACATTCGTGTGAGTCTCTGGGGGTCAAAGGGCAGCTGACATCTGCCGCTCTTCCCGAGCGTCGTGCTAAGACTGTGGATTAAACAATTTAATCTAGTCAAATTTAAACTAGCAAAAATAGTAGAAATTAAGCAAATATTGTTGCTTCATCTTCTTGTCCTCTGGACGTCTGACACCACCTGAACTTGCAATCAAACACCCTTCTTTCCGTGAACCACATGGGTAGGCTTCGCTTCCATGTCGTTATTATTTAGCATCGCTTGTAAAATAAAAATAAAAAGTCAGCTGCTTTTGTGGTTTAGATTTGTGCTGATTTTTGCACATTGGAGAGGTAGTTGTGCTCTTTCAAGTCAGGTGCAGTGATAGTCTTGTGCCTCTCTCCGATTTGTCTGACATTTTTTTTTCGACATCTGCTGGTGTCAGCCAACAGGTGACCCATCAGTTTTTCAGTTCGCAAAACCACAAAAAAAGCTAATGAACCAGCGACTCACCAGAACCGCGCACTGTAAAAAGCTCAGGCGGGATCTTAGAACAACGGGAGGTACAGAAAAACGCCAAGCCGTGAAATAAAGAAAAGCAAACTGACCAATAAGATTTAGGCGTTGGCGTACTTCACCCTCACAGACTGACACAGCTGTGTATACAATATTTTTTGATATTTTACACAGTACAAAATATCTTCTTTTCTCCACAATTTTGCAAATAGTAAAACGGATTAGATAATAAAACATACAATAACTTTTCTTTTCTTATTTTATTTAAAGGGAAATTTCAAGGCATTACTGCAACAATCCAGACTCTCAGTCTCTTGTGGGCAATTTAGAGTCAGACAGAAAATCTCCAAAAGGGAATCAAACTTAAAACTCTGAACTAAGAACTTCTGATCACATAATAGTAATTAACCATATCTGCCATGGTAAATTATTACTGATAACTATTGTCAGTAGTCCCTAACAGTAAAATGATCAGGCAGCATGTAATCATATATATATATGTTATGAAAGCTGAGCCAAGAAAATGTATGTTTGTATCAAACAAGTAGCCCTTCATGTTACTCTGTACCCATGAAGAAGCTCCCAGTCTCTAAAAGGTTGGTGACCCCTGGCTTAAAGTTACCAAAAGTAATATGTTAGTTAAGCCAATTAGATGGTTTCATATGATATATTTACAAGATTTCTGGTATTTTACCATCACCTTTTTTCACCAGAACAAAAGCTGTACTGTAGATAAATAACCTTTGCTACAATACACTTATCTTATCAGCTCAAACAACATGGTGCGAGAGAAAAAACATCAATCCTGAGAGGTGGGAAAGTTTGGGCCAATCCATCACTTCATGCCTACAGAGAGTTGTTTATAGGCAACAAAGGAAGCTGTCTCTCAAAGCAAGAAGCTGCCTTACTAAATCAAAAGGAATTTATATAGGCTGTTCATAATTTGCATGAATACAAACCATGACAGCTCAGATTCTTTGACTAACGCTACAAGATTTCTCTTTCCATCTATTTAATTATCTTTTAAGTAAAAGTAATATTTTTTTAAGTGAACTGAAAGTCTTGTACACTTGGGGAAAACAGACCAAAAGGCTTTATTTGCCACATAGATCTAAACCTAGGCTGTTTGATCCAATATGTATAGTTACACCTGAAATTCACCAATGAATGATATTTTAAATATATTGTTTCAAAGAGGTTTAAATTTCAGAACTTTTCATATTTGCATCAAGAGAAGATTTGGATATAAATAAATGACTTTTCTGAGAAAAATAAGTTTTCTCTGCTCTAGGAAAGCTAAAAAGATGATTACTAATAAATACTGTCTTCTTCGAACCATGTAACTTCATACAGGTATTTATGTAAAAATTTATATGTCAATCCTAGACTCCATTTGAGGGCATAAAAGTTTTTGTTTTACATTGCTTTCACCTTTATTAATTCCGTGTCATTATTACACAGTTGCTGTTTTGAAAAACAGATGGTTGTTTCCGGAAAGTTGTGTTAGACATAGGTCATGTTTGGCAGACAGGTGTAAAATTTAAGAGCGTCTGAGGGTCATTGAAGACATGATAGTAAAACAGAGTTAAGTCCTCCGATGACAGATTCCAAGAAATCAGTTAATGTTCTATGTGAACTCAAACAACTGCAACAATGCCGATGGCATGCATAACATTTTTATTAACATGGTTCTTTGCCAAACTGTCAGTCACTATCTCTTTAACCTCTGCGAACAAAGCAAATGGTGTCATATTTCTTCGTCTGTGTTCTTTGGTATTCGATCGTTCCAAGGCTGTCCATTTCAGTCACTTTTATGTTTCAGCTTGTCCTTCAGGCTGTGAACTCTGTCAGGTTTCCAAACATTTAGCTAATCAATAGACTGATATTTCAGCATTAACACTGCTTATCCAATGCCGCTCATCCAATCAGGATTTCATCAACTAAGATTTCCAGGAACATGACTCACTGTACTTGAAAAAAGGCTGCCCTAAACTTTCACCAGGCCCATTAAAATGATGGATTATGCTGTAAAAATCTTGTTTATTATTTGGGATCTTAATAAAATAATTTTTGTCAAGAGTACATGACTAATTCTAAAAGTAGTTCCAGTGAGAATTGTGATTAGCATGAAATGTTTTCAGAAAATAACTTATGAGAGTTCAGAAACACAGTCAACAGGTAGCCTATAAATGATAATAACACCATCATCCTTACAATTTTAATGCTATATAGACTTTACTTTTTATGGCCTGTTGTATTGTATGAGCTTGGACTTTGTTTTGTTGTTACTGAATTTCTCTGCTGCAAGATACAAAGCATCCAAAATGTCTTCACAGCATTTCAATGTTGTCAAATGTTATGATACAGTTTTATTCCAAATTATATTAATCTTTTTTCCTCAAAATTCAACACACAAATACCCAATTATGATTGCGTGAAAAAAGATTTGAGTGTTCTGTAAATGTATTAAAAATATAAAACCAAAAAATCCCATTACAAAATAATCTAAGGGGATTTTTATGAAAACAAAGTCTGAAACAAAGTCTGAAATAAAGATGCAAATTGAGCTTTTTCCACTGATTACCCTTGAGATGTTTCTCCAACTTAATTGGGTCTAAATGAAGCAATATGGGGAGAAGGGTCTCAGTCAAGGAGATGACCAACAACCCGGTGGACACTGTCAGAATTCAAGCATTCTCCTGTGGAGAGAGAAGAACAACTATCTCTGCAGCAATCCACCAATCAAGAATGGATTGTAGAGCAGCCAGACGAAAGCCACTCCTTAATTAAAGGAGCACGGTAGCCTGTGTGGAGTTTCTTGTGGTCTGAAGCAACTCAGACCACAAGAAACAAGATTGCAACTGCTGAGGTCCAAACTTTGTTCCCAAAAAAAGCAACACCACATGAATGAAGACCTTTTTAAAGTTTGGTATTATGCTTGCTATTCATGGGTCTTTACATACCTGAAAGACTGCAATTACTCTAAGGCTAACTCAGTGGTTCCCAAATATTTTCTGGACTCTCCTATGGATTACAATAAAATCCCCCCCAAAAAAGAACAAAAAAATAAATAAAAAAATCAACTGGGCACACGCATCGTTCAACCAGACATAAACCTATACACATATATATACATACACATAACTACTGATTGGATGTAATATAATTTTCAGGTAATTTTCACTTGCAATGTTAATGTTGTGATTCTGAGAACAAATATATTAAAATTTAGTCTTCATTTTCTTCAAAAATCTAGAAAATTCAGCCTGTCTAATAATAAATTTACCTTTTAGACACAGATCTTTGCACATCAAATTAATCATTTAATGAGTCTGATTTGAATTTAGATAAATAAAATTAGTTGGCTAATGATTCACCATTTATGATCATCCAGTTCATTTTACAATATCAGGAAATAAAAGGCCTCAGTCATAGCTGTAACCCACAACCTAATGGTTACTTAGGCGTAGCTTGAATTTCCTAGAGACCTTAGGGACTAACAGACAAGCATAATTATCGTTATCTGGTCTGATGAAATCAAAACAGAACTTTTTGGACTGAATTTTAACCACGGAGAAAACAGGGACTGCAGGGACTTTTTTTCTGGACTACTTTGAAAAGACGGAAAATTGGACAAACATGTACTTAGAAAAATATTGTAGAACTCTTTTTTGAAATTCTGCTCCAGTTCACAGTATATGACGCAAAACTAGTTGAAGAGAAAAATCAACATTGTTGTCTGAGGGTATTTCAACATAAAACAATAAACTACTGATCAATCTCGCAACACTTCTCACAGAGCTGTGTCTAAATAGTTCGACTGGTGTTGAGTTTGTCAGGCGGATGCTTCTCTGAGAACAAAATGAAGCAATTTTCATCACGCGTCTATGTCAATGAGATCTGATTTTGGCACTTCAGATGAAGCTTGTGGAAGTCTTTATTTGTGTGCTGCTTCCTGTCTGAATCAGAAAGATAACATTGAGTCATGTATAAGCTGTTAGGATGACTCTTTGTTGATATATTAACTGATTTTTCTTTGTTGATCATCTCAGACCAACTGCTTGCTTTCTGAAAGGCCACATAATAGCATCTGTTATGTGACAGAAATTTCATATTGCACTTTGTGCTGTGATGGCTGGGTTTTTCAAAAGTACAATGGATAAGATTGGGTTCACATATCGGCTGATCACCTATCTCCAAAATGAAGGAAATCGGGGTTGATTTATCAGTGCACCCCTCATTTTAAGTGACTTAAAGTTTCATCATTGTTACAGAAACATCAGCTAATGGCCCTCTCTGACATGGCTACACTCTGCCAGGTGCAATAGGTTGTCCTGATGCTGCTCTGCATACAAAGAAATCAACAACGACAGATGCTAATACCAGAGCTGAACAGAAAGCCCCACTCAAATATTTCTGAATAACCGTAATCACGTCTTTGCTTACACCAACAAGTCATACTCAGCCTGTAATAAACAAATACTGTTAAGACGGATAGGAAAGCAAAAACAAAAAAGATGAAGACATGAATGCAATGGACCCCACATTGTGCGGCCGCATTTCTCAGCTTTGAAAAACAACAGTGTACTCAGGTTTACACTAAAGCAGGGGGATGAGCAGCTGGTGTTAATCACTAGTTTGAAATTCAGACGTAAAAGAGGGCGAGGAGGAGGAAGGGGTCTGCGAGTCGTACCCACATAAACCTCATGCTAAGCTTCATCTTGGATTTGAGGGACTGCTAACCCCGACGCTCACCTCCTTCTCTCTTCTGCAACCTTCTGTGGCTCATTACTTTGCTTCAAATATTTTGTCTGGAAAGGAACTAATCAATTTCCTAATGCTAGGGGCGTCTATGTTCGTCATCAAGGGGTTTCAGGTGGCGTGAGTTCTGGTTGCAATGCTGCGCTGGCAGTGACAGAATAACAGAGGATAAGGGAGAGCTAAACAAGAAAGCCACTGGGGGCTGCAGCAACACTTTGTGACAGAGCAAAAATTCACACATGGTACTATTAAAAGTGCTTTAAAAATAGTCTGGGTTTATTTTCTCATACAAGATCTCTCTCTCTCTCTTAAGGTCCTTCTTGAAGCAGGGAAGCAGATATGTCATTTAAGATTGATTAAACACCAAGTCCAACTTATATATATTATTTAGTCATAGCAGAATAGAGAAGACAGTTTAGGACTAAGTTACATTAGTTTTGGAAGGTATGCCCTTTGTTGACCTGTCAGATATTCAAAGTATCGAGCCTAAGATGCACCAGAACGAGAACAATAATAAAAATACTTTATAGTTTATCAATATTGATACAGGAGTTATGCATAAATTTGTCTTTGGTCGTTCATATACAGTAAAAGAATGGCGGCATGACTAAAAATTAAGCTGCTGCTTTTATCAGGAATTAATAGGCATTAATAACCCCCACTTGATTAATGAAGTGTGATTATCTTTAGAAAATCTTTAGGAATTTTCTGTATAGTTTATTGTGTTCTTTATGTTTTGGTACAAAGAAAAGGAGGAGAGACATTAACAACAATTTTAGAGAAGCAACTTTAGCAGCTCAATCTGGTTGAAGGTTTACAGGTAGGGATGCACCCATTAACATTGCCATTGGTTACTGTTAGTTATTTTTTAATAAATCGCTATTGGTCCAATTTATTAAAAACCAATGTTTATTTTCAACTTCTTGTCGTTTGTGTTTCTTAAGGGGCTGTAGAGGAACGTTGGGTCATGTGATAGTGATGCAGAACTGAATTATGGGGATTTTAATAGAAGCAATCAAGCAGCAACAGTGATGTGGTATTTTTTAAAAATGTTAAAAGGACAGGGACATATGTATGTTTCCCTGTCCTTTTAACAGGGAAACATACAAATCAGGGTTTCCCCCAGAAAACGTGCTAAGCCCGGTGGTCGGGGCGCCGAGGAGGTCCACCATGTTTTTGTATTAAAAGATGTTAAGTTGACAGGAATTGTAAAAATATTACTGGATAATTATATGTTACGGGAAAACATCACCAGTGAAAAGATATTTAAACCCACAACTAGTCTTAAAAACAAATCAAAAAATACAACTAAAATGAATATCAATTATTTGCAATTCTGTTTAATCCAAATTAAGTCAGCGGCTCCATCAGGCCCCCAGGGCTTCAGCGGCCCCATAAATGTTAATATTTTAACACAGACCACAGATACATAAATGCAACATTTGTTCATTGAGATGATCAATGCTGCTAAATTTGATTTAATGGTTTAATTGCAAGTTTATTTTGTAAAAGTTCAAAGAACAATTTTCATAGTTAGATTGTTTTGTTACCATAGCAACAATCTGATGCTATGAGTTTAATATGAGTTTGAGCTTTATTCACAAATACAAACTGCAATTATAACTTATTGCTTTTTAGGTTGGCCAATTAAACTACTCCCCCTCTCCCAGATTTCACAATATCTAACACAGAACCTGTTAGAGGTGCTGATGTTCTTAGCAACAAAAGGGGCCCTCAAGTCCAATTCTGCTCAAGGCTTCATATAGCTTTGGACCAGCCCTGCATGATGAGTTAAATTTGCTGCACTGCGCAGAGATGTACAATAAACGGAAGATTTTATTCAAAGCTGCTAATGTGGCTTTAGTAGCTTTTCCATTTCTGGTTGTTGGAGTTAATGGGACAAGATTTTCAGATCTCTGCGCGGCCGCGTGCTTCAACTCTGGCTGACTAAGTACACAACGCATTTGATACGGTTTGTTGCACTGTGTAACTGGAAGAATAATACTACAAGAATAATGTAACAGAAGTATTAATGTCGGATATAAAATTTTCATATTGGTGCATCCCCAATTAAACACCAATTTCCAGACAACTTCAAATATCTACAATTAAAAAACACATTGATCATTTGAGAATAATGGTTGTTGAAGCACCTCTTGTAGGTTTCCCTTAATATGGCAAATTCCAAAATTCATAATATTACAAGGAAATTACTATACAAGTATGGCTGGTTAGGAAAGCCTCACTTCTCTAACAAATAGAGTGAACCCTCGTTTTTCGCTGGGCTTAGGTTCCAAAAAGAACCCGTGATAGGCGAAATCCGTGAAGTAGTTACCTTTATTTTTTACAATTATACAGCATAATTAAATACTCTACATTGAAACCAAAGAACAAAACTGTTTTCAGGCCTAAGTTGTTTTTTTTTTTTTTAACAAATAGAACGCTTTCTTACAAATAACTACAGTAAAATAATCATTTTAGTCATCAATACGAAGTACAGTAAGACAAATTGGGACAAGTTGTGACTTGTGTATTTCACTGTGCCTCTGACTGTGATGCTGCGGCCTCACTCCACTCTCTACTGTCTTTTTCTTCTGAAGCCTGTGGTGCAGGTGTGTTTTTTCGAGAGAAGAACATAGTTATCGGTAGTTGTTGTCGCTCTTTTTTCTTCTGGGCAAAAACATTTGCCAAAATTTGCCAAGCTGTGTTTTATATATATATATATATATATATATATATATATATATATATATATATAAATACCATAACGTTATTGGCACTCAGGGCGAGAAGAAGCGTGGAGACTGTTTACCCAATCAGGACACAAAACACAATGAACTGTGAAAAAAAAAAAAAAAAACTGCACAAAAAACTCTGCGAAGCAGCGAGACTGTGAAAAGTGAACCGCGTTACAGCGAGGGTTCAATATAACTTTGTTTTGACCTTTGAATGAGTAAAAACAAATGGACGGTTGTTTTTCAAAGTTTTGTCATGAGAACCTTATGCCAACTGTCAAGGTGTAATAAGTACAGCTTATTATAATAACCAATAATACTTGCAACACACAGTATTAATTTGTGATATTGATAACATCGCTCACAGTTATGATATTAAAGTTTCATACTATTACAACCAGTAAAAGTGGTGTTAACATCAAAATAAAAAATATTCTGAGTGACAACAAGTAGTCTGACAGTCTTCTCTATGTCAGCTTATTTATTGCGGGCCAGTTGTGACTGTCCCAAAAACTGAAAACGTTTTAGAAATATTCCCTGGCCTAAACACTCAGCCTACCCAAAACATTTAGCCTTTTGCCTTTTCTCTATAACTTGTATGCTGTCACACATATATTGTATATTCTGTAATATACAACTGACAAATCTTGATGTTGTCATCAAGGTCATGTATTTTGATTTTGTAATGACCTAGTTCCCTCAAATGAGCAAAAACATTAAAAGCCAGTTTGTAAAACGTCCCTGCCCACTCTTTACACTCTGAGTTCGTGTCTGTCTGGGAGCCTCCTGTGCAAGCGCATGCCATAACAGGACATTCCAAACAATACACACTGATACAAAGACACTGTATACAGTACAGTGGTGCATAATGCTACCACATGGCAGCTAAACATCACAAAAACCATCAAAGGAAATCTGATCCAGCACCTCTTTTTTTTCTCCTGTATGAGGTCTGAAGTGGCTTTATTTAAACCAACTTCAAAAGAGTTACAACTGTATGTACCGTGTTGAAATTTACCAAATATTTTGACATTTAAACAAATTTTACCCCTCACCTGTCCACCATGTTGGGATCTGCGGACCTGGACAGCAGAAGCTCGACGCAATGTGCTATTTTGTCTTCACTACTAGAGGCAGTACAACTGGCCATGAGCACAGTCCAACAATCTGTGGAGAAGAAAATGAATTTCAATCAAATATAAATTATAAATATAAATTAGGGGCTGCACAGTGGCGCAGTTGATAGAGCTGTTGCCTTGCAGCAAGAAGGTCCTTGGTTCGATTCCTGGCCCGGGGTCTTTCTGCATGGAGTTTGCATGTTCTCCCTGTGCATGGTGGGTTCTCTCCGGGTTCTCCGGCTTCCTCCCACAGTCCAAAAACATGACTGAAGGTTAATTGGTCTCTCTAAATTCTCCCTAGGTGTGAGTGTGTGTGTGAATGGTTGTTTGTCCTGTATGTTTTCTGTATTGCCCTGTGACAGACTGGTGACCTGTCCAGGGTGACCCCGCCTCTCGCCCGGAACGTTAGCTGGGCATAGGCACCAGCAACCCTCCCGACCCCATTTGGGACGAAGGGTGAATAGAAAATGGATGGATGGAAATATAAATTACAGATTCAATATATTGATTAAGAAAGAGAAACTAGGTCAAAAGCAAACTAGTGGCAAAAAAAAGAAAATCCTGTCCATTGGCATCATATTGGGCTTTAAATTAAGCCTTTAATTCTATGCCTCCAAGCCAGGCCTGCTCAATACGTCGTTTTGAGGTTTTGAGTCAATCTCGGCAGTTGGTGACAAACTGAACGCTGCCAAGAGGCTGAAACCAGCACGTCCTCTTCTGACACGCTTATCAAAATATTCACAGATCCAAAATGTTTGTACATTTTTTAAATAATAAAAATAAATAAACAAAACGTGCTGAAGCTAATGATTTCAGTAATTATTATTTCAATAAGGTGTTGAGCAATTCAGCGCATTTTGGTTCAATTAAAAAAGAAAAAGATCGACTGATGAGCAGAGCAGGAGTTTAAATTAGCTAATAAACCATCACTGTGTTTAGGGGAGCGCTTGTTAATAATCGCAAAATAAATATCAAACCTGAAATGTTATGTTTTTAACGTAATCTCTGCTCGGCTTGCAGGGCACAAGCAGTTTTCAGGAGGTAGATCTCAGCCGGCTGGTGACAGAAAAAGTAGATCTTGGTCTCAAAATATTTGAGCACCCCTGCTCTAAACTGTAATAACAGATGAAATGCTAAGATAAACAAGTGTGACATAGAAACCAATAGATAAATAAAGTCAGACATACAGTGGGGAGAACAAGTATTTGATACACTGTTGATTTTTCAGGTTTTCCCACTTGCAAAGCTTGAAGAAGACTGTAATTTTTATCATAGGTACTCTTCAACTGTGAGTGATGGAATCTAAAACAAAAATCCAGAAAAATACAATGTATGATTTTTAAATAATTAATTTCCATTTTATTGTGTGAAATAAGTATTTGATACACCAGAAAAATGAAACTTAATATTTGGTACAGAAACCTTTGTTTGCAATTACAGAGATCAGACGTTTCCTGTAGTTCTTGACCAGGTTTGCACACACTGCAGCAGGGATTTTGGCCCACTCCTCCATACAGATCTCCTCCAGAGCCTTCAGGTTTCGGGGCTGTCGCTGGGCCACACAGACTTTAAGCTCCCTCCAAAGATTTTCTATTGGATTCAGGTCTGGAGACTGGCTAGGCCACTCCAGGACCTTAAGATGTTTCCTACGGAGCCACTCTTTAGTTGCCCTGGCTGTGTGTTTTGGGTCGTTATCATGCTGGAAGACCCAGCCACGACCCATCTTCAGTGCTCTTACTGAGGGAAGGAGGTTGTTGGCCAAAATCTCCCGATACATGGCCCCATCCATCCTTCCCACAATATGGTGCAGTTGTCCTGTCCCCTTTGCAGAAAAACATCCCCAAAGAATGATGCTTCCACCGCCATGCTTCACGGTTGGGATGGTGTTCTTGGGGTTGTACTCATCATTCTTCTTCCTCCAAACATGACGAGTGGAGTTTAAACCAAAAAGTTCTATTTTTGTCTCATCAGACCACATGACCTTCTCCCATTCCTCCTCTGGATCATTCAGATGGTCATTTGCAAACATCAGACGGGCTTTGACATGCGTTGGCTTGAGGAAGTGCACCTTGCGTGCACTGCAGGATTTTAATCCTTGACGGTGTAGAGTGTTACTGATTGTTTTCTTTGAGACTGTGGTCCCAGCTCTATTCAGGTCATTGACCAGGTCCTGCCGTGTATTTCTGGGCTCATTCCTCACCTTCCTCAAGATCAGTGATGCTCCACGAGGTGAGATCCTGCATGGCGCCCCAGACCGAGGGAGATTTTCCATTATTTTGTATTTCTTCCATTTTCTAAAAATTGCACCAACTGTTGTTGCCTTCTCACCAAGCTGCTTGCCTATTGTCCTGTAGCCCATCCCAGCCTTGTGCAGGTCTACAATTTTATCCCTGATGTCCTTACACAGCTCTCTGGTCTTGGGCATTGTGGAGATGCTGGAGTCTGATTGATTGAGTGTGTGGACAGGTGTCTTTTATACAGGTAACGAGTTCAAACAGGTGCAGTTAATACAGGTAATGAGTGGAGAACAGGAGGGCTTCTTAAAGAAGAACTAACATGTCTGTGAGAGCCAAAATTCTTACTGGTTGATAGATGATCAAATACTTATTTCACACAATAAAATGGAAATTAATTATTTAAAAATCATACATTGTATTTTTCTGGATTTTTGTTTTAAATTCCATCACTCACAGTTGAAGAGTACCTATGATAAAAATTACAGCCTTCTTCAAGCTTTGCAAGTGGAAAAACCTGAAAAATCAACAGTGTATCAAATACTTGTTCTCCCCACTGTAGGCTTCAGTTAAAGGGTGAAGTAAGATTTACATACACTTTTCGCAAAATTTGCTATTGTGATAGGCCTAAATGGAATTTAAGTTTTAGCACTTCCCAGAGAAAATAGGATTCACTTATAAAGATCCAATGGCAGCCAATTAAGCTCCATTAAAACGGATTAGTGTCCCAGCTTATTTTCAAATGCTCTAACTCGACAACTACATGAGTTCAAAATTAAAACTGTAAACAAACACAAAGCTCACTCCATAAATGTATATACTTCTGTTAATCTTCAAATTAGATTTTAAATGAGTACAAATTTTCTTTGTAAAATCTATTTTATTTAGAAAAAAGGAGATGAGGGAGATTAACCGACTTCTGGGCAGTTCTTATTTTTCAATGATATGTAACAAGTTTACCTTCAGTTTCTTCTAAATGTTGCTTCTAAAAGTGGACTAGAGTCCAACACGTGAGCCTACATCTGTGTGTAGATTCCTGTGTCTTCGCCACTGTGTATGTTTGGCTGTATATCTGTTTGTGAATGTATTTACATTTTGAGCGTGTTGGTGTAAACTAGTCTGCCTAGCTTGCGTCTGACAAGAGCTGGAGTAAATAAATCTGCGGCCTGACATCCAGTGAAAAGGTAGGACGGCAGCGTGGTGACCGCTATCAATCACGCCCGCATTCCTGTAGCCAGCCTCACAGCTTGGACTAACGCCATGATGACGTCACCATGCGTCATTCTCTTGTTTAATCGTTTCCTTCACCTGTCTCAAAGGGCGAGATGAAAAGACCGTGTGAAATCAGTCGCACAGTATAACTCTGGCTGTGTGACAGATTTTACTGGAGTGTGAACTCATTTATTTCAGCTATCAATATATCAGTGCACATTATTTGTTGAATCTTATAACTTTACTCTGGAGGAAGCTGGCAGCTTTGTGAAGGTTCCCAGCTAACACATCAGGGACACACAGGGAGACACAGATTGGTGCAAATGGAGTTTCATATTTTTGCCATTATTCAGAGTTCAGACTGACAAGCATCAAACATTTCGACATCGCAGATAGGCCAAATTTTTCTAGGTGATATATTGTGATAAAAAGGTAACATTGTCGCTTTGAGACTAGCATTTCCTACTAATATCTATGAAGGGCGGCACAACCCCTTAAGAAGATCACGACATAAAGTAATTGTTGGTGTTCACAATTAACGTTATTGATTTTTCTTAGCCTTTCTAACATAGTGAGCTATTTCTGTCCCTACATGATCCTTGTATATGTGACGCATGCATTGAACTGAGCGTGAGGGTGTGCACACCAAGTCACACCGCTTACTCAGCTTGTGCGAACTCAAGCAAATTCTCAAAAGTGTCAGCGTCAAATTTGATGAAAGCTTGACAAAGACCTGTGGTTGTACTCTGTTACCAACATTCATATGCAGACAGTCGGGTGCACAGGTGCTTCTGCCAGCAGACACAGAGCGCACAAAAAAGCAGTTGCAACAATCTGCAAAGCAGGTAAGGAAATCAGGAGGAGTGCGGCAAATGTCATTGTTGGAGACTGCAGGTGTTGTCCCAACAGTTTCAGAAACCACACACATGAAGAACTTTGTAAAAGCTCACACTCCCCTGCCGGACTGTGCACAGAGTAGAAAAGTTGTGGGTTCTAAATGTCTCCATCTCTGTCTTATGAGACTGCATCCCACTCTCGCAAAATTTTGCACGTTTTAATTTTGCCATTAAAACGAGCAAAATTATGTTTTAATGGCAGCAGCTTTCTGTCTTGCATGAGACAGCACACAAGATTAACTGTTATTTCTGTAATTAAAAGAAAGTAGAGGTGCACCGACTGCAGTTTTCTGGCTGATCGCTGGTATTTAAAAAGCCTGACTGATTTTGGCCTACACTGACTTGTTTTTGGTCTAAATACAGAAAAAAGTTGCAAAGTTGACAACAATAGGCCGACTATTGGGAAACGTAGAGCTCTCTCAGAGCATGCGGTAGTAGAAAAAATTCTTGGATATAATCAGTTTCGGCATGTAAGCAAAATTAAAGAAATAGGGACCGATCAACCTGCGCACCCCTTGAAATTATATCCCCTACATCACAGGTGTCAAAGTCCAGTCCTTAAGGGCCACTGTCCTGCAGATTTTAAATGTGACACAAGTACAAAACACTGGAATGAAATTACTCCTCCTTCTGTAGATCAGTTCTTCAGAGCCTTATTGGTGACCTAATTATTCTATTCAGAAATGGTGCAAAAGAGGCACATCTAAATGTTGCAGGACACGAGCCCTTGAAGACTGGAGTTTGACACCTCTGCCCTACCTAATAGCATAAAAATGGCACGATAATGCAAGTACACTGTGTCAAAGACCAATAAACTAATTTCTAATGAACATTTAACACTGGAACTGGAAGACATTTTAAATATCCAAAATAAATACAAACACACCAAAAATAAATAAAATTGATTGTGAGGTCTCTGTAAACAAACTTGCCCTACATAATATGATTCATTAGCCTCTGACCAGAAGAACAGGCAAAACTAACAGTATTTATTTAAGGATTAAACAAACGCTCTTAATGTGCACCATTTTGCTTTATAACA
Organism: Gambusia affinis; assembly: GCF_019740435.1. NCBI lineage: Eukaryota > Metazoa > Chordata > Actinopteri > Cyprinodontiformes > Poeciliidae > Gambusia > Gambusia affinis. The sequence goes on along the minus strand of NC_057875.1, from coordinate 29,817,007 downwards.
AATGAAAGGTGCCCGCTTCACAACTTAAGAGGTTTACCATGGTCATTCGGTTTGAATTGCCTTTGAAACAAATATTTAAACATGACATCGAACCAAAAATAACATTTAGCTTTCCAGTAGACCACTGCCTATTCATGGTGCTGCAGTTGTGGTTCAGTATTCACAGATTTTTCTGTGGAACGTGACTCCAAATTACTCACAGAAGATCTACACATCCACGGATTTTGTCGTAAATTTTACTCAGACATTTTCCACCACACAGCGGGTACCTGCACCTTTTCCCGACACTACTTTATTTTATATCTTTCTTTTTTTCAATGTTATTTTTCATGTCTACGTTTACGGCATGAGGCTTGAAGTTAATAAAAGTGGCTCCATGACGCTTTGAATTTCCCCCATATGGATTTGATTTTGACCTGGCTTTGTTCTTTTTAATGTCTGTCCCATATTTGTATGACATTATGGAGAGTACCAACATCAGTTTTTTTTCCACTTAAAGCACTGGGCAGTTACATTTCTAGAGGAGGTGTTCATGGATTTTCAGCTAATCGTATATATATATATATATATATATATATATATATATATATATATATATATATATATATATATAGCAACACTCCATAAATGGTAGGGATGAACATATGGATTTGTTTGTTTTTCTAATGCACATCTTGTACAAATGTATCAAAACTTGCATGTGTTTTCATTTATCTCATCCTATTCATTTACATATATAGTGAAAACAAACCAAGTGGGAGAACACTTTAAGGATCTAGATCTGGGTTAGGCTACTCAAATGATTGGAAATTAATACAATGTCCCAATAAAATCTAAACATTGTGTGCTTAATAACTTCAAACTGAAGGCTTATCTTTCCCAGACTGACCACAATTCTGCACATGCCTTCAATTTTACCTTCTTTGAGATGAGAGTGCAATGTGCATCAACTAAAAACAACTTAGGAGATTAGCAGAGTGTTCTCTAAATGTTCTCCTTTGGCGTCACAACCTTTAAGTAATGGCAGATGGGAGAATTGATACACTGGTCTGACTGGTTGTTTGGTGCTCAGCAATCGCAGTTGGGTTGTTAAAAAAAATCTGCCCAAAGTAATGACAGCTGGACATCGATACAACAGAGATCATCAGAAAGGTGAAGAGGTATGGCATTTATTAAAACTCAAATAGCACTTCCTTAATTTGATTTCGAATGGTATCTTACCAGAATTGACTTTTCTTTTAAGATCTCTTCAGTCAGCACAACTGTCAATTTATTGAAAGTGAAATAAATTGATATAAATTGGCTGCTATAATTAAATAGAGTAATATTCATAAAAAGATAAATATCTTCTATAAGGCCCCCAGTTTGTAATTTGAAAAAAAATGTAAATGAAAAATTAAAGACTGAAATACCTACTTAAGGATTGAACAAGGCCACTAAACTAACAAACAAGCCACCCTAAATTAACTGTTTAAACTATAGCTGCAGTAAAAAGCAATAAATATGGTGGCTGTTTAGTTTCAGCCGATAACAAAGCGGTGTTACTTTGACTTGCTTAGACTAGTTGCTTTTATTAACCAGAAACCATCCCATACAAGATGGAAGTGAAGACTCAATAGTTGAGGAAATAGTCTAAGTAAAATTTTTATACAGTTAAAGACACTGCAGCTCTATACACTTATACATAGGGCACTGAATTGAAATAGTAAACTTTAATGCCAAGTTCAGGCATTCAGGTAGCCACATGAAAATCTGTTTAACTACTAATCAGACCTTTATGCTGTTCATGAACTGCAATGAAAATCTCAAGCATGGGGCTACATGTGCCATTTAAAGACCAGCTGAAATAAATATATTGTCACATGACATTTTGATTCAAATGTAGTTTATCCCAGTTGACCCCACATACCCTATTTTACCTGAACCTTGCATGTTTAAAAGAAAGGTATATTTTAAACATAGGTTGATACAGATACCTAGACTCTCACCTAAGAGAAAGAGCAACTTGATGCTACGTCCGTTAGAATTAGAATTTCTCCTAAATGTGTCACAGAAAACAAGTTCAGCAGCAAAATAGATTTTTTTTCTATTCACCTCCATTTTATAGGAACTGATTAAACTTGCAGATAATGAGATAATTCTATCCCGCTTCATGGTACCAATATTTTATTTAATCAAATTTTGTATTCAATTACTCGATCAATCGTCAGAATAATCAATAGACTCCTCGATTACCAAAATAATCATTTACAACAGCCCTACTGCCAACATGCAGAAATTAGGTTTTGACGTTCAGATCTTCAACTTTAAAAGAGCAGTGTTACGTAAAATTTCATTTTTTGAGCTTTGCCTCATGTTATGTTATTCCTTTATCAAAAAAATACCCAGACCATTGCCCTGATTCTTTCACGCAGGTTTGAGAAACCCTTCAATCTCCTATGGCAACCATTCAGCTGTACAAAACACCTGGATGGACCTGCCGTCTTCTATATGCATCTCCTTCTCTGCTTCCTCATGCCTGTTTTCCTGGCACAGTGTGAGATAATTTACCTGCTTCTAAAACTTTCGCTCTATTCTACAGAAAAGTCTTGTTAACACTGCCGTCTGACCTTTGCTGAAATTGGCACTGGCTCCTCTGTCCAACAGCAGCCTGGCCAGGTTGCAGTTCGCCACACTGACGGCGTACATGAGAGGAGTCCATCCAAAGCCCAGCCTGGTTTCCACATCCAGGCCTGTCCAAAACATCAACGTTACAAAAAACAAAAACAAAGAGGAAGGGTGTGACTCATTTGGGTTAGTCTTCTTCGTAGTACAATTTTATGTACCATAAAACAGCTACTTTTTAAATCACATTAGTGAAGCAAGTATATACCATTGTCCAACAGTTGTTTAATAGTATCGGTGTCTCCTTCACTGATGGCTTTTTTCAGCACAGAGACTTTGTCGCCTGAACCCACCTCAGCAGAGGCTAAGTCCTAAGGAAAACACAAAAGCATCCCTGTTAATGTCCCAATAATTGTTTTAGTTGAACAAGAAATGAACATTTCTATTGATGTTCAACAATCTCAACGTATAGGATAAAAACTTGGAGAGATCAGAGCATTTAGCAACAATGAGTACCAACAATGTTTTTAGGAGGAAAACCCAAAAGCAAGCCTGCTTTGTTATTACAATCCAATATTTGCTTGGCTAGTATATTACATAAACTATGCATTCAGTTAGTGTTTACCAGTGATATATTACACCTTTAATGGGCCTTCACTGTCTCCTATGCCCACAACTGATACAGATCTAAGGCAGTGTTTCTTACTGCCCTGCTTGTTTTAGTTGTGTCTCTTAGCACACCTGCTTCTAATGTTAGCATTAGCCCCTGCATGCCGTCAAATGCTGCAGAAGCCTGTTAATCACCCATTTATTCAGGCCAGGTGTGTTGCAGAAAGAAAACACCTAAAACATGCAGGATAGTGATCCCTGAGAACTGGAATTGAGAAACACAGATCCAAGGCTAACTTCACATGGCAGGCAAATACAAACCATATTCAGCTTTTCCACGGCAGCCGAACAAGCTCAATTCCAATCTTTTCACTCAAATAAAAATAAAAGTAGGATCTGTGCCACTTCCTTATCTCGTTCTAAATGGTATACGTAGCCAATAGTTTCCAAAGTGTCTGTAAGGAGAAACATTGTTGTGATCATGTCCTGAAGGCAGCATCAAAATGAGCAGAAGCTTCTTAAAGAGACAGAGGCCTGATTTCGATATGTCGAGTTGCAAAGTCACATTTCTCTTAAGTTGAACTTTGACTTACGTTGAAGTCAATTGAACATAACATAGTTACATGACTGTGAAACATGCTATCTGATGAACTATAATTAATCAAAGCCTCCAATTAATTTGGTTAAATGTGTTAATCATTCACTTTAATTCGCAGATGACACTGTGATTGCAATTTTCAACAAACGTATGGTTTACTAATATCTTATTAAAAATTTTAATCTGAAGTTTTTGAAAGACAATTTAGTGTGCTTTCAAATGGACTCATTTGAGCTGGAAGGGGAACATATACTTTTTAAATTTCACTAAAAGAAAAAAATGTTTTGCACTTTGTGGCTCTTCAAAATAAAGTAATCGTCACTGTCTACATACAAACACAGGGTCAGCCAGATAGACTGTAGCCTAGGGTACCAAGTGCTGTAGAAAAAAACAAGCAAAAAACCAAACAGAATAAAATAATTATCAGCAAACACCTGTAGCTCTAATAGGCACCCCTTTGTCATGTTCTGTATTTAAACTATAAATTATTAGAAAATTATTTTTAAAACACAGTCCCTCATGCTGATGGACCTCTCTGCTATTGATCAAATGTAATGTAAAAATAACTAAAAGCTAATGTGAGCATGATTTGTAATTTCAGACATAAGTTAGTTCATTATATGTTTTTGTAAGCTGAACAGGCTGTAAACTTTAAACAGGCTTATATAATTGCTTCTTCTTTTTTTAAGTCAAATATATTTTTGCTCAATTCCCCACTAGTCATTATTATTTATAGTTTGCATCCTTCTGATGTTCAAAAATCCAAAAGTTATATATGAAAGTTTTAATTCATGTTACCTTGTTATGTGTGAACAGAATGGGAGTTTCTGCTTTAATGTATTAATTCCCATCATTTGTTTCTTTTAGCCACAGAAGACAACAAGAACACTGTACTCCTGTTTTCCTGCTAGAAAAAGATAAAAACCTCAAGATGAAACCGTTCATCTTTTCTCCTGCCTGTTTCTATCCTTATTTTTCCCAAGAATAATCCGACTGTCAAGTTTTTATTGCTGACAGAATAGGATAGCAAAGCTTTGAACAGTAAAGAAATTAATAAGTGGATTAAATTATTAGTCTGGGGAACAAAGATGTTTTAAATCAGGGGTCTTCAACAACAGCCTCATGGGCCTATAATGTGTTTAATTAGGTAAGTGTGTTGTGACCTTTATTTTACATAACCATAATCAATCTAAATAATGTTATATTGAACACATGAAGTAGTCTGTCTGCTAAAGCTGCATGTTTTCCTTTTACTGTTGAGCAGAAGGTAAAGATAATCTACACCCGTCCTGGATAGATTACCTTTTCCCCCACATCTTTAATTTGTCAATTTTTACCGTACATTCATAAAACCTTCAAACTTAAACCTCTACAGAGACTGAAAACGTATTTGGTTAACATACCTACTACTGGCAGCTACTTTTTAAATCAAAATTAAACAAATAAACTGCATGAAGGCGTGGCAAGAAGTGTGAAGGTGCCCCAGCTGAAAACAGTCAGGAAAGGGCAGAATTTGGCGCAGTTTTCTCTATTCCGGATTCGCATATTTTGATACTTAAATTGTTTTAATGTAATTTATAATATTTTTAAATGGCATTTGCTCGTTCGTAACGACCTTTTCACTAAAGCATCTTACTGACATTAGAGAAAATACATTTAGAAAATAAAAAGGTTTGCTAAGCTAGCTTGAGTTACTTCCCCGAGCTGCCATCCGGATTTAGCTTTAAAAAATAACATTAAAAAAACAATGGCGGAAGCAAAATTTAAATATCTTCACAGTAACCTTTATGCCATAAGTCTTGTTTTCCGAAAAGGAGCCAATGTCCCACTCGTCGTTGCTGGCGTCGCTTTCGTCTCCAGCCGGAAAGGCGAACTCATTAACGCTTCCCATATTTCCAGCTAACAGCTAGTGGAAGCCAACATGAGAGAACAGAATTTGACTGAGAGGGAGGGAGTAGGCGGAGTAAATGACAAGTGACGAGGTACCACATAAAATTTAAACAAATAATAATAATAAATAAATGAAAGTTACAGCTGTATTGAGATGACTTACTTTGCCCTGCTGAGAAAATACATCAGTATCCGCTGTGGCTAAAATATAGCTATAAGCTATATTTTTGCTGTCTTAAATAAGGAGAAAATGTACCTTTCTTTCAGCCAGCTTACTGGCAATGTCCAGTAACTGGTGCATTAACAGCGCTACGTTACTCCATGCTTCATAAAACTCTGCTTTCTCCAGCAATTTCTCTATCTGTGTGGTGCACTGTTTTCAGTACATAACTAAGTTTTACACAAGATTAAAATTACATGCTAAACTATATGGCATGTAATTTATCATATACCTTTGACCCCAAAAGTGTAAATCTTTGGGGTCAAAAGTTTAAACTTTTTTGGAAAGAAAAAAAAAATGAAAAAAATTTCTTGCTGTTAAGGTCAAAAGTTTGAACTTTGAATGTATGTTTTTGTTTTAAAACTGTTTGGGGATGGCCACACATCTTATTGTATTGATGCTGCATAACTTCAACAAAGTTTTACTCCAGGAAAAATGAAAAGTAGCTGTACGAGAAATTGCTCAAGTAAGATTTAAAGAGTGTTCAGTAATAAGGCTATTCAAGTACAGAGTAACTGATTATAAGATCTGATGTAATATTTTACAGTGTTATCGTCAGACAGACAAAAATGTTATGTGCAAAGCATGGTATTTTGAAGAATAAAATGTAAAAGACTAACATGAATAAATAACATAATTACAAAATAACACATCTTAGTCGGTAGAAGCCCATTTCCATTTTTCTTCCCAACTACTTATGAAACTAATACTTATAGCAGGTAATTGCATCATGTTTCATAAATATGGAACCGAGCGGGTTAGGGTAACTAACGTGAGAAAAGAAGAGGATCTGAAACTGAAGTGGTCAAATGAGTTTTTCAAATGTGTTCCTGGGTGGTTGATAGTATCACTGCTGAGCATCCTGCAGGGTTTCCTGCTCTTTGATGATTTTCAAGAGTACAGGTTGCCCTTTAGAGTAGATACAGAGATTAAAGATGGAGAGAGAAATAAAGCAAGGAAACTGAAAGCCTTACCTGGTTATTTGCCTGTGTCTCAAGCTGCATTTATCCGTGGTAAAACAGACCAGGGCATTACCAAACAGCACAGACCAAATCAGACCTGGCAGCAGCCTGACACAACCCGTCCAGAAGGGGTCGCTCTTTCCTCTGACCAAGGCAGGCACATTGTTTTTGTTCAGCAACAATGGAAAGTACCCCGTTGCAGAAGTCCATGGGTTTTTTTCTGACTGAAACACAGAAAATTATGTTCTTTTTCTTTCAATGTAATCATGTTTACATGCCCCTTTAAAAAAACAAATGAGTCAAAACTCTGTAAACTTAGTATGACAAAAGTAAAATATAATATAACATGTTTCTACTGAGCTCTTAGACCCAAATAATTTTTATCATGATTTGTGTTTATTTTGCTTCGAGCAAACCTTAAAGAGTTCTGTATTTCATGTGGACAAATTTGGCATAAATCTATTTTTTTTACTTCAATGTGTCAGAATATATTATGATCACATTGACTAAAATGGTAGAAAAGCCTATTATATGTGGTCCTAACTAATCTGAAGCACATTCTGCACTCTTAATCACCATGTTGCTTTTCATTTTAACTTTTACATATATATTATATATCTGTCATTTATAGAGCCAGGTCGGCACCTGCAGCTCTGTATAGTCCATCTGTTTTCCTTCAGACATGAGCCAGCAGAGAGAAACAAACCCCTGAGTCTGACCCTCGCCAACATGAGCTTCAAGGATTTTTTAAAATTTCTTTCACAAAACAACCACCCAGCTAAATATACATATATATATTTTCACAATACAAAAACTTTCATATAAAGTCAACATTAAAATGTTTTTTTGCATTTATATATATATATATATATATATATATATATATATATATATATATATATATATATATATATATATATATATATATATATATATATATACATATATAGTTCCTGAAAGCTATGATTGGGTGCTATTATTATGCTGATAGGAGTTACACCAAAGGCTTGCTGCACTTTAGCTCTGTTCCCTTCAGGAATGCCTTGAGGTTATGATCCTCCCTCTCATGATAAAAAGGAAAAAAATGAAAAAGATTCAAATTTGTTTGAATGTCCCAGAACTGTTTCTGATATCTTTTTTGTGAGTCATAGACAAGCAGCAAAGTGTACTGCAGTATAAAACCCCAGGTGGGTCAGCATTCATTAGCAGTCCAGTGCAGAAGTCATTTGATAAAGCTGTTATTGCAATTCGATATTGAAAATAACAACATCATGAGGCTTATATTCTGAGTTGTCAGTTCACATCAGCTGGTTTTACCACTTATTCTTCTTGTTGCCACAATATGCAACCCCGAGGCTCTGTGGCGTGGAAATGACGTCCCAACCCAAGTTCGGGCGAGTCAGCCAATAAAAGATGGACTGTCCCTGCATTGTCCCGCGGAGCCAACAGGAGAAAGGGACAGAGTTTAGGAAGCGGACAGAGCAGAGACACCTTCACAAGACTCACATCGCGTTCTGTTTAGAGACTGAGGAGGGAAATAACGCGGCTGCAGCATTACGTTAAGCCCCAGCACAGAGAGGAGGACAAAATCACACGCCCCTCCGGTCTGAATTTCCTCTGGAGCTGCGTTGGGGGGGACACATCAATGTGATCGAGGCTCAGGGACCCTCAGGTGCAGAGAAACCAAACTGGCGGGGCTCTTAGGATGCAGAAGTCACCGGTGGAAGATGCAAACTTCTTCTCTAGATTTGTCTTTTGGTAAGCAATGACTCTGCTTCATTCTTCGGCTTGTGAAGCGGGATTCCTCACTTTCATTCACTTTTAATTCAGAAGCGGCCTTGGCTTTGATGTGACTTTATCAAATGGGAAGCGAGTGCGCAAAGTATCTTTCTACAAATAGAATTCTCACTGCTGTTAAATGAAGTTGTGCGTAATTCGGGGTGCGCTCCGATGAGCGGGCAGGTGATTCTGGGCTGCATCTTTGGGAACGTAAACCCATAAAACTGAAATGAAACTGGACTCAAAATGAAGAAGACAAATCTGACAAAGCCAGCCTCAGATAAAAGTAACAGCAAACAAACAAAAACAAAATCCTTTCAAATCAAAAAGTTTGGGGAAGTCATTTTTTATTTCAGACCTGATGTGTTTTACACTAGACTATGGTATTTGTGTTTTAGCAAGTTGTCCCCCCTGTTCCCCTTTGGATCAAATAGAATTGACTATAGTTTGGCAAACATGCGCTTCAGGAATGAGGCGTTAGAAATAAGGAAGCAAAGTTCAGCATTTGTCAATACCTCCAAATTAGTTCTTTCTTGAATCTTTTCTCATCAAGTCAAGCCAAACACCTGACACTGATCCTACCATCATTGGCAAAGGAAAAAGCCATTCTTATTACGACCAAGCATAGTTTAAACATTCCTGTTTTTTTTTTTTCCTACCAGAGCTTCTAGTAAAAGGCTAAATTCTAAAAGCTTTCAACTTTTTGTGTCTCCTTCCTTAGATTAGAGAAAGCCTGACATCCACTCCAAGACTTCTTGGACAATTTAAAAACATATTTGTTTATGATTTTGCATAAAGCTTTTGTGTATGTTGAGCAACGTCTTTGAACTCCTTTTATAGCTTCAAACAACTGATAGCAAACTCTGTGGTTCCCCCCTCCCCAGGTGGATATCACCTCTACTGAGGAAAGGTTTCACTAAGAAGTTGGAGCTGACTGACGTCTACAAGGCTCCTTCGTTTGATCTGGCAGACACACTCTCCGAGAGACTTGAAAGGTCTGTGCATTGCAATATATTAATTCACATTTATTTTTCTCATGTTGCTATAGAACAGCCATAAAATGTCATTTATTTTGGGGATTTTATGTGGTAGACCAATACAATGTAGCAGAACATTAAATTAAAGGAAAGAGTAGCAAAAAAGCCAAAAGAAAAACTCCATCAGATCCCGCTTAGAGTGCCAGGTAAGAAACGTTGGAGGAAGATGCTCTGGACAACATGCTAAGTACTGTGTGAAGAAAAAGTAATATTATACATCACATCATATACAGCTCTGAAAAAAAGAGACTACTTAAAATTGGTCAGTTTCTCTGACTTTACCTTTTGTATAATTAAAAAGTAAAATGAAATGTTATTTTATTCTATGAACTAGTGACAACATGTCTGAAATTCCAAGCAAAAATTTAGTATTTATTTGCAGAAGATGAGAAATGGTAAAAATAACAACAGCAAAAAAGAGGCAGTGATTTTAGACCTCAAATAATGCAAAGGAAACAAGTTCATATTCATTTAGAAATATTCATATTTTAACTCACTAAGAGTTCAGAAATTAATATTTGGTGGAATAACCAGCAGGGTTTTAATGAGGTTCAGTGTAGTTGTAATGTTTTAATAAGTATTAATAATACTTTTCCAAGAAACATTATCCTCACAAGTTACCTTATGAGCTACATTTAACTAGATTCATACAATTTCTGTTTTTGCCAAGTCTCCAAAACATGTGACTGAAATTGGTCCAGAGCATGACATCGTCATGGAAACAGAAAATTGCATATTAAAGGGTTCTGATATAAAGATGAACATGTATAAAAATGTTTTTTGTGCACTTTTACCAAGACAGCTTTAAAGCACAGGCACTCACTTCAGAGTCAGAACAACACAAAGCATTACTTCATTTCCTGTTTTAACAAACTGAAGTGGAATACCACTTCAACAAGTTCACCAAACATCAAATAATCATAATAATTTGAGCATTATATATATAAAGTTTTTGAAATACTTCTATCATACACAAGAGTATGAAACAAATTACTGTATAAGAAAAATATACTCTTACCAATACGACAATGAAAATAAAAGCATACAATAACTAAAAATAAAATAAAAATAAAAACAAGTCAGGGAAACCATCTAAATAACTGGTTACATTGCACTGATTACCATTTACACTTTAGGATGGTACTACCTGTATATAAAGGCACGGGGTCAGATAATTTGAGTAATTTAAGCCAAATTTAACTTTGTAGTCCTCCTTTATGTTCTACTTTATTTGTCAACAGTAATATTGCTTGTTTAATATTAGAAATATTAAGGAGTGGCTGACTAAAAATCCATCCATCAATTAAAAACACCCTCCTGCTTCAGTTCCACAATCTGATCTGACTTTAATTGCTGTGTGGTTTGTTATGTTGATGCGAGCAGCAACTGGATCTCCAAAATTGTTATCAGCATTTATTGTTTTGAATATATTGCCCTGTGCTGTGCAAGAATGGCTTGATAACATTGAATAAAAGCTCTGCAGGAATTTGTCATAGAGTCTAGTTATCGCACTCACCTGTCTAACATAGATCTGTAGCAAAAGACAAGAAGAGGAAACCCAAGTCTGTGTGTTGTTATTTGAAGACCAGCTGTATACACAGCTAGACAGTATACACATATGTACTGCAAGCTGAATCTAATGAAGTGAGAGTTTCACTGAGGATGAGTTGTTTAAGAGGCTGAAATCTCTACATTTGTCTTGAAGTTGTGCTTCTGACTTTTCCGTGTGTTTACAGTAGCTGGCCACATGCCATCCTTTCTTCTGAATACATATAAAATATGGGCTGGCATTTGAAGCCAAGTTAGACACAAACCAAACCCGTGTATGCCAACAAACAGCGAGGCAGTGGATGGAAGTTTTATTGATCTCATTCTCCTGTCCTTTTTCTTTCCTACTCACCATTTCTCTTTCTTTTTTCAGTTTTATTTTTTTCTTCCTTGCAAAATATCAGACATTAATTTATATTCTATCTTAATGACAGGTTTAACGTAGCATCAGTTGTTGGAACTATTGGTGGACAAGGATTTTTTGAGGTTTTACTTGCATATTTTTCTTTTGTCTAATGGTTCCAGATTGACCTTGTAGGATGACAACAACCCCCCCCCCCCAAAAAAAAACATAATTTTGGAAGCGTTTTTCTTCCCTTTTACAGTTATCAGATTTAGTTTTTAGTGTTAAACAGCAGCAGCATTGCACATCGACCTTGGAATTGATGGACTCCCAGGGGTGCTTATCACCTGAGTGATGACAACAGACCAGTTAATACAGATGGGTGTTTAAAAAGTCAACCTTAACAAATGTCAGTGTGCCAACAGGGTGATAAATGAGCATTGGTTGCTTTGTTTGTTTTGTTGTCCTGTTTTTTTTTGTTGTTGTTGTTGTTTCACTCTTCTCGATCGGCAAACATTGAGGACTCCTGGAATGTGTATTTACCCTCCTTAAAAGTGTGCTTTTTACTATCAGCCACTCCATCATCCTTTGTTTCGCTCAAGTTTTCAAGCTTTGTGGAATGATTTACTTGAACAAGAACTAGAATGTAGTAAAAAAAATTAAATAGATCTGAGTGCAACACATCTAGTATTTTTACTTCTGGAATCTCACCCAGGGGGCCATATGGGAGGGAAAAGTTAGGACAACTCCAAGGGCCCTTGACCAACAGAGGCCCCCACACAATATATATATATATATATATATACATATATATATATATATAGTTCATAGGAATAGAAAGAATTTTGGGCCCCATTGATTACAAAATTAATCATATCATGTTTTTACAATATTTGTTTTTTGAGTGACTGAGATTGTCAAACATTTAGCATAGGTAGCTTAGGTACAGACTACTGTTTCCCTTCATTTCACTAGCATTTAATGAATGAAGGAAATTTTTTTTAAAATATTCATATATTTAACTTGTCCCTGTTCCTTTTACCACACTTAACAACAGGTGAGTCAGTCAGCAGCAGCTCTAACCTCGATACCAGCATAACCTTTAACCCCTGTCCCAGTGAAAAAGGTGAGCAACACTGTGTCCAATGACAAGCTTGTTAGCATCATTTCAGGGAATCTATAGGGATTTCTCTGTGTCTTTGCTCTTTTTACAATTACGCAACAAAAACAATATGCATATTACTGACAGAAATTCAAACAATATTTATATAATGACAATAAAAAACAGCTTTCTGTCTGGACTGAAAGCTGTCCAAGCAGTTTTACATTAGCTTGCATTTAAATTACAGATATATGTTGCCACGTCCCTCTTTACCTGTCCTTTCCTAAGAGAAATTAAAGCTGTGATATGTAACTTTTATAAAAAAAATTTTTTTTGCACATTTTTTTTCCTGCTATTTATTCATTCAATTGTGAAAGTATGGCATGAGAAATAATCTGTTAAAAATGTATTTCCTCTGCCTTCTGCCACTGCTATCTAGAAACAATCAACCGGAGGCGGGGTTTAACGCTGTCAATCACAATCTCATATGGCTGCTCATTTTCTCTGTCCCTCTCTCTGTGCTATGCTGCTGCTAGGATAGCCTGTTGTGAATGCTCTGTCTAGTTAGCATAGCTACCAATGATGGCAGATTAATGGTTTTCCTGTAACTATAAGCTTTTTCTCTGCCATTAACACAGCAGTGAGTGAGTTGATTGACAGCATTAAGACACACCTCCTACTTCTGATTGGTTGTTTTGGTCGGAACGTTACAATACTTTAGCTAGCAATAGTAGTTCAGGGAAGAGATTTTTTTCACAGATTATCTGTCTCATAACAAACTGTCCGGTGACAACTTTAACAATTATGGAGAAAACATATTTTTTATTTAAGTTATATACTGCAGCTTGAATGAAATGCAACTACATAGAATTTTTTGAGAAGTCTGGATTGCTTCATGTATATTTTGCATGTTGCTTCTGACTGTTGCTCATGAGGAGATATTTCAGTAAGGTAAAACTCATTCTAAAAAATGGAAGTTGCCTATTTTCATACAGCATGCAAACTGCTGCATGTAAAGTCCACTAGCGGTAAATATTGTGATAGTATCAAAGAAAGAAAGGCAGTTGCAAGCCTTTAAAATCTGATGCCTTTTATGGGTCAAACAGACTCTAGGCTCCAGGGGGGCCCCAATTAATTTTTTTGTCATGGGGCCCAAGATTTTTGGATTAATACTGTATACTTTGGTATACAGACGAGTTCATGGTTGCCTATGGCTTCAACAAGCCCAAACCATCGCTCTCACATCACCATGCTTGGCACTTGTGTTATGTTTCAGTAAACATGGCGGTGTATTATGGCCTCTATGGTCTCATCTGTTCATGATCCTTTTTCAGATCCAAATTAGGATTACATCCACTATGTGTGGAACTAAATGTCATAATATAAAATTTTACTGAAAAAACTGTACAAATGAAAATTAAAGTTTCACTGTAGAATTAAAAAAACATTTTTTTTTGTTATTTTTTGTTCTAAATATCTTCTTTTCCACTCATGTATCCATGACCAGAATGAGGGTGTTCACTGTTGCTTAAAAAAGCAATCTGATTGCAAAACTGTGATTGTGTTCAAGTTGTGTTAGTTAGCCCATCAGCAAAGCTATTCAAGCCTAAAATAGCATCTCAATGCTAAACATGTAGCAGCAGCACAGATGTCCCCAATGCTAACGTCTTGTTTCTGAAGAAGTTCCATGAGTGATCAGGAGTTCCTGAATCACTGGAAAGCTGAATGATAAAACAGCACTTTGCAACATTTTGACGGTTTAATGGCTTATAACATTAAAAACAATAAATATCTTTGTTGTTGACCTCTTACGACTTTTTATTCAATAATTTAGCAGCAAAAAGGGTTTTTGAAATCAAAATGCTGCTTCTCTGGCCAATATGTAGTTTCCAATTAAAATGCAATTAATTAATTACAGAACCTGCAATTACCTCTATTAAACATTTTAATTGAATTCTACCACAAATTTTTTACCATATTGTCCACTTTTGTTTCTAAACAAATTTGCTTACCTGTGTTGCACTGGAAGGCCGATATCATCAAGCTACAACCAGTACATGTCAGGAGATCTTGTTGAACAAATTTCTAAACATTTTTCTTTCTTTTTTTTCACAAAAGCAGTAGACAGACAAAAAAGCAGACAAACTTTGCTGCCATTTGTCTGGTAGGGTAGGCATATTGTTCCACTGCTGTTTAACTGTGCTGTAACTCTGCCCATCCTGCAGGGAATGGGACAAAGAGGTGGTGCTGGCCAAAGGCAGGCCCAAGCTGCTGAAAGCACTGGCACGATGCTTCTTCCTCCCTTTCGCCTTCTTCGGTGTCCTCCTCTATTTCGGGGTGAGTTTTGTTTGTAGATGTTTCTTATCACCGATGGTAAATACTGTGCAAACTCTATTCCTTAAAATTGCTGCAAATTTAAAATGTGACACAAGTACCAGATCATC
This sequence comes from Gambusia affinis, assembly GCF_019740435.1. Classification (NCBI taxonomy): domain Eukaryota; kingdom Metazoa; phylum Chordata; class Actinopteri; order Cyprinodontiformes; family Poeciliidae; genus Gambusia; species Gambusia affinis. The sequence goes on along the minus strand of NC_057875.1, from coordinate 29,801,871 downwards.
TAGCTCTTGGTATTTATTGCACTTGAAAAAACATGTTTCAGAAAGTGTTCTGATGTTTATTGCCTCTTCCAGCTTCTAAAATTTATGATCCAGCGAAGGTTTTTTTTTTGCAGCGTGGTGTTTTTTTCTAACTGGGAGGGGTACGTACACGCTTCCACTCTGATCTCATGGGGAGTGAACTGGATGGATTTACAACCCATTGTTTCAGAATTAACACACCGTGAAGGCTGGAGAAAACATTAAATAGCATGCTAAGATGTCAAGTAAATAATTTTTATATTATTGCTTTTTATATAATATATATTTAACCTTTGTCACCAACCCACATTCAACAATAGCACCTAAAATCAATAAAATTCTAATTCCATATGACCCATTCCTAATATGCTGTGTTGCCAATTTTCACTGCAAATAAAGCATTAAGTTATTCTCTTGAGACTAAAATTCTTGCCAATTCTTCTTTGCGTAATACCTGCTAGGACCTTAGTTTAGGTCTGAACTTTGACTGGGACATTCTAATTTGTAATGCTGTTAACTGTGCTGTAACTGCCCATCCTGCAGGGAATGGGACAAAGAGGTGGTGCTGGCCAAAGGCAGGCCCAAGCTGCTGAAAGCACTGGTGCTACACTGGTGTGGATGTATATTTAGGGTCTTTGGCCTGTTGGAAGGTGAACTTCCTCTCACATGCCACGGATGGGTTTATTTCCATGATTTTCCAGTAATTAGCTCCATCCATCTCCTCATTCATCATTCCATCAGCTGCCATATTTTCTTTTCGGATTATGGACTACAGAGATGTGTTTGTGATAAGGTTGTTAAAACAAAGTGTGTAAAAGCTCCAGGATATGATTGATTTTGTTGGTACAGCATATTTTATTTAGAGGGGTAGTATGCAACTTTTATTTAAAAAAGTATGTTTTTACATATTTCTTAAAACTCTCACCATGTCGTTACATTGTCCAATGGGACAGATAATCTGTGAAAAGATCAAGCTCCTCCACCTTCTCCTTGAGCTGCTATTGCCATCTGAAGAAATGCGCCGCTGTCAACCAAAAACAACCAATCAGAGCCAGGAGGAGGGTCTTAGCACTGTCAATCAGCCTCATGTACTCGCTGCTACATGTTCTAAAGGCAGAGAAGCAACTTACCATTACAGAAAAACCATTTATCTGCTGTAATCAGTGGCCATGCTTATTACCCTTAGAAATCATGACAGGCTGTGATTGACAGAGGGATTGGCAGTGCTAAGCCTCTTGGCTCTGATTGGTTGTTTCTAGATTGCTCTGGAGCACTGCGAGAAGGCAGAGCAGCTCAATTTTTAGACATATAATCTGTAGTATCTATTTTATATGCTACAGCTTTAACTGCCAAGCAGTTAAAATATGTATATTTCCTCCAACTGCAGATTTTCAGTTGAATTAAAACGATCAAACTTGGTGTCACCCCACTGTGGCTCCACTACTGGGAACTTGTTTGTTTTGTGTCAAGCTTGTTGCCCTGGTAGACAAGACCAATAGCGCTACAGTGGAGCAACAACTGAAGATGACAGGCACGTTGGACTGCAATGTCATTGTCCCAGATATACGAGGGGGACAGGGCAGCAGCTACTGGGTAACTTTGTACAGTGGGAGCTAGTTGTCTGGACAACAGGAATGCTTGTTAGATCCACGGAGGACACTGTGGGAATACAAAGCTGTTCTGAAAGGAGTTGATTCAAGTCAACACATTTTTGCTCAGTTATCCTTTAGACAAATTAATTGTTGATCCTGGTGTCTGAGTGAATTATGAGTCATCTTTTTTAACTGATTACATTCAGATATTCTTTTTTTAATGAGTGTCATGTTTGGATCTAATTTCTTAACCCACATGCAGAACACCACAGGAGTAACAGAATCAGTATAACAATGTTTATTGAATATAGATGAGCAAGTAGATGGATGAGGGTTTCTCCAGGAGCAGGATTATGGAGTCGCTGGCGCACTGAAGGACAACAGATACATGATGAATTCAAGGCGGTAAGAAATGTGAGATACACAGCTATACGGGAACGGTCTTACTTGTGATGATGAGTAATTGCTGCGGAGAGAGGGTAGGCTGCGGGCTCAGGGATCGTCTCCTTATTTACTGGTCCTGGACGGTGATCTGGGTTCCAGAGTTTGGCTCGATCGAGGAGGTTCCGCGTAGCAATGAGGAGGCTGCGGTGGAGGATGGACAGGTAGGTTCAGGTGCGGAGGAAAGCTGAGGAACGGTCCGACTGCTAACTGGCAGCTCAGGGTTTGGCTTGAGATCCAACTGAGGGGATGGATGTGGGACTCGGGCAACCAGTGGGTATTCACCACGGCGTCACAAGGGAGGATAATCCAGAAGACCAGAATGGGCTCTTCACGAGGAGGTCACATGGTGTCACTAAGGAACACCTGAGAACAGGGAGGCAACAAAGGATTGCTCTGAGAAGACTCGTAGGAAAAACACAGAGTAACTCTGGGTGGGCTCAAGGTACCATCACTGGCAAACACTAAGGCAAAGAAGTTCAGTCAGTCCGCTCTTCTTAAACCTCTGGATGATTAGATGATGACTGGCAGGTGCGCTGCACCACAGGTACACCCTGCCCTGGAGGCAGCTTCTGGCGCTTTCTGGTGGATGAGTAACGGAACCACAGACGAACAAAAAGGAAAAGAAAACCCCCAAAAAGGAACAAAACCCTGATAACTAACAGTACTCCCCTCCCCCCCCAACGGTTGCCACCTGGCGGCCAAAAAGAACAAGAAGGAAGTGAAGCATGTTAATCACGAATCAGAGAGGGGGCTTGGAAGGAGGGCACAAGCTACTGGTCTGGATGGGTTTGATCTGGGAGACATGAAAGGTAGGGTGGATGCGTAGGGTGGCAGGAAGACAGAGGCGGACTGCAGAAAGACTGATGACGGTTTCAACTTCAAATAAACTTGTGGGATAGTTTCTTAGACATAGCTTTCAAAGGAATATCACAAGAGGACAGCCAAACCTTCCGACTGAGAGTGTAAGTGGGAACAGGAACCCATTTCCAGTCAGCCAGGTGCTTATTCTGAGCAGACCTGGCAGGCCCAAACGTGTTGTGAGGGTCTGCTGGGAACGTCTGGCGGAATCCCCTGTGAGACGGAGCTTTAACTCCCACCTCCGGCAGAACTTCGAACACGTCCCGGGAGAGGTGGGGGACATGGAGTCTGAGTGGACCGTGTTCCGTGCCTCCATTGTCGAGGCGGCTCATCTGAGCTGTGGCCGCAAGGTTGTCGGTGCTTGTCGCGGCGGCAACCCTCGAACCCGTTGGTGGACACCTTCGGTGAGGGAAGCTGTCAGGCTGAAGAAGGAGTCCTATTGGGCCTTTTTGGCCTGTGGGACTCCGGAAGCAGCTGATGGGTACCGGCGGGCGAAGCGGCATGCGGCTCGGGTGGTTGCTGAGGCAAAAACTCGGGTGTGGGAGGAGTTTGGAGAGGCCATGGAGAAAGACTGCCGTACGGCTTCGAGGCGATTCTGGTCCACCATCCGGCGTCTCAGGAGAGGGGAGCAGTGCAGCACCAACACTGTCTACAGTGGGGATGGTGTGCTGCTGACCTCAACTCGGGATGTTGTGGGCCGGTGGGCAGAATACTTCGAAGACCTCCTCAATCCCACCGACATGCCTTCTATTTTGGAAGCTGAGCCTGGGGACTCTGGGTTGGGCTCTCCAATCTCTGGGGTCGAGGTCGCCGAGGTGGTTAAAAAGCTCCTCGGTGGCAGGGCCCCGGGGGAGGATGAGATCCGCCCGGAGTTCCTCAAGGCTCTGGATGTTGTAGGGTTGTGTTGGCTAACGCGACTCTGCAATATCGCATGGACATGGGGGGCAGTTCCCCTGGATTGGCAGACCGGGGTGGTGGTCCCCCTGTTCAAAAAGGGGGACCGGAGGGTGTGCTCCAATTACAGGGGGGTCACACTCTTAAGCCTCCCTGGCAAGGTCTATTCGGGGGTTCTGCAGAGGAGGGTCCGTCGGATTGTTGAACCTCGGATTCAGGAAGAGCAGTGTGGTTTTCGTCCTGGTCGTGGAACACTGGACCAGCTCTACACCCTCAGCAGGGTCCTGGAGGGTGCATGGGAGTTCGCCCAACCAGTCTACATGTGTTTTGTGGACTTGGAGAAGGCGTTCGACCGTGTCCCTCGGGGAGCCCTGTGGGGGGTTCTCCGGGAGTATGGGGTACTGGGCTCTTTGATACGGGCTGTCAGGTCCCTATATGACCGATGTCAGAGTCTGTTCCGCATTGCCGGCAGTAAGTCAGGCTCGTTTCCGGTGAGAATTGGACTCCGCCAGGGCTGACCTTTGTCACCGATTCTGTTCATTACTTTTATGGACAGAATTTCTTGGCGCAGCCAAGGTGTTGAGGGGATCCGCTTTAGTGGCCTTAGGATTGCATCTCTGCTTTTTGCGGATGATGTGGTCCTTTTGGCTTCATCAGGTCGTGATCTGCAGCTCTCGCTGGAGCGGTTCGCAGCCAAGTGTGAAGCGGCTGGGATGGCGATCAGTGCCTCCAAATCCGAGGCCATGGTCTTGAGCCGGAAAAGGGTAGAGTGCCTTCTCCGGGTCAGGGGGGTGTCCTGCCCCAAGTGGAGGAGTTCAAGTATCTCGGGATCTTGTTCACGAATGGGGGAAGAAGGGAGCGGGAGATCGACAGGCGTCTGCCGTCAAGCGGGCGCTGTACCGGTCCGTCGTGGTGAAGAGAGAGCTGAGCCAAAAAGCGAAGCTCTCGATTTACCGGTCGATCTACGTTCCCACCCTCATCTATGGTCATGAGCTTTGGGTCATGACCGAAAGAACGAGATCGCGGATACAAACGGCCGAAATGGGTTTTCTCCGTAGGGTGGCTGGGCTCTCCCTTAGAGATAGGGTGAGAAGCTCAGTCATCCGGGAGGGACTCAGAGTAGAGCCGCTGCTCCTTCACGTCGAGAGGGGCCAGTTGAGGTGGCTCGGGCATCTGGTCAGGATGCCTCCTGGACGCCTCCCTGGTGAGGTGTTCCGGGCACGTCCCACCGGGAGGAGACCCCGGGGAAGACCCAGGACACGCTGGAGGGACTATGTCTCTCGGCTGGCCTGGGAACGCCTTGGGATTCCTCCGGAGGAGCTGGTGGAAGTGGCTGGGGAGAGGGAAGTCTGGGCCTCCCTTCTGAAGCTGCTACCCCCGCGACCCGACCCCGGATAAGCGGAAGAAGATGGATAGATGGATGGATAAACCTGTGGGATAGTTTCTTAGACATAGCTTTCAAAGGAATATCACGAGAGGACAGCCAAACCTTCTGACTGAATGTGTAAGTGGGAGCAGGAACCCATTTCCAGTCAGCCAGGCGCTTATTCTGAGCAGATGTGTTACTGAGGACGTTGATGGTGGACCTCCAAATGTTTTTGCAGTGACAAACGTGAGGTTGTACAGAGGTGACAGCGATAGAATCCTCATCTGAGGAGAGCAGTGGTGGCTGGTAACCGAGTGAGACCTTGAAAGGAGACAACCCTGTGGCAGCAGAGACGTGACTATTGTGAGCATATTCTACCCATGAAAGAAATTGGCTCCAGTCAGCGGGGTTAGAGGAGGTTAAACAGTGGAGTGTGGATTCCAGTTCCTGATTTAATCTCTCTGTTTGACCATTGGACTGTAGATGATAACCTGAGGTAAAAGAGACCTTGGCATTAAGGGCAGCACATAAACATTTCCAGACTTGTGATGTGAATTCTGGTTAATTTTGTTAGACCGGGTCTAACAAAATCTCCAGGGGAATACCATGTAGTCAAAAAACGTGTTTTATGAGAAGTTGGGCCGTTTGGAGAGCAGTGGGAAGTCTAAGGGGTATGAGATGGTAAGATTTGGAAAAACAGTCAACGATTGTGAGTATTGTCTCACATCTCCATCTACCTTTATTATGGTCTCAAGATATTATACAAACGGCTGGTGGGTAGTGGGAGGAGGGGACAAGGTCTATGGCGCAGTCGTACGGGCGATGAGGTGGTAATGAGAGGGCTTTAGTCTTGCTAAAAACGGGACACAAATTGTGATACTCAACAGGAATAGAAGATAGTTTGGGTGAATCTGCTGCTTCATGGTCCACCGGTGGAGCTCCTGGTGGAACCGCTGAGAGGAGACAAGAAGAATGACAATGAATGGACCATGATTCTATATGCAGGTCTGCCCAATTGATGTGGGGGTTGTGCTGCTGCAACCACTGAAAACCCAGAATTATAGGAGAGTTAGCTGACGGAAAGACAAAAAATTAAATAAGTTCTCTATGATTTCCTGAAATGATCAGATGAACGGGTTTAGTTTTGTGAGTGACCTTAGGTAAAGCCTTCTAGTCTAAAGCGGAATCACGGAGAGGAACAGGTAGAGGGATGGTCTCCAGCAACATCTGCTGGACAAAAGATGAATCGATCAAATTCTGTTCACAACCGGAATCCACTAGAACGGACAACGGTATGGACTGGTTTTCATAGAGCAGAGTGGCAGGTAACAATAAACGAGGAGATTTTCTTTCCTGCAAATGGTCCGCCAGTCTCCTCATATTTTCTGGCGGACCCGGGGGTTTGAACGGACAGGGCAACGGGCAATGAAATGGTCCAGTGAACCACAGTATAGGCGGAGGCGGGAAGTGATGCGTCTTTGCCGCTCTTCAGGGGAGAGCCGTGTACTGCCAATTTGCATTGGCTCAGGTTTGGTGGTATCTTGCAAGTTAGAAACTAAGTTAACGGAAGTGGATACTGGTTCTGAAAGGACAGGATTCCTACCGTTGCATTCCCTGGTGCGAGATCGAATCCTGTTGTCCAGTCGGATCGTCTGATTTATAAGATCTTCCAAAGTCTCGGGCTCATCTAGGGTGGCTAGTTCGTCTTTTATGGTTTCATTTAACGCGTGAAAATAAGCACTCTTAAGAGCGGTGGCATTTCAGTTAGAGGAAGCTGCCTTTATTCTAAAATTGATGGCAAAATCTGTCACTGTTCTTTGACCATGTTTAATTGTCCATAATTCCCGGCAGTTAAATGTTTTATCAGTGTCCTGTCTGAAAACCTGTTTAAACTCCTTCAGAAAATCCTCAAATGTGCAGCCAAAATTAGTGGGGTATGGAAATCGAGCCTCCGCCCAATCTAAAACTCGTCCTGACAACAGGGAGAGTATGTAGGCCAGGGGTCTCAAACTCCAGGCCTCGAGGGCCGCAGTCCTGCAGTTTTTAGATGTGCCACAGGTACAAAACACTGGAATGAAATGGCTTAATTACCTCCACCTTGTGTAGACCAGTTCTCCAGAGCCTTAATTATTCTATTCAGATGTGGTGCAGCAGAGGCACATCTAAAAGTTGCAAGACTGCAGCCCTCGAGGCCTGGAGTTTGAGACCCCTGATGTAGGCGATCTTAGCGCCATCATGGACGAAACTCTGCGGTGAATGATTAAAGATAAATGAGCATTGTAAAATAAATCCCTTGCATTTCTCTATGTCACCTGAAAACTTTTCTGGAGATGGACGACGAATCTCGGAAAACGTGGCACGGACTGGTGGATCTGGATCGGGTGCTGGTGCAGGATTCTGAGCAGCTGTAGGTTGGACAGAGTTCTGCAAGAAAGTAGTTAGTTTGGCTAAGCTTTGGTTGGTCTCGGCTTGTTGGGTACTTAGTTCCTGAAGGGCTGAGTCATATGATTGAATTAGGGCCTCTGGATGATTAGATGATGATTGGCAGGTGCGCTGAACCACAGGTACACCCTGCCTTGGAGGCAGCTTCTGCCGCTATCTGGTGGATGAGTAACAGAGCCACAGACAAAACAAAAAGGAAAAGACAACCCCAAAGAATGAACAAACCCTGATACCTAACAATGAGTGAAGACAGTTTCAGTAACATCACAAAAAGAAAAGGGAATTTTCTTGTTTTGTATCTATAATTCTTTAAAATGTTCCTTGTTTATACAGAACAAGAAATCTTTCATATAATTCTTTGCATATTTTATTGCAAATGATATTGTACCTCAAGGCATTGCCAAATACAGTTGTCTCTTGTTAAAGGATGATATTATTAAAAAGTTTATTTACACATTACCGGTACATAGATTAATTACAGAGACTGCTGTTTTCAAACATTTGTTATATTAATTATGATGGCTTTTTGCTAACTGCTAATAAAAACACAACATTTAAAATTAGAGTATTACATCAAACCAATAAAAACATTTGAATACTGAAATAAAGACTTCATGAACAACATGTTGAATAAAGGTTGCTGTTTTCAAAATGTGTTTTTAATCTGAGGAACAAGCCTCATGTGCCTTGTGCTAATTTACTGAGATGTAGCTGTAGATATGCTAACTCTTTTTTCTGTCTGGCCTTACCTTCAAACAAAAAAAAGTCAAGCAATTTTATTTGTGTTGCACATTTTTAACAGTGAGGCAATTCAAAATGCTTTACATGATTAGAAGCAAAATAAAACAACCAACAGGCAAAAATTATTATGGCGCAAAATAAGGGAAAAATGATAACAGGTTGAAAAACAGAATCTTTCTGATGTTTCAGTTATGAATCGGAGGCAGCTCAAAGAAAATGGGGTTTTAGCCCTGATTTAAAGTAGCTCAGTGCTTCAGTAGGTTTGCACTTTTCTGGAAGTTTGTTACAGATTAGTGGTGGAGACAAACTGAATGCTGTTTTTTCAATGTTAGGCTTTAATTTTGGGGATGCAAAGTAGACTGTAATAGGTAGACCTGAGAGGTCTGGAAGAATTACTCAACAGCAGGTTCTTTAATGTATTGTGGTGCTAAGCCATCCAGTGATTTATCAATTAAATAAATATATTTTAAAGTCTATCCACTAAACTACAGGGAGCCAGTGGAAAGACTTTAGAACTGGGTGATGTGCTATATCTTCTTGTTTTTAGTGAGAACGCCAGCAGCAGCATTCTGGATCAGCTCCAGCTTGATTTTTTTAGACAGACTTGTTACAGTGATCAATGCAACTAAAGATAAATGCATGGATGAGTTTCTCAAAATCTTGTTGGAATATTAGACTTTTAGTCTTGCAAATGTTTTTCAGGTGATAGAAGGCTGACTTTGTAACTGTATTTATGTGGCTCGGTAGGCTCAGGTCAGAGTTAATCATTGCTCTCAGATTTCAGCCTGATCTCTACTTTCTAACTGTCTTACCTGAAGTAATAGATGATGCTGAAACATCCACACATTTATCTGTTCTAAGCATCTGTTCAGTGCTGTGATGGATTCAGAATCACCTGGTGAAATTGTAATGTAGAGCTGTGTACCATTTGCGTAACTAATCTAATATTTTTTTTATAACCTTAACTATTGGGAGCATGTAGATATCAAATAGGAGGGGAACCTTTATGGAACTTTTGGGTACCCCACATATGACTTTTGTCCTACTTATCAGTAGGAAGTCCCTGTTCTTCAGGTATGATTTGGACCAGTTAAGTTTTGTACCAGAGAGTCCAACCCAGCTCTCCAGTTTCTGATAATGTCCAACCAGTTTTTCACAGGTTTTTCACTCATATTTTTATCATAAATTTTGGATACAGAGCTCCAAGTCTTTTAGGTTGAAAGGCCCTCTAGGCCTAATCTTTTGCTATTTCTACAAATTCTCTGTCATATTCATGTCAGGACTCTGACTGGATCACACCAGACTGTTAATAAAAGCTGAGGTATGAAAAAACATGTTGGTAAAAGAAAAAGAGTTGATTGTCAAATTAAACTGGTGGTATTGAATGGAGGTTTCACTGCAGCCTCTAATACCCTAAATAAATACACTGGAGATGACAGAAAATGTAAAACCCTGGACAATTGGCAGACTTTGAGTTGGGTGTATCTTTCAACCATGTCAATCAATAATCAATCTCAAGCATCAGATCAGGCATCTCTATTTCACACTGGTATGTTTGAGGCAAAATAAGCAACAGTAAACTGTTGAAGTGTCGCTGTATCGTCTTTCCTTTGCAGGAGGCATCCAAGACTGTGCAGCCTCAGCTTTCAGGTCGCATTATTGCTTCCTTTGACCCCTTCCATGCTCCAGAGCGAAGTCAGGGGTACTACCTGGCCCTGGGGCTCGGCCTCCTCTTCACCGCTCGCTTCATCCTACTGCAGCCCGCCCTCTACGGCCTGCATCACCTCGGCATGCAGATTCGCATTGCCCTCTTCAGCCTCATATACAAAAAGGTATGAGAAGGAGATTCCAGTAATCCTTCAGTGTGACAAACTTTCCTTCCAAATTCACTTATGATTGTTGAATTTCAACTAGCAACCCCAATTTTTACTTTTTTCAGACACTCAAGCTGTCCAGTAGGGTGTTGGATAAGATTAGCACCGGGCAGCTTGTCAGTCTCATGTCTGCCCACCTCAACAAGCTGGATGAGGTAGGAGAAAAGAAGGCTGCATTTGAAATAGAAACCATTGAAACATCCACTCGTGTTAGAATTTGGATAATTGCTTATTGTATTTAAATCCATCCTAAATGTAAAAGTTGACAACAGGTCAACAGGTCTCATTTTTATTATGACACTCAGCTGTTGTCTGTTTTCTGAGAATGAGAGGACACAACATAGAGTCAATCAAGTGTTGGTCCATAAACGCTGCATCATGTAACCAACTTAACAGGTTGGAAAATAAATGCGAGGCTATGCTTAACAGCTGAAGGGCATGCACAAGTGTGTGTGGTGTCACCTGTGCTGTTGGGGTATCACCTGGACATTGAATGTAGAAACACTCTGCAATCTGCTACAGGGCAATTATCACCTAGCTCACATATGGCCAACCTAATACAAAGGTGTTACTTGGTGTGCGTGCATGTGTGTGTGTGTGAGGGTGTATGGTGGGGTGCCTGATTAATGAAAGGAGGAAACTTACAAGTAAATGGATAACAGGGCAACTCCATGAACTGAAAACTGGGTACTTCACTATAGTACAGGTGAGATTCAGCAGAAAGGAACTGATGAAATGTGAGAGTTGGCGCGCTTCACCGTGCTGCTTTTGTTGCTTTATTCATTGTGAATAGTCATGCATCACACATAAAGTCCTGCAGGCACTTCTAAAATCATTGCGTACATTTTAGCCTGGAATTCACTTTTTAAAATGGGAGGAGGGATTCCCTCCTTATATGTTTCACATAGGGGTATAGCTAATAAACTTGACTGATACTGTCTCATGATCAGCTCTAATTTGCTGTCTTCTTATGCCTTCCTGGTTGTCATTTTAGCTGCTCTTTCTTTTTTCTCTTTCAAAGGGCTTAAAGGCAGATCATCGTTATTTGTAAGAATAGAAAAATATTCAGGAAGAATTGGGACCACTTGAAAGAGTGACCCCAGATAAATTCCTAAATAGTTAAATTCATCAGAAATAATCTGAATACAGTGCTGTAATTTGTTGCCTCTTTCCACAACTCTTTTAAAGGCATTTTAAAAGAGGGATTAAAGGCATATTTAATCTCTCTTGCCTCCGTTTCTTCTTTCTCCTTCATCTGTGTGTATCTGAGTTTGTTTTTTTTAGAAGCTCTTTGTTTCTGTGGAGGACTGATGCTGCCAAAACAAGCAATATAAACCGAAAGAAAAAGGCTTGATGAAATGAGAAATCCCAAAAAAATAAAAATAAAAGTGTTCCCAACTTAGAGCTCAGATCTTGATGTTAAAATAAAAATAAAATAGAAATAAATCTTCCTCCCACAGTTCAAAAACATGACTGTCAGGTTAATTGGACTCTAAATTATCTTTAGGTGTGAGTGTATGTGCATGGTTGTTTGTCCTGTCTGTCTCTGCGACAGACTGGCGACCTGTCCAGGTGACCCCGCCTCTCCCGAAATGTTCGCTGGAGATAGGCACCAGCAACCCTCCTGACCGCACTGGGGACAAGGGTGTACAGGAAATGGATAGATGGATAGAAATAAATCTGACTCTGATTTACTCTGACTTCTCCTCTTTTGTTTAAATCCTATTAAAACCCAGAAGGAATGGACAAAATAAAATGTGAGTAAAAGAAAAAAGTAAAGTTTATTATTTCTCAAAAATGACGACCTGTTGTAAAAATTTCTTTTGGCCAAGTTGTGGTTTCCAAACGATTCGACCATCTTCACTGCATCTCACCAAAAATCTTACAAGCATAAAGAATCTGAATGAAATAATTACCGTAGTTAATCTTTATTGCAGTTCTTTTTAATATGTATATTACATATACTCATATTGTGATATAGATAGATTTGCGCTGTATTGTGCTGCTTCACTTTTAATTGGTGTAAATAAAATGAAAGCTCCAAAACCACTTATCAGTTTCCTGCAGAAATATCTCTGTAGTAGTAGCCTTAAAAAGATAAAGCTGCCTTAAAATATATGCAGACTGTATGTTATTAAAATACATGCTAATAAAAATAAGAGTAATTAAAATAATTTAAAAAATCTTGAAAACAAGTTCTGGCTGTAAAAACTTATGGCCAAGTGTTGTTTTGTGACACATTTTTACTTTAGCTGTTTTATATGTTTCTGCACTGCATTGTGGAACAATTGAAAGAATTGTCATGCGTTTTAAAGACTAGTGTTAATAATACTTTAAATGTATGCACATTTATGTTGTGAGTCTGTACCTTGTTGGTACTCTTTAATTGCTTTCTTTCGTTTTCTCTGAAATGGTGAAAATCTACTTTTAGGCCAAACCCTGCTGGTGAGCCGTTCTAATCTTAATGCTTGTCGTTGGTCACAGTTTGTGATTATTGTAAAAGCCATATGTTAGAGACAGAGGGGAGTTTTCTCACAGCATCCCCAAAATGTTGTAATCTGTTGAATTATTCTCCATCATGGCAGAAAATCATGGACCTTCGACGTGGGTTGCGGGCTTTGATATGATGCATTTGGTGGAGGTTTTAATCTCACCTGGTGTTAGTGAAAGTGAAAGTATAGTGAAACTCAAAATACTCTGTAACATTTTGTATTTTTGCAAAGAGAGAACACAGCGACCGCATGTATGACCGCATCAATGGTCATACACTAACACTATATATATATATATATATATATATATATATATATATATATATATATAAATGCAAAAAAACATTTTAATGTTGACTTTATATGAAAGTTTTTGTATTGTGAAAAAAGATGTGTAGGTTGTTGATTTGATTGTTCAGTTTTTCTTGTTTCAGTTTTTTTTATTCAAAAATTCCTCCCTCATATGGTGTTCAAAAGCAACAGCAATGTGCCTCTTTGCTCTCATTGAACAACACTCTGTGTGTGTGTTTGCATTCCAGAGCTTGGGACTAGCACACTTTGTATGGATCACCCCTCTGCAGTGTATCCTGTGTACTGGTTTGATCTGGGAGCTGATAGAAGTGAATGGCTTCTGTGCCCTGGCAGCTCTCACTCTTCTGGGCATTCTCCAAGCGTGGCTGTCTCTGAAGATGGGACCTCCTAGGTGAGAATACGTCACCACATACGCACACACACGAATGCACACACACAGAAAATATAAATCTCCTAGTATAGCATAGAACATATCAACACTACTATAATTGTAAATCTTTGTTCAAATCTGATAAGTTCTTAGCTTTTTTTAAACTGTAGCTTCCTGTTAGTGTACATAATCATGCAAACTCAAAAATTTGCATGATTATGTTCCGATGTTAATATGCGTGCTGCATGCAGGGCGAAGCGTGCCGGGCTGATAAACCGACGTCTGGCTCTTACTTCTGAGATTGTGGAGAACATTCACTCGGTGAAGGCGTACGGCTGGGAGGAAGTGATGGAAACCATTATCAAAAACATCAGACAGTAGGGCAACACTACTCACTAGATACACAAAGAATGAAAATAATTAAAACATTATTTTCCTTAATTTGTTTTTTAAATGTGCCATTTTGTGCAGTCACTGCTCATATCAGTTGTATTCTGTTATCCTTGCTGTAATGGTGGGGTGGTCTGTCATTCAATTTAATGGGAAAAAAATGTTTAATAATATCTGATACTTCTTGTTTAAAATCTTTTTAAAATAGTGAAAAAAATGTTTAGAAATATTGTTTTTACCCAAGCTTGAAAATCAAGTTTTTATTGTAGAAAACATTGATTTTGACCCTTCAGTATAACATTCTGATTCAGAAGTCTTTGGTTGATCATGTGATTTTTAGTGTGAAACGTCTATAAGGCCTTAGGGCTGGTGTTCACACCAAGGATGAGTTCCACAGGAAACATACTAGTATTAAACATAATGTGGGTTAAATATATTTCTCTTACTTAATAAATCAGCTGATTTGCTGGTTTGTTAGTAATATGCTTCATTATGATAGTTATAAATCCTACAAGTTTACTGGTTTTTAGAGTCAGAGTTGCTCAACACTGCCTAATGATTTTACCTACTTTTTTAATTTTGATACTCTTTTTTTAAAACAGTCTTCAAATGTTACACATTTGACAGACATTAAAATTTTTAATTTCCATATTAATAATCTAAATATCCAGTACATGTTATTGAATAAAGAAGGGGTGCTTCACTAAATCGGCCCAGATTTTGGGAGATCAGTGATTGGCTGATGTGAAATCGATATTATCAACTGATCTTATCTACCTCTCCAAAGATGAGAAAATCAGCCACTGCCCCCATTTGCCCTGCCATCACCCACCTGTTCCCAACTTCATCAGTTTGTAGCTATGTTTAACAAAAACAAAAAAAATATTAACTGAAATCAGAATTGGCAGGTCAGGCTTCTTAAAGATCCCTGATAGGCAAAAAACTGCAGTGCACTGGTAGTGTAAAGTAATAGTTGTGTATGATAATATATTTACCTAAAATATAAATTTTTCTTCTCTGTTCAGGGATGAAATGACTTTAACCAGAAAGATTGGCTCTCTGCGCTATTTCTACAGTGCTTCATATTTTTTCTCTGCCATACTGGTAATCATATCGGCCATCGTGCCATATGCACTCAGTAACGGCATCATACTGCGGCGGATTTTCACCACAGCGTCATACTGCGTCGTACTACGTATGACGCTCACCCGCCAGCTGCCAGGCTCCATCCAGATGTGGTACGACACGCTGGCACTGGTCCAGAAGATTGAGGTAGGCAGAATCAGTTTTCTTAGTGTTTTTTTTAAGCACACTGATCTATTTTTGAGAATTTATGTAACTTTTAGGGATACCTCTGTTTCAAATAATATAATTTGATATTCAGATATTAGTGTGTCTCAGACAAGAAAGGACTGATTTCCATCTGAATCTTATATCTAATAAAGCTGGTGTTAAATGGATGTGATTGCTGCTTTGATTTTGAAAACTAAAATGTTAGTTTTGCATCATAATGAAGGAAACGCTGATATTGTCCATGCTGCATGCGTGTACATGTGTGTGTGTGTATTTCGCTTCCAGGATTTTCTGCTTAAGGAAGAATACAAAGTAATGGATTACAGCTTGACCACAGTTGGATTGGAGCTGATCAATGTCTCTGCATCCTGGGATGAGGTCTGTTTGCAAACTCAGTACACTTGGACAATCCTAGAGAACAATAGACCTAATTCCAGTGTAAAGGTTAAACTTTGTCCTTGTTTAGGCATTAGTCCATGTTAAACCCTGATCTGTAAGCAGATATTTAATTTAGAGTTCGATCCCTTAAATCTTGCTGGTGTAAAAGCAGTCTGAGTTCATATAAATTAACCCATTTCATTCTTTTTGCAGTTGGGTTTTACAATAATTCTGATTTGTAGAAAAATAGTCAGTGCTTGGTTATCCTAAAGCTGAGAGTCTGAAATGTGAAAGGACAGTTTTAAATATGATGACACATTTAGACTACATTTTTGTTAAAATCGACAGTTTTGAACTGACAAAAAATCTTTTCATTATTTATTTAATGAATGAATGAATCCAGCTTTTAGACCAGAATGACTAAAATGTAACTTGTGTTGGGTACAGGCACTGCCTTGATATTCCCAATTGGACACCTGAGAATCCAAATCTTAGTCCTGTTTAATAAGGCCTGCATACCTCTTCTTATTAAGCTCTAAACCCTGTAAAGGTAACGCAGTGGTGCAGAACCTGCTTTTGCACAATAACCACACGTCAGTTACTTTCAAACATTTGTTAATCGTGTTTTTGTCAAGTAAAGATGCCATATGTCTTTTATGACGTGTCCATCTCTGCTAAAACTATGGATTTTATTCATAGTTTATTAAAAAGCAAAACAATACAATGATAAAAATTAAAACCTATTTTTAAATAAGCTGTCGTCATTCTGATGCATTAAATGTAAAATGTCATTTTAAATGAACCAGTCTTCAACAAACATTACTAAATGCAAAATACATGCTGCTGCAAGCTGTTTTCATTGATATGGATTGACAATACAACTCATCAGACACAAACCAGACGTTTAATCCTTCACTTATTAAACACATTGTATAATGTAAAATCTAAAGATGAATCACTTATGGACAAATAATAATTTTACCCACAGATGATGCCTGGTTTTTTCATCTGATTTTCATATTAGTAATAATTGAAAAAAAATGTATGAAATGTGTTGAGACAAAAAATTAGACTGTCTAAATTGCCGTATGTCAGCATGAAATCCAGCAATGGTGTGTTTAGGGGGAATATTTTGTTGTTCCTTTTTCTCTATCATTATGCTAAGCTTCGACAGTACAACGCTGAGGAAAGTCAACTCCTTAATCCACAATGAGTTACAGGTGTAAAAGTTCATTCCTCACTGTCACCAGGAGAGGATTGTAATTTCTTATCTATAGTCAAAGGCTGTAAACTTAGTCTAACAGGTGTGATTCATTGTCTACCCAATACCGTGAGAAAACAGACGCCCAACAATCCCTCACTTTGCATAGTTAATTAACCAGGTGGTGTCACCACTTTGCTGGGAACACTCTAGTTCTCCCTCTGAGACTTGGTGTTCATTACCCAATTCCCAAATTCTGTTTTTACTCTCTTCCTGGAATGTGTGGATTCGCTCACAAATGCCAAGAGGGCTGTTGTTCTTTCTTTTTTCTTTACAGCTGACAGCGTGTACGTCAGCTCATTACAATGACAATTTCATGTACAAACTACAACCAATACTGGCATTACTGGAGCTTAGGCCAATAAAACGTCACGGGGGGTCAATGAATAACCTAGTGAGTCATGCAGGGTTCCCCTTTTCTAGCATAGCTCTGCGTCATCCTTTAATCTGGTCAGAGGCAGAGACAGATGGGTTGAAAAGGCTATTGTGGGCCTTTGTGAGTCTTCTCCTGTCCTTGTGCTTCTTTTCCTCAGACTCAGAGGAGTTTACTCTGGTGTCATTGTCTGAAAGAACAAGATAAGGCAGAAAAATTTGAAAACTATTCTGCTTACAGGCAAACAACCTAAAACTTTTATGGATTTTCTTTTAGCAATCCCATTTTTCCCTTTAACTCTATATTTGTGTAATGCATGTCTCAATTTTTATTTGCTTTGGAAACTCTTCAGTAATTTTTTGTCTCTCAGGTTTTCTTTGCTAGTCATTTCCTTCAGGTCAGTAGTAACCAGAGATTTGTCATTGGGAAATCAAATCGCCGTTCTGTTTGGCATGGCGTTGTCGACAGTCATCTCCATGTGACTGGCAGAGAGCATCCCAGTCTGTTGCCTATAAATAACCCCACACAGACCTTCTTCAGCTTCCTCTGACCATATTTGCAGAACTGTTTTATCATAGGTTGCCTCTGAAGAAGGTGTTCATACAACAAGTAAAGAAAAACAAGAGGCAAGAGGAGGTAGACCTCCTACATACAAGAGCAATGTGCCCTTGACATCCTTGACACTTGCATGATTTTTTCTGGTCGATCAGCTGATCTCAGCAAAACACATAATATTGCAATCCTGATAATGTTTATCTAGTTTGCCAGACATGTCAAGGTGATGGTGAAATGGTCTAAACTTCCTACTTCTCTCTCTTTACTGGTCCTGCTCTGGAATTTTCACTTATCTAATTTAGATATTATTTGAACTTTTGAGAGATTGATACGGTACTCCTGCTAATCATAACAATTTTTGGTCAACAGTTTGATATTAGGGTATTGGAGTACAAAAATCATTGCAAATCATTCATCCTTCAGCTTCCACTTCAAATCCCAAAAGAATACATAAACATTATGTGGTTGTAATATGGAAAAAGTGTGAAAATCTTCAAGAGATATGAATAATTTTTCAAGGCAATGTAAAAAAAAAAAAAAAGAAAAAAGAAGATTGAAAATAATTCAACCCAAACCTGCCAAGTTATGCTAATGTGTAGCTAGTACGATATGGTAAGCTCTTACAAGTCAAAAGTGGACATTTAATAACAGAATTTTCATGGACTGGTATCTTCATAGTGTTAAGGATTGTAAATACCTCTGTGTCTTCGTCACTTTACTCAAACTCTAAATTCTCTTGCAGGGTATTGTTGAGCTCTTTGAGAAGATCAAGCGGGAGAACAAAGCAAATGGACACATGACCGGTGACGATGGACTGTTCTTCACTAACTTATACATCACACCTGTTCTCAAAAACATCAACCTACGCCTAGAGGAAGGCATGATGCTCGGAGTGGCTGGATCTACTGGGTCTGGAAAGGTATTTCAAACAAATAGTTAAAGCAATGCTTATGCTCTTTATAGTAAAAATATGTAATGTGAATACTGTAAGTGAAATGCTTCGACTGTAAAACGCAGCGGGACGCAACCAAACCCTGTTTATCTTGAGCTTAAAATGTTGTAGAAGTCGGTGTTCCCCATTTTCTTCAGAGTTCCCTTCTCATGATGATCCTGGGAGAGCTGGTGCCATCAGAGGGCAAAATTAGACACAGTGGTCGAGTTTCGTATTCACCGCAGACTTCTTGGATAATGCCAGGGACCATTCGTGACAACATCCTTTTCGGCTTGACTTATGACGAATTTCGCTACACTTCCATCATTAAGGCCTGCCAGCTGGAAGAGGTATGCTCACTTCTACCTACAGCTCATTCGTTCTTTCTTGTTTCATGGATCTGTAAAAAAAATAAAATAAAAAAATTCACCCCAGGAAGGATAACTTGTTTCATAGCAAGAAACATGAGAAGCGTGCCTTGCAATTGAAGAGATAATATATTTAAGAACAAGCAAAAGGCACAATGCTTATAAGAAGAAAACAAAATATTTTATTGCTCTCCATTTAGCTCAAATCTTAACTGCAATTTTTTTTTTCTTTTTTTTACTAAATTGAAATGTCAACAGTTGCTCCATTAATGATTCTGTTTTACTCCAGGTCTAACTGTTCCAGGTTTCTTTTGTCTACTTATGCAACAGCTATACAACGCACCAAAACAAACAGACACACACACACGGTCATGTTTTCATGACTGGTGGAGGCTTTACGTTGACTTCCATTCATTTTCTGCAGCATAACCATTACCCTAAACCTAAACCTAAACCTAAACATAGCCATCACAGTCCTAACCACTAACCCAAAAACAGCATTTTCCTTCATGGGGACCAAGAAAATGTCCCCACAACCCTACATTCTAGACAGAAATATGTTCCCACAAGGATATAAAAACCTGGTTTGTACACGCAAACACACCCTTGTAGTTCTATACACACTGAGGACTTTGTATTGACTTCCATTTATTTAACTGCATTCACACCTAACCCATACATTTTTCTCAACTCTACCCCTTCCCTGAACCAAAACTTCAACCACAATACAACTAAACCTAACTTGTAGAGAGTAGTAGAAATGCAAAAAATGTGAGGACTGGGTAAAGGTCACTTTTTACAAAAGCTCTCCCTTTGTTGGTAAGTATTGTGAAAGGGGTTCTGTGTATGCAGTATCTACAATTACCCACTCACAGACACTCACAGGCAAATGTGTATTTGCACATTTTGTTTTCCTACGCTGAAACACAGACACTCACACTCATGAGCTTCAGTGTTGAGTGATGGACACTCAGCATAATAAAGTCTCTCCTGAATTCCCTGGTTATGTCACTGCTGTGGAAAATGAGCCTTTTTTCTCTCAGTCACTGGCACCGTTCAGTAAACCAGAAGTACATTTTAGACCTGAGAGGGTTTTGTTGACTTAATTTGTCCTGTTAAATCATTTTGTTACTGAACGACAAATGCTTACGGAAGATTTGGGTAGTAGTTGTGAAATTTATATTCAATAATATTTTTCCCACAACTGTTTCTGTGGGTCACACCATCATATATACTCAATGCTTTATTCATTGTAGAACAGACATTGGCTTGGTCATTTGAACAAAAACACATTATATTGCCACAGCAAACAAAGCCAGCATCCAACACCAGTGTGCCTTTTTTAGAGGGGTTGGTTTTGTTTTTCAGGAGTTTGGGATGTAAGGGTGTAAAAGTCTGACTTTAGTTTGTTGTTTTTTTTCTCAATTCTTTACATTTCTATTGCATTATGTATAGACGTGAAGGGAAATGTTTGAGTGTGTGTAATATGAAGAATAGCAAACTAGATACGTTTCAGATTGTTGTTTAAAGCTTTGTCTCTAAAATTGATTCATGATCCATTAAATTTAAACCTGTGCATTGAAAAGAATGTTGCTTTTTCTGTTTTGTTTGCTATTGGTCCTCTTTAATGACACTCTGACCAGAGTATTCCTGTTTCAGAACAATTTAATAAGCTACAGTTGAACAAATGCATGTATTTCTTGGTGTTGAATCTTCGAGCACAGTGGTGTCCAATGCTAGTCCTCAGGTGGTTAGACTTCATAGGAAGCTAAATCAGACAGACGTCTGCATAACAGTAAAAAAAGATGCCATGGTTTCTCATAATTGACTCTAATACCAAAAGATACAATGAAAAAAAGGAGAGGGGCGGGAATTGAAACTTAAAGAACTCCACAAGACAGAGGTTCTGAAATGGACTTAAAGTTTGGTGTATGAACACAGAAACTTTTGTCCTGCAGGTATGAACAAAGGCAATAGGATGTTAGAGTACTGTGGTCGACAGTGTCAAATGCTGTTGTTGGGCCTTAAAGTTCTAAAGTCTCCAAATTCCCATTCTTGTTTAAAAAGTCAATTAATTGGATAAAAACAATTTCATCCAGTGTTTTTGAACAAAACAGCAGTTTTGAGATTAATCTAAAATTTGAGGACATTAAGGAATCAATGCTGGTGTTCAGTTTTCCTTATCTCCACTCTTGATGGTAGAGCCAATCAGCCCCAAGGAAAATGAATGACACTCCTGGACTGGCTACTTTGCAAGCACCAACCAATACTGTGTCAAGTAGCAGTTTAACTTTAAATTTATGGTATGATTTGTAAGCAGTTAAATTTTCCATGGATAATTTGGAAAATACTTGAACAGCGAGGGTTCACTGTATAATAATTACTCCAACCCTATTTATACAAGTGGTTTAAATGAACCATGACACTAAATGCCAACTGTAAGCTAATAAATGAAGTCAAGTGGAGTCAAATAAGTTTCTCCAAAATCTCTGTGGTTCTGGAAAATACATGTTTGCATTTACAAACGGTGTTATGTTCATAGTTTCAGGTGAAGAAATGAAATGTGTTTAGGAACACTATCCTTCCAACAAAATGGAAACCTGTACAATTTAAAACATTGTTTGGTAATTTGTCTGTGATGTCCAGATGCAACACAGGTCAGCAGTTTGAGTTCAGGATCGTTTTTAAATTTGACTGATTGTATTGGTGAATGCTAAGTGGCTTAGCAAAGAAAAAGTAAAATGATTAAACATTAGTTCATAAGCAAAGAGCTGGACAGTGGTGCAGTTGGTAGCACTTTAACAAGAAGGTCCTGGGTTCGATTCCCGGCCCGGGGTCTTTCTGCATGGAGTTTGCATGTTCTTCCTGTGCATGGTGGGTTCTTTCTGGGTTCTCCAGCTTCCTCCCACAGTCCAAAAACATGACTGTCAGGTTAATTGGACTCACTAAAAATTCTCCCTAGGTGTGAGTGTGTGTGTGTGTGTGTGTGTGTGTGTGCGTGTGCGTGTGTGTGTTTGTGCATGGTTGTATGTGTCTGTGTTACCCTGCGACAGACTGGCGACCTGTCCAGGGTGATCGCAGCTGGAGATAGAGACCAGAAACCCTCCCGATCCCATTAGGGACAAAGGTGAACAGAAAATGGATGGATGGATGGAATTCATAAGCAGTCATTGTCCAAAAAATAGCTTAAAACCACTTTGAGATGATTAAAAAAACCAAAGTGACTTACATTTAGAAGGAGTTTCAATGAGTGACTTAGTTTTGTCTTCCTATACTGACTTATTGTACAAGGTATTATCATATTAATCATATTAACTTGATCCCCTATGCTCCAATTGGGACAGCGGAAGCTGTTGTAAAGAAGGTAGGATGTTTCAATGGTATAAACTTCATAGTGTTAGTTTGTCCCTTTGGTCTCCATTTATTGTCACCAGTTAGCTTGTCTCTATTTACCAAACCCATGTGCTTCTCCTATCTGTGGTTTGTGTTTTGATGTGGCTTGATGTGTCATTCCTAATAATTTGATAATAAAGTAGAGAAAGCTGATTAAGATGTTCTATTTGTGATCTGTTCATCTCTTGATACAAAATGACTTACATTTCTGCCTTCCTGCATGTTCCATGTCAGAAAGAGATCGAAAGATCAAAAGTGTAAAGTAGAACCACTTTGTGGTGTTCAACTTTCCTTTCATCTGCTGAAGGTTTCGCGCTCTCTTGCTGAATTATCTGCAGACATGTCTCCTCATAACAGAAAACAAAGTTTTCCTTAAAATAGCCTCTGAATTAAGCCTGGCCATTGCTTTCCATCTCTCTTCAGTGCTCCATCTGAGATTTGTCCCATTAAGCTTGATTTCTCAGGATGAATTTCATCCTAGTCTGTTAGCATACAGAATGAAGAGCTGTAAAAGACAAGGTCGGGTTTCTTGTTTTTGAATTGTAGTCAGCCTATGTATGGTTGTAGTTTGGCAATGGCAGTGGAGGAAGTGAAAAAAATCTAGTAATTAAAGTTTTTAAAACATTTTATTGTTGGCCAAGTTTCATAGCACTATTTGTTCATAACTGGCTCATTACATAACATCACAACCAAATGTTAGCAATCCAATTGTTTAAAATTTCAACAATCAGAGAAATAACAATAACTGATTGTTGGTTGTCCCTCTGGATGAGGCAAAGTAGAACAACAGGCTAGTTTTAACCAAGCTACTTCTAAATGGTATAAAGTTGCTTTTCATTTGCATCCAGTCAAACTTAAAATGGTCCGATTCCAATCATTACCATCTTGTTACTCAAGTTTAATTCCTTCTTCTGCACTTTTTGTACTTCTGTCTTCATATGGTTAATATTCTGTGTAGCTCTCACTTACACTTCACATAAATGTTTGTCAAGTCAATTCTTTTGTTCTGCTGTGTTGGTTTCCATTTGTGTGGACTACAATTAACCCCATCTCAGTGGTCCCCACTCTTAAATTCCCATAATCCTTCACTTTGTTTGGGTTTAGATCCTTGGAACCAATTAGTAGATGTTTGGCAGGATGGGGAAGCATATTGATATCATTCCAAGTTTACACATCCATCTTTGTATGTCAACAAGGTGAATAAGCATATAAGGCGTCATTCCTGTCATTAGTAACAGCTCCTTTTCTATTCATTGTGTTTTATCATTTTTCAAGCTGCATTTACTACACAGAATTCTGACCCAGTGACTCCTTTGTTTCTGTCTGAAGGATTTTGACTTGCTGCCTGAGAAAGATAAGACGCCCATTGCTGAGGGAGGGGTTACCCTTAGTGGAGGTCAAAGAGCAAGGATCTGCCTCGCCAGGTACTCACACACTAATTGGTCACTGTGGTGCATTGCTCATAAAACGTTGCAATGATCTTATTAATTATTAAAGAACAATTGTGTGAGTCATACATAAGTGTTGTGAAGCAATAAATGGCAGTGTGGTCTGATAAAAAAAGTTGTTTCTCTGAAATTCAAGTTAAAAGGCAACAACGAATACCAAAGGTATAGGCACCAGAACCAGGGGACTCAGGGGGCCTTTGCCCCTCCCCCACTTTATGGCCTTGCCCTGCCCGTTTGCTGGTCCCATCAGACATTTACACAGGCTGCACACAACTCTAACAATTCATGACTGACATCTCTGTGTTTGTATACAGACAAAGGTACAGATAAAACCTCCAGCACTGAGATCTGGACCAAATCTAAGGCTCCAGATCATAACAG
The DNA here is from genome assembly GCF_019740435.1 of Gambusia affinis. NCBI lineage: Eukaryota > Metazoa > Chordata > Actinopteri > Cyprinodontiformes > Poeciliidae > Gambusia > Gambusia affinis. The sequence continues at coordinate 29,777,697 of NC_057875.1, read as the reverse complement.
TCACCCAAAGGTTTACAGACATGCGGCAGTTTCAGGTCGGGTTGGGGTCATGAACCAGTCTGACGTCTGAAAAAAGGCTTGGACTCTGATCCGGTCCAGATCTGAACTAATTCTGCCTAATTGTTAAATGAAATTTCTGTATTTGTCACCATTTATAGAACTGTGACGATACTTTCTTTCTAATAGAATTGGGGAAAAAAAAAAAAAGACATCGGGCCCATGTCTGTTTGGGAGTCCGAACCAAATGCTCACCCACACTTTGCCCAGAGCAGATCGTTTTTGCTCAGGTCAAAAAATAATTGCATGAATTTGTTTTGGGTTTTTTTCCTCTTTGCTCTTTGTGATGGTCTGAGCAGTCAAAGGAGATTCAGGCACAGGTTTAGATTCAAAAGTGTTTTTTTTTTATTGAACCCAGAACAACAAACATGGGTCAATAATGAACAAATTAGGAATTTGGGCCCATAAAAGAGGTCAAAGTAACAAAATTCAACTCAGGCTAACAAACAGACCTACTGAAACAAACAGACCTACTGAAATGAGACAAAAGGGGAAACTTAAATACTGGCTGATCGGGCCACATAGAAAACACAAAGGGGGAAACACACAAAAACCTAACTATAACTAACAAAGGAAAATTCCATTCCCCCCCACTTGCTGATGAGTAGTGGTGTAAACCAATTTGCAGTTTCAATAGGCTGGCTCCACCCCTTCTCCACCTCTGTTCTCCTGAAGGACTGGAGCAGCCAGCACTGAGGTGACTCAAAAACAAACAAAGGTTAAATCAAGCAGAACACAACAGTGTAAACTAAAATGTGCGCACTTATTCCAGAATACAGTGTTATGCCTTTCCTTAAACCAAATTATTCTGTAAATTAAATCCTAAACTTAAAGAAATCCAAATATAAATGTAATGAGAATGGCTGACCTATTGTGTGATTAAATATTACCGCATTTGTGTGGCTGTAGTTGCAGCCATCACACTCTTCCAAAAGCCAATCAGCCATCAGTAGTCATAAATATCAATAGCTAGTGATGGTTTTCAGGTCTCTGTTGGCTGTTGAAATTCATCTGCTAAATAAAAAGAGCAGTAAAGTTTATTCATGGTGTTTTTCATTTTGTTTTTAATGCAAAAATATTGTCAACAGTCTTACTCAAACATCTCTTTCCCACACAATTTGTGGAACATGCAGCAAATATAATCTGCGCAGCCTTTTGGTTTCAGACCCACAGCATCCAGATAGCGCTGCTGCACCGTAACATGATGATACACTGGAACCATTAGGTTGTCCTGCTGCTCTAAATTGGCATTGCTGGAGAATATTTGACATCTATTTACTATTATTTTTTTAATGTTCCAAATATTTGACTAGTCGTGGTTTTTGTCATATCTGTCTATACTGTGGCTGTATTCTGCGTAGGCCTGTCATGATAACAAATTTTGCAAAGAGATTAATTGTCTCGAAAATTATTGCGATAAACGATAATATTGTTTGAAGACCTTTGTACACTGATTTAATGGAAAGGATATAATAATTTATAATTTCATAACCAATCATCCTGTAGTGTGTGGTGTGTTACGGTAGATCGTTGTGGCCACTCTGATCTAAATCAGGGGTTTTCCCCACTGGGAGCTTAATGCAGCCTGTTGAATGTGACAGGTAGCCAATCAGAAGAACTCCAGCGGACATTGGAGATGATATGTGGAAACAACATTAATGTTTATTCAACATTTGGTGCAAAGAATATAGAAATGACGAGGGGAGGAGTTGGAGCCAAATTGCTACCAGTTGATGAACCCGTTAACATTTCAGCTGTTCTTCGTTAACGTGACATAAAAAGGTTCTAATGATTTTCATTCAGTCAGGACGTTACGCTGACACTAGAGCCACATGCACTGCAGGTAGATTGTAGTAAAACATTGATTAATGCCTGGTTTTAAAATTAGTTAACTGAACTTGTAGCCATTATTTTGTTCCCCTTGTTGGACACCACACGGCACGATGGAACCAGATGGAACCGTTATACCTAGGATTTCTGTCGGCTAATGTGTCATCTCTCAGGTTTTGAAAATGGGCCGACAGCTCTAAGATGGTGTAGTGTGAACTGGACATTACACTGAGGAAATGAGGAAGGGAGGGTCAGTGGAGAGCAGCGGAGTTGAGCCTTTTTTCATTCAGTGTCATCAACAGAAAGAGAAAAAGGCCGGAAGAGACGATAACGCCAATAATTAAAATGACGTTGATAGTTTTAATTTATCGTACGATTAATTGATTTATCATTTATGGCGACAGGTCTAATTGTGTGTATTTTATACTTGTAATAAGTAGCTGAGCACAGGGCGCCTGGAGATGCACTGTGTGTACCTTTAGATTTTCCTTTAAGTAAAACAGAAAAGAATATTTTATTTGTTATCAAATCTTTATTTGTATAGCACATTTCAGCAGCAAGGCATTTCAAAGTGCTTTACATCAAATCAAACACATTCTATGTTGCATTGTTGATTCAATGCAACATAGAATCAACAATAAAAACAATATCAAGTCAGATTCCGTCAATAAATTTGCAATTGATTACATTTCAAATACAACTCTAAACAAGTGGGTTTTTAGTTGAGATTTAAAGGAAGTCAGTGTTTCAGCTGTTTTACAGTTTTCTGGAAGTTTGTTCCAGATTTTTGGTGCATAGATGCTGAATGCTGCTTCTCCTCGTTTGGTTCTGGGGATGCAGAGCAGAACCAGAACCAGAAGACCTGAGAGTTCTGGAAGGTTGATACAACAGCAGCAGATCTTTAATGTATTGTGGTGTTAAACCATTCAGTGATTTATAAACTAACAACAATATTTTAAAGTCTATTCTCTGAGCTACAGGGAGCCAGTGGAGGGACTTTAAAACTGGTGTTATGTGCTCTATCTTCCTGGTTTTAGTGAGAACTCCAGCAGCAGCATTCTGGATCAGCTGCAGCTGTTTGATTGATTTGTTGGACAGACCTGTGAAGACGGCGTTACAATAATCAATACGACTGAAGATAAACGCATGGATGAGTTTCTCTAGATCTGGCTGAGACATTAGTCCTTTAATCCTGGAAATGTTCTTCAGGTGATAGAAGGCCGTCTTTGTGACTGTCTTTACGTGGCTCTGAAGGTTCAGGTCAGAGTCCATCACTACTCCCAGGTTTCTGGCCTGATCGCTGGTTTTTAGTTGTAATAACTGAAGCTATGCACTGACTCTAGATCTATAACTCTAGATCTGTAACTCTAGATCTACAACTCTAGATCTATAACTCTAGATCTATAACTCTAGATCGTTCCTCTTTAGGTCCAAAAATAATAACTTCAGTTTTGTTTTTGTTCAGCTGGAGGAAGTTTTGGCACGTCGACACATTTATCTGTTCTAAGCATCTGTTCAGTGATTGGATGAGTTCTGAGTCTCCTGATGACATCGTAATGTAGAGCTGTGTGTCATCTGCATAGTTATGGTAGCTAATATTATATTATATAATATAATATTATTATAATATTATTATAATATAATTATATTATATAATATTATAACCTGAGCTAGTGGGAGCATAGAGATATTGAATAAGAGGTGTCCTAGGATTGAACCTTGGGTTACCCCACATGTGACCTTTGACCTCTTTGATGAGAAGTTTCCAATTGAAACAAAGAAATCTAACCCTCTAATTATCTAACCCTCTTTACTATTAACAACATTTAGGAGAAAAAAAGATTTATTGTGTCAAAACATCTTGTATGTAGCGAGTCTGTGAGAGTCCTGGATGTCGCACACAGCCTAAATCTTATGGGTCAGTTTACTTTTGTAAATTTGGCGGCTTGGCACTTTTTGTGTAAGGTAAAAATGAACAAGCAGAGTTTGAATCCTCCCGTAGTTCTAAGATCGGTCATGTGGATCCTTCCAGAGCTTTTTACCGTGTGCGCGGTTCTGACGGATCACCGGTTTATGTGTGTGTGTGGTTTGGTTTGAAGAGCTGACGGATCACCGGTTTATGTGTGTGTGTGGTTTGGTTTGAAGAGCTGACGGGTCACCCGGTTTATGTGTGTGTGTGGTTTGGTTTGAAGAGCTGACGGGTCACCCGGTTGTACAACTGTTTAACCTGCTACTGTTCACACCAATGATGTAAAGATGACAAAACCTTCATACAAACACGTGTTTTAATACCGGCGATTTCTGTATTCAGCTGTTCTTAGGTCGGCTGCAGGCATTTATCCTCTTTTACATTTTTTCAGATTCCAGTTTTGAAAACAGAATAAACTCCATTCCGCCATCTAAATGCTCTGTGTAAAGCTGCCTTCTGCATGTTCCCCACTGACAACTTAACATTTTTATCTGATTATTCCCCACCTAATCTCTATGACCGCAGCGCATTTAATAGCAATCATCAAATCTAGCCAGACCGCAGTGCATGGTAGACCCGAAAACGTTGTCCTCCAGGTAAGGGGTGTTTACTGTTTACATCACGGAAAATTGCGACAAACCCACCGAATTGATTGACGGTGCCATCACATCAATTGTGCGTGCCTGACATTCAAAGTGCGTAACAGAGGTGACCAAACAGCCCATGACCCTCCCACCTCAGAAATGGATCTGACCAAAGGAATTTGCTGGTATTCAACCAGAATGTGTTGCTTGTCCATTGAAATCTCCAGAAATGCCTCAAGATGACATTTGTATTGAACTGGTGCAACATAAAGAAACTGAAGTGACCTCAACTGAATCCACCTCATCACAGTTCAGTCATTTAATTAAGAGTAGAGTCACATACTTATATCATGGTGATACTTGTACAGCAGTTTATGAACAATTTTAGATCAAATTCTGCCATCAACAGGATCTGCCAGGTTTATCTTTATGTTATACTGTTGCCTGACAACCCAAGTCTATTTTTTATTCCTGTTTATCATTTTTCAGAACTATTTAAGGACCTGAGTCACATTCCTACTGATGAAGCTTTATTGCCTCACTAAATCTCTATAAAGGACACCATAGTCACTCTAATATTCCAGTGCATTGTTTATGTGGTTATTGATATGTGGTTACAGTTTGGATATTTATTTCTGCCATTCCTGAAAGTGTTTGCTTTTTTTAGTAGTGTCATAGAAACATTGCTTCCTTTAAGCACTCTGTAGACAGGTGGCCTCTCCCCACTCTACACCAGTTACCTTTTTCCCCTCCTTTCCAATGTTTGCTTTCTGTAAAACTTTATTGTCTTCACACTTTGCAACAGTTTTTTGCTGTCTTTGTGCCCTCCGATTAGATATGAATATTGTTTGTTTTGTTTGTTTTTACGGTAGGGCCGTATATAAAGATGCAGAGCTGTACCTGCTCGATTCACCTTTCACCCACCTGGACATTGCAACAGAGAAAGAGATCTTTGACAAGTAAGGATCCCAACAGAGAGTCTTTCATATAGCAGTGGTGGGGGTTGGGAGAGCTGCAGAAAGTTCAAGGTCAAGGCTCTCCCTGTGTCTCAAATGTTTATTGACTGTGGGGAAATTTCTCTGGTAACAGTGTAGTCTTCTGAGAAAGTGGAGGTTTTTTTTTCCTTTTTACATCACGGAAAATGAATTGGAATGGTTATGCCAAAATACCATCTATTAGTTGTTATTTTATGACAAAAATATAGATAAAAACACATGGTAAAATTATATTTGATTTAAAGGATCGGTATGATGTAAAATTGCCTTTTTATAATGTTGTTCCCTAATCAAAAACACACCTGGAGTGTTGCTTTGATTCTTTCATGCATGTTTGATTCTCCAGTGGAAACCATTCGGGTTTGTAAAGCACCAAGCTCCGTCTTCCATGCACAGCTCCTTCTAGGAGCTGCAGTTTCCAAATCAAGTTTCTGCATGACAGAGCATTCCTACCTCACTCAGCTCCTTCAAACTAGCAGCAGCAGCAACAATTAGCAAACACTTGGTGTAAATGCCCTTCAGTTGACATAATTATAGAATATACTTCTCAGTGGAATGCTGCTGAAAATGTTGTTAAAGCGCTAATGGAGAAGCGGTGCTCCTTGAAGCAACACTGAAGGCAGAGTGTTGAAAAGAGCAGAAACTTCTTAAAGAGACAGAAGCCCAGATTTAAAGACGTTAAATTGCAAAGTCAAATTTCTTTTCAGTCATGTTTGATACATAGCATACATAGCATTTTATTTAACAACTAAAGTTATCATAATTATTTATTTTATTTTATTATGCTGTAAAATGATACTGTCAGGCTGCAAAACATAACTGCCCCTTTAACAACTACACATTATAAACAACTTTGATCTAAAATTTAAAAGTGACTTTTATAAAATGGCATGCCATTATTTTAGTGAGGAAGAAAAACTAAAGCTCCTTTAAAAACAAAAAATTACTTTTCTTCCACCTTCTTTCTTTTTTTCTGACAGTTTTAATTATCTGAGGACTTTGCTAAATTATAATCATATTTTTCTTCAGTAAGCATTCATCGTTCTCATACAGCAGCTGACAGTTCGGCTTTAGCGTTCTCGTGTTTGCTGCTGTTCTTCCATTTCTTTCATTGTGCATTCCTATTTTTGGAACATTTTTCCTCTTCATCAGTTCTGACACTTTGAAGAACAAAACGTTCCTATCTTATTAGCATATTCTCCACAGTTTAGAGCAGACCAACTGGGATTAACCAGCGTCACTGTGCTGATTTACCTTCTTCAAGGAGTCTTAGAATTGTTTCCATTGTTTCAGCAGACAGCTCTCTCCTGTTGGGGTTTTCTTTGTGCAACTGATTGCAAAGTTCTGCAAAGACCTCTTATTTGTGATTTGAATGAATTCCCTTATATTTTGGAATTATAAGTGCGTTTACAATCTGCAGATGTGTCTGTAAACTAATGGCCTCCAAGACTCGTGTTGTGGTCACCAGCAAATTGGAGCACCTGAAGCGGGCGGATCGAATCCTTCTGTTGCACAACGGAGACTGCTACTTTTACGGGACCTTCTCGGAGCTTCAAGCGCAGCGGCCAGACTTCAGCTCCCTGCTGCTTGGACTCGAAGCTTACGACAACATCAAAGCGGAGCGGCGTGGCTCCATTCTCACGGAAACTCTTCGCAGAGTCTCTGTAGATGAAACGGCAAATTTCCGAGGCCCAGACCCTAATCGCCAGTCCTTCCGCCACGCACCGTCTCACAGCCACGCTATGGGCGATGGCTATCCCGAAAAACGCAAGCCTTCGCTCATCCTCAACCCTCTTGCAGCTGCCCGCAAGTTTTCATTCATCGGGAACTCCCAGCAGACAAATAACTTCCAGTCAACATCCATGGACGATGGGGCGCATGAACTTTCAGAGAGAAGATTTTCTGTGGTGCCTGAGGACGACCAGGTAGAGGAGGTGCTTCCGCGGAGTAACCTGTATCACCACGGGTTGCAGCACCTCAACGGCAGGCGCCAGTCTGTTCTGGCGTTCATCACCAATGCTCAAGGTCAGGAGCGGAGAGAACAAATGCAGTCGTCCTTCAGAAAAAAGTTGTCCATCACCCCACAGTGCAACCTGGCATCCGAGCTGGACATCTACGCCCGGCGCCTGTCCAAAGACAGTGTGTTTGACATAAGTGAGGAAGTGGATGAAGTAGACATGGAGGTAAGATTTGCTACTACTACTTATAACAGGAAATTCAGTTTTTTATGAGCACAGCTGTGCCTGGTTCATCACAGTTACAACACTTAGATGTAAAAATGCAATTAAGCATGAACTTCCTCTTATTAATCTGGCTCTACATCACGTGTCAAACTCGAGGCCCGTGGGCCAAATTTGTCCCACTAGAAGATTTTATGTGGCCCTCTGGAAATAGAATCTTTAAAATAAAAGTTGTCCATCCATCCATTTTCAGTTCACCCTTGTCCCTAATGGGGTCGGGAGGGTTGTTGGTGTCTATCTTCAGCTACGTTCTGGGCGAGAGGCGGGGTCACCCTGGACAGGTCACCAGTTTGTCACAGGGCAATAAGAGTTGTGTTTTTTACATATTATTTTATCAATCAGCAGTTTTATTTGTTTTGTGCCAAATTAGATAAAGGTAAAAACATGTTTAATATTACTTAATTTCAAGACTTTCTCACTAAATGCAGAGTCAGCTGTTTATTAATAGGCAGTTTTAACAACATATTCTGCCATAAACGGCCCTTTAAAGGCATTCTTGATCGTGATGTGGCCCAAAATGAAAACGAGCTTGACACAGCTGTTCTATATCATAAACATTTGGTTTGTTAGCCTATTATTGAACTGTTCTGTGTGAACTCACATGCTAGAGCTATGCTGCTAGTTGCTGCCAGTGTCACCTATCTCTGTTAAGGGTGGGTATTTTTGTTTATATTTTTATTTTGTGACTGACTGTCATTTGCACTGTAGAAATGAAATGAAATTTCTGTGCTCTTTTAGCTCCTTCAACTCTCCTAGTTGTTTGGAAGGTATTCTGAATCATTAATGCCTAACATTAGTGTACAAAACACCAACACACCTAAACACACTCTCTGGACAATTATTAGACTACTAAAATCTGCTCATTTTTTATTTCATTTAAAAGATTCAAAATTTCTCTTTCATATATTAAAGATAGTTTCACATTCAATTTCAAACATGTCCTCTTTTGGGCGTGCTGTGGTGGCATAGGGGTTAAGCACAACCCACAAATGGAGGCCTTAGTCCTCGTGCTGCTGTCGCAGGTTCGATTCCTGGCCTGGCGACCTTTGGCACATGTCTTTCCCCCACTTTCCTGTCAATTCACTGTCAAATAAAGGCCTCTAGGACCAATAAAATATAAGAAAAACATGTACCCTTTATTTTTTTTTCTTTTACAAAGTTTAAAATCAAACTGTTTAATAAAGCCGTTAGGTGCTGAATCTTCCTTCATACCTGTTTTCTTTGCTTTATTGTATTTTCGCAACAAAAGATACATTCATATTTGCCATTTATGCAAAAATGATGGTTTTACTTTTTCACAGGAGTGCTTTGCAGATGAACGGGAGAAGATATTTGAAACTACCTCATGGAGTACTTACCTACGTTACATTTCCACCAATAGGAGTTTAATCTATGTCCTAATTTTCATTGTGATTGTCTTTGCCATTGAGGTAAAATTCTGTTTATTTTTTTATTTAAAAGTGTTTTTCAACTTTGTAATTTTAATTAACTGTAAATTCCTCTTTTTTCATTCATCAGGTTGCTGGATGTGTCATTGGCATTTTTCTCATTACTGAGTGAGTGTTGTGTACGTTCCTGTACATACAAACTCACCATGTGGTAAAATGGAATAATGTTTTTAAATTATGTCTGTTATTTCGTACATAATCATAATTAAGGGCTAAATAGTCAAAAGACATTTCCAATCTGCGATGGAGCTTTGATGAAAAGTGAATCCGTGTTTTAATGTCCGTCTTTTGCTTCATTCAACCAGTGAGATATGGAGGGATGGTGCCAATCCAAATTCACCAAACTACATTGATGAGCAGCACCCTAATGCGTCATCGACTCCTGTCCACCTCGCTGTCATAGTCACACCAACCAGCGCCTACTACATCATCTACATATTCTTTGCTCACTCAGACAGCATACTGGCCCTTGGAGTCTTCAGGGGTCTTCCTTTAGTCCACACGTTGCTCACCGTGTCTAAAAGACTTCACGAACAGATGCTTAGCTCTGTGCTACGGGCCCCCATGTCTGTGCTTAACACCATGAAAACAGGTACTCTGCTTTTTGGTACCGCTTCTCTCTTTGTGGTGGTAACACTGCACAGTAGATTTATTTCCCGTCTTTTTCTTTTTCGTTTTTCTCTTTCTAGGCCGGATAATGAACAGATTCACCAAGGACATGGCTGTCATTGATGACATGCTACCTCTAGTGCTGTTTGACCTCATACAGGTATTTGACGACACAACAAAGAAAGTTGATGTTGTTGCAGAGAGAATCTTACCTTTGTTGTACCGACACGTATTCCCTTGATTCACATTGTTGATACCTCTGTCATATCAAATGTTGTTTTGTTTGTCATGCAAATATTACATTTTTTGGATTGTAATTTTTCCAGATACAACTATATTAATTGAAAAACAATTCCAATCTCTTGCCACCTGAAAAAGAAGACTCCATCTTCTTTGCATTTTCTTTTTTTTTGGTGATGGTGGGGGCAGGGGGACATGTTAAAAGTTTGCTCAAAATTTGCATGACCATTGGATGGAAACATAGCTAATGTTGTATATCCAGACACACTCACCGCTCACCTTCAGGTTCTAGATGATTTCAGAAACTTCTGTGTTGTTCTTTGTATGAGAAACCATTTTGGTACTGAACTAAAACAGCCATATTACTTTATTGGGAGGTAACTACTGGTAACGAAGGAAGATAATGATTCCAGGCAATCTTTAAACTCCTCCAGTGCGACTGCATTGAAACACAAAGTACTGTGTATACTTGGTGGCAGTAGTTGCCAAGGATGTTGGCACATGGTGTAAAAAGGACTAGGAAGCTGTTACATTTTCACTACTTTGTTTCAAATAGCTTTTAAAATGAAATCATTTGCTTTTTTGTATTATTTATGTAATCTTTGACATTAAAAGTCCTTTGATTATGTTAAACATTTAGGTCTGACCAAGGGGGGAAATACTTATTATTAACACTGGATAATGGTGTTGGTTCTCAACCTCTCAGGTTTGTTAGTACTAAGCCACTCTGCGTTTTTTTTTTAATCAACTTAACCATTCCAGCTGCATTCTAACTATACACTGATTACAACCTCCATACCTACCTATTTAAATATTCATGGTTTCACTATACAAAAATGTTTCTTTATAAGGGATCACTGATAACTGGAGCTGAAAGGTCTGCAAAACATTTGGTAATAACTAGCTGTGAGGATACAGTGAAATGATCTCTGTTTATTCACATTATGAAATAAAAGTGTTTGTATTGTATTACATATTGTGTTGCTGCAGTTGTTCAATTGATTAAAGTTTTATTTGTGTTCTTGAGGTATGTAATTTGAAAGCATCTGTCAATTTTTTTATTTATGGTAAATATAGTGTTAGAAGAACTCTAACAGTTGCTTCATTGCAAATGAACTCTTTGGAACAAACAATAAAAAATAATAACTTCATTATTTCCTTTTTATCCTCTCATTTTTCCTCACACCAGTTAACTTTACTTGTCATTGGGTGTATCTTCACGGTGTCCATCATGAGACCATACATCTTTATATCCGCAATCCCTCTGGCTGTTATCTTTGTGGTCATCAGGAAGTACTTTTTGCGAACCGGACAACAACTCAAACAGCTAGAGGCTGAAGGTAAGAAAAGAAGACTTTATTCTGGTTATGGTTGCAGGTGGAGTCCTAAGGAGATGTCTTGAAATTGTTAATATTTGTGCTAATATTAATGTACTGCCTTCTGATTTTTACTTTTGCAAAAGTAAAAATCAGATGTTTATTTTGTGGCACTTTGTGGTTAATCTGTTGCTAAGAAATGAGTGCATTTTCCAGTAGCAAATATTGTTATTCTTCAAACAACATAAGATTTCTTCTGCTCTTTTGAAATACTACTTATCTTACATTACTTACTACTTAAGAAGAATTGTGCAGTTAGTGAATTTGGCAGAAAAGTGAAAGTGTTTTTCCTTTTTTGTCTTTGGTGGTAAATATGTCATAAACCAGATATTCAACACAAAAGTAAAAATCTGATTTATACTTCGTGACAGGTCGTTACCAGAAAAAAAAACTACTTAAGATTTGTGCAGTTGGTGAATTTTGCAGAAAAGTGAAAATGTTTTTTTTTTGTTTTTTTTTTGTCATTGGTAGTAAATATAAAACAGATATTCAACACAAAAGAAAAATCGGCAGTTTACCAGAAAAAAAATGCTCATCTCTTAACACCAAATTAATAACAAGTAATGTTATTGTTTATATAACATAAGCTCTTTTGAAACACAGCTTATCTGCATTGACACAAAAAATTTACAGTCGGTAAATTTTGAAAAAGTAAAAATCTGATATCTGCTTCGTGGCACTTGGTTACCAGAAAACATACTCATCTCTTAGCAACAAATTAACAATAATTATTGTTATTGTTCAAAAAACTGCTCTTTGGTCTTATTGGGGTTTTTTATCTTTAACTGGAGGGTCTTTAAAAGACATGTGAGAACACAAAATTGAACAGGTAGTGACTCTTCAAAACTGATCCCTTCATCCCAATCCACGTGCTCCACATGGTCTTTGGGTAGCAATCTGTAGTGACATCTGTTTGGTGAGCCTGGCTTTCATCATGATGTGATATACTCTATGGGCAATGCTCTTAGTCCCTGGGAAAAGGCCCTAAACCCAGATATGATTTTAATTTGTCCTACTCCATCAAAGAAGACCCTTCAAGTTGTTCAGCTAAAACTGGAATCGCCGATAGAGGAGCAGGAGAATGATCAGATTTGGTCTGCCAGAAACTGGTCTTAGTTTAGTCAAGTTACAATGGTAATGTTACAATGGTAATGTTACAATGGTAATGTTACAATGGTAATGTTACAATGGTAATGTGGAAGATCAGATTTGAGTTCTGTCCAGAATAAGTGTTTGAAGATAGTTCTAATTTTTTTTTTTTCTTGTGCCTGAACAGTGGGTAATCATGTGCTCAAACTAGCTCATACAAGCAAAACACTTTAGCCACAACAACCCAATAAATTGCTCTATAGTCTTCCTCTGACTGGCAGCACAGCAACATGACCTCAACAATATACTGCTTTTTTGATCCTTTGGCTTCTTTATGGGTAACAACATTTTTAATATGCAATAATTATGCTGTTTATGCTGATAAGTTTATGGAGGAGATTGGAAAAAACAACAGTTTTTTTAGGTTTGCCCTTAATATTAAACCCAGATCTAGCAGTTTCCAGACAATGTTTTGTGGCAGTGAATGAGTCAGACAATTGACGATGATACTGCTTTGATTAGGGTCCAAGCAAGGAAACTATCAGATGACAATTGTTTTGTTCAGACACAGACTTGTGTGGGTTTTTTCCAGTCCTCTGGCCCTGTTAACACCTTTCTGCTGGCTGTCATGCCCAGAAATAAAATCAACACTTTTATGGGCAAAGTAATAATCCATCAACAAGAGAAGGCTTGATATTAAGACATTGTGCAAAAGTGCAGGCAGTAAATTTACTACTGCATTCGCTCCAAAAACAGGTTTGCTTTCAATTGGTTTGAAAAAGTGGTACATTTCTGACTTAACCAAAAAATGGTATCCCTACACAGTTCATACTGGATCTCTAAACACAATTTTAATGTAAATGTTTGGGCTAAAAAGACCAAATTAGATTCTAAAAAATTGTTAGAGACAAACTTATGTGCATGAGACATCTAAGTAAGTTTCTGCTGTTGGATGCTCAAGGATGAGAAAACAGGTCACTGGACCACTGTAGATGCCACTGTGTTTGTTGGACATCCCTGCTGTGTGCTCGGTTCTGTCATGTTGTGCGTGCTTTAGTGGTGACGGCAAGGTCTTTCCAAAGTGCACTAGGGTCACAGAGATGAGCCAAGCTGGGATTTCCTCCAGCTATATCCTGGTGTTGTTCTTTCTCCTGCTTTATGTAACATATTAGGCAAAAATGCAGTGGAAACATAAAGCATTAGTCAGCTTCAATGAACTACGTTCCTCGGTTTTTACCCATAGCTTAGGGATAGTGTAGTTTTTTCCTATTGTTTCCAGTGGTGTTTTGGTGTCTGTGGAGATCGCCCTTGAAAAACAGACAAAGACAGAGAGAAGATCCACACTGTGTAGAAATCAGGCTGCTGGGGCTCAGGGACATTCTGAATGAAGTCTGAGTTTCAGGAGCCTAAAGTGGATTAGAATCCAAACATCTGAACTACTACTTATTTCTACACAGATAATTAATAAATAATTATATTTTATTAATATTACACTACATTACAGATGTTAAAGATGTACAGATGTACCAACAGGAATTTTGGAACCAATTTCAGATCTCCAGTTTTTTTCAAGCCTTGGGTTTGGGATATCAGTCAATTATTATGACCGTATTGTTTTGGCTAATTTGCCCATCATGTTGGACGATGAAGGACGATGTCTCTTTAAGGACCATGATTCACCGCCTCTAGATAAGGGCATCCCATTGGATCATTCCTGTATAGATGGTTATGTTTCAACTGGTCGCCAGTTATCTAATCCTTACTGATGCAGTCAGTAATTTTTCATTTCTTAAGCAATCGTGTTGGAAGTCCCGATCTGTGGTCATGATAAAGAGGTTAGTCTGTTTAAGAAGGGTCAAATTATGAATCAAGTCAAGAAAACAGTTGCTAAAATAACTACAAGTGGGCTAGAAACATCCAACGGAGCTGGAAGGAGAGTCGGAAAGCCTCACTTGTGTAGAAGAAATGTCTTTGGCAAAAAAAATGGATCAATTGCAATTTGCAATTTCTAAAACATTTGGTGAAATAAAAAGATTAAAATAACAACAACTCCTTATCTTCAGTTGAGAAATGAAGAGTACATTTACACTTGCAATGTGAAAGGAATTTAAGGGCTGAGGAGTAAAAAGATATAGAGGACCAAAAATGATACATTTCTGCTTTTATTTTTAATTATGTCAGTTTTGAGCCTCCATAATAAAATGTTTACCCTACCCATATGAGCAAACCACTAAACAGGGAGGCTAAATTAAAGCAAATTATTAATTTGCTGAGCAACATGAATATTGGACTCTAGAGAATTTATGTGGAGGCAGTGAGGAAAATATGAGAACAGGATTACAAATATTTAATTCCACCATCAAATGTTTTTATTAGCAGCAGCAGTGTGAGAGTGTGAGAGCTGTTGCTATAAAACATTTTTCTAACATTTTAAATTTTAGTACAGCACTGTTTAAGTATCTTTCGAAGAAAGACTAAATTATTAGAGTTGAGTTATGAAATTATCCCTTATTTTTGTGATGGTCAATCAAAATCCAAATAACCGTATTGTCTTTATGCCTCTGATTTCATTGTTAAATACTGCAGCCATTTCTGATAAAGAGCCCATTTCCTTTAGTATCTCTAATTAATTAAGTGTGCCTTTAAATGGGAACCAACTCGCCAGACTGAAAATGTTGTAGCTATATGATTCGTATTCGTGCCTTTAAAAACACGTTTTTTCTTCCCTGCAGCTCGAAGTCCCATTTTCTCTCACCTCATCATTTCACTAAAGGGTTTATGGACAATTCGAGCTTTTGGACGCCAGACTTACTTTGAGACACTCTTCCATAAAGCTCTGAACACCCACACAGCTACCTGGTTCCACTACCTGTCCTCGCTGAGATGGTTCCTGTTCCGCTGTGATGTGATCTTTGTGTTGTTCTTCACCGTCGCTGCCTTCATCGCTGTAGGAACCAACAGTGAGTAATAGGAAGACTAAATCCTTCAAGATTTTCGAGTGTAGATTAAGAAGGAACTTCAAGAGTCTCATTTCACATATGATCTTACAGCTGGTTCTAGTATTCTATATTGAAAGCAACATTACTCCTAAATTTCTGTAAATTGTTACTTAGTAAAGCATCCCTGGTATTTAATTCATAAGGGGACACACAGATAAATTCAGCACCAGTTTAAAGCAACTAAAAAGTGTTTAATTCAGATTTCAATCCAGCTACATACAATTGGGTATAGTGTAATTGCTTCCACTTCTGTATAGTTTAATTCAGTCTGATAATGACTGAATTGCATCAAATGTGCTCAATTTCATTCTGCAGTACCCAGTTGTGTTGTCAACAAACTGCATCAATCCCCTTTGATTCAGTCCACCATCCTCAGTACTTGATTGCAGTCAGATGGTTCCAAATTGATGACATCTGGTTGAACTTCATGAGAGAGTTCCAAACTATTGTTGGTCACATGTCACCATGAATCTACAAAATAAATACTAGGGCTAGTTTGCAATGACTGAGAAGTAATGCTAAGTGTTTCACTCCTTTGACATTTTGCACTTTTGGCCTTTTCATACCTGACTTTACCTGACTTTGTAAAAACAGAAGCTGTCTGCCACCGGAAGTTTCATACCAATCATGCATTAACTAATGTAGCAATCCTGCTATACTAGCAGATATAGCAGAGATGAAAATATAGCATCTCTGTTATATCACCTAATATAGCATTTTTGCTATATCAGCTAATGTCTAATGTAGCATCAGAGTTATGACTCAGCTTTGATAAATAGAGCTGAGATGCTACATTACACAATGTAGCATCTCTTGTTAGCTACACTAGCTAACATTGAAGACATACAGAATAACAACTCTGCTTTGATATCTGAACTGAAGCAGTTTTATATGACAGTCTAATGCAAAAAAAAAAAAAAAAAAGTTCTTGGATTCTGACTGAATCATACTAGAAATTTTGGTTCAAATTTGCGATTGTAACGTCGTGTTGAACCTCATTTGCTTCAGTAATGTAGATCGGGTTTGTTATATGGTGCATCTACATCCAGTCCTAATAAGAGACTTTAATGGACTGAGCATAACAAATAAAAATATAGGATCTGAACAGAACAGTTTGACAGATGAAAACTGCTGGAATGCAAAAGGGAGCACATGTTTGATTAAATGAATGGGAAACGCAAACACACAATAAAAAAAACGCTGCTGCGTCACTGCTTCTGTTTATGTTAAGTGCAGGTTTAAGGCTAATTTCACAGCTCATTAGCTTCCAATGGAGCCAGTGGGAGTGCTGCAATACATGAGTTCAGCTCTGACATCAGAGAGGTGAGCTTTTATTGGATAGTGCTGATGACATCGTGTGTGCGTGTGTGTGCGTGTGTATCTGTGTGTGAATTTGCATGCACTTTACAGAGGACAGACCTGGAGAGATTGGCATCATTGTGGCTCTGGCCATGCTCATCCTGGGTACTTTCCAATGGGCTATCATCACCAGTATCAATGTGGATGGTCTGGTAAGCAGCTGGATGCTACTGGAACATTGTTTGTTTTCAGAAACATATATCTGATTACGCTTTTAATCAACTTATTCCTTCAATACTTCAAGGTCAAATGTGTGAGAAGATTTAGTTAAACATACTTAAGTTTTATTTAATTTTTGATCCAACAACACTATAAAAACCTAGTGGTGGAACTCTATTGCAATTTGATGCAAAGCTAATGTAGTAAATTGCATTTGGTACATTAGCTACTATAATGTGCCAATTACTATACGGATTCAGCTTCCCAGTGTTTCAGGAAGCTCTGATCATTCAAGGATCCTCTTTAGAAATGTGAACTGTGGGTGTTAGCTTTAGCATTAGGGATTTCCGCTGCAACATGTTTAGCATTGAGATGCTATTTTAGGCTTAGATACCTTCACTGCTAGGCTAACTCATTTTAACATAACTTCAACACACTGACAGTCTTGTCCAGCATCCCATCAGGTCGGTTTTTGAAGCAGAAATGAGCCCCCTGTTGACCAAGAAAAGCAGCTGCAGTGTTTGTGACTGTTGTTAGTGGTTGGTGCTTGTGTTTCAGAATTACACACATACTGAAAGATGTGAATACAAAGGTTCCAACAAAGGTTGGAGATTTTTGTATGTAAAAAAAGTGGAATAATAATTATTGGTTTTTCCAACAAGCAACTTTCACGAAACTTTTGTGATAACTGGAACTCTTTTTACATCACTGCGAAGAATTTTTGACCAACACCACTTTGTGGCTGAGTTGTTTTAATTTGGAAACATTGAAAGGATTTTGTCCATAAATGGGCTGTTTAACCTCTAGAACCTGATGGACCCACTGGTGGACCCACCGGTGGAACCTCTAGGGTTCTAGAGGTTAAGGTAATTTCAATCAGACTGGAGTCAAAACTTTGATTAGGATTTCCTAAAAACTTGATGTTCCTTTCAGAGATGGACTTAATGGAGCTCTTTGGATCAATGTCCTGTTGAACTGAGGTTCTCTGGAGATATTTTGGCAATCATAGCAATGAATGTAATAGAGTAAAAAAATATCTTAAAAAATATCTGGTTTTCTAACATGGGTTTTTAATCATTTAAAAACAAAATGTCAAAATGTGCATTTCTGCTACAACTATTACTATTATTACTATCATAAATAATAGCAGTAGTTGTAGACGTAGCATCACACAAACTAAAATCATCATACAGCATGCTCACACAGTGGTGTTAGTGGTGTTGTGTGTCCTCTAACCTGTCTTTCTCTCTTCCCAGATGCGTTCAGTGGATCGAGTGTTCAAATTCATCGACTTGGCATCAGAAGAGACCTTCCAAGGAAAACCTGGAGGAAAAGGAGGTTCTGATCTTGTCATCAACAACCCAAGCGCGTACAGCTACTGGCCTAACCGTGGCCAGCTGAATGTCCAGGGTCTCACCGTCAAATACACAGAAGCTGGGCGGGCCGTGCTCAACGACATCTCCTTCGCTGTGGAGGGGGGTCAGAGTGTAAGTCCTGAGTGGTGACTGGAAGTCCAGATGTCCAAGGAACACCTTTACATTTCAATCAATCAATCAATCAATCAATCAATCAATCAATCAATCAATCAATCAATCAATCAATCAATCAATCAATCAATCAATCAATCAATCAATCAATAAGATTTATTTGTGTAAATATATATATATATACATACATCGATATAGTATTATATCGATATAATTCTATCGGCTCTTTTAGATCAGTACAAGTTATTGATTCTAATTTCAAATTAAAAAAATGTTGTTTTTTTCCTCTCCATCTTTATGTTACCGCATCTTGCTAAGCAAGATGTTGACTTATGTAGAAATAAATGACAAAAAAAATATTCAAAGAATTAAAAGAGGTGAACTGATAGTATCTAGAGAGAAGTTGAACGGCTCGTTCCAGTTCTTCTCTTTGAATGAAAATAATGAAAATAAAGAAAAAATAGAGGGTCTGTACTTTGGCCTCATTGGTTCATAAATTATGTTCTTCTGGGAAGAATTCTAATAATCAAGACCTTCTCAGAATCAAACCTGGTGAGCATTAGCCCTTCAGTTTAACCCTGATGCCCTTTGACAGGATGTGGAGGAAGACAGAGTTTGTTTACGCTCGCGTGTAATATGTCGCAAGGTAGAACTTTTTAGCCCAATGTGTAAAAACAGTTTCTGAACAGAATTTTTTTAATGTGATGAAACGAATTCTAATTTCCTCTGTCCCTGTGCAGGTGGGTCTGCTGGGTAGGACCGGTTCTGGGAAGAGTACCCTGCTGTCCGCTCTGCTGCGCCTCGCCTACACCGAAGGGGAAATGTACATCGACGGAGTTCCTTCCAGCTCCATGCCCGTGCAAACATGGAGGAAGGCCTTCGGAGTGGTGCCGCAGGTACACATGTTCAAATTCAGACAGATAAGCTTAGGCTGCTGGTGACTGAGGTAAATGAATCTTTAAAAAAGACAAAAAATTATATTAAAAATGGAAAAACAGACATGTTTTTCTGAAATTTGACTTTGCTTCATTTGTCTTGTTTTATTTTGGTAGGTTTCAAATGCAGTTTTTCTGCATGTGTTATACACTTAAGTTTTGAATGGATGGATGAAATATTTTTGACCTTTCAAAAAATAAATCTGAGATTCAGGCTTTAATGTCTTTAATGAAAGGCAGGGTAAATGGTAGTGGTCTAGAGGTGTGTGTGTGTGTGTGTGTGGGGGGACATCATGTTGTAATTCAATTTATTTGTGTTTTTTCTTCCCTTGTGTTGATCTAAAAGAAAGTCTTTATTCTGACTGGAACCTTCCGGATGAACCTGGACCCGTACGGCCGTTACAGTGACGATGAGCTGTGGCGAGTGGCTGAGGAGGTGAGGCTGTTTCCAATCAACTATGTTATTATATTTATTTAGTTATCACTATAAAATGCCATTTTATAGCGAAACATCTGTCAAATGCCAGATGTTAAAAATAAAAAGAACACGAGGAATATAAAGTGTTTGTATTGTAGAAGTCAGCCATGTTCCACCAGCAGCCTCCGCCCTGTGCAGTAAAGTAAGCTGTGTGTGATTCCTGCAGGTTGGGTTGAAGTCGGTCATTGAGCAGTTCCCCGATAAGCTGGACTTTGAGCTGAAGGACGGTGGCAGCGTTCTGAGCAACGGCCACAAACAGCTGCTGTGTCTGGCCCGCTCCATCCTCAGCAAGGCCCGCATCCTGCTGCTGGACGAGCCGTCCTCCTACCTGGACCCCATGTCAGTACCAGAACCAGCCACCAACACTCTGTGGGCTGCTTTTATCATAGTTAGAACAATTATCATTCATCAATTTTACACTGAGTTGTTTGTTTTTTTGTTTTTTTTAAAGTCAAAATTTAGAGTGTTTTTAAATTCTCTGTTATGAACGGTTTTCCTACACATATAAAGATCTTATTTGTTGCAGTATTCTGTTTATGTCCCACATGCTGCAGCACAAACTGATGTCTAGGCATGCTGCAGTTCAAAGTTAATTGTTTCAGTTCTAACAAATATTTGATTCATCTGAACTAATAGAAGCTAAGCTAACATCACCGAGGCTAAACCTGATGCTGATATTTAGGTATGTTTGGCCTCATCTGTTTCAGGGTTTATGAGTCATTTTATTACGCTGTACTTTTAACTTTTACTTGAGTAATTTTATTATAAAGTATTTCTACTCTTATTTGAGTAAAATTTCTGGATTCTCTACCCACTGAATGAAAACAAACATGTTTTAACCCAAAACTCACCATTTGAAGCAAAATCCTTGACCAAACTTACATTTAGGGAGAAATCACATATTTTGCAGCCAATTCTCCTTTTTTTTTTTCCTAAAGCTTCAACAGCCAAATCTTATTTCTCCTGCTGCAATTAACAAGTTCAAAACATCTTCCTTCCAGTAGATTTTTATATTAGGAGCAGAGCTGATGTCTCTGTAGCTGCGTTTACATTACAAATGTGCACAAAACGTAGTGAATATTCCACTAATAGCAACCTCCCCCCCAGCCCCCCCAACAATTTTGCATTTGTTGTGTTTCCATTACACAAGAAACACAATTAAAATCACACATGAATAAGTTTGGTTCATGCAATAAGTCATTAAAAAACAAAAACAAGCCATCCTCCTCCTACCACTTCCTGTCGTCTTCATCATCATTTTGCCAGTAGTAATATCCGGCTGTTGATTATGTGACTCGTGTGATAAGAAAAAGTGTTTTGAAACGGTTGAAAAAAACCCCCACTTCAGTCTAGCAGAAAAACGTTTAAAGTTTTTTTGAAAATTGTTGTGTTTCCACTAAGCAAATTTGTTTTTGAAATTTCAATTTGTGCAGTTTTACATTTGATGGAAGCTGTTGAATGGTAGCTAACTTTGAGTCTTCCTTGCTTTTCTCGGGTAAAAGTTAATTTATCAGACAGGGAAAGGGTTTTCCATTTTCTCAACGAACCCAGCTGCTCCTCCACCGTTCCCGCTGACGTTCAGCGTCCCGCTGCGCGCTCAGACGTTTGATCACCTCCAGGAAGCGGCCGCCTCCTGAAAGCGATTAAAAGTTTGTATATTTCTTTGTGCTTGTGGCGTCCTGCAGGATGAGGTCACAGTGCAGAGCAGACCATGCACGTCCTGTCACTGCATATGGTGACAATCTGCTGTGACAATCTAATGTTGCACCCTGTGTGTGTGGTTGGTGTAAGCATGGACGCAAAACATGATCATGGAGGGAAATGAAGCTTGAAATGAGCGATCCAACTCTGTGCTGGCTTGTCTACAGGTTAAACTTTGACGCTGCTGCTGGTGATGATGATGATGATGATGATGATGATGGTGACGACAACAGTGTGTGTTTTTGTGTGTGAGCAGAACGCTGCAGGTCCTGAGAAAGACGTTGAAGCAGTCGTTTTCCGGCTGCACCGTCATCCTGTCGGAACACAAAGTGGAGCCGCTGCTGGAGTGCCAGTCGTTCCTGGTGAGTTTCTAGCAGCACTTTGTCAGCTTCAGTCTCACAAAGTCAAAGTTTCTTAATTAATGTTGTGAGTTTAGACATGTGTTTGTTGACATGTCAGCGATCGGGCTTGGTGGCTGAACAAGATGTTGGTGTAGACGGGAACATGTGACAAGGAGGAGTGGAGCAATGGAACCAAAATCCTTTTTACTGTCTTATTATTTTATCCTTCTACCTCAGGGGGCTACAACCTGCTATATATAGGTCATAGCAGGTTGCTATATATATATATATATATATATATATATATATATATATATATATATATATATATATATATATATATATATATATATATATATATATATATATATATATATATATATATATATATATATATATATATAGACCAAACTTTTCCTCTTACCAAAATTATTTCTTTTTGCGAAATGCCAGAAAGCTTGGCATTTAAATTCTTTAGAATTTTTTTTAAACTTTTGACAAATTCAAAAGTTTGCATACATTTGATCAGTTTCAGAGATTACTGTCTTTTAATCTGTGTAGTAACAATGTAACTTTAGACAGAAAAAATTTGTTTGTGTCTTTTAATTTGGTGTATGTAACTATGTGGTCTCAACTGCAATATATAATGCAGGTTTTTTGTATTAATTCCTCTTTTGTCATGAATTAATTACACTGATGTTTCAGAACAGAAGTATTTCAAATCAATTTTTTACTTGTTTTTCAGTTGGAAATGCTAAATGTATCTATTCTATTATCCTTTTACAACGTTTATTGTTTTTCTTTATTTCAAAACCTAAAAATAGAAGAAAAAACAGCATTCCTATATGATAAACTGGCACATTTACCAACCTTTTTTTCCAAAAGGTCACAGAACGTTTGTGGCTCTAAACGAGTTTTTTTTATTTATTTATTGGACTGAGGATGAAAATGATTCTTTGTTTTATAATGGTTGCTGAACCTGTAACTCTACAGCTGCAATGATTAATCAGATTAATCATGAGCAAATTGATTATTGAAATAATTGTCAATGGAATTTATTAATTTATTAATTGTTAGCTGAAGTATACAGACTCAAAAAAGGTTAATTGGTGAAAGAACAACACACTAAGAGCAGTAAATGAGTCAACACTGTATCAAAATACATTTTGCATCCAAAGTAAAAAAAAAAAAAAAAAAAAATGGTGACACTTGATTTAACAGTGTTAAACAGTGACCTGACATTGTTATAAACATGGCATAACACCTGCTATGAACATGAAGGAATCTTCATGTTGTCATGAAGTATCATTTAGTAAATAGTGACACTTTTTGTGCAAAGGTACATTAAAACCTGCATTAAAAGTTCATTAAATGTGTCATGACAAATGTCATTATTTACCAAATGAGACTTCATGACAACAGTCATAAACATTCATGAATTCTCCTTCATCATCATAACAGGTGTTATGTCACGTTTGAAAGATCATGTCAGACTTATGCACACCCCTTCAAATAAAGTGTAATCAAAATTTACAGAATGTGCTAAGTTCTTTTCCAATTAATTGATTAGTCAATTAATCGGCAGAATAAACGATAGGTTAATCAATAAGTAAAGTCATAGTTAGCTGCGGCCATAGTTACAACTGCTTCTCCCCTCATCAACAGATGATCGAGAAGAGCTCTGTGAAAAGTTATGACACCATTCAGAAACTCATGAACGAAATGAGTCACCTGAAGCAAGCCATCAGCCCCGCCGACAGGCTCCGCCTCTTCCCCACGCCCCACCGCCTGAACTCCGTCAAGAGACCGCCGCCTCAGACCACCAAGATCTCGTCGCTACCAGAGGAAGCCGAGGACGAAATCCAGGACACGCGGCTTTGAGCAGCCAGCCTCGCGAACACAAACCGAGTCTGATCCAGTACCCAGACAGAACGGCCTGACGGATCCAGCCATAGAATCAGTTTTAATTTAAAAGAGCAAAGAAAACAGAACAGAAATATTGATTTTTACATATTTTAAAATTAAAGCTGCATATTTAAATAGTGTATTTTTAATAATTATTAACATGTTTTTTTATTTTAGGTTTTTTTACAGATGACACTAGCACAGAACATGTGGCTGACACAGTTTTACTGAAAGAAGCACAATTCGATCACTGTAAAGACACAACCAATGTCTGAATTATTATAACATTTAGATTGATGTCAGAATTTCCTAATACTTATAAATTACCCTTTAAAATTTAAAATACACTGCATTTTAAACTCTAATGGGATGCACCGATAAATTGGTCCTGATTTCCTTCGTTTTGGGAGATCGGTGATCAGCCGATATTGATATGTGAAACTGATTTTATCTACTTCAGCAGAAGTAGATTTTTCTTCATTTTTTGCTATTGTCAACAAAAAAATCAGCCACTGTCCTCTTCTGCTCTACAGTGAGAGGTCTGACTGATAGACCGGCCCACCAGCTCACGGTTAGCAATAGTCACCCCACTCTTACCAACCCTGTGACCTTCCTGCTGTATTGACCAACAATTCAGACAAAAAAATGGTACCAGCCAAGATCAGAATCAGCAGGTCAAATTTTTTAAAGATCGGCCAGAAAACTGCAATCAGTGCACTCCTCATTTCTAACATTCATCAGCTTTGCTTGGCTTTGATGATTTTTTATAGTTTTTTTTTTAAGTTTTTTTTTAATGAAGTATAAAACAGAAAAAACTGAATGTATGGCATTACTCTACTGACAACTCACAGCAGCTGTCAGAATCATTTGTCTGCATATGTTTGCATATCCAGGCTCAATGTGATCTTTTAGATTATATGCAGAGTAAATGTGACAAAAAGATGACGTAAGTTACTATCCAGTGACTTTTACTGCACCCAAAGTATCAAGCTGACTTTTACTGCACCCAAATTTGCTTTTATTGATTTTACTAAACTTTGTTAAATACAACAAATGTTTTGAAACGAGTCACCAAAATATTCTTCTGCTCAGAAACATTTGTTTTATTTCCAGATGACACCCAGAATCAAAGCGAACCTGTAAAACCTTTAACAACATCCCTTTCCAAAAGCAAATATGACGTTTAATTAAAGTATTTTATACTTGGATTATTGAATGATTGTTGAATGCGTGTAAGAACTCTCAGGTACTTCTGACTTAGATGTTGGCCCATGTGTTATTAAATTAAATTATTAAACCCCCTAACACGGAGAGCCAGCATCTAGTGGCCATTAGAGGAACTGCACCTACCAATGCCATGATTTTCAGATCCTTGTTGGTGTTCACTTTCCTCCTGCTTGTCATCCAAACACAAAGCTTTTCTGCTCGTGGACCAAGGAGCAGGTACTTGCTTCTGATTTGGACTTGGTTCTGAGAAATGATTATTATAATCCAGAAATGTGTCAGAGTTTAACCTTTGAACTCAGCTCATGGAACTGCTTTCTGATGATGTACGTCAGAACCTTCAATTAGTCTTCCTGACCCGAGAAGTTCTGAGTTCCTTGCTGGTGTGGACACACACACACGCACACACTCGCCATCATAGCATGACGTTGTTGACTGATGCAAGTATTGAGTGATGACTCAACCACCCCTATTTTTCTATTTGTATGCACTTTTCAGGCACCCTGAGGTTCTCTCATCAGCTCTCACAGATCATTTTTTAATCCAATTGTTGAAATAAACAAACATTAAAGTTTGAACTCTTGTCATTAGCTAATGTGTCCTGATTGTAGTGCAGATTTTTTTTTTCCATTAGAAAACAATAATTTCTTTTGAAAGTTGGAAAGTAATTTTGATTCTTCAAACATGATCGTTTCTTCTTTTTGTTGAGGAAAGCGCTTTTGAAACTGAATATTTCTGAAGGTACCGTGGAGAGGAGTCTTGTGATAAGTTTGTTTATATATATATAAACACCAGAGCAATTGAGGCCCAGATCTACCACACCAGACAAGACCCAAGGTGTAGGTTGTGCAAGGAGGCCCCTGAGACAGTCCAACACATAACAGCAGGGTGCAAGATACTGGCAGGGAAAGAATACATGGAACGACACAACCAAGTGGCAGGCATAGTGTACAGAAACATCTGTGCAGAATATGGACTGGAACCCCCAAGATCAAAGTGGGAAACACCCCCGAAGGTAGTGGAGAATGACCGAGCTAAGATCCTGTGGGACTTCCAGATCCAGACAGACAAAATGGTGAGGGCGAACCAACCAGACATAGTCGTGGTGGATAAACAACAGAGGAAAGCCGTTGTGGTGGATGTGGCAATACCAAGTGAC
This sequence comes from Gambusia affinis, assembly GCF_019740435.1. Lineage (NCBI taxonomy): Eukaryota > Metazoa > Chordata > Actinopteri > Cyprinodontiformes > Poeciliidae > Gambusia > Gambusia affinis. Next base: position 29,751,513 of record NC_057875.1, on the reverse strand, counting down.
TGCAACATCAGGAAAAAGGAGCATGAAAAACTAGAGAAATACCAGGGCCTAAGGGAGGGACTGGAGAGGGCCTGGAAGGTGAAGACCACAGTGGTGCCTGTGGTCATCGGGGCCCTCGGGGCCCTTGGGGCAGTCACCCCTAAACTGGGGCAGTGGCTACAACAGATCCCAGGAACAACATCAGACATCTCAGTCCAGAAATGTGCAGTCCTAGGCACAGCCAAGATACTGCGCAGAACCCTCAAGCTCCCAGGCCTCTGGTAGAGGACCCGAGCTAAGAGGAAGAAGAATCACCACCCGCGGTGGGTGAGAAGGGAATTTTTTTTATATATGTATATATATATATATGTTATATAAAAAAAAAAAAACTTTTTATTACTCATAGGAAAGGGACACAAATGTTCAAAGAACTGAAAATGTTTTTGCTCAATCATCTGTATTTGGAGTAAAACTAGATTTGGAGAATTTGACTGTGTGGCTGCGTCTTCCTTTTGTCCTGATTATTGCTGATGTTTTTGGATCTTGCTTGTGTCTCCTGTTGCTAAAAGCTGTTTGGTTCCACAAGACAAACTATTAAACACCAGTTCAGTCAGTCTGACTAACAGCAGCTGTCAAGGTTTAGTGTCAGCTCACAATATTTTAGCCTATTAGAGTGTTTACGCACAAATCCTGCACATTTTGAGTTAATTATATGCAAATGCAAATTGTACTAAGTATATTTTCTGGATATTTAAAGGCATTAAAACACTCTAAACATCTCAATCTTTGTCTCTTCGGATGATAAAACTTGTCTTTTCTTGGTGTAGAAGTCTCTTGACTCAGGACAGAAGTGCTGGTCTCCAGTTTGTGACCAGATTTTGGAATATAATAACTCATTACCTCTAGTCTCAGGATTAGTTTGGGTTTTCTTCTGAACTTCTTGTAAATCGTAAAACAGAACGTTTCTCTTCAAATTTCTCAGAGTTCCTTGCTGTTTCCCATTTGTCTGAGTGTTCATCGCCCAACGTAACTTCCTAATTGTGTTTTACCCAAATGGGTAAAACACAATTAGGAAGTTACGTTAAATGATAATCTATGATAACCTTCAGCAACATTAATTAAATAAAGTGACTGTCTTTGTGTGTTTGATCCTGTATGAGCTAGAAAAAAATTCCAGACAATTTAAATCTGATTCTATGGAGACCTGCACACGCCAAGAATATGTAAAGAAAATGGCAAAAATTAGAAAAACTTTATTTTGGATTTTGTGCGTCAAATAATTCTTTAGTGTGAAATGGCAATATTGAAAATAATGGAATTGAACTTTTTGACCACAAGTGAAAGAAAACACTGGCACCCCTGGAGATAAAATGTATTATTGCAGTATGATCATTACTAAGGCTAGAAGACCTTGTTAAATAAAGGTGCATTAGCCATGGTTATGTAGTTAAAATGTGATATATATTCATGCCTAATAACAAATAAGCATTACAACATTTTCCTCTTATATTTGTTTATTGGGTTATAAACTTATGTCTTGATTGAAGATGACTGAACAAACCAAAACTCTCCAGACTAAAACACGGTTTATTATTATTATTATTATTATTATTATTATTATTATTACTGTGTAACAGGCTGGAAATAAATGAACATGAGTCTGGTGGAAATGTTGGGCATTTAAAATATTTATTATGGCTTACAACTGACAGAGGACATCCTGTGTTTATACACTTCTATTACTTATTGCCACATCCCATTCACTTTGAAACAAGTGGAGGGTTTAAAACCAAACTTAATCTACAAACACTTATGTACAAGGTTTAGTGTTCTTTTTTTTCTTTTTTTAAGTTTCCTCAGCAGGTTTTCTTTAAGGTTTTATCCTGTACAAGAGTAATACCACGTACAACAACCTGTAGAGCATTTAAATGTACTCTTATTTACAAATATATTTGGTAAAACCCTGATTAATTTCAACAGTATTTAAACCAACCTTGCAACTATCTGGAGATAAAACACTTGAATGTCTTAAAATACAAAAAATAAGAAAGAAGAACAAAAAGCCTGATAGTGTGAGTGTTTTATTTCTGGTGTGACCTTATTCCTTCAGGAGAAGAAGAAGATTTCACTGTAAGTACACCAGAGGGCTGAGCTGTTCCAGATCTGAACGCCGTCCCATGATGCAATGGGCTCAAACACTTGAATTAAGGCAACAGAACAAAAAAACAACCTGCTGCTTTATTTATTTATTTTTTTTAATGTTACAGTGTTTTCACTCCTATGTGAGCGCGTCGTTCAAATACTGTAGTAGAATCCACTATGGTCCCCAAATACACAACTGCAGTACAGAGTAGCAAGTACAGAGAAGTACAAATCCAAGGTCGTCAGGTACCTAGTCTTTACAATGAGAATAGCTGGAGGTGGTGGTGGTGGGGGTGGGGGTGGGTCTACTGGTTACTATGGTGCAGGTCTCTGTGGAGGATCCAGATGTCGTCTTGTGAGCTGCTGCGCTCGTTCATGCTGTTGCAGTAGAAGTTGCCGTTGGGGGGGTTCTGCTTCGTTCTGCTGCTGCTGGCTGGAGCTTTCCTGAGGTTGGGGGGGGTCTGGGTCTGGTTGTTATTGCTGCTGCTGCAGGCGCTGGACACCCGCGTCTGCTGCCCCCTGCTGTTTGGGATGGGAAGCTGCGACTTGACACGGGGGGCGGAGCGGCTGCTGCTGCTCTGACAGGCCAGCTGGACGGAGCTGCGGCCCGGCCCGCCAGGACAGACGGCCTGCTGGGACAGATGGACCAATATCATCACACAGGAGACAGAACCTGGGGGTTAGTCAAAGTACCAGCAAAACTATACAGGGGGTCTATGAGTTAACTCTACTCAGAAGGGGTTTCATTCTGATGGTTTGTTCATTTGTGAACACATTGTGACATGCAGCAACTGCACTTCCATTAACCGTAAAGTTGTGCAAATTGAAATTAGGTAAATAAATTCACTGTGGGTTTGCACAGTTGCGCAGTTGATAGAGCTGTTGCCTTGCAGCAAGAAGGTCCTGGGTTCGATTCCCGGCCCGGGGTCTTTCTGCATGGAGTTTGCATGTTCTCCCTGTGCATGGTGGGTTCTCTCTGGGTTCTCCGGCTTCCTCCCACAGTCCAAAAACATGACTGTCAGGTTAATTGGTCTCTCTAAATTCTCCCGAGGTGTGAGTGTGTGTGTGAATGGTTGTGTGTCCTGTGTGTCTCTGTGTTGCCCTGCGAGTCGACAGACTGGCAACCTGTCCAGGGTGACCCCGCCTCTCACCCGGAACATAGCTGGAGAGGAACCAGCAACCCTCCTGACCCCATTTGGGATGAAGGGTGAACAGAAAATGGATGGATGAAATTTACTAAATGGAAACATGCCAATTTCAATGTTTTAATAAGAAGTTTTAGTGTTACGATAAGTTTTTTGGGGGGGCTCATCAAATCATGTGTCACATGGTCATCAGCCTGATGTTACTACTGGCGAAAACGCAGAAGAAGTTGTTGGAGGATGATGGAATTGTTTTTGTTTTTTCTCACAGCATCACAGTTCATAAAAGTTGGGTCATTTCAACATGTTAACGCCATAACTCTGTAAAATTACTGACTACAAGTTCCCCAAATGCCTCATACACTTCTAAGTAGGAGGGGGTTGTTGCTCCAACCCCTGAAGAAGATTCCAACATCTCCTCTGATTGGCTGATAGATGATGAGCGCCAGCACCATGACTGAAATATAGTGCTAGTCCATCAATGCCATGATTTTTTAATTACTTTTTCAGGTGTAATTTTAATTTCATTTCTTTTTAATAGAGACACTGCAGTTGTGAAATTGTGTTTTTTCTCCATCAGCAGAATACAGACTAAGATTGGTGGACATTTGTAGTGGAGGCACAGCTGGTGCCTCGCTGGAGAATTCAAATTCTCTGAACTTTACATTTGATCAAGTCACAACCATAAACATTTATTTTGAAGAGATTTAAAGTGACAGCCCAACATAAAGTGGCACAAATTATACATGATTCTGAAGCTTCTTTACAAATAAAGATGAAACTGCATTTTCCCCCCGACACCTTAAAATAACTGCCATTAGCGAAGCTGAAGTGTTTACACAAAGTTGATTGACAACGTTAAGACCCTCCTCTTGGCTCTGATTGGTCGTTTCAGCTAAGGGGTGCATTTCATTACTGCAGATGGCAGTAGAACCACAGGGAGGAGCCAGAGAGGTTTGGTTATCTGTCAGGTCATATAAACAATATGTTTATAAACAATAAACATATTGTGTATTAAACTAACATACTGCACATTTAAAGGAGTTTTAAAACTATTTCCTAAGCTTTGAACATCTTTTCAACTGGCAAGCCAGGAAAGAGTTTCAGAAAACAATCAAAAGCTCCACAGTGACTCTGGAGGAACTGCAGAGAACTGCGGCTCAGGTTTGACAATCTGATGACAGCCATTAGATAACTCTGGCCTTTATGACATTTGCAACAATTTCAGTCTCTAGATATGTAGCATGTAGAGACATACACTAAAGGCCTTACATCTGTAAATGCAGCAAAAAGATTCAAATGATCTGAATACCAACTGCAGAGATTTTTCTTCTTTCTGTTCAGTAATTATTGATATCACACAAATCCCAACATTTGTGATGGTCATTTTAGAGAGAATAATGCAATAAAAAGTGTAAATATTTGTATATATGAAACTTCTCATTACCTCTGACTGCTGCTGGACAGCTGCTTCCTGGTTAGTCTTGTGGCCAGGCTGTTCCTTACTGGGAGTTCTGGGAAATAGGATCAAGCTGTCTTTGACCTGGGAGATCTGTGGGACCCAAGAGGAAACATCTGAAAGAGCTGGGTCAGAATACCTGAGGCTCAGCAACTAAAGGTCTGAACATGACATGGATTTCCTGTGGTCTGAGCAGAATTAACATGCTGAGCTTTGATTATCTATTTTTGAATGTGAAATGTAGTGTCCTCTCCCACATCAAGTACCAGTTACCAGAACAGGAGCTCATTAAACATTAACGCCAGCACCAGACACACTGAAGGCCTCTACAGTTAGAATGACTGTCAGCCATGAGTCAAACTATTAGCATAATGTTTAAAAGCTTCCTGTCTTATCAGTAATATTAATTATTGTTTATAAATAAATAAATAAATGACTTAGCATAAACATAACGATTAGCCAACTTTAAAATGTGGATTTGTACATAACTCTGTATTGTCTGGTATCTGTGGCAAAATCAATTAATTTATAACATTTTATCTAGGTGCTATATAATGCTAAAAAACACACATTGTAACTGGAGTAAAGGGTTAATGTTTCTTGTTCTAAATGGTTTATTTAAAAATTAGCAACAGGAAGGAAAATAGGCTATCTTGTCTTAATTAAGAAGGTTTAATTCTGGGAACTACCATCTTTGGAGTCGACTAATTATCAACTGCTCTGGTTTTAAAAAGTCATGGAGTCATGCTAGCTAGCTACCAAACTTTAAAAATATACAAGATTTTTTATCAATTTGAATTCAATAAGATAATTTTCTTTTTAAGAAGTTGTTTTAAAAAAAAAAATCTAGAGCAGTATTTGTGTTTAGCACATTACATACTAATCATGCTAGCTGTTAAGTGTCTTGACACATTTGTTCTGAATTAACGCTGTATGAATAAACTGAATTAAATTTAATTGAACTAATAGCCTGGCAGCTAAATAGCTTGATAATATTAGTTTTCAGAGTCAGCCAAATAAAAACCAAAGCTACAAGATGCAATAATATAACTTGCAAAATATAAAACAACCTACTGCTTAAGATTAGCTTGCATTTTATCTCACTATTTGAGATTGAAGAACACCATTATTTTGTATTTTTCTAAATATTTTTAGATATAAAAAACTAATTCGTGATGTGCTAACATTAGAATGTGAAATAGCTGAATGCTATTACTCTTAACTGTGTTCTTAAAAACAATAAAATATCAACAAATTTATTAAATTAGTAAGAATCATGTTATCAAAAAGCAGTAGTGCAATATTTGATTTGTTGTAAGTGGAAACAATTAGATTGTGTTACATGCTAAATGTTTAAGTTAGATACCTTGTTACAATAAAAAATATTCCAAGTCACGTTTATCATACCAGGAGTATCTCATACTGGCCAATACACAGTACAACGGGTCTGACTGGAAACACTGAGGCAACAAAGATTACGTTAATAAAGATAATAGAAGTAATAAAGATTATGTTTCCTGCACTTCAAACTAAATTTAAGTGCTTGGGAAAATCACCCAACAATTCAAACATTTTCAAGGATTTCCACCTGTATTAGTCATGCTGGTTACAAATGTAGCAACACCAAACTAAATAGGCTTTCCAATGGTAGACATTCATCACCAAGTAACATAGTTGAAACAAAACAAAACAAAAAACATCCAAACTCAAATGTACTTACTTTTTGAGCATATTTTTAAATAGCTGAAGAATTCTGTGGAAACTAACAACTATAAATTGAGGACATATATAATCAATTACAGGGTCAGGAAATGCCAGACTTAATTTTTTTCATTTATATTAAAACTTGTCTGACATGAGGAAACAACAAAGACCCTACAGACAGACTGACTCCTCAATTCTGCAGCTGGATCAGAGTTAAGCTAAAGACTAAACAGTTTACCAGAGACATGCTGGTGTGTGTCTACCTGACTGGTGTGTGTCTACCTGACTGGTGTGTGTCTACCTGACTGGTGTGTGTCTACCTGACTGATGTCCGGCTCCGACCTGCTGGAGCACATGGTCTGCAGCTCTCTGATCAGATCCGTCTCATCATCGAAGAACACCGGCAGGCCAGCTGGCTGCCTGCAAACCCAGACAATAATGTCACCATAAGGTGAATTATGAAACACACACACTTTCAGACTCCACAGCCTTGCTGCGGTGGTTACTGGGTGTCAGTAACAGCCAGAACACCAACCTGTGGCCATTGGACATGAATCGGACATCGGAGCTGGACACCGAACCTGAAATCACATTCAGGAGAAATTCTATTAACAAACAACACTAAGCTCCTGCTGAACTCAACAATATTCTTTGTCATTTTGATTTCCTTTCTGAGATTTTGCATCGTTATCATCACAACTGAAGGTAATAAGAATGTACTGACAGAATCAAGGATGTTATGAATCATTAAAGTACATTTCTGTTAAATAAATTAGGTGTTCTGTCTCCACACTGGGAACCTCTGGGTCCTTTGATGTAATGAGTTTGGAATCTATTATGCCTATGAAACAGTGCCCCCTTGTGGACACTGTCAATTCAAATTCCAAAATCCTGAAGAAAATAAATGTTGCTGTAACTCATATTAATTGAAAATTCTTCAGAGTTATTGTAGCCAGTGATGGGTGTGGGCAGGAAGAATCTCCTGTAGCAGTCTGTGTTACAGCAAATTACAAGAAGCCTCTATTCATCATGGAAAAAGAGACACTATTTTTTATGAATAGGATGCGCAAATATGAACACAATACTTTTCCATCAACGCCTGAGCTTCAAAGATGATTAATGATAAAACGTATCTGTAGCTGTTTCCATTGCAAATGAGCACAAAACTTTATCAATATATATAATATTGAAAAAAATGCAATTTCGCAGTTGAACAAGAAATGCAATTAAAGTCACATGTGAATAAGCTTGTTCACACAGGAAACAATAAAACCTGCTGTGACATCATCCTTCTACCACTTCTTGTTGTCTTCTTTGTCGTTTCATCCAGTAGTAACACCTGGCTTCACACAATGTGAAGAAAGTATTTCTATCAAGGTTTTGTGAAGTACTTTGATACAGCTGAAAAACCACCTCATCCTGAGATTTTTCAATGTGACCATGTTTCCATTAAGCAAATTCATTTTTGTAATTCCAATTTCCATAATTATATAGTGAGTGGACACCGAGCTATTGTTCTATGTGAGCGTTGGGCCCAGATGCTGCTTCCTGTACTGACCCTCTCTGAAGGAGCCCCCAGAGCTCCAGGTTACCGAGGGGCTTCCCTTCTTCCTGGGGCTGGTGTTGGATCGCCTCAGCTTGCTGCCGTCGCGGCCCCGTCTCCCCCCCCCTGCTCCCTCCCTGCACGAACCAAGGGCCAGCAGAGGAGACGAGCCTCCCTGAAACTCCAGCAGGTACCGGTCCATTTCTGAAGGATTGAGCAAAAATTGTTTCTTTACCTCAAACCTGATGTTTTCTGATGACTCATCATCTGCCATTTTGGGGACGACGCCCACTCACCGTGGCGAGGCAGGGGGCAACCCGGCATCACGACTTTGTTGACCAGGATGCTGAGGGCGGCTTTCACCACGGCCTGCTGTCCGGTGCTTAGCCCGCAGTTGCTAGGAGATGGTCGTTGAGAGGAAGAGGAGGTGGAGCGCTTGGTCGTCATGCGGGAGATGACGGCCCCCTCGACTCGCGGCACCACCACCGCGTTCCAGAGGCGGGCCAGCCACCTGTTGGAAAACAACCCCGTCACATCCGCTCCACAGTCTGACTCCGCCTTCTTAGGGGAATGATGGGTCATTCATGGATAAGATGCTGTTATGCAACAGATGGCCACCTGACGATGGGCTGAGCGTTGTTGGGGACGACGGGGCAGGACAGGAAGAGTTGAGGGCCCAGCAGAGCCTCGTGGGTCCCCAGACGGGACAGACAGGCATTGAGCTGCTGCCACACCTGACTCACCCACAGCACAGAGCGCTCCATGAGACCGTCTGCTGACCAGGCCGCGCTCCCCACCTGCAACAGGAGCAGCTGCTTTTATTCTACACTACAGAGTGTTTCAACAGGTTACAGGTGAATCACCGTCAGAAGAAAATGGTGACATGTGTTTTCCAGGCACATAGTGGCATTTTATAGCACAATCAAGTAACTATGTTACCTTTTGTTGTTAAAAATGTAAGAAATATTTCAAATATGACTTAAAAAGAAATTTGACATGGCAATTGTGAAATTGGGCCTCTGTGTCTTTAAAAACACCTGTTCTTCCTGAAACTCCGCCTTCAGGAGTGATTACAGCATGGCTCCTCCTTTAACAACGTTTTCACCAGCTTATGCTCTGTTCCACCAGGTGTTTGCTAATTACTGCTGGCTAGTCTGAAGGAGCCTTGGCGGACTGCTGTTTTAGGAGGAAGCTTGGAAACTGCAGTTCGGAGGAGGAGCTTCATCTTGAAGGTGAGGCTAGGACAGGTCGACACAGGTGTTTTGCACAGCTTTAACCCGTGGGAGATTATCTCAAACATGAAAGAATCAAAGCAAGAGTCCAGGAATATTTTGATGAGGAAATAACATTATAATATGATGTAAAGCTGAAAAAAAGTTGTTTTAGAGACCTCTGCCCCTTTCAGGCTTGTTTAGAACTGATTTTACTGTCTCTATCAAGAGGAAGTAAAGCAGGAAAATAAATCTAAGGGAGCAACTGCAGCCAGACCTTTGACCTACCTTGTGGAGCAGCTTCCTGCGCAGGTGCCTTCCCAGCAGGCCGTGCAGCGGCTCCTGGTCCCAGCGCAGCATCACCCAACGGAAATGCTGCTGAAGGCGGAGCTCTGATCCCTGGAGGCGGGGCTTGGACAATGTGCCAATCAGGAAGCTGTTCTCTCTGACATGGTGTAAACCTGCGTGAGGACAGTGAGGTACATGTGACCAGACACACTACATGATGTGTTTTAGATGTTTTCCTCTTGCAGCACACCTGGTTACAGCTGTCGGTTGATTAACCAATTTTGCTGGAGTGCAAAATCTTGTTAATCAACTGCTGGAGTGATCCAATGCAATGTGTAACCAGGGGAACATCTAGAACATGCAAGGTGGTGCTTTGAACCAGTTGATACACCATGACTGCTCCTGAGACTGAGACTCGTCAAGATTACCACAACACTAGAACCTTAACTTTTACATTCATCCATTTATTCCTGCTTGTCCTTGCAGAGGTCGCAGGGCATGGGGAACACAAATACATTCAGGCGTTGGAGCAACAAGCCCTGCCTACTTGGGAGCGGCTACTTACTCAGAGTATTGGGGAAACTGCAGCCAGTGATTTTACAGGAGTAATAACATCCTGCTGTTGATCATGTGAAAAAGTGTTTCAATTGTTCTTTTGTTAAATAGTTATTTCCATATGACTGAAAAACCATCCTCATCCCAGCACAAAGGTTTTTATTGAAAATTGGTATGTTACATCAAGCAAATTTATTTTCATACTTTCACCTGCACATTTTTATGGTTAATGGAAACGCAGCTACAAACCTCTGTAGCTAATGCCAATTTTGAAAAAAACTTTTTCAATAACAACACACACTCACACTCACTGAGGGGCAACAGGGAGGGACAAGTACAGTCATGTTTTCAGTCTGTGGGAGGAACCCTGAGTCCCCGGAGAGCAACTACACAGAACATGCTAACATCCATGCAGAAACACCATTGGACTGGATTGGAACCCAGGACCTTCTTTTGGCAAGGCAGCAGAGCAAATAACATAATATGATTATTTTATGCCACCAGCTCACTGACAGTGCTGGTGAAATATTTACTTCAGACAGAAGTAAATATTGAACTTAAGCCTGTCACAATAAGCAATATATCAATTAATCACATGATAAAATGAAATGAGAATGATCATTTACATTTGTATGCTTGTTTGTGTAATACTTTAATCTTTAAAGTGATACTTTAATATTATTGAAAAGCCAACATTTTGAAAAAATACTGCAAACATTTCACACAATGCATAGTAGTTCATTTGAACTTTTATTTTTTATTTTCCAAAAGTTCGAACTGGGAGTTTTGCTGAGACTTCACAGTACATTTTATTTATTGCTGTTTCTCTTGTTCGGTTTATGTATTTTAGATATTTAAAATGTCTTCCACCTAAAGTGTTTGATGTTTTCGGAAATTAAAGTTTATTGATCTTTTAGAGGCTGTAGTCGCATTACCAGGCCTACATTGTTCTACTAGTTGAAAAATATCTCAAAATGACTATATTGCCATTTATCACAATCATTTCCGGGACAATTTATGATGCAGGAAAACTAATTATCCTGACAGGCCTAGAGTTGAACATGAATCTAAGTCGCTGCTCAGTCTGCTGTTGGTCGTACCTGTGCTCAGAATCAGAGGGGAGGCGGAGCCTCTGTTGTCCAGACTGAGGCAGAGGTCTCCAAGCAGGCCTGTTAGAGATGAAGCCTTCTCCACTCCCTCCAGCAGAACCACCACACACTGATCAGAGTATCCACACACCTCTCTGAACCCCGAGCCCGTTGCTGGCACCAGGAAGCCTGGAAAAGTGTGCCACGTGAATGGATACATTCCACAGATCTTCAGTCAGGCTAACAATAAAGAGCACTTGATTTATCAATCAATCAATAAATATTGATTGTGCTATTTTATTGCATAGACGTAGCTCCTATAATGAGCTTAGAAGAACATGGCTCCTCCTTTAACAACATTTTCACCAGCTGATTCTCTGTTCCACCAGCTGTTTGCTAATTGCTGCTGTCTAGTCTGAAGGAGCACAGTGGGGAAGTCACAGAGGGAGGGCTGCTTGGTGAGACGCAAGCTTGGAAGCTTGGAAACTGCAGCTGAGAGGAGGAGCTGTGGCTCCAAGGTGAAGCTAGGCCCACCCAGGCGTTTTGCAAAGCTGAATGGTTACCATAGAGATTAAAGGATTTATCAATCATGCATAAAAGAATCAAGGCAACATTCCAGGTATGTTTGTGATGAGGGAATAACATTATAACATGATGTAAAGCTGAAAGAAACTTGATTTTACATGATACTGTCTCTTTAAACACAGGTTTATTTGTTAGAGGTATAGATTATACATGTAATACATAAGATTATGTAAGTGGATGAGGAGTGGGAATATTCAAACAAGTTTAATTGTACAAACAATAAATAAAACTTGGATGTAAAATTGAAATTTTATTTTTGGTGAGGTAAAGATAGGTTCTGTGAATTATTAGCCCCTCAAACAGATGTGAGGAGTCCTGTCTGGTTTCAGGACGAGCCTGTTAACGGAGCAGACACCGTCTCTCCCTCCAGGTGTGTCAGTGTGAACATTTCTCACCACAGGTGATGAAAGTCTCCAGCAGCTGCTCCCTGGTCAGGCTCTCCTCCACCTCCACCCTCAACACGTCACAGCCCATCCCCTCCGCCTCCTGTTTCGACTACAAACACACACAGGGGAGGCGGGGCTGAACGAGGAGTCACAATGAGGCAAGAGGCACGTTGCCATGGAAACATAAGAAATGTACTACTACATGCTGCGAGAAACAGAGCAGCAGGGCAGAAGAGGAGGACGTGAATGAACACAAAGGGATTTTCTTGGCACATCGCTGCCATCAGAGAGAGAATGTTTGTTTCACAATAATACACACTACTACAGAATATCCACTACTGGAGCTTGGTGGCTAAAGAGCGTTAGCATCTCAGATAAGATATGCCTACAAAGCCTTTCAGGTGATTATATTTAAAGATCAATGTCTTAAACAGTTTTTAGTCTTTTAATGACTCCAACAGCCGCCAGTTACTGATAGATTAGCAAAATCTTTCCATTGTTCTCTCCCCGCCCCATCGACTGGCTGTGGTAGTAGCAGTGTCATTACATTGCATTGCTGTTTGCACACAATTTCTGCTTCATTGCATCATGCCAAATCAACAAAGAAAGATTTCCTTTGTGTTTGTGGCGAAACCAGCAGTCAGATGGTCGTACCTTGATGCAGTGAGCCACCAGGTTAGCGATATACTCCTGGCAGCTGCCTTCCAGGCCATGAAAGAAGAGGTTCCCGTACTGCTCCACCTGAACATCAAACAGGAAACAGATTGCATTTGAACTCAGAGAAACCCTTTATTCTATCCATCAAGCTTACAGTCCTATTCAGTAAATTAGAGTATGTGTTGTGATGAGGCTTATTTGATGGATTAAGAGTAACTTTTTAAGACTGGTGACCTTAAAGCAGGGATTAAGCATAGTTTTCCTGCTTCTGATAGCACTTGTTTTTGTTTTTGATGCAGTTTGACAGTTCAGCAAGTGAAATCACTGGTGAAACAAAATCAAATTTTGGAGTTTAAATGAAAAAAATTGCGCAAATCTCTAAGAATTTGCAGTAAAACCAACACTTTCAGGGATCGACTCACACACTTCAGTGGCGTTCTTGGATTTTTGACCTTTTGGTGGCGCTGTGATTTGAGATTTAATTTTCAGTTACCTGACTGCTGTCAGTATTTTATTGTATCTATTCATTATTAAGCTAACCATTATTAACCACGATAAAGACAGAAAATTATTAAATAGTTTAAATGAAGCCCACATTTATATGATAAAATATTTTTCTGTTGGTTTGATGTAATATTTTCATTTTAAATGTCATGTTTTCATTAAACAGGAAGTCATCATAATGAAAGGCTTTTAAACATCCATCTGTGTAATATCCTATGTATAAATGAACTTTTCAGTAATATTCTAATTTCTTGAAAGGGTCTGTCTGTTTCATTTCAGGTATTCCACAATAAACCAGATCAACAAGATTTAAGCTGTCTTACATCAATTACTAGTTTGACACTAATTCTGATTTCTGACTGCTATCTTATGAGTATATTTGTCTTTAATAACATCTGTGGTTTATCTGTTTTTGAGGTTGCATCATTCTCCCTTCACCAGAGCCAGCAGAGGGCGCTGCAGCGGGTAGGAAAGGTTCAGCACACTTCAAACCCTTCTCTTTCTCTTTCTCTTTCTCTTCCCATCCATCTCTTCATAACAAATGTTTCCGATTTCATTCTCTCAGCGTTCCCAGCACTCGTCTCCTTGTGTTTTCTCTAAAGAGGTGCAGTGTGTTTCCTCACCAGGCGGACGCAGTTGTGCAGGAGCGGCAGAGGGAAGAGGGATTCCAGGGCTATCTCATCCAGCCCAGACTCAGACAGACCTGTCAGAACCAAGTAAAGAGATGCATCCTTACATCTGCTCTGGTTTCTGGGCTCAACCAATCAGACAACACAGAAAAACATGAAAAACTCTCTCTAGTATGTATTTCTAAACAGCAGAGGGAAACAACAACCGTTGTGTATACAGATGACCACATTTCAGTCATGATTATGTGCATGAAAATTAAAAAAAACTATATTGCTGACAATTTTATGTATAATATTGTGCGATGTTAGGCAATGTGAATGTTACTGTGATGTCAAGACATTAAAGTCAGAATTCTGAGATGAAAGTCAAAACTGAGAAAAAGTTTTAATTTTGAGCTTAAAGTCAGAATTCTCAGAAAAAATGGAGAACTCTAAGATTAAAGCCAAAATTCTGAGAAATAAGACAGAAATCTGAACCTTAAAGTCAGAACATAAACATTTCTTTATTTCTTTTTTCAGTGGCCCTAATCCTCTTCTGTAGAGAATTAGAGAAAATGAACTATCACTATTTAAACTTGTGGAGCCAGTTATGGTTTTTAATCATACAATGTTGTATGATCTGGGCACCCTAAAAAGAACAGTTCACAGAAATCCTTCGAACAACCAATAGGAGCAAATCTAAACATCTAACCGCTGAATTTCATATATCAATTTTCCATTTGACCAACTGTCGATCGATCGCATAAATGAACACAACTCAAGCTCAGCAAACCTGATTAATCTATAAAATGTTTACAAACATGTTGGCTCTGTGCTGAGGGCCTTTAATATAACAGTAATATAAAGAGATAATGTTGCGTATGTGCTTAATTAAATAGCTCTTCAATAACTGCAATGAGTGAAACATGAAAGGAAACACATGAAACACAAAGTGTGTGATATTTCTGGATGTATGCCTGGGTTTAAAAAAATCTGCCGTCCTAAAATGTCCTGGTAGATTGTTGATGTTAAAAAAAACATTTCCACTCTTCAGAACTTTCTCACATGACTGATTTAATTTGAACTTTGATTCAATGAAAACTGGGCTTCAACCAATCATAGTGCTTCTTTGGCCAACATGTCCAGGCTCAATTGTGTTTTATGTGCTGTTGCTCGGGGAGACAAGTCTGCTACATCGATTCAAGTGCATCCAAAAAACAAAAACAAACAAACAAAAAACACCCAGATCCTTTAATCCACCAAATGGTTTCAGTGAGCAGTGATCACATGATCACAGCTCTGTTGTCATGTTGTTGATGGCTGAGTGATGCTGGATGGGCAGGCTGAGGCTGCCAGGCTTGTACCTTTGAGGCGGATGGTGATGCACTGGCTGAGAGGCTTTCTGACCAGATCCCAGGGCGATAAAGGCAGTTCCTGACCAGGTAACCACTCAGTGTCTCCTGGACGACACAAAGAGGAAATGGGGATGAAAGGAAGGACGCAGAAAGTACATGACTTCAAGCACTGCCCCCAAATACTGTCATAAAAGGTTGGGTAAAGCAACCGATGAGGATGAAATAATGGCAAATACACAGTCTAATAAGCACCGTTATATTCAGTAAATTACATTATGCATTTTGGTGCTGTATAAAAGCCTTTTGAGAATAACCACCTCTAAAAGCAGCTGAAGGTCATTTTTATTATTATCCACTCCGGGTGGAAACATATTGGAGTAGCTCCGTACTTTCATTATTTCATTTCCCTTTGGGATCAATAAAGTATTTTTGAATTTGAATTTTATTTTAAAAATTTGTTGCTTTTTTACATATTAGGTAAAACTATGTCCCAATGAGAGTAAAATATGAGTCAGACAATCTGTGAAAAAATCAAGCTACTCTAACTTCTCCCTGTTGATCTACTGCCAAATGTACCGGCCGCAGTAAGAAACAACCAATCAGAGCCAGGAGGAGGGGTTTAGTGCTGCCAATCAAGCTTGTCAATGAGCTCCTCACAACCTGCCCCTCAAAAACGTCACTAGGTCCAAACAGGCATCTTGCACAGCTGAGGCTGCCAGGCTGCTGTTGTGGAGACTAAAGAGTTTATCAAACATGCATGAAAGAATCAAGGCAGCACTCCTTGATGAGGGAATAACATTACAATACCTAAAGCTCCAAAAAGTCTTTTTTTACATAATAATTCTCCTTTAATACAATGATAATAATTTAAATCCATCTGTCTCTAGCTACAGTATTTCGTATAGAACCACATCTCAGTAGCACTGTGTGTGAAGGATTTGTTGCATTCAAGTGTAAAGAGCAGTTTCTTAACCTTTGGTCTCTGAGGACATTGCTATGGGGAAATAAAAAGGCCAGTAATCTGCAGATGTGTTGGCAGGTCAGCCAGAGACCAAATACTCTGACCAGCTCTTTGCTTTGTCCTGAGGTTGTAAATCCTGTTCAGGGTGTTGGAAGGCTGATGTTCAGGCTCTGGATTAGTCTCATTTTCAGATGAAAGCTTACTAAACTACTGCTGCAGTTTTCTAACACCCACAGCAGAAACAGCCTATACTTGTCTTCTTTTCTTTGGGAAGTGCAGCTTGAGTGGCTGCCACAAGCACTGCTGCCAGATCAGCAGCTAGCAAACTGGCGGCTGCTTCCTCATTATTTATTCAACCTAACCTGGTGATCAAGTGTGACTTTATTCAGGACAAAATGATCACAAACTGGAATAAATCAACAAATCAAAGCAACTTTCTGGAGTTTAGAATTAGATGTTTCTTTTTTTCCAAAACCTAAAATCAGAAATTTAACCCCACATGTCTTTTTTTCCATTGTATTTTCCGGCGGTGAGATTTAAGGGTTTAAACTCTGCCGGTGTCCATTATGACACTTTCATTGGGCAGCCTAGATCAGTGTTTCCCAACCCTGGTCCTCAAGGCACACTGTCCTGCATGTTTTAAGTATTTCCTTGCTTCAGTGCAGCTGATTTCAATTGATGACTGATTAACAGGTTGAATCAGGCACATTAAAGCAGGGAAACCTCTAAAACATGTAGGACAGTGTGCCTTGAGGACCAGGGTTGGGAAACACTGGCCTAGAGGCCCCACTTTTGATTGACACTGCATTCGACCAATAATGTTATGAAATGGCTTTTGATGAGCCAATAATATCCAGAGAGCGACTTGAGCTCGTTTTGACATGCCTGTATTCTTTCTGGAATATTTCTGACTGGTCAACTGAGAGACTAAATCTAAAGCTCTGTGCGCCCTCATGCGCCCTCGTGCATAACGGTGTTTACATGACTTTTTCTGACCAAAGGAGGGCCACGGAGAGACACGTTGTTAGAACGTGTCAAAACTGGATGTATTTCTTCAACAGAACTTCACAACTCACGGGAGTGGATGATTATGGCCGTAAGAGTGCTGACACGTTTCGGATTTGAGAATACTGGAAACCTTTAGTCGTCAGCTGCTGCAGTCAGAGCGAGGTGGGTAGAGCGTACTGAAGAGCGAGAATGGGGGGGCTGAGGGAATGGTGGTGTGGGAGGAATGGGGTTGGGGGGTTGAAGGAGAGATGGTGGGGGGGCAGGGCTAGCGTACCGTTGAGTGCTGGGGGGACAGTAGGCGAACGAACAGTGTATTGCAAGAAGGGGAAGAAGGTCTGACTGTATACTAACCCCCTACCCTTCAATTACGATATACTATTTTATTTTTTATTATTTATTCATACTTAATTATAAGTAATTTCCCCTATCAGTAATGTTGTGTCTACCAGAGGATTCCTCTGGTCATTATCTTTCATTAGAGCCTCATCGATGACTGTATGTTGAAGCAATGAGGAGTTACAGTCATTTGAAGTTAGTATGTCAGATGTTGTCCGAATGGCACACTTGGACAACACCTGTACATCCTCATAAATAAACATGTCCGAAATGACATTTCTCTTTTGTGCTATTTTGATCAGTATTGAAATCCACAGGCGGAATACTTTATTCTACAGATTTATTGTATTTTCCGGTCCATACACTCAACACTTAATGTGCATTTAGATTATCTGGGTGAAGCAAAATTTTTCACATTTTTTTATTTTACAAACATCATAGCTACAAACTACCTACAGTTAAAATATTTTTGACTGCACAAATAGAACATTTAGTTTGTCATCTTCATAAAGAGACCAAGTTTTTGCATGTACTCCAAATTGTTCAGGAATACCAGCTGAATTAATTTGGGTATAACTTTTCTGCCATTTTTGGTGATTTAGAGGGTGAGAGTTATGGGGTTAATAATTTTAATTTGATATCCATATCAAATTAAGTTGAAGGGTGAAGAAGAAAGTTGTGAGAAAGAGACAAAATGTTTGTAGAGCGGGTACCGATCAGGATGGAGGAGATGCTGGTAGGACTGAGGCCCAGCAGGGAGCGCTGTGTGTCCTCTCCACAGAGGATCTGGAGGTGAGAAATAAACATGCTGCTGAGAGCAGCACTCAGCTGGGCCCAACGCGTGCTGCGGTCCACCGTCACTCTGCCCAGCGCCGTCTGGCTGGAGGAGTGAACCTTGGCCTCCTCCTCGTCCTCCACAGCCCCCATAGGACACATGGGGCTGGTTTCTACAGCCGAGCACTGCAGCAGCACCAGCACCCGGTACGAATCTTTGGAGGGGTGGAAGAGAGAGCAGTGAGCTGTAGCATAAAGGGATGATAAGCTGAAAATCTGAAAACTTTTTTCACACATTATTATGTTAAACACCCAGATTAAACGAAGAGGTGCACTGATTGCAGTTTCCTAGTGAATCACTGATCTTTAAAAACCAGCAGTTTCGATTTATTTTCCAACCTCACATAGCTGACCTGTGCAAAACTTAGTCAATATTCTGCTAATGTGGGAGGAAAAACAGTTTTGAAATTGTGGTATTTTCATTAAAATAAGAAATGCATTTAAAATCACATGTGAATAAGTTTGTTCATGCAATAAGTCATGAAAAAGCATCCTGTGCCATCATCCTCTTCCCGCTTCCTGTTGTCTTCTTTTTTGTGGTTTCTGCCAGTAGTAGGGGTTGAACCAATTAGTCGACTAGTCGACTAGTCGACTCTAGGACGTCTCGCGAGTTTTTACATTTCATGTCGACTAGTCGCAGTCATGTGATAGCCTGTGCTGATCTGACAGCACAGTATACGTCACAAGACACAAGAAAAATAAGTTAATACATTAGTTTAAATGATATGTAGATGGATGCATATTTGTGGTTTTACAGTGTTTTTAAAAGGAGATGGAGTTGCAGCTGCAGTCGACTACAAAACACGAGCCATCTAAAACTCGCCCCCTTCCCGCTAAGGATGTCACTTAGCCGGCTCGCGAGTGTCGCGAGTGCTCTGTACTGTGCTAATGACAGTGAACTTTATTTACCCCCCCGCCCCCGTGCCACCTCTTTTTATTGTTTTTACATGCCATCTAAAAGATGTGCGTTTCCTTTTGAATGTTGGTTTCCCAGCAACTTATTATTTATCATAAACTATCCCGATGTTTTGTTGTTTCACTTGTTGCTGTTCTGTGTAAATGCCGTATTTTTCCGTGAAAACGGGTAATAAAGCCTGCACGTTACTCCAAAGCTTTGCGTCTTGCGTTGCTATGACGTCACAACGGCTAGTCAACTCGACATCGACTCGACTTTTATCATGTTGACGTTGACTAGAAAATATCTTAAATCGTTCAATCTGCTGAGTCAGCAGAGCTTCCTGTCGCGCATCGGGCGGAGGAGAAGCAGGTGGTTTCGTTGAATTCAGCTGTAACCAAACGGGATCCGTTCATAACAAGTTTGACTTGTGATGTTCCAAAAGCACACTGTAGTCAGTGTGATAATTTGACTCCTATAGTAACTATCCAGAGATCATCAGCATCAGCCGGTGTTTAGAAAAAAAAAGTCAGACCCGACTTTGTGCAACAAACTTTTCCCCGCTGCTCACGAAGAATGATCTGTTTATTGCTCTTTTAATTCTCCATAATAGACTTAGTAAAAGCAGGAGAAGGGGAGTGTGTGTGTGCGTGTGTGTGTGTGTGTGTGTGGGGGGGGGTGTCAATATTTGCCGTGAAAATAGCTAATAAAGCCTCCAAGTTGTGAAGGTTTTTGCGCTTACGTCACTATGACGTCACCGCGACTAGTCGACATCGACTCGACTATTATCATGATGTAGTCGACCTTAAAAAATATGTAGTCGTTCAACCCCTAGCCAGTAGTAACATCCGGTTGGTGGTCACATGACTCGTATAATGTGAAAAAGGAGTTTCCATTGCAGTTTTGCAAAATAAACTAATTTCGAAACAATAAGAAAAAAAACTCCTCATCCTAGAGCCAAAACGTTTAGCAAAAAAACAAAATTGTTGTGTTGGAAACAAAGCTCATGTTAGGTGTTATCAGGTAACAATGCACCTTCAATATTCCAATTTTAGACCAACACAAAGTAAAGGACAATGGTGAAGTGGAAGGTAAGAAAATAGTCTTAACAAATGTGTAGTGATGTTTCTTGATCCATTTGTCATGCAAAAGAAAAAAAAAGGTAATAGCAAGACACAGCCACTAAAGAGCCTGAGCGGCCATGACAACGCTCTGCTGGAAATATGGAGATTCACAGCTCAAATGTGACGATCTGTTGACAAGATAATTACTTGTTTTCTTGTCTTGTCAACAAATATCCCTGATTTGTGGGGTATTAATTGTGAATACCCCACAAACTGGGTGTTTATTGAAAATACCCAACCGCCACTGATGTGAAGATGGGTAATGCTAAATACGAGGCAATGCTAGAAGAAAACCTGTTAAAGGTTGAATAAGTCCACCAGATGTGGAGGTTCCTAGACTTTCAGCCAGACCTCCAGCTCAATAGTAAGATCAAACCAGTGACCCAGTCAAACTCCACACCGCTCACTGGGAGGACTCTCATTTAAAGGTTTGAAGAATATAAGACCTTGGCAGTTGATGTTCAACAAAATCGACAAGCATGGATTTTTTTTCTTAACATCAGTATCGAGTTTTTAGGAAGGTGGAAGAAGACCAAGCATTGCATCTGGAAGTGCTTTACGGTTTCCCTTGTTACTAGTCGTTGAATGGAGTAATTTCTTTTTTATTCAGAAAGCTTAGAAACACCTCAAAGACAAATCACCAACACAACATCTCCACAGTCCACTCTACCTTTTTCCACTGCAGCCAATAACGTCATGGTGTGTATGTTTCCTGCACAGGGAGAGACTTTGTAGACATTACAGGACGATTGGCTATGCAAATGTTAAACCTCTCATGGATCAGCTGCTGATCACAGCATGTCTCATAGTTTACTTATATTTGTTGCCTTCTTGTAATTAAATATCCCAACTGCAATATGAGATATTGTTTACTGATTGGTAAGAAAACCTCATGGTTGTATTGATAGTTGAGCGAGTGAAAATCAGAGAAAATCTCAGCAGTGAATGTAAAGAAATGAAAAGCAAAGAAAAGTTGTGTGCATGTATGCAGACTCAGGCAATGTTCACAGTGCAGCTCTTGATGCTTCACTCCCGTTTTTTGCTGATATCTATTTTTCTTTTTGCGCAGTCATTTATACTACTACATAAATCTGACCGCAATGAGATTTCTGTGTGGACAGATTAGCACCCCAAAGCAATCCGTAAGAGCAGAGGAAAAACGTAGACATCTCACAGCGGCGTCTGTGTACGAAGGTTATCCACAAGCCGTCAACACATACCTCTGATTTTTATTATGTACGGATGTGGCAAAAATCTAATTTTTGGGGAGGCAGTGGTGAAGTGATTGGAATTGGGTTGTTTAGTGAAAAAAATACATTTGGGCAAAATAATATGAATTGTGTCGCATTCACCAGCTGTGTGAATGCAGCCTTAGGTTTGTCCAAAAATGAAAGAGTTTAATCTTTTTTACTAAAGAACGTATTCAGTACAGTGATATTACAAACCTTCACATCATGATCATAAACTCATTCTGCTTTTTACTACACATATTTTAATTTTCTTTTTTAGCTTAATTTTGAATGATCTATGGATATGGCGCTCAATAAGCTTTTAAGTGCTCATTAAGCTGTGCGGCCTCCTCACCTCTCTCCCTGATATGAAGGCCCAATTTATTTAAAATTGAACAGTTTTCAAAGATTTCAAAGTAGGTTATAGTAGCTATAGTTCTAAATAGCTGATATAGCTTCATGCTCTACACACTCTGTGGAAGAAAGAACGTTTTAACTTCCTACAATGTTCCTGCTCTCAGGAGCAGGTTTAAAATAATAAAATGTCTAATAAAACATGTTCTCAGGACTTAATCAAGTTTGACTATGGCATGAAGGAAAATAAGATACTCAAGAACACAATGGCCCTACTGAAGCACAAGTACAAAAAAGACAAATACTCACCGAGGTTTTCCAACAGATCCTTGCAGTCGTCTGTCGCCACATCATGAATAGTGCGATTACACTTATCCCTCCGCTCAATGTCCTGCTCAATGTGGCTGCACAACACCTCCAGACACTCCTGCATGGATACACACACATATGCACGCGCCCCCCACCCCCGCACACACACACGCCCACGAGCACGCACATGCATACACACACAATAAATTATATGAGTGCAAGACAAAAGCTGTCTCTCTTTCAACTGACCGTAATTTGAATAAGATTAAGTGTGCAGACTGATTCTTAATTCATATTCCATGCAGTCTGGTGAATGTTGTCCTCTAAAGCAGTGTTTCCCAACCCTGGTCCTCAAGGCACACTGCCCTGCATGTTTTAGGTATTTCCTTGCTTCAGTGCAGCTGATTTCAATTGATGACTGATTAACAGGCGTTTGTTGAACTGCAATCAGTTGAATCAGGCACATTAAAGCAGGGAAACCTCTAAAACATGTAGGACAGTGTGCCTTGAGGACCAGGGTTGGGAAACACTGCTCTAAGGATAGAAACTCCATTAGCTGCTGGTGTGGAGAAATAGCAGGTGGATGATTCTCAGTGAATTGATTCAGAAAAAGAAGAAAAGGTTTATGAACCGGATTAAAATGAAATAAATATGGACAGGTTTATCACATATAATATGGATTGAGAATACTGAATATGGTGGTATGAATAGTATGTGAACATGTATGACGGTCGTAACGCTGCTGTCACACTGTTACTAATCCTACCACATGTTCTAGAGAACCTAAAAACAAATCAATGAGACGCTCTGAATGAACAAGAAATTAAGTGAATTTTATGAAATATTATGCCTGTTTTATTTAGAGATAATGCATTAGGATGAAAGGTATGAAGTTTGAGCTAAGGATGCACCAATCCGCTTTTTTCACCTCCAATACTGATATCTGAGGACAGAAAAACAGCTGAATTGACTTAAAATGTTTCTTTTTTAAACACAGACATGTACTGAATGTATAGACACTTAAATACACCAATAGTTTCACTTGTAGAAACAACACAACTTTAATTTCTGCAGTCAGTCTCTTATGAAGTAGAACACCCAACAAAAAATAGAAATAATAAAGAAAGGGAAAATGACAAACGCAAAAGGTTGACTACTTTGGTCAAACATGCAAAAATAAACTGCAACAAACCTTTTAAACTGTTCAGAAAGTGCAATTAGCAATTATAAATATAATGTAAAATAAATAATAAAGCATGATGTCGCTCAGAGCACAATGTTCCCACATTTGTCTCACATTTTGGAATAAATCCAGTAAAATATCAAACGTATGATATGTACATCTGTGTTGAATGGTGATACAAATCTAAAGTGCTGCTGTAATGTAAGCAGACTCACAGCAGCAGTGGTGGGAAAGTGTGTTTCCTTCAGAGAAATCTGACTGCATTTTAACACACAGTAAAGGCAGAGCCGTCCAAACCTCTTCTCTTTGTGGGTTTAGCCACAGTTTTTAACTGCAGCTCTGCTCCACTCAAATTAACAGGAGAAAATGTTGGAGCTCACACTAATCATCTGCTCTCTTTCTCCATCCACAGACATTCGGGTTAACAGAAATCTGCTCTTTTGTAGAGGGAAACTTTCCCTAAATACAGTCAAAAGGTGTTAAATTAAATTCATTGTAGTGAGTCATTTTCTGCCACAACTAATTGCTGTTGTCTAATCTACTGAAAGATTTAGTATTTTTACTAAATCCTCCAGTAGATTAGAAAACAGAATTTAGTATTTTTACTAAATCTTCCAGTAGATTAGAAGACAGCAAGTTAATTTTGGAAATCAGCCCCGATTTCCTTAATTTTGGGAGATACTTCTATGTGAAGCTGAGCTTCTCCACCTGAGCAAAGGTCTAAAACTCAACCTACTCAGTGACTTTCTTGCTATATTAAGCAACATTTCAGACAAAAAAAAACTGTATTGGAAAAATTCGGAATCCGCAGGCTTTTTAAAGATCAGCGATAGGCCAGAAAACGGAACTTTTTCTGAAATCGGTGCACCCTTTGTTGCTGGGTGTGGGTCTGGTCGTTGTAGCTGAGTGAATCCTGTTTTACCTTGAGGCCCAGGGCAGCAGCCATGTGAGCTGGAGTCCAGCCGTCCATGTTGGCCTGGTTCAGGAGGGCGGCGGACAAGGGGCCATCCGGTGGGTCGGGGAGGTCGCCATGGTGCAGCAGGAGATGGAGCACGTCTACGTGTCCAGAGCGGACAGCAGCATGCAGCGCTGTGCAGCCGTCCTGTACAGAGGTCATATTTGAGTTAAATGAGATGAAGCATATTAACATAATGACCAAATACCTGTTTATCTACCATGTCAATTAGTCTCATATATTATCATCTTTGATCAAATAATCCTTCTGGTTATTAATCTGAAGTGATTTCTTTCCTTATGTACTAATCTATTTTTCAGCTCTGAGTTTATTTTTAACCAGGGCTGTTGTAAACAAATATCTTAGTAATCGAGTAATTTCTCGATTATTCTTACAATTAATCGAGTAATTGGATAAAAAAAAGATAAAATAAGACATTTTACCACAAAATGGTAAAATATCTATACCCAGCTTTTGGTTTATGTATTCATCTTCAGTCAATTTAGTAGATGAGCTCTCACCTTGCCCAGACATTTATAGCTTCTTGTTAGCGACGGGATTTGACACCTTTGTTGGTCACACTCAGAAACTCATCTACCAGCTATGTACTGTCATGGTGAGCTCCGCCACACAATTGTTCACACCAGGATGATATGAAATAAATTTCATCTGTAAGACCACAATTACGTTAATCATCTAATGCGCAGCCGCCCGCCGTGTTCAGTCCATCTGCTCACCTGTATAAATACACCTGCAGGGCTCTTCCTCGCTGTTCGCTCTGAACCGCCACCAGGCAGCAGCTCCAGGAGGAGGAAAGCTGCCGTACTCCAGGCATCGCGTCAGTCATTTTAAGGATGCTTATTGCCAATAAGCAATAGTTGCCAATAAGTTATTGGTCCCCCGAAAATGATGAAGACGTGAGATGAATTATCACGAATGAATAAAATCCTCCCAGGCCGAAATTTAAAACTGGACGTTATGCTGCTAACACTTAGCTTTCGTCAATAACTCAGGCAGAAGTGAGAGCGCTGTGCAACGCAAGTGACAACCCGGCCGGAACATGGTGCAGTAAATAATAAAATCTAGCTTAACGAAGCTTCGAGGCAGATACATTTTGTTCGAGGAATTTTAATAATCGAGGTACTCGAATCACTCGAAGAATCGTTTCGGCCCTATTTTTAACCAGAGATAAGAATCCTTCATCAGATACAACAGACAAAATCCCAATGAGTTACCAACTGTTCTAAATTTATTATCAATAAGATGTATATATAGATTTAAAATCATATATTAAATCACAATCACATTTCCTGATCAGAAATATGAGCAATATATAAAACTGATGTAATAAAATATTTCTACTGAGACTACTCAGCATTGATTAAGCTAAAAAACTGGGGGGAAAAAAGCTCAGTCATTTATACTACTACAGAATACTACAGAATTTTCCTGAAATCTCTTTTGAAACTATCTCTACTTCACTCTGATATCCAACCTGGTTCCTATCCAAAATAAAAAAAAGCATGCTGTAGAAATTTCTTCATGGAAACATTACGTTTTTAATGAAATGTCATGTGAACGAATATTCTGAGAATGTTCAGAATGCGATATTTACAAGTTGCCCTGACTTTGTTTCAATCTAACTTCTCACTTGAAAGAGTTACGTTTCTGCTAGTTTTTTTAGAGCTTTGGATCAGTTTCTTGTTTTTAGCACCCCCTACTGTTTACTTGGCACCAGGACTCCAGCTCCCTAACCTGTTAAGTGGTTTAAATTCTCTCTAAAACATTTACATGAGGACTAATAAACACAGTGAGTCCATAGCGCCTTGCAAAAGGTTTTACAACCCATTAACACATTATCGAATTAAACGTGAGTTCATTTATTATTGTTGATGTTTTTGCATAATTGTGCTTCTGTACAACAACAATGAAGCATTCTGATCCTGATTCTGTAAGAAGTGTCAGTCCATCATATACAAATCCCAATAAAATACCATTGAAGTTTGTAGCTGAACAGCTTTAAAATGTGGAAGCAGTCCAGTCAACAGGGTGAAAATAATTCAGCCAGTAGAATTTGCTGCGCTTTAAGGAAGACGGGTTGATTAAAACCGTCAGGTAGAGTCATGGTTTCCATTTGGAATTTTGTTTGGGACGCATAATTTTGATGTAGCAGGAGAAAAACAAGGGGATAAACATTAAAACACACATAGCTTTCCACACTTAGCCTCTGGTCTCAGCATCAGCAGCACGCTGTCAGAACACGTTGAAACAATTCAAAGAATCACAGTTTCTAGCATTTTAAAACATTTCAGACTAATTTCGGACTGCAGTGATTATTATTTGAATGTTAAATTATTGTTTTTAAGCAAAAAATCGAAAATCAGCCAACATATTTGTTTAGGCTTAAAATATGTTTGTGCTTTGGAGGTCGGATATGTTACAGAGCACAGCAGGAACAGCGGGTTAAATATAGAACAAAGAAAGTAACTAAATATAGGGGCTCATCGTAAGCTGCCACAGCAACTCACAGAGCTCTTATGGTTACCATGGAGACACAGAAAGCCTGTACATCAATGGGCTAACACAATTCAGACGACCAAAACCCCGGAGACTACTTAAAATCCTTTGTGTGGAGCGAGTGAGTGTGAAACAAAGAGTGTTACTATGTAGTAACGAGCAGTCAAGAGAGAGGATGGGTAATCTGAACCTGACAAAAAAGAGGAACTAAACAAAAATGTAAGAATTAAATATAATAATAATATTATCAAATGGTAGCACTTTATTTGACGGGTTGTGAATAACAGTGTCATGACACCATCATGAACATGACATAACACCTGTCATGAACATGAGTAGGTCTTCATGAATATTTATGACTATTACCGATTATACTTTGACAATTATGTAGCTTTATGTTATTAAAGCTAAAGTTTAATCGGTAATACTTTTATAACAAATTTATGTCAGATCATGATTTCTTGGTTAATGTCAAGTTGTCATAACAAAGACATTTTGAATAATGTCAACTTTGTATTAAAAGTGTCATGATTTACCGACCAACAGTCATAAATATTCATGAAGACCTACTCATGTTCATGACAGGTGTTATATCATGTTTATGACGGTGTCATGAGTCTTATTCACAACCCGTCAAATAAAGTGTTACGTATCAAATTTTGTTATCCAGAGGAAAGTTTTTTCAGTTGTACTAGAAACCACATATTAAACCACGCGAGTCACAACAGAATGGCAGGATGGCAAAGGAAGCCTTACTGTGGCGGGGAGCGAGCGATTGGCTCCTGCAGTCAGTAGAGCATGAGCGCAGCCCAGGCTTCCTGCCTCGCAGGCCAGAAACAGGGGAGTCTGGCCCTGGGCTGCCACCGGGTCCACAGCGGCTCTGGATGCCAGCAGAATCTCCACGCAGCTGCAGGGACAACAGCCACGTTAACAACGCTCCTCATGTCACGTTTTAAGATATTATAATTAATAACAGGTATCAGGTTTCTGGAGAATATTGTTGGCTGGCTCAGTCACAGTTCTATGAATTTAAACCTTGATCCGTAGGGTTCATTTATCCCAACAGGTTTCCACTCTTTAGAAGATTTAAGTCAACATGTAAAAAAAATAATCAATTGTTTTGAAAATGTATGAGATATCATTAAGATATAACTATGTATTATGTTTTTAAAAAACTTGGCTATTACCTCTAGCAATATAGCATGTTTTTGTGATGTAAAAAATGAAAACATGGTGAATATTTTCTGAGTTTTTCCCAACTTTGATGTTACCTATCACCTGTATGACTTCACTCAAAAACTAACTGAGATTATATTTGGGGAAAATAAAAAAAATACACAGCTCTGGAAAAAATTAGGAGACCACTTAAAATGTTCAGCTCCTCTGATTTTACTTTTTATAGGTACATGTTTGAGTAAAATGAACCAGAAAAAAACCTTCACAGAATTTACGAGATTAAGTAGTCCCACCACGACAATATTTAAAACTGGTGATCAATTTTTTTTTTAAAGCCAACCTACATTTTTCAAAATGAATTTAAAGCTTTTTAAGACATGGAAACCCTGTTAAAATATGTCCAGATCATTATGATGCTTCAACAACCATAACCAGGTCGCTCTGAATCATTAATAATCATAATGTTGACGAGTCAAACCCGCTTTCTGAATGTGGAATGAGTTTTGCTTGGTAGTGCCACAAAATAAAAAGAGTTGAACGTGGACAGTTCTTTCACCAACAACAAACACTGTTACCATGAGAACCAGACATTTGTACACAGGGTGCAACATTAATAATTTACAGGCTTACTGTCATCCCTCATTACATGACATAAAAACTTGTATTTGTATTTGTGACTAACGTGTGACTCAAATCAAAGTTACAGACTTCAGTCCCTCACTCCACTGACACACAGGTCCTTGCCGAACAAAAACTTAGATGATGACACCATTTCTGGTAATCATTTGAGGTATCTGTTCTAGTTTATTTTCCATATTTAAACTTAATCAAACAGAGAAGATTACACAATTCAGCCTTTTAGGGGTAGTAGAGGACAAATCCTGAGAAAAATGAGCTGCTCTGTTCACTGTGCCACTGAGTCATGATTACAGAATAACTAGTGAGCATTACTGAGTAAACTGTTTGAGAGTGTGCGTGTGTGTGGGGGCGTGTGTGTGACCAGGACTTGAGCAGGAGAGGTGGTGTTGAACATCCCCCTCTATAAATACTACGGTGATCGGATGTTACAGCGCTGCACAAACCCGAGCCCAGCCAGCCTCGTGTCTTGGCGGCTGACGGAGCTTGGTTGAAACTTGAAAGGCGTTTTTAACAAACCTTTAAACACCACTGCATCAGCCACACAATGTGTGTTTATGTGGGCAACCAGAAATGACAATTTTTGCACCGTAATTACATACACCTCACCAGAAACACAAACATTTAGGTCGGCACCGAACATCAGAGCCACGTCTAACAACAACTGATGACATCAGGTCTTTATTTACCTAAATAAACGACTGAGGCAGCATTGAAATATGGGTCAAACTAAATATGGAAAATCTCCTCCTGCATGCAGGGTTTTCCATTTCTATAAACAGGGTTCCTACACTCAGACTATGTATGAACCTTTAATAGAAGAGATCCATGTCTTTCCATCAAGACATTGGAAAGCAAAATGAGGAAAAACCTTTTGCTTTTCAATGTCATTTTCAAAACAATTCTTAAGGGGGGGACTTGAAAATAGTCTTATGCAAATATAAGGTTTCTTCTCCTGTTACATTTGCGTAACACTATTTTCACCATTTCTCTTTTTTCATTATTATTTTTATTACAATTTTAGATTCGTTACAATACAAAGAACAAAGAAGAAACCTGTGCTGCCACACACATAAAAAAAAAAAACTACAACAAAATACGCCACATGAACAAGAAACAAGGTGTCAATCTTTTCCTCCAGTCCACGTCACCCCTCAGCCAAACAAAAGCAGGCAAGAATAAATAGAGCTATGAAACAAAATAATAAAAAACTAAAATCCTAGGGACAAAGCAGAAAAGACTCAAGGGGACCCCAAAATGTCAAAAATGTGTCTGATTTGTGATCAAGATCATGGGTCAGCTTTTCCAAAGGAAGGATAACAGATATCTGTGTGAGCCACATATTTACTGTGGGAGCAAAAGGAGAAGTCCATTGTAACAAAATACATTTCTTGGCAAGAAATTGAAGAATTGTAAACAAGGATTTAGAATGTGCATCCAAATGTTTGGGGGTGAAACATTTAGATTACAGGGGTCTCAAACTCCAGGCCTCGAGGGCCGCAGTCCTGCAACTTTTAGATGTGCCTCTGCTGCACCACGCCTGAATAGAATAATTAAGGCTCTGGAGAACTGATCTACACAAGGTGGAGGTAATTAAGCCATTTCATTCCAGTGTTTTGTACCTGTGGCACATCTAAAAACTGCAGGACTGCGGCCCTCGAGGACTGGAGTTTGAGACCCCTGATTTAGAAGATAGACCACAGGAGACAAAGAAAAGCGAACACCCAAAACCTTTTCAATCACCAAATGTACGTCCCTCCAAAAGGTCCTTAATAAATCACATGACCAGAATAGATGTAGAAAAGTACCTCTATAACTCAAACATTTGCAGCACAGATTAGAACGGTTGGGGGACATTCTCTGAAGACGAACAGGGGTATAGTAAGATCTATAGAAAAGTTTGAAATTCTGTTCTTGTATAGAAATAGAAGTGCATTGAGGAAAGGTTCCATTGCTAATCTTAAGCCAATCTAAAGGACTAAATTTCATCTCCAGATCACGCTCCCACAACCACTTGACTGAGTCAAAGCTTGATGGTACAGAGCTGAATAAGAATGCATAAAATTTTGAAATCAGACTTTTGGGAGAATTGGTTTAAACCAGAACATTTTCTAGGTCCGTCAGTTCCCTATGGAATGCATTGGACCGAAATAATGAATCCATAAAATGCCGAACTTGAAGATATTTATAAAAATCTTTCTGAGGAATGTTGCTCTTGTTCCTGATTTGATTAAATGAATTGATAGCACCGGAAATCAACAGATCAGAGAAATCATTCAGACCAGAACAGGAGCAGTTCAATAGGCTGATACTTCTAAAAGAAGTTGGTAGGTCTGGGTTTAAAGTCAGGGGGGATCTAATTGAGGTAAAGGGGGAAATATTCAAGTATTTCCTTATGTCTTGCCAAGGTAACAAAGTTCTATAAACTATCATGTTTTCCTTCAATGAATCCAATTGATCTAAGTTATTGATAAAAGGGAGAGAACTTAACTTTCTAGGACAGCATGATAGAGATTCAAGACCTCGCCATAAGCAGGTGTCTCTACTAGAAAACCAGTCTGACATAATTTTAAGCTGAGCAGACCAGTAGTAGAACTGTAAGTTGGGTAAAGATAAACCTCCCAAGTGGTTGGGTTTAGTAAGAGTGGAGAACCTAATTCGTTGATGCTTATTGTTCCAAATAAAATGAGAAATATGATAATTAAGGGATTTAATGAATGTAAGGGACAAGTAGCAAGGAAGGTTTTGAAACAGGTAGTTTAAGAGAGGGAGAATATTCATATTTATTGTATTAACTCTACAGAAAAGTAATATAGGTAAAGTAGACCATTTCGATGGATAATTCTTAATGTTCTGAACTAGGGGGGAGAAGTTTGATGAGAACAAGTCTTTCAGATCAGGGGTAATAAAGATGCCCAAGTACTTGAAACCTCTTTTAGACGTATGAAAAATAGGTTGTAGCTCCATATCTTGGGGGATATTGAAAGGAGAAGCGACAGACTTGCCTAAATTAACTTTATAACCCGAAAGAGCACCAAATCTATCTATGGAACTAAGTACAGCTGGGACCAATTTATTTGGGTTTTTCAGGTATAAAAGGACATCATCTGCAAAAAGAGAGATCACATGGTGATCTTCACCTATCCTAATTCCAGATAAGTCTGGGTACAGAAAGAGCTGCTGATCAAGAACAAGGTATTAAATCTCCAAATGGAAGTCCTCACAGTATTAAATGAAGATTCAAATTGTAAATAAATAGGGGCATGATCTGAAAGGGCGATTGAACCCATAGAGCAAGACAGAACAGAATGTAGATAAGATTTTGGGATAAAAAAATAATCAAGTCTAGAATAAGAGTTATGAGGGTGTGAATAAAGAGTAGTCTTACTTTGGGGTTCAGCTGACGCCACACATCGATCAACCCAATGTCTGAACATAATTCTTTAAGAGCAGATGAAGCTTTGGGGTTGGACACATGTACCGCGGAGGATTTATCTAAACTGGCATCCATTATACTATTGAAATCGCCAGCCAGCAAGCCAAAACCATCACAACAATGACAAAACAATAAAATTACTTGTGAAATGGAGTTAGGTGAATCCTTATTAGGGGCATAGACAATGAGTGTGGTTATAGATTGACCAGCAATTGAACCTTTAATCAGAATAAATCTACCTTCCGAATCTCCTTTCTTATGTAAGAGGGTATTTTCGCCATTTCTGCTGCTGTTGGCAACAGCTTAATTTTTTTCAAGAGCCATACTTAGTGAACAGTAACTGATTGATAATCTTGATCTTCTAGAGACTTTGTGCTTTTTAAGTGATAAACGTTTTGGCTCTGACCTTTTTGAGATATAATAAATTCACATCAACTTTGTGAGATTCCATGTGCCAAGTGGTGATAGCTCTTTATATTTTTTATTTTGTTGACATAAATATGCTGAATTGTAAATTAATTTGATAACTCTGCACAAATACAGCACACTTAGATACATTAATAGCTTTACAAGCTTGGTCAAACATGTAAAAATAAATTGAATTTGTTCAGTCAGTGAGGTTAGGAGTATAACAACCAATGTAACTTATTCTTGGTCAAAAACGTAAAAATAAACTGTGACAAACCCTTCAACTTGTTCGGAAAGTTAAAATACAAATTCCAAATACAATGTATTAAACCATGATGTTGCTCACAGCACAAAGCATAGAGGTAGACAGAATAGATCTGCCCTTATGAATCGGGCACATTGTTACGATACCAAATCTAGAATCTTTTCAATATTGGAACAGATACAGATAGCATCTCATCATAGACAACTATTTTAAAGACATCAGCTAGAAATTAAATCAGTCATTTTGATTTTGATTTTGATTCATTAACTGTTATCAAATGATTCATAATAAGTACACAGAATAACAGATACGGGACTGTCCTTTGCAGAAGCGTTTAAATGAGTCCCACCTGGCATGGCCGTGGGTGGCAGCCAAGTGTAAGGGTGTGAATCCATTTTCATCCAAAATGTCAGCAGGCAGCCCTGCAGACAGCAGCAGCTTCACACACTCTTAGCGGGAGAAGAGCAGAGGAGGAGAGGTGATGTAGCAACCGGCTCGAAATCAGTAGAGGCACCCACACTTACACAAAAAAACACAAGCCAGAAGACACAAAGTACAGGTATTATATGTATAAATACTTCATGCAATTCATTATGCACATAAAAATCAAAATGTGAAATGAACTTTGCTTCATAAATAGACTTACAAGTAGACTTATAAGTGTTGTCACATAAGTTAATGTGAAATACTAAAGATGAATCGATGGATTTCATGTTTGACAGGTTTTGTAAAAATTTGGTTGTGAATTCCAAAGAGAGGAGTGACAGAACAGCCTGGGAGCTTCAGAGGAAATTCCCCTGGGGGCACAATGCCTGGGGGCCACGACTCAGATCAGGACAAACCAGAGCCAAGAGCTGCTGTAGCCAAAGCTGTGCTGGTTCCATGAAAGTAAGGAAGATCTGACCCAACAGGATTGTCCTGTCCCATTTCCTGGCATCAGAATAGACCTGACCACGGAAAAGCTTCGTGTTTGAATTCTTGTTCTGAATTCTTCCCGAATTTCAAAATACTTTACAAATTTATTTGTACAGACATTTAAATATATAAATATATATACAGATTCACAAGCTTGGCCAAACATGGAAAAACAACTTTAATTTGTTCAGTCAAAGCAGTTAGGAGTAGAACAGCCAATGTAACATAAATAATAAAGAAACTGAAAGTGATAAAAACAATGGGGTGACTATCTTGGTCAAACATAAAAAAATTTATTGCAACAATAGTTCCTTCAAATGGTTCAGAAAGTGCAATTAGGTATTTTAAATATAATATAACATAAATAATAAAGCATGCCATCACTCAGAGCACACAGCATAGAATTACACTGAATATATCTAGTCTTATAGATGGGGCATATTGTCTCTGATACCCAATCTAGACTAGTTTTCCATATCGAGGTAAAGATATGAATGCTGGATTGAGGCATCTATAAGGAAAAACTAGGCCTCTCACGATAAACAATAAATCAATTAATCGCACAATAAATTAAAACTATTGACCACATTTTAATTGTCGCCTTTATCGTCTCTTCCAGCCTTTTTTTCTTTCTGTTGATGACACTGAATGAAAAAAGGCTCAACTCCGCTGCTCTCCACTGACCCTCCCTTCCTCATTTCCTCAGTGTAATGTCCAGTTCACACTACACCATCTTAGAGCTGTCGGCCCATTTTCAAAACCTGAGAGATCACACATTAGCCAACAGAAATCCTAGGTATAACGGTTCCATCTGGTTGTGGTGTCCAACAATGGGAACAAAATAATGGCTACAAGTTTAGTTAACTAATTTGAAAACCAGGCATTAATCAATGCTTTACTACAATCTACCTGCAGTGCATGTGGCTCTAGTGTCAGCGTAACGTCCTGACTGAAAGAAAACCATTAGAACCTATTTATGTCACGTTAACGAAGAACAGCTGAAAAGTTACCGGGTTCATCAACTACGGAATCCGTGCTTTCTGATTGGCTACCTGTCACATTCAACAGGCTGCATTAATGCTCCCAGAGGGGAAAACCCCTGATTTAGATCAGAGCGGCCACAACGATCTACCATAACACACCACACTCTACAGGATGATCGGTTACAAAATCACAAACAACAATCTCAGAACGGTCAACGTTCTAAGATTGTCATAAGGGGAAAATGTTTGTGTGAAATAACATGTAGTGTGAACTATTACATCAGGTAGTCGATGTTCCATCTTCTCTATTTAAATCTAATAATTACTGAAGGGCAATATGGTTTACAGACTTCATAATCTGCACTCTTTTGGTTGAATACAGTATTTATTTACACTTCTTTTGAAAATAAGGTATATTTATCTTTGACAGGAAATCACATGCATTATTACGTCATTTCCATTAAATCAGTGTAGACAGGTCTATTATCGTTTATTGCAATAATCTTTGAGATAATCGCTCAGCAAAATTTATTATCATGACAGGCCTAGCAAAAACATCTATTTTAAAGAATATTAATGCAAGACAGAATGAGGTTTGTTTGATTTGTTTGTCCCTCAGGCACATTCATAGATCGATGATGACCAAACATGTCTGCCTAGAAACCAGCAGCAGAGGATGCAAAGATCTTCAAAGGAGTTCATCTCTCAGTTCTTGTAGTTTGTGTTTGTCAGATGAATGAGCGTGTAATGTTTGCTGACGTTACATCTCCCACATGACAGTCCTGCATTCCCCTTTTACAATGTAACAGCAGCAGACATAATGGGATCAGCCACAGCTCATGCAGTTACCAGCTTCACAGCGGCACATCAGTCCATCTCTGTCTGATCTCCGTATGTAAACTGGTCCACCTCCGGCCGCACCGTTCATCTCTAATATCAGCCATCAATTTAAATCACCAGTAAATAAGATAAAATGCTACCTTTTATATACCCAAAAGAGTTTATATTACATATTTTACACAGTCATACAGTTGTTACAACTTTCGCTTAATATAAAGTAAGAATTCACTATGTTCTTGCTTTGTTTTCCAATCAAGATGAAGAAATCTATGGTCTAATTATTATGTTTATATGGTATGTACTATTATTTGTCTCCTCTGTCTGGTGTGCTCTACTTTAACTCCAAGCTGTTCTTCAGACTTAAATCACTTTAGAGGCAAAAATAGAAGCAAAAATAAACCCCTGATTTCTATGATGGTTTCACTTGAAGCAGACAAACAATGACATGTTTTGCTCACTACAAGCAGACCAGCTCATTAGACATCTACCTGTTGTCAGTCAACAGGTTTGTACACAAGTCAGAAGTTATAAATGAGAACAATGCCAAAATCATCAGCTTTCAACAAAAGATTACTACTAGTGAAGTTTTACTTACCAGTTTGTCCATTCTGAGCAGCAGCAAACAAGGCAGAAGTTTGGTTGTAACTGAGGTGGACGTTTGGGTCAAGAAGATTGGGCAAGGTTTCCAAAGTAGTGGTAGAGGTGATGTCAGTGGGTGAGGTGGTAGGAGTGATACTTATGGTGGTTCCGTTCGAGTCTGGTTGGTTAAGCAGCATTGACAATAAAGTGACATTTCCCTGGGAAGCAGCTTGGAGGAGCAGGAGGTGCCTACTGTCCAGGGCAGCAGGCCCACCGCTACTTAGAGAGGAGACTACGGAGGGACACCAGCCTGCAGGGTGGAGGGAGGAGGAGGAGGAGGAGGACAGGTTAAACTAGGACAAGGAAAACCAGGAGTGAGACTAGAAGTGCTGAGCAAAGGAGAGCAAGGGCATAAGAAGGTGGAAGGGAAGGAGAAAACGTTCAATTTTCACACACATTTTACAGAGCGAGTTCCTACATAAACATTTCAGGCCAAAACCAGAAGAATCACATTCATCAGTCTAACATGTGGGCAGACAAACATTGTTCAAACCAACTATTGAACAGTCAAACAAGTTCAATAACAACAAAAAGGCAACTTGGAAAAATGCAAAGCATAATAACAAAAACATAAAATTAACAATATTTCATGCTCATGCAACTGCATGTCCTAGTGATGAAGGATCAGACACCAAGATAAAATTCCATAATCCAAAACTTGATTCTAGATTTGATTGTAATTTTATCAAGCTAATGAATTTTAATGTTAGAAACAGATATGGTTCAACTTTGCCGGTAAAGTTAAGGTTCCCCTGATGAAATCATACAAAACTCTATATATTAATAAAATACACAAATCAAACTTAGTGGAGATTATGTCTTTGTCTTTTGGGGACAGTAAACGTATAAAAAGTGTTCATAATGATACTTTCTATGGAAATATTATGTTTTGTATGATGTCATCAGAAGAAGCAACAAGTGCTTGAAAATCTATATTGAAACGCTTAAGATTTATTCACTAAAACTCTTTGCATTGCAAAAAATTAACTTTTTCCTGATTACACTTACAGTCAATTATCAGTACAGCCAATGCAAACCATTTTTTAGTGCTAGCAGATGAGAACAGTCTGTATACAGCAGTAGTACATCTAATAAAAGACAATGTGACAGCAACAAAATACAAAGACAAAGACAAAATACAAACAGCATACAAATTTCAGGAGTATGTTAATCACTTAGCAACATTGATAAAATCACAAAATTCCTGAAAAACATAATTGTAACTTGTTAGGGGAAAATGACATTTTATGTAAAATTATTTCAACACAGACAGAAAAATGTTAGAAAATACTTTTGCTGTTTAGCGAATAGACACTTTTACAATAGTGTTAAAAACAACTAATACTGCTGCTTAATTCAAAACTCAGTAAGAAACATATCAACTAAATCTATTATGATTAAGTTCGCTTATTGCAAAGATTTTGTAACTGTTTTTTTTCCCACCACTTAATGTATATATTATCAGTGAGTCTGGTTGGCGAGCTTAAGAAGAAGCTACTTGTTTGTCACACAACTTAAGATCTGTTGCGGAAATCCAATTAATGCTGATTCAGAACTTATTTGAAGATTTAATTTTACATTTTGCTCAAAGCAACCAAATCTGGCAAAGTCAAAGTAAATAAAGTGTCTTGCAAAAGTAATCATACATCTTGAAATTTTTCATTGTTTTTTCTGCTACAAACTCACTTTTGTGCATATATTTACAAATTTATGTCACCAATCAACAATTCGCAGATAGATGCTATGTGGAAGGAACATTTCACATGGCTTTAACAGGTTTTTGTTACAAATAAAAACCTGAAAAATGTTACATTTTGCTCCTGAGTCAATTCTTGGACTGGATTGGGAGCATTTGCAAAAAGTTACGATCAAGTCTTGAAAAAACTTAACTGGATTTAGGTCTGAACTTTGATTGGACCATACAAACAATTTAATATATAATTTAGGTTGTATTTATGTAGCTACACCCACTTCCTCATCAACCCTGACTGGCTTTGTTAGCCCCGCTGGGGATAGGTACCCACCAGCATAATGCTACCATCACCATGCTTCACCATGGACATGGTGTGTTCAGGATAAGGTGCAGGGCATTCAGTTAGTTTCTTGTTGTTAGAATGGGCTGCCTAATGTAAAAACTGCTCCTTAAAATGTTCAAAACTTTGGAATACTCCTTTACAAGCCAATCCTACTTTAAACAGTGTTTATACCACAACTTTATGAATAACCTGGTTTGGGGTAAAGCCAGAACAAATATTACTAATATTTGCTTGGGGCAAATTGATTGCCTTTATTCAGAGGCATCAGTGTAGAGAGGGCCGGATGGCACGCCCTTAAACAGATTTGTATTTGTTAAAAAAAATTTAAAACTGTATATTATTCTTGTTTCCTTTCACAATTACAAATTACTTGTCCTCGATTAAACAAATTAAAGTTTGTGACTGTATTGTGAGTAATTTTAAGAAACTTCAAGGTCCATAATTAATTTAACAAAGCGTTGTAACCATTACATTATTATACAACACTCTGTTACCCACAGTAATAATGGAGTGAATAAGACTGTTACATACATTATCTCATAGAATACTGATGAAATTATGAATCGTTTTAATCAATTGAATACATTAGACAAACAGATCAGTGAAAAATAACAATGATAATAGATGATAGTGTCTTGCAAACAGGATCAAAGAGATTATAAAAGAATAAGAAAGTCGGAGTGGGGAAGCATGGTGTGTGTGATATTGAAAAACAAGAATTCAACAGGGGGATGAATAAGAATGAAAATTTACAGACAGTTCAGTTATATATATATATATATATTTATATATATATATATATATATATATATATATATATATATATGAAAAGTTAATCCCAAATATTTCACTAAATCTTGATATCTGAACTCTTCCTGAGTTAAAACATTAGTATTGTTTCTAAATAAATATGAACTTGTTTCCTTTGCATTATTTGAGGTCTGAAAGCTGAAAGGACTGCATCTTTTTGTTATTTTGACCATTTTCTGCAAATAAATACTACATATTTACTTAGCATTTAAGAGGCATGTTGTCAGTGATTCCTGAACAATGTTCATTTAACTCAAACATAAACCTATAAAGAGTCAAATCAGAGGAACTATATATATATATATATATATATATATATATATATATATATATATATATACAGGAAAGTTAAAAAATATACTTAGTAACGACTGTGTTGTTAGAGCTTTCATCATTTCTTTCAAATTTAAAGCAAAGCGAAAAAGTTAAGATAATATGAATACCACTTGATTAGGGTTTGTAGTAAAATGAGTACAATTTTTGAAAAAACAAAAAAAGGGTTATTATTTTAATCATAGCAAGGGAAAATATACGGCAACAGCAAAAATGAGATTGCTGAAGCATTTAACAATAATTGGTTAGTGGTTCACATTCATGAAAGATGAGACAGGAAAAACAGTTTACATAGTTAACTGATGATGGCATGCTATAAGAACTGAAGGTAGGGAAGGAAAAAGCAGCCTCTGGCATCAGCTTCAGAGAGGACAGGGGTTACTTATAGAAAGGCCAAACCAATCAGAATGCACAGGAGAACCAAGGACCTCTGACAGCCTCAGCTCAACATTATATTCAATTTGCCCTAAAGTTGTCAGCGTGCGATGCTGACATGGCTGAGGTGGCCAACATGTGATAAAAGAGCTGTCCGGAGACCAGGACTTATTAGAGGAAGAGAGATGAGTGATGAGCAACATCAGACTTGGCCTATGAGGTATTCTGCCTAGCACAAGTGTGACTTGATCACTATGCTCTGCTATCCTGGACAAGTACAAAGGTCACTTTGAAAGACTGTTAAGGAAAATAAAAAGGCAGCAGTAGGAGCTGGAGGGAGACAGAGCTTGTAGGAGCCCCCGTTACCTGATGCTGTTGCCAGGGGGCTGCCTGCTGAGGCACTGGAACTACAGGAAGATGGAGCACTAATGGAGGAGGATGTGGAGGGAAGGTGTATGGAGGAGGGGCTACTGACAGCAGTGGCAGGACTGATGTCTTGGGGGGATTCTGCGCATGCTGTTGCTGCTTGCCGCTGAGGCCCCCGACCGGGCCCTGGCAAACGGGGGTAGGCACCCACCTGAGAGGCAGTCAGGGCTGGGACCAGGTCCAGGGCAGGTTTTGGTGGCAGCTGGGGTGTGGCTGGCTTCAGGCCGGCCCCAGGGGAGCGACTGCTATCCCCCACTACCTTGATGGATGGATGAGGAGGTGAGGGGGTCTGAGAAAGCCCTGGTTTTTTAGGAGGTATGGGAGGAGGGTTCCCCCGGTCGATCCTGGTCACTGTGGGCGACTTGAGGCCGATGGGATGGCTCAGGCGGCTGGGGAAGGGTCCGCCCTCCGAGGCGGAGTGGGGCAGGGCAGGACGGAGGGATCCTGCTCCTCCTGCGGGGGGGCTGGTGAAACGCGACAGTACTTGCGTCACTGTATGACGCGCTTGCTGTTTGGCTGCAAAGTTGTCGCGGTTGGTTGGGGAAAGGTCACGGGCTGGAGGGCTCTGAGATGCCGTTCCATTTTGGTCCTGTTCCTGAAACTTGTAGCGGGCTGCCTGTACGCGAGGGCTCACCCCAGTGGGTAGGCCGTGGGAAGCTTGGCCTTCTGAGCCATTTTCTGTTTGTGCCAATCCTCCTGAGCTGCTGTGGACAATCCCCCTTCCAGTTGTCTTTGGCAAACTAAGGCCCACATAGTTGGCAGGGGCTGGTTTGGCAGGTATAGAGAGGGGGGTCTTCTTAGGACCCTCAGCCTCAGTAGGGGGCACATCCGTTTGACAAGATGCTGCTTGACAGCTTATGGACTCTGTGGCTATGGATACAGATATCATAGCTTTGGGTTTGGGTGGTGTACTGGTGGCAGCAGCAAGTGAAGCAGCAGCAGCGTCATCTTTCTCATCACCCCGTTCAGTTCTGAGCTGCTCCACCTGCTGCCGCAAGCCCTGACTCTCTGCCTCCACTCGTCCCAGCCTGGCGCGCAGCTGCTCGCATTCTGTGTCAAATTCTGACAGCTGCTTCTCCATCTTGGCCTCCATCTGCTGGCTACGCTGGCGCTCGCCACCCAGCTCCTCCTGCAGTCGGCCAGAGGTGCGACTCTCGTCATCCAGGCGAGCTTGAAGCTCGTCGAAGCGCTGTGACTCCTCCACCACCCGAGTGGCGAGCTGCTTACACTCGCGCACCAACATCATGACAATGTGCTTATTCTTCTCACGTTCGTCCTTTAGCTGTGCTGTTAGCTTGCGGTGCTCCTGCTCCAGACTCTGGAGCTGAAGCTTCTCCATCTCCAGCTAGAAAAAGAACAACGCAACTTTAGTGATCAATAGTATCCATTGTCACGTTTGATATTCAAGCATCTGGTGGTGAGGTTGGGATAATCTAGAGGTCACCTAAATCAAGCTCCTAATGAAGACTAAGATTTTAAAAAAAAGGTCAAATCTCTGATTTCTATTCTTAATTCCACAATCCACGCAATGTTTAAATCATTAACAATTTTTCAAATGAATCAAATGAGCCTTGAAATTAAACCCATCTTAGCAAGTATATTTGTCAGTCCTCAAGTTAGCTTAAATTCAGCTTATGCACCAAGACATATTGAGTGAAGTGTAACTCTGGGTGTCCTGCATGTTTTAGATGTTCCTGGTTTCAAAAAGTCCAGATCCAGCAGATGGGTTCAGTACCGGGCCTCAACACAGCAATTATTTCAGCTATGTTGTTGGAGGTACATCTAAAACAGGGGTGTCAAACTCCAGTCCTCGAGGGCCGCAGTCCTGCAACTTTTAGATGTGCCTCTGCTGCACCACACCTGAACAGAATAATTAGGCCATTAAGGCTCTGGAGAACTGATCTATACAAGGAGGAGGTCATTAAACCATTTCATTCCCGTGTTTTGTACCTGTGGCTGATCTAAAAACTGTAGGACAGCGGCCCTCAAGGACTGGAGTTTGAGATCCCTGATCTAAAACGTACAGGGCCTTGCCTGAACATGTGCAT
Organism: Gambusia affinis; assembly: GCF_019740435.1. Classification (NCBI taxonomy): domain Eukaryota; kingdom Metazoa; phylum Chordata; class Actinopteri; order Cyprinodontiformes; family Poeciliidae; genus Gambusia; species Gambusia affinis. Next base: position 29,709,276 of record NC_057875.1, on the reverse strand, counting down.
GGTTGACTCTTGATGCCTTGTCTTTGCCCTGATGGTCCAGATATAGAAATATCTGGACCATCTGCTATTCTAAGACCAGCGCTGGCTTCACAGAGAATGACGGTTTGACAAGAGGATCCCCACCTGATTCTAATGCCTCCAGTGCTTTAACAAGTCTCAAACAACACGGCTGATGTCCAGCATTCTCTGTCACTATGTTGACCCCTCCCACTCTTAACCAGCCCATTCAATCACCAACTATGTCCAAAACGATCACAGATTACGTCTTGCTGTCTTAACCGGTGAGTCAGTGGAGGCTGCTGAAGGAAGTTGGAGGTGCTACAGCAAGCTGCTAATTAGTTCAGGATTAATACTTGTGAATGTCACCTACAGAGAGAATTTAGGGATGCTGTGAAGTTTAATGGCAACAAAACCGGGTGGGATATTTTAAACTTTATAACAGATGTTTGTGCAGATTTAAAAGTGATTTAGATTATCCATCATTAAATACTGCATGTTTTTTGCCTAGACTTGTGTGGGGACACAAAACAGGCTCTTATCTCATACCATCAAACTCTCTTAAAACACAGAAGACTGCTTTTATTACCTAAAACTTTTCATGACATTAAATGATTGTTTGAATGGCTGTTTCTTGCTTAATTATTATTTAAAAACTTCAACAAACAATCCATAACAAATTCATGATTCATGTCCCAACTGTAAATATTTGGAAGATGAATTAAATTATCTATATTTTTCTATGTTTAAATTACATGTTTCAAAATACTGACAATGCAAACAGCTTCAGCCAGACAGCAGACGGCCTACTTTCTACTGCCTGCGACCTTCTGGATAATTCATCAGCTTCAACAGGCAGACAGAAAGAAATAAAAGGGATGGGGGATGTAATGATAGAATGGACAATGCTGCAGAAATTCGCTCTAGCCAGCAACCACAGCCTCTCTAAGAAAGCCAATCCTGGCTCTTTTAGCAGCTTTGATTGGGTGCTGGTATCATTGGTCAGTTCAAAAGTCTCAGGAAGGAATATACATCCCAGTAGATCGGCTTGAAGATTTTTTTCCTGACTGTTTCTACATCTACACACTTTAACAAAAAAATAAAAAATCTGCCTTATTGCTCCTTAGACATTATTTCTAGTTTTTTTTATATATATATATAAAGGTGTAAGGACATTTTGTGGTTTTAATAATAAAAAGCTTCAATGTTTCTTGTCCAAAGGGAGGTCCGTGTAGCAGTTAGCAGCTTGAGTTCACTGTGTGAAGAATGTCAGCTATGCTGACCCCCAGATACAAAGGTCAGTGCTAAAATTTGAATTATTTACAAACTGAATTCTTTAGTCCAGTGGTTCCCAATTCCAGTCCTCGGGGCCCCCCTGACTGCATGTTTTAGGTGTTTCCCTTCTGCCACACACCTGGATTGAATCTTTGGGTGATTAACAGGCTCCTGAAGTACTTGGTGGCTGCAGAAGACATCATGCAATCATTTGAATCAGCTGTTCTGGTGTAGAGGCACATCTAAAACATGCAGGCAGGGGGGGGCCTGAGGACCGGAATTGGGAACCACTGCTTTAGTCCATCCATACATCCATCCATCTTCTTCTGCTTATCCGGGGTTGGATCGAGGGGGTAGCAGCGTCAGAAGGGAGGTCCAGACTTCCCTCTCCCCGGCCACTTGTTCCAGCTCCTCCGGAGGAATCACAAGGAGTTCCCAGGCCAGCCGAGAAACGTAGTCCCTCCAGCGTGTCCTGGGTCTTCCCCGGGGTCTCCTCCCGGTAGGACGTGCCCGGAACACCTCACCAGTGAGGCGTCCAGGAGGCATCCTGACCAGATGTCCGAGCCACCTCAACTGGCTTGACTCTATCTCTAAGGGAGAGCCCAGACACCCTACGGAGAAAACCCATCTCTGCCGCTTGTATCCGCAATCTCGTTCTTTCGGTCATGACCCAAAGCTCATGACCATGGATGAGGGTGGGAACTTAGACCGACCGGTAAATCGAGAACTTAGCTTTTTGGCTCAGCTCTCTCTTCACCACGACGGACTGGTACAGCGCCCACTTGATGGCAGACGCTGCGACAATCCACCTGTCGATCTCCCGCATTCGTGAACAAGATCCCGAGATACTTCAACTTCTCCACTTGGGGCAGGACCCCCCCGATCCGGAGAAGGCACTCTACCCTTTTCTGGCTCAAGACCATGGCCTCGGATTTGGAGGCACTGATCCTCATCCCAGCTGCTTCACACTCGGCTGCGAACCGCTCCAGCGAGAGCTGCAGATCACGACCTGATGAAGCCAAAAGGACCACATCATCCGCAAAAAGCAGAGATGCAATCCTAAGGCCACCAAAACGGATCCCCTCAACACCTTGGCTGGTCTAGAGATTCTGTCCATAAAAGTAATGAACAGAATCGGTGACAAAGGGCAGCCCTGGCGGAGTCCAACCCTCACTGGAAACGAGCCCGACTTACTGCCGGTAATGTGGACCAGACTCTGACACCGGTCATACAGGGACCTGACAGCCCGTATCAAGGAGCCCGGTACCCCATACTCCCGGGGAACCCCCCAGAGGGCTCCCTGAGGGACACGGTCAAACGCCTTCTCCAAGTCCACAAAACACATGTAGACTGGTTGGGCGAATTCCCATGCACCCTCCAGGACCCTGCTGAGGGTGTAGAACTGGTCCAGTGTTCCACAACCAGGACAAAAAATTTACTGCTCTTCCTGAATCCGAGGTTCAACAATCCGACGGGCCCTCCTCTCCAGAACTCCCGAATAGACCTTGCCTGAGAGGCTTAAGGGTGTGACCCCCTGTAATAGGAGCACACCCACCACCCCAGTCTGCCAATCCAGGGGAATTGCCCCCAATGTCCATGCGATATTGCAGTCACGTTAGCCAACACAGCCCTACAACATCCAGAGTCTTAAGGAACTCCGGGCGGATCTCATCCACCCCCGGGGCCCTGCCACCGAGGAGCTTTTTGACCACCTCGGCTACCTCGACCCCAGAGATTGGAGAGCCCAACCCAGAGTCCCGAGGCTCAGCTTCCACAATAGAAGGCATGTTGGTGGGATTGAGGAGGTCTTCGAAGTATTCTGCCCACCGGCCCACAACATCCAGAGTTGAGGTCAGCAGCACACCATCCCCACTGTAGACAGTGTTGGTGCTGTACTGCTTCCCCCTCCTGAGACGCCGGATGGTGGACCAGAATCGCCTCGAAGCCGTACGGATGTTATTATCCATGGCCTCTCCAAACTCCTCCCACACCCGAGTTTTTGCCTCAGCAACCACCCGAGCCGCATGCCGCTTCGCCTGCCAGTACCCATCAGCTGCTTTCAGAGTCCCACAGGCCAAAATGCACCCGACCCCTTTGGCCCCTCTCATGGGTGGTGGGCCCATGGGAGGGGGAGCCCATGTTTCCTCTTCAGGCTGAGCCTGGCCGGGCTCCATGGGTAAAAGCCCGGCCACCAGGCGCTCGCCGTCGTGCCCCCCCTCCAGGCCTGCCTACAGAGTGGGGCCTCGGTGACCCGCGTTCGGATGAGGGAACGCCAAGTCCAATAGTTTTAATCATCATTGGGGTCTTCGGGCTGCCCTTTTTCTGGTCCCTCACCTAGGACCTGTCTGCCTTGGGTGACCCTACCAGGAGCATGAAGCCCCAGACAGCATAGCTCCTAGGATCATTGGGGCACTCAAACCCCTCCACCATGATAAGGTGGCAGCCCAAGGAGAGGTGAATTATTTAGTTCTTGTCTTAAATCCTAGTCATGCCAGATTACCAAATCACTGAACTGTCCAGCACATTTTTCCAGCTCCCTGCGCATAAACTACCTAGAATCATGCAAGTCATCAGCTGTTTTATTGCAGATTTTATTTAAAGCGCCTTGAAAAGTCTCACATTAGGAGATTTATTCTCTATTACCGCTCACATTATTAAGCTAAGATGCATATGCAACAGCATAGAGTAAATTGCTTAAGTAAATTCACAGAAAAGGAGCTTAGATGAATGTCAGCGTTGCTTATGTTCGAGTAATAATGTAGTTCAAGTTTGTCTGGTTTATTAGAAGCATCAGCAGACCAGTTGGTTGTTCACGTGACAGCCCACTATGATGTGACAAACTGTGATGTAATCGCTCAGGATTTTAATGCCAAGAGTGAACTGTTTCATTTGGCTGGTTTACTAATATTCTGATGCAAGGATGCATCTTAATACCTGGACAGAACAAGACCTAAGTCTGACTTTTAGTTTTAGCCTTTAATACTGCTCATTGGGCCGGATAATAATACGTTAAATAGTTTGCTATCAGGATTGGTAAATAGATTTTGAATTTTATCTTTCAGTTCAAAATCAAAACTCCAAAATAGAGGATACATCTACTGGACAGCGACTCTTTAAAACACGGTTGGATATTTATGACTCCTGTAGTATATAATTTGAAACACAAAATATGAGCATTTTCAGTCTTTAGGTTTTTTGGCATCTTGGCTGATTTAGAATTAGACTACCATGGTGACCTTTATAAAAAACAAAATATATGGACTCACGTCTGAACTGGAATGTACTAGATCAGGGGTTTTCAAAGTATGAAAGGGTGAACCCCCCTCCAAGGAGCACAATGCCTGCTGCGCCTAGTTTGTGTAGTTGAGTAGTTTGTGTGGTCCACTGTTGTCTGAAAAACTCTAAGAAGGATTTTAAAGCCCCCCTGCCCCCAGCCTCCAGATTCTGCGTTACACCCCTGAGTTTGATGTTGCAGCGCAGAGCTCCTCCTGCAGCTCCACAGCTCAGATGGCTGCGACACTTACCGTAATATTAATAATTATAACGGTGCTAGTCAGCACTTGCCATTATAATCATTGCCAACTACGGACACGTTTATTCGTGGCTGTTTTCACGTTTATTGCGCTGTTCATATTGGTCTCGATGTTTGCAGTTTTCTGGAGCGCAACACGAAGCTCGATGTCATTGAGAGGTAATAAATTAAGTTGACATTAACAAAGACACAGCGGGACGGATCATCGGGGAAATGATGGACAGGGAGAGACTGAACTACCTTAATGACGGACAAATTCTGGGATTTATTATGAGTCTCTGCTTATTTCTAAGCCCAAATGAGCAACTTCATGTTCAAAAACGAGCCCAAAAAGGCGCAACCAGCAACTCATTAAATTTGCAAGCGACTTTTAAAAAATGAAGCCCAAAGCCGTTTATAATAATCGGACTTGGCGACAGAAACTGAAAATAGTTCCAGTTTTTCCAACAACAAAATGCGCATCTCAATCCATTTTTAACATTTCTGTTGCATAGAGACGTCGGTCACTCGACAAGACGAGTAGAGGAAATACGATTAAATAACAAAAGAAGATAGTAATGCAGTAACGCAAAAATGATTTTGATAAGTAACTGTAGTCTGACTACTGGATTTGAAATAGCAACGCGTTAGATTACTCGTTAAGGAAAAAGTGGTCCGACGTCAGTAACGTTACTGACATCACTGGCCAAAACATCCTCTAAGGTGGGAAACATTTCCACTGATCCCCGCTCCACACGCGCACCCCACAGTACCAACTTTTTCCTAAATCCACAGAGTTGATCGTGTGCGTAAAAGACGTTTCTCTAACATCAGATAGCTTTTCCGGTTTACTTTTTCCCTCGCACCGCGCCTCCCCTAAAGTGCTCTGGCGCCCCCCAGGGGAGGCGCGCCTCACACTTTGAAAACCGCCGTACTAGACTGATTACAAACTTTTGATATATACTGCAGTTTGTGTTTAAAACATACTAGTAAAATCTGGACTAGATCTTGTGAAGCAAATATCATGTATTGAGTAGACGCAGGATTCATTACACCTCTGATTTTATCCAAACAATACTTTACTATATTGAAGTGTAAAAGTGTTTTTATTCAAAAATTGCTACACTTTTCATCACATTTTTCTGACGGTTTAAAGAGAATCCAATTGAGTGACCCAGAGAACAGCAAGAGTGCAAAACAACAGAGGAAGCTGAGGGAAATAGGGCAGAGACTCTCCTGACATCTGGCTGCCCAGTTAATCAGGGCTGCATTCTGTAATCCAGCACAGGCCCATAACAAAAACACTCCGGCTTATGTGGACACAGCCGACAAAATCGGAACTGAAATGAAGCTTGTAGGAAAATCTACAACAATATTCCAGCATTTACCAAATACATAAAAGCATACAGTTGTCCTCCTATGAAAAACTCATTTAAATAATGAAAATATAAATGTAAGTTGTTGCCATAGATAACTCAACTTCCACTTGTGTCAGTGTTAAATCTCACATTTATTTACCTTTATTTATGGCAGCAGATTCACTCCAGTTAAATGAAAGGCATACAAACAGCTAATATGTAATACACTTTGTGAAATGCATTAACTCTTTTTTTTTTCCTATGGCTGCAGCAGAGAAATGGTTTGTTGTGATGGTCAAACACAAAGAAAAGCAATTAAGGTTATCACTTACAATCAAATTCAGGAATATTTGCCTGCCAGTTGAGACGGCTGGATTTATTTTCTGGTACTACTGTTCAAATTAAAGGCTACTTGGAGCAAGGAAGCATCCATTTGTTCCAGCTTCAGCACCATTAGGGATCAAAAACTGAAAAGCATGAATAGTGACTACCCAAACCTACTCAAGATATATAAATACATACATATATCAGAACTTGAATACTACTTTTGTTATCTGAAAAGTCACTAAACACAGCAACAAAATTGCTGAATTTGCAACTGTGGGACAACTGAGTTTCAGACCTTTATGGAGGTTTAAAAATTGATGGATAAGATTGGTTTCTGATGTGAGCTTCAATTTACCAGTACATCCCTAATATGCTACTATTTTACAATGGCGTCGCTCAGCTCAGCTGGAGCTGCGATGGCTCCTGAAACATGTTGAACATTTAGAGGTAAATAAGAAAAATCAAACCGGCTAGCTTAACAATACATGTTCAGTGTAATAATGATGGACCAACATACGATCTGCAGTTCATCTTAAAACTACACGGATCTAGCATATTAACGATAATGGACGTTACAATTCTGCAGACTCCGAACAGACTCTACTTAGTGTAGCCAGAACTGACAATAAAGTCTAAGGGTTCACAGATGAGATGATAACAGTTCATTTCATCTTGCTTTGCTGTTTTCTAGACATTAGATCAGAGTTAGCTGGACTGATCAAGTGAGGGAAGGCCAATAATGAATGAGAGATGATTAGAGGATGCAGGTTGGGCACTGACTCAGTTTGGAACCAATGAAATATGAGGGTAACTGAAATGTTACCCTCTGATCAACAGATTTCTTACCCTCTTCTGGCGGCTCTCAGCAGCAGCCAGTTGGGCTGACATGCGCTCCTGCATTTTCCTGCAGTGGGCCATGACAGCCTCCAGGATGGAGATGGGGCTGGATCCCAATGGACGCCCTTCTTTGTCCCCCCCAGGGACTCTGCAGTCAAAGTCTCTCTGAAGAGCCAGGAAGGGGTCAGTCAGGGTATAGTGGCCATATCGGTCTTGGAGGAACACCTCCTTCCTCTGAGCCTGAGAAAGACAAAAAGCAAAATGGTTGTTTTATACTCTAATGTTGTGTATGAGAAAGTCACATGGATTCTGTTCTGACCCTAATTATAGAATTATAGTTCACACCTTTTTAACTGTGAACAAGAGAGGCTTTAAAAAATTGACTGAAAACAACAATCACTAAGTTTGTAACATCATCCACTTTTTTCACTTCCGATACAGACACTGATATCTGTGGTCTCGTAATTGCTGATATCAATCCGATACAGAAAAACAGTGTTGAATTTAATTAAAACACGTCTGTTTTAAAACAGACTGAAATGTACTGAATTACAAGTATATTTGATAAATCTTGTTGTAAAAACAACAATTTTAATTTGTTCAGTCAGCACAATTAGGAGTAAAACAGTCAATGTAAAATATAAATAATAAAGAAACGGAAAGTGACAAAAACAATAGATTAGCTGTGTTGGTCAAACAAGAAAAGATAAACAAACCTTCTTTCAAATGGTTCAGAAAGTGCAGTAAGGAATTTTAAATACATTTTAAAATAAATAATAAAACATGATGTTGCCTTAATCTCAAAGCATAGAAATAGACTGAATAGAACTGCAATTATGGATTAGGCACATTTTCACTGATGCCCAATGTGTAACTTTTTTTTTTATATCGGAACCGATACAGATATTAATATCAGATTGGTGCATCTCTACCAGCAACTGACTGGTTTGGAAACTTCAAAATTAAAGACTGACCAGTAAAAATGTCCAACTTTGTTCTGGCATCATTCATGGACAGGATGTAGAACTCTAGCCACCAATCAGTTCATATTTATACAAGTTTTACTGCGGATATTTAAGATTACACCTCAAATTGTTTTTGCACATAGAGTTAAATATTCCACATTGTATACATTGTTAGGCAATGTGTCAATCAGATATTAAATACAGTGTGTTTTTCCACATCCAATGACTAAAATGGCCATATTGTTACCACTGAGTAAATTTTCATCCCCTCCTGGATGTAGTTACCCAAGAGCTCAGTTTCTCTTAGTGCTCCTAAACTCATCACCCACATCTTGCCCCAGCACTGTGGAAAATCTGAGTAACACGGTTAGAACCGTAAAGAGGACAAAAAAAGGCTACAAGGGTTCCAGTGTTAAATGTTGAATTATTTGACCATTTTTGGTAGAGGTGTTGGTGTTGGTCAGAATCAACTATTTTAATTTCCAAAGTTTTTCATGGGTGACGATGTACTTAAAGTTGCACAGACTAATACTCTACACAATAAAGTGAAAACCCGGTCAAGGTGAAAGTTGTTAAAGTTTTCTGCATCAACAGACATTTTAAAGAAAACCATTTGTTTAAAAATGTTCCGTTTTAAGTCAGTTTTTCTATTTTCTATATGTCAAAATAATGAGAAAGAGAATTTTTTAAAGGCAATTTTTATTACTTTTTTCAAAATCAAAACTTAAACACACTAAAAATACTACTTAATCAATTTGGGACATTTTATATAGTGTATTTAAACTTCTGTTTTGAACTATAGGCTGTTCATCTGTTTTTGTGTAAAAGACAAAAAAACAATATTACTGTTATTGCAAAGATCATAGCTGTACAAATTTAGAGACCAATATTTAATTAGTATAGCTCTAATAAAATCCTCATGATGTGTTTCAGAATGTTGTTCAGAATCCAAAATAAGCAATAAAGGCAGAGTGACAGTACAAATAGTCTAGCATACTTATATTTAACCACTTTAGGTCCGAATTCCATTATCCCCATCAGAACCAGCCCAGACTTCCAATCAGCCCAGACTTCCAATTCCAAATGTCTGAGCCCATTTGGTCCCAAATGCGGTGCTGTGGTGTCAGAAACACCCAGGACTGTTGGGAGCCCGTTTGCCCTCCTGACCCCAGCAGAAATCTGCACCACACAGAACACATCCGCTCTCAGGTTACAGAAACACACAGAGGCCGGCTGGGGAAAAACAAGCAGGGTTCTGCGCTAACCAGCTACATTTAACAAGGATCTGGTGAAATTACAAAGTAAGATTAGTCAAAGTTTCTGGGCACATGTGTTCATGAAAGTTGTGGCTCAAAATGTTTGACAAAAACTGTTTATTAGATGGAAAACCATAAACATGACAATGCTTTGGTTGTTATTGCAGTCTTTCTATGTGCATTATTAAGGATTAACAAAACAAAAGGTTGAGGCTAAATATTAAACTGATGTAAGTTGGGCTGCTACTAGTGACTATCTTAGTTATCAATTAATTGGACATAAAATTGCACATTCTGCAAATTTTTCACTTAAGCCATTTTTATGCATAATATTTTCTATATTATAGAAAATTAGAAGCACGCTTAAAGATGCAAGTAAACAAAAGAATTCAACTATTTCAATAAAATCAATTCCCTTTTTAAAAAGAAAATAGACATTGTATTGCAGAAAATATAATAACAACATTCCTGTAATGAATGCTTGATTATTTGTTGCAAAGGACGGATCTGCAGCTAGAAAACATAGGCCTAATCCTAACCCATCGACATACTCAGTCCTCAGCTCAGACCTTTCTGTTGGACTTAACATCAACAGTGTATGGCTGATCTGTTAATTATTTTTTGTATTAACCCATTAATAACTGAACAGCAAAAGATGTCTAATACAACTTTTTTATATATATATTTATTTTTTTTAAGAATTTGAATTGGGTAAAGTTAAACTATTCCACTCAGGAAGTTCTAGGTAGAACATATTTCCAACTGTTGTGAAAACTGGCATAAAGTGCTGAGATCTTTCCAAGTTAATGCACAAAACAGATCATAAAAGCCTGAAAGGCATAAGCAATCTTGTATTTGGATTTATTGATGATTATACAAAGAGTTTGATGTAATTAAAAGCAGATCAAGAAATGAATAACATGATGAATAAAATGGTGAATAGAATTAAACTCAAATGATTATTAAAACAAGTTATGTTTGAAGAATTAAATTAAAAAGATGATTGTGCTAAAAGATTTATGATGATCATACAGCATATATAGAATTGCAGCTGAACTAATCATACATTATGTGAAGCATAGTGACATGTAATTCTCATACTGTGTTATAATCAGTGATGGCATAGTTACTTTGAAAAAGTAACTTTAATCGGACTACTGATTACTCCTTGAAAAAGTAATCAGTAGTTAGTAATCTAACTAGTCAGTAGTTAGATTACTGACTACTTGATTTGGAAAGTAACTAAGTTACATTAAAAATAACTTTTTAGTTAATTTTAGCAGCTGCTGACAACAACGCTCTGCCTCCTGTGAAAATCACACTGAGCTTCGTCAATACTTAATTGTAAGCTATGTTATAATGGTAACATCAACAATGTGTCTCCACTGATAAGGTTGAACTGAAGAGGAGATTGTACAAAAAATAAAAAAAAAATGTGAGTAATTTTGTGGTCCACTGTTGTCTGGAAAACTCTAAGAAGGATTTTAATCCCCCCTCCCCCTCCCCCAACCTTCAGGTTCTGCGTTACGGCCCTGCGTTTGGTGTCACAGCACAGAGCTCCTCCTGCAGCTCCACAGCTCAGATGGCCGCACAGATTTATGACACTTATCTTAATATTAATAATTATAGTGGCGTTAAGTCGCCATTATAATCATTGCCAACTACGGACACGTTCATTCGTGGCTGTTTTCACGTTTATTGCGCTGTTCATATTAGTCTCAATGTTTGCAGTTTTCTGGAGCGCAACGCGAAGCTCGACGTCATTCAGAGGTAATATATTAACTTGACATTAACAAAGACACAGCGGGACGGATCATCTGGGAAATGATGGACAGAGAAAGACTGAACTACCTTAATGACGGACAAATTCTGGGATTTATTATGAGTCTCTGCTTATTCCCAAGCCCAAATGAGTAACTTAACGTTCAAAAACGAGCCCAAAAAGGCGCAACCCGCCACTCATTAAATTTGCAAGCGACTTTGAAAAAATGAAGCCCAAAGTTGCTTGTAATAATCGGACTTGGTGACAGAAATTCAAAATAATTCCAGTTTTTCCACCAACAAAATGTGCATCTCCCTCCAATGTTTACATTTCTGTCGCATAGAGACGTCGGTCACTCGACAAGACGAGTAGAGGAAATACGATGAAATAACAAAAGAAGATAATAACGCACAGTAACGCAAAAATGATTGACAAATAATTGTAGTCTGACTACTGGATTTGAAATAGCAACGCGTTAGATTACTCCTTACTGAAAAAAGTGGTCCGACGTCAGTAACGCGTTACAAATTAACGTGTTACTGACATCACAGGTTATAATTAGAGCAGAGGTCAGGCCAAGCAAAGGGTCTGAGCTGAGTGGTAATCTCAGACCCTTTACTGGCCCTAATGCCCAGTAAAGCATTAGACCCTTGCTTTACGGTTTGGAGGAACCGTTTTTAGTTCCTCCAAACTAGAAAACCGTCTAGTCCCTCCAAAGAGGAACTAGACGGTTTTCTCCGAACCAGATTAAGGATGTGAAACCAGATGGTCAGTGGACAAACAACAAAAAAAGAGAAGTGAACAATGTGTTGGCTGAAGTGGAAAGGTTTGGTACTTTCCACGAAGCCATCGAACATTCTAGAAGTCACGTAAGCCATACACAACTATGAGGTGAGAAAGTATAAAAACCTATGAAAAGAAGAACAAGTGTTCTTAGTGTCCGGTGCTGAAGTCAAGCCAACAAGAAGATGAAGACAGAAGATCAGCAGAGGACCCTGTAACCACAGGAAGGTGAAGACTCCGCACTGGTAGAAGGGGATAAGACCCATTGACCCTCAACCCTGGTTCTTGATTCGACTACCGCTCTGCGCTCAACCCAAATATCTCAATGTTGCTGCAACAGACTTGGTGAATGGACAAAGGTCACTGAGTGATGAAGATCTGAGTGTTCGAAAGACAACAACCAGTTCTGCATTGCTTCCATTCAGGGAGGATTTTGGCGTACAAAGACAAGACTCTAACCAAGGACACTGAAGCTTCTGTTGCCGAGATCATCCATCATCTGGGTATGAGTTGATCTGCACCCCAAAGCCTTGCTCAGTAAATTAGTGACACAGTATAGGGAAAAAGGTTAGGAAAGGATGAAGGTGATTTTCATTATTTTATTTTTTATTCTTAATTTGTAATCATTGATAATTAACCTGTCTGTCACTTACTCCAGCTAAAAGCTTGCTTAATAAAGATGCATTAAAATTCTAATGAGATTTGTGGACATAGAAATTAATTGAGTCATCTGTTGTCTTTGGTTCTTCTAATTAGTGTAAAACCTATGAACATGTTACTAATGTGGAGGCTTCAGAAGTTCCTTTAGTGTTGATAAAATAATGACCTTGGGGCTCATGTTGAGCCACTAAAAATGCTCAAGTCTGTAACAAGTGCTCGTTGTTGATAGGGAGAGAGCTACCGTTAGCAAGAGTGGTTATTGAAGTTATGCAGTTGCGAGAGCTGCTCAGCTGATTGCTTCTTAACTGAAGAAGGTCATAACTTTGAAATGTAGGTATTTAAAGGCCAGATGAGTCTCTCTCAACACCAAATTAGACAGATTATGTCTCCTAGACCTGTCTCAGGGTAAGACTCGAGGGTTTTAGAGATTGTCCTGACCCATTAGACGGAGAGCTGATCAGTAGTCAGTTCATGGGAGTTGTGAGGTTTAGGGCGGGGCTGGCTGTTGCACAATAACACAACCAATTTTTTTAATTTTAAATGTAAAATGTAAATACATTTTGCACAGATTTGGCTTATAAACGGCAGTGAGTGTTTTGTTTCTTTCACCTAATGGCCTGTTTTAGAGAATCTGTCTGCTCTAGTTAATAATTAAACAGTAACTAAATTAGTTGACGATTATTTAAATAATAGATTCACCACAACAATTCATTTCAGCCATAAAAATAAGATTAAGAAACCACATTCTATTTCACATTATTTATAACTTCTAATTTCAGCTTCAGCTGGTCTCAACTCAACTTTTTTAAAAATATTGGACTTATAATGCATCCAACTATTCCCTGTAATTTGATAGTCAAATAATATGTGATCATAAGAGAAACCCTGTGTGGCTGGACTGGAGCAGCTGCACAGAGACCAAACCCATTACCTTAAATGGTCTCAAGGGATTTAATGAAAACACACAGTCCAAGCTGGGTGAAGAAAATACCTCCATCAACAAAATGACTGTTCAAATTCCTTTAATTTTGTAGTTCAATGCAGAAGAATAAAACTTTTCACTCCAAAGTTTGTATTCTTGTATTTGCAGCCTCTGACAGGTAAGGAAAGAAATATTTTCCAACTGGATGAATATGAGATGGGATGTTAATGAGAGAAAGACAAAGAGCCAGACGTTTCCAAGCCAGGTTGAGATGCCTGGCCAAACAAGGAGATGCAGGTTGGAGAGTTGAATACTAACCCATAAACGAGCACATGAACACAGAGTGGAGTGTGAAGATTAATGGTGAAAGCTAACACAGTTGTTGACACTGAGGGCCGAGTGTGGGCCTGGCAAAGTAAACACAACCACAGAGGATTTGTTAGGAGGCTGGGAACATGGAGGACAGGGAGGAAAATGCAGAGACTTGTTGGAATCTTTGAGGAAGAGATATAAGTCCTAAACTAAAATTTGTTGTAATTCAAACAATATATGTCAAATGATCACCTTGAACTCCACTTTCTCAGAAGTATTTGAAATACACAGAAACATCAACTTCAGTGAAGAATTTACGTCTTTAAGTTTCATCATCGATCGTTTTTTGAGCAATCTCACCCTAATAAATAAGGACTAAGAAAGTACTTGTACACATTTTGTCACATAACAACTACAAACTTTAAGGTATTCTATTGAAATCAAGACTAAAGGTTGATTACATTGGTCAAATGTCAAAATAAACAGCAACAAGCCTTTCAAATGGTTCAGAAAGTGTATGAACTAAACAATAAAGCATGACGTTGCTTTGAGCACAAAGCATAGAATTAGACTGAATAGATGTACCTTTATGGATAGGGCACATTGACACTGAAAAATTCTGATACCCGACCTAGAATTTTTCCAATATCAGGACCAATACAGACAGACTGTTGCATCTCTAATTACAGTAGGCGCAGAAGAAAAGTTTTAGAGTTCTTTATTCAAACAGAAAAATGTCAATGATGTAAAATTTTGTAATACAGATTCTAGTCTTCCATGTTCCCAGTCTCCTAACAAATCCTCCTTTACAGCCATATTAGCTTGAAATATCAGTTAAACGCTAAATTCTTCTAGTAGTCTCTGTTTTTCATTCTCAACAAAAATATTTACCTACCAGGTTGGAGGGAGTTCTGGGGTGATTACATGCTTGTAACTTAATTTATGCCATTCCTTCCCCATAGCTCAGCTGTCCAAAGCCTCTGCTGTCCTTCAAATTGTCATGTTTGGGCTGTCTAATCAAATCCTTTTGCACACATTGATTGCTCTAGCGGAGGGAAATGCTGTGTCTGCATCGAAAGGGACGTAACGAGACCCTGTGGCACAGAATCAAACCATAATAAAACAGCACAATATTTCTCCTAACCATGAAATCTATGATTTCTAATCTAATAGAAAACCTGTCACAGCTGGAACTGAAGTGCTTGTTCTCAGTCTGACTGTGAAGGAATTCTGGTCCATTCTTCTTTAAGTTCATTGAGGTTCCTGCTATCTAACATTAATCAGCTTATTGGCAAAGTAACAGCTCCCCTGATTTGACCTTCCCTGTTTTTCCTTTTTGTTTGCCCCAAGTTGTTTGGCTTTTTCTCTGCACCGCTGCATTGTCCATTTCTTTCTCTCATCATGTGTTGCTACGGCGCTTCCCTCCAGTGAGTTTCATTGGCCAGTCCAATTCCTGATAGTGTCTCCCGTCCGTCTGGGTCCAGTGAACGCTCTCACCTTCCAGGTTCAGCATGCTTGTAAAGGTTGATGCTAATAATAATGACGTCTCACTCAGACTGCGCTGCTGCACTTGTAAATACTCTAAAGTTAGGACAAAAGGAAGGAACGGATGCAGAGAGAGAGAAAGAGGTAAAACTACGCTTTGACACATAGAAAGTGAAGAAGATGGGCAGAGCCAAAAATAGATCGAAAAGAAGGATGAAGCAGAGACAAAAATGACTGAGTGTAAAACCAATGGCATTCACACAGAGACATAAGCTCCCACAGTTATGTAACATGATAATGGTTCATATTGTATGGAAGGCTGAAAAGCATCAAAACGTTCTCTAGAAACTGTGCAGTCATTCTTGTCTCGGATGGAAAAAAATAATAATAATCATGTTATAAAATATAAAATGGTTCCATATCCCATGCAATAAGGTCAATTAAATTAAATCAATTAAATGCATAATAAACAATTAATTTATTGTGGGATCAATAATCATTTTTTGAAGGTCAATTTTGTTTACAGAGACATCATAGTTTCATTTTTAATCACGTTCACATCAATCATCAGTTGTGTATGGTTTTTATTTCTTTTTTTATTTGATGTTTTGGTTGTTGAGTTTTATTTTAGATATTCAAAAGGACAGTATTGTGTAAAATTGACTGTTTTGAGCTTTACACCATGTTATAACGTTATTCCCTCATCAAAAACACATGTGGAGTCCCAAATTCTCAGTGCAACGCTGGTAAAAAAAAAAAAAAAAAAACGTTGTTAAAGGGTTAATAGGGGAGCCATGTTGTGCTCACTTCCTGAAGGCAGAGTTTCAAAATTAGCAGTTTTTAAAGAGACAAAGGCCCAATTGCAAAGGGTTAAATTACAAAGTAAAAATTATTTTAAGTCATGTTTGATACATTCAGCATTTTTTTTACCAACTTAAGTTAACATAGTTACTTCACTGTGCTATAAAATGGCACTGTGTGCCAGGAAAATACACAACACTGCCCCTTTAAAATGTCTTAAAGTTTGGAGTGTTCTTTACAAAATTAAAGTTTATTGGTCTTTGAGACCAATAAACTTCTTTATTACGTCTTTACCTTTATGTTAGTGAAAAATTCTATCAAAACAACAATTTTATCATTTATTGCAATAATTTCTGGAACAATTAATTGTCCTGCAAAATTTGTTATCATGACAGACCAGTGTATCACATGAACACTGCTTGTCTTTGTAATCCAGTTGGAAAGCAATATTGATGAGATATTGATGTCTCCAGACTATTTATAGTTTATCCAGTTGCATCACGTCTGAAACTGCTTTCTCTGTTCATCCAGAGATGTTTCAGAGTAGGAGGAGGTGGCGGTGGGTCATGAAGCCTCACCACCCCCAGGCGTCAGGCTGACAGCAGTGAGAAACCAGGCCAAAGTTATATAAGCACCCCAGCAGAGGAGAGCACATTGGCTCCATGGTTTTCATCACTCTAGTTGAAGTGAGATTGAGCTTCAGAGATCAGCTGAACATTTGGCTCATGAAGGTTGTGCATTTGAACAATCAGATTTAGCAGAATCAGACATTCCTTTATGTTCATCCTGCATTACTAGGCAGACCCATGATGGAACCCTAAACCGTGACTTCTTCCATGGAGAGGCAGCTTTTCCACAAATGTTTTATGAGCTCATCTGACAAACATCTATGAAAGTTTGATTAGTCTTCAGATGCTCTCTCACAGATATCTACAGAAACACCCCCCACACATGCTTACACTCACACACACATGCAAATATGCAAACAATTTGAAGCAATGGAAACACTGGTTCATATTTTATTAATGCAACTTGTCTACTATTTGTTACTATCAACCCTGATTGAATAAAATTAATCAAACAATTAAGATTTCATCTCCAGATATCCTTCTTGTAGTCTAACGCTGCCCTGGCACATGTAGGCAACCAGCTTCTCCATATGATATGCCTGAACAGCTTTGATAGAAAAATAAAATGTAGAAAATCTTAATATTGATCAATCCAGTGCTACATTTCCTGTTACTTTAAGGGTGTTTTCACATCTAATTGTCGGGTAGACTCAGTTTGATAGGAAAATTACATTTGTTCCATTCAGGTGATGCGGTTCTCTTACATGCTGCAAGGTGTCAAACGTACCAAACTCTTCCAGAAACCCGTTCCCCTCGCCTGTGGTGGCGCTGCACCAAGAACCAGTGAAGGAAATAACAAAAAAACCTCTGAAGAAGAGACTGAGCACAACTTCCTTCCTCATAAATCATAGGAAGGACGTCCATACAAATGGAGTGGTGTCAGATTTTAGGGTTTGTAGGATTTCTCTTTTTTCTTTGGCAAAAGACCACAAGCCATTTCTCCAGCTAGCGCTAGACTCACATTTGTTTTACCCAGAATGCCCTGCACTATAGTCCACTTCCTGTTTTTTATAGCGATCTCTGGTCCACTTGAGGTTCACATGTGCATTTAAATTCACTTCAACCGAATCAAGACCTAGGCTTTAGGTGGGCCACAGTGTGCTATTTTGGTCCGCATCAGAGTTTGACTACATGTTCACACCTCCCCAAACAAACCAGACTTTCAGGCAAAGGAACTACAGTTATATTAAAGTGGACTAAACAAGGCTGTTGTGAATACACCCTTATTTGACTTATTTGACTGCATAATACTTCATAGTACTTAGATTTGCAAAAACGTAAATATCAAGAAAGTCCTGCACAACCCCTGTCATGACACTATAACACCCTTGGAGACCATCCCTCTCTTTCAGAATTGCTGCTTCCCCATCCCCTTCTCCATCCCACAAAGTAACTCAAGTTGGTGAGTAGATGGGAGTAGATTTCCTGCATAAGTTATAAACTGTAACTTGGATGGTTGGGAACAGAACAACAAAAAGCATAAGTCACAAAAACCAAAAACACTCCCTGTATACAGCAAGTAGTTGTACTAGTTGGAATCTCCTCTTGGAGTATATAGCTCCAGTTTTCAGTCTTAACACTACAACTAAAACAGTTTGTGTTTGTTAAACGTTTAGTTTAAGCGGTGACATTTTGTTTTGTCTGCCTGGTTCTCTGGCTTGCACCACCCTGTGCCTTCTCTAGGGGAAACTGAGTGTTTTAAAGTTGGACACGGCTCTGCTCTGGTGTTTGTAGGTATTGTTTTGCTCTGTTTGTTCAGTTGTTCAAACTTGGTGAGCTCTGTGATTTTTAAGTGAAGTGTGTGATATCAGAGGAGCTCTTGGACACAAGCCCTAGATTTTACTGGGCCTTTATCCTTTTATCTCTGCTGATAAAAGGGGGGGAAGCGTCGAAGGAGAGATGGGGGGTCGGGCGGTGGGGGGTGCTAGCGTACCGTTGAGTGCTGGAGGGGACAGCGGACAGACGGGGGAGAACGGATGGACAGCATATTGCAAGAAGGGGGAGGAGGTCTGACTGTATGCTAATCCCCTATGCCCCCCATTTATACTATTGTATTTTTATTATTTATTTATATTTAATTATAAGTAAATTCCACTATCAGTAATGTTGTGTCTACCAGAGGATTCCTCTGGTCGTTAGCCTCGTTGATGACTGTATGTTGAAGCAATGAGGAGTTACAGTCATTAGAAGTTAGTATGTCAGGTTAGCCCCGGCTCCAGACGAGTTTAAGGGGGACGGGGAGGCATCGACTTATTTTGGGGATGGCGGGGGGGGGGGGGGGGGCAAATGTAGACAACAACATCACTTGTTAACAAGCTTAAGGTGCTGTGTTGTTATTGGCTAGTCATCTTTTAGCTAACATTGCATTTTCTCTGCATGATTCTAACACATTTCTGACTCTGTGGGCGGGCAATGCCCCCCAATGCCCGCCCATACCGCAGGGCCTGTATCAGGTGTTTTCCGAATAGCACACTTGGACAACACCTGCACATCCTCATAAATAAACATGTCCAAACTCACATTTCTTTTTTGTGCTGTTTTAATCAGTATTGAAATTCACGGGCGGAATACTTTATTCTACAGATTTATTGTATTTTCCAGTCCATACATTCAACACCTAATGTGCATTTAGAGGAAATAATGAAAAATCTGGGTGAAGCAAAAATTTGACAATTTTTTTTTGTGTTACAAACATAATAGCTACAAACTACTTACAGTTGAAGTATTTTTGACTGCAAAATAGAACATTTAGCTTCATAAAGAGGCCACGTTTCTGCATGTACTCCAAATTGCTCAAGAACAGCAACTGATTTACTTTGGGTATAACTTTTCTGCCATTTTTGGTGATTTAGGGGGTTGGGGTTAAGGTGTAAAGATCTTTAGCATGATGGCACTAAAGATGATTTTCCAAGATATTCCTGCTGTTTGGTAAGTTAGGAGTGATCTGGACTCCGGGAACTCAAACTCAGGATATTCAACGTGTTGGATTGTCTTGGCCTGATATTGCACTACTTCTGCTGCAGTGTTCCTAGTATGATAGCATTCTTGTTTTACCCTTTTTAAATAGAGCTGAGGATCAGGGGTAGCAGGGTATAAATCATAGAGTCCTATCAATATTCCTCTTTGTTGTGATTAAAGAGTTTCTGGTCAAATTAGGTTAGTTGGGTTTATTGGTATTTTTTTAGCTAACCCATGAAAGAAGCAATCCTAAAGATTCACAGTTGACCTACAAATATGACATTTGACAGAGCATGACGGTTGTTCTAGTTCTACTTGAGCAGTGGCCTGTTGGACACAGAAAGGCTTCTTCATATGTAGTAGAGTCACATGACAGCATTAAGTGGGTCTCTGGGCTCATCATTCCCAAGCCCAGAGGGGATTCCTCTGGGCTTCCCTAAGACAATTCCTTATCTTTAAGCTGTAGTAGACGATACAACTATCAAATACAAAGTGTGTATAGTGTGCATATTTTGTAGTTTTTTGCTGCTTCATTTGTACTTTGGGGTAATATCATATATGTTTGTATCTGCCTGTTATGTATGTGTGTGTTTATGGCAGGCACCTCCACAGAGCAGCCATACGCACGACACAGGCAGGTCGGCTGGGAAGTTCCGGAGCAGCAGCCTCCAGGCCAGAGAGGCACATGCAGGACAAACGTAGGACATCAAACCCCCAAACTCATCACCAGTGCCCCATCTCTAGTGTCAAATCCCCAGCCCAGTCACTTTGCTGGCCAGGTCCTCACGCAAGCCCTGGTGCAGACATTGGAAAACCAAAGCAATTATGACTCAGAAAGACCAATGGGTGAAGGGCATAGTGCCATTCAAGCTGGTCTCCACTATGGTGGAGACCCCCACCAAGGTGAAGGGAGATGTCCCCCACAAGGACCCAGTTTAATCCTCACCAGAGAAAGAAGTGTGATAAAATTATTAAACAAAGAAACTAGCAGAGTGTTTCTTTGATCAAAATCTTAATAGGTGTGGAAAGGATTCAGAGTTGCATAAAGACAGAAAAGGAGGAATTAACTGAATGTGAATTGCCTTTACACTGGTGAGGTATCCTTTGCCAAATCCTGCTTATAGAGCACCCCAAACAGACACCAACTCCACACACAAACAGTGATCATGACATTCTGCCCACTTTCACAAGGACTCATAGGATTGTGACCAGCATTTTACATTTCATCCAAAGAGTGCGAACAGGGGCATCCAAGAATGCCGCAGGACTGAATTCTGTGCATTGGCTCTGAGTAGTCCAGAGGCAATAAGCTTTCACCTTTTTGATAGTAGTTAGAAGAAATTGTCTCACTGAGACTGTACACTTTTGTAGACTTCTAAGATAAATCATATACTTATGCACACAAGCTTATGCACACACAGCTTGGATCTTGATGTTGACCAATAGTCTATAGTCAAGTTATGGGAGAAGCTGACTCTTCTCCCATAACTTTATGTCTTAAAAAAAAGTCAGAAGGAAAACCGAAGGAGAACAGGAGAAAAAGAAGAAAGTAATCTGTAAATAAACTGACAAAAGAGAAAACAGGGATGGAGAAAATATTACAAGAGAAAATAAATCGGACTTCCGGTGACGATGCGGCGAGGAGAGGACGCATGCTGAGGAGCCAGAGCTGATATCGGCCAGTTTTACGTTGCTACTTTCCGTCAGAAGACTTAACCCGTGTGAGCGAGGTACAGGGTAAGCAATACAGATGAACAGAGGGAAAAATTCAAGGCTAAAGAGCACACCGGGCCCTAAAATCGACCAAATGATCCGGTCGAACCCACGAGCTAACGAGGCTAATGCTAACACTAGCATGGAGACGCTCGCTGATGCAGGGACAGATTCAATGATTTTAAACGAGATTCGCGTCATGAACCGGGACCTCCAAGACAAAATACAGCAGGTCGGAGCAGACGTGATCACAATTAGAGACTGTCTGGACTCGTTGAAATCAGATTTGGCCGGCCTCAGCGGCAGGATGGGGGAAGCGGAAAACAGAGTGTCGCAACTTGAGGACGAGAATACGGTGCTCACTGCGAGCACAGCTGAGCTCAAGTCCAAAGTTGCACAGCTGGAAGATCGGATCCAATATCAAGAAAACTACAGCAAGAGAAACAATCTAAGGATCAAGGGTGTCCCGGAGCTCTCGGAGAAGGGGGATAACGTACCGGAGTGTGTCATGGACATACTAAGAGCCCTACTCCCACAGGATCAGGGAACGGATCAAATCGTCATTGAAAGGGCTCACAGAGCACCTGCTACTCTAAAAGAAAATAGACGAAACACGCCAGCCGGACCCCGACACATCCTGGTGAGATTCCTTCGCTTCACAGACAAGGAGAAAATACGACTCAGAGCTCGAGAGGTTGGAACTTTTCACTGGAGGGGAAACAAGATAGAGTTTTTTCCAGACTTCACGAGGGAAGTACAAGAAAAAAGGAACAAATTCTTTGAGGTCAGACGTATGTGCAGAGCCAAGGGAGTGAAATACACCACGCAGTACCCAGCAGTGTTTTGGGTCTCCCTCGGTAAGGAACGCCTCCGCTTTGAAGACGCCACCGCAGCAAAGAAGATGATAGACAAATACCAACCCCCAGAGGAAGGTGAATGAACGAACAGGCTGCGATGATCAGTGGTAATATCTCCTTTCTGAGAACACTAATCATAACCTCCAATTTATTAAGACTAAGATGTTTATCATATTATACACGTTGAAACTGGACTTCGTTAATCTGGTCAGATTTATGTTATTTCGGTGAATTTTTGCTGATGGGGAAAATCGATTGCTATGTAAGCAATTTAAGTCGCATATATGGTGTTTTGGATCGATAAATATGAATGTGTGGCAATCTAAATTGCTATGTGTTCATGTCCCACATATTGGTTTAACATACAGTTTAAATAGTCCAGCTTCTTTGGTATTTTTCCCCTTTTTCTTCTTATCTGAGTCACTTGCACTAACAAAGTTCTGGCGGAAGTTCTTGATGCCTATTATTATTCTATGTTATTGGCCGAGGCAGCTCACTCTGAAGGCCTCCATGCTCGTCATAAGGAATAAGGCGCGGTTATTTTACAAAAGACGCTTTTGTTTGCGTCTAATTTTTGTTTTTGTTTTTGGGGTCCTCCATCTCAGCCAGCCTTTTTCTGTGTTTTCTTTTGTTATATGTATAAACACAACTGACACAGCACAAGACACAATGATGGTCTTGTTACTATTATTGATAAACGAACATAAAATATGGGGACCATAGTTAAAATATCCTCATGGAACGTTAATGGTTTGGGCTCTTACACCAAACGATGCAAAGTACTTAAATATCTAAAGCAGAAAAAAGTAGATGTGATGATGCTACAAGAAACACACTTGTTAGAGAAAGATGTTAACAGAATTAAAGATAGGTGGGTGGGACAAGCTTACCATAATACTTTCAAACAGAAAAAACGAGGAGTGTCCATTCTATTTTCTAAACATCTCTCAATTCAGGTAGAGAAAGAATATAAAGACAAAGAGGGTCGAGTAATAGTTCTTCTAGTCAATATTTCAGGACAAAACATTATTATAGCCAATATATATGCCCCTAATATAGAGGATCCAGATTTTTTATAGACCCTGTTTTGGATAAATCCGGGAAATCAATTCCTAGAACCAGCAAAACCCAGGAAGCGATTAAAACTCTGTGCAAACATGCTGGTTTATCAGATGTATGGAGACTCCTAAATCCTTCAGCGCGAGACTATACCTTCTTCTCAAGTAGGCACTCTGTTTATAGCCGGATAGACTATTTCCTGATCTCACACTCTCTCATTGAAAATGTTGGGAATTGTAATATCGGTTCAATAGCAATAACCAATCATGCCCCCATAGACCTAGTCCTACAATTGGGTTCTCATTATGAAAGGGGTAGGGGCTGGAGGATGAACACCAGTTTACTAAATGATGCTGACCTATGCAAAAAACTCAGAGAACTAATTACTGAATACTTTATAAACAACAACAATACTGCAGACCAAAACTCAATTTGGGACGGGTTCAAAGCATATATTAGGGGAATACTGATACAACACTCCTCCCGGATCAAAAAACAAGACTCCCAAAATATAAACCGATATGAAAATGAGATAAAGAAATTGGAGAGGGAATATTCGGAAAATCTTAACCCTTCAATCTTTGATAAATTAGTCAGAGCTATGAGCTAAATACAATATTTTCTAAAAAAGTAGAGTACTCTCTTTTCAGGATCAAACAGAGATGGTATGAATCAGGCGATAAAGCGGATAAATTATTAGCCAGCCAATTAAAGGCCAAACAAGCAGCGCGTCAAATTAGTGCGACAAAAAACGGGGCTGGGAGTGTAGTTACTAGTCAGAAAGAAATCAACAAAGTATTCAAAGATTTCTATAAGCACCTTTATTCTCAAGAAGGACAATTTGATTCAAATACAGCAGAAGAGTTTTTTGGAAGGTTAAGTCTTCAGAAATTGTCCAAAGAGAGTGCCACACAACTAGAAAGGCCTATTACTATGGAAGAACTCGTTAAATGCATTAAAACCTCACCCAATGGGAAAACTCCGGGCCTGGACGGTTTTCCTAACGAGTTTTATAAAACATTTACATCTGAACTGGGCACAGAAATATTAAAAACCTTTAACTCAGCTATCAATTCGCATCGGCTCCCCACATCTATGAAGGAATCATTAATTACTGTCATTCCGAAGAAAGGGAAAGACCCTCTGGAATGTTCAAGCTACAGGCCAATAAGCTTATTGTGCTGTGATGCAAAATTATTCACAAAAATATTATCATTGCGGATTAATAAAGTCATAACATCAATTATACATCCGGACCAAACAGGCTTCGTCAAGGGCAGAACCTCCTCTAATAGTCTAAGACGTTTACTACATCTGATTTGGAAGGCCCAACATTTAAATTTTCCTGTAGCGGCCCTGTCACTAGACGCAGAAAAAGCGTTTGACAGGGTCAGCTGGAACTATCTTTACTATACACTTGGAAAATTTGGGTTTCAACACTCTTTTCTAGAAATAATAAAAATTATATACACAGACTCAAAAGCAACTGTAACGACAAATGGATCAAGATCAGATCAATTCTTAATTGAACGCGGGACTAAACAGGGAGACCCATTGTCACCCCTACTCTTTATTATTGCACTCGAACCCTTAGCCCAAGCCATCAGACAAAACAAAATAATAAAAGGTATAACAATGGGTGAAATAGACAACAAAATGTTGATATTTGCAGATGATGTACTGCTTCTACTGTCAAATCCTGAGGAATCGTTACCTCCTTTACTGGATTTAATTAACAATTTTTCTGATTTGTCTGGATACAAGATCAACTGGTCTAAATGCGAAGTAATGCCCTTGTCAAAACTTTGTTACAAAAGCCATATACAAAAATGGAAATTTCAGTGGGTACCAAAAAACCTTAAATACTTAGGAATGCTGCTGAACCCGGGCCTGGAAGACATTATTCTGGACAACTTTGAACCTGTGATAAATAAGATAAGTTTACTTTTAAAGGGATGGGACAAGCTACAAATATCACTATGGGGTAGAGTCCAAGCCATTAAAATGATTATTACACCAAAATTAAATTACCTATTCAGTTTATTACCTCTCAAAATTCCACACCCTATATTTAAGACCCTGGACAAAATGATAAACAACTTTATTTGAGAGGGGAAAAAGCCTAAAATGTCTGTCCTAAAACTCCAAACTAAAGTAGAATACGGAGGATTACGACTTCCCAATATGCAACTTTATCAGGAAGCTTTTACAAGCGCACAAATAACATCAATTATGTTACACAACCACAATAGTCCGATTTGGGTGACCTTGGAAGGTGAAATAAATGCTCCATTTAAAGCTTTTGATTATCTATCCCAACATTCAAATGATGGAGTTAAATCCAATCCAATTATCTCTCACACTAAAAAGGTTTGGCAGCAGTTACATAAAAAAGCAAACAGCTGTCCTTTCGCTCAGGGAACAGCCTCAGTGTGGAATAACCCAAAAATAAAAAGAGGGGGGAAAATGATCTTTTGGAGGAGCTGGCATATAAAAGGGATTGACCGTATAAACTGCTTCTTCAAAAATGGTACCTTACTGTCATTTCAACAATTTCAAGAACTATACAATCTAAACCACAAAGATTTCTGGAAGTTCCTACAAATTAGAGACTGCCTTACAAAATTAAAGAATCCTGAGGGAAGCATACCCATGGAATCACCAATATACACCATGTTTAATAAAGTAAAAGACTCCCCAAGACGAGTAAGTCATATTTATAACTATCTGATTGGGAACACTTGCAATATTAATACAGGGCTTAAGAAGGTATGGGAATCAGAATTAAACATAAAGTTCACAGAGGAACAGTGGGCTGCAATAGTCAAACAAATGTTAAAGCCCATGAGAGATGCACGCTCCAAACTGATACAGTTCAAAATTATGAATCGATTATATTGGACACCAGTTAAATTATTCAGAGCTAAAATAAGTAACTCTGATACTTGCTGGCGATGCAAACAAAGCTCAGGAGACATGCTTCATATGTTCCTCATGTGTCCGAAACTAATTTCCTATTGGCAGGAGGTCATGGGGAAAATGAACAGCACCCTTAACTTCAACCTATTGTTGACACCTACACTGGCACTTCTTAACTTCTTGGATTATAAAGTCAAAATAGGAACAAAAAAAGTACAGTGGTTAAAAATAGCCCTCACAACGGCTAAACGAGTTATATTAAGACACTGGAAAGGTCAAAGTATCCCTACTTATACAGAATGGTATGCAGCTCTTTTAGAAACTGCTTCTTATGAACGACTCATCTACAAGATAAACGGTCAGATTGAGGCGTATCAGAGTATGTGGGAACCGTTCTTAAAACTATAGAGGAAAGGCTCAAACACTATTGGTCCAGAATAAAAGATACAGTGTGTTTGTACTTTTTATTTACTTTTTTTTTTTTTTTTTCCTTTAGCTCCTTCTGCTGGCTGGGGTGGGGGGAGTACGGGAGGATCGGGAGGGGTTCAGGGGGGAAAATGTTAAAAACTCAAATCCTTCTCTGTATAACTACTTAAGGTTGTTTACTTCACAGTAGTGATATTGTTAACATTGGTTTCACTGTATGTTTTATTGTTGAAGGATTTAATAAAGATTGAGAATTAAAAAAAAAAGAGAAAATAAATCAATGTAACTAAAAAAAACTACATACAAAGTATGAAAAAATGATGAAATAAAATGTGGCAGTAAATGAAAGAGTCACATTAAATAAATACAGAATATAAAAAAAGAGAAAACTAGAGAAACAAAACAGTAAGATTGGAAGTAATTAAAAAATTTAATAGTGATTGTACTAAATCAAATCATATATATATCAAAATAAATAAAAAATCTAATTTTATTTGTATAGCACATTTCAGCAGCAAGGCATTTCAAAATGCTTTACATCAAATCAAACACAAAAACACAATGCAAAATAGAATCAACAATCAAAACAGAACATTAAGTCAGATTCCGTCATTAAATTTGTAATAGATTATGTTTCAAATAAAATCCTAACCAGGTGGGTTTTTAGTTGAGATTTAAAGGAAGTCAGTGTTTCAGCTGTTTTACAGTTTTCTGGAAGTTTGTTCCAGATTTGTGGTGCATAGATGCTGAATGCTGCTTCTCCTCGTTTGGTTCTGGTTCTGGGGATGCAGAGCAGAACCAGAACCAGAAGACCTGAGAGTTCTGGAAGGTTGATACAACAGCAGCAGATCTTTAATGTATTGTGGTGCTAAACCATTCAGTGATTTATAAACTAACAACAGTATTTTAAAGTCTATTCTTTGAGCTACAGGGAGCCAGTGGAGGGACTTTAAAACTGGTGTTATGTGCTCTATCTTCCTGGTTTTAGTGAGAACTCCAGCAGCAGCATTCTGGATCAGCTGCAGCTGTTTGATTGATTTGTTGGACAAACCTGTGAAGACGCTGTTGCAATAATCAATGTGACTGAAGATAAAGGCATGGATGAGTTTCTCTAGATCTGGCTGAGACATTAGTCCTTTAATCCTGGAAATGCTCTTCAGGTGATAGAAGGCCAACTTTGTAACTGTCTTTATGTGGCTCTAAAATGTTCAGGTCAGAGTCCATCACTACTCCCAGGTTTCGGGCTGATCACTGATTTTTAGTTGTAGTAACTGAAGCTGTGCACTGACTCTAGATCGTTCCTCTTTAGGTCCAAAACTTCAGTTTTGTTTTTGTTCAGCTGGAGAATGTTTTGGCACATCCACACATTGATCTGTTCTAAGTATCTGTTCAGTGATTGGATGGAGTCTCCTGGTGACATCGTAATGTAGAGCTGTGTGTCATCTGCATAGTTATGGTAGCTAATATTATTTCTTGTTATAACCTGAGCCAGTGGGAGCATATAAATATTGAATAAGAAAGGTCCTAGGATTGAACCTTGGGGTATCCCACATGTGACCTTTGACCTCTTTGATGAGAAGTTTCCAATTGAAACAAAGAAATCCCTGTTCTTTATGTAAGATTCAGACCAGTTAAGCACTGGACCGGAGAGTCCGACCCAACTCTCCAGTCCATTCAGTAATATGTCATGGTCAACACTGAGGTCCAACAGAACCAGCACTGTGGTTCTCACATAGTCCATCTTTACATGGATATCATTGAACACTTTTACGAGGGCAGCTTCTGTGCTGTGGTAACCATGGAAACCAGACTGGAAGGAGTCAAAGTGGTTGGTTATTGTTAGAAAGCTATTTAACTGTTTGCACACAACTTTTTCAATAACTTTGCTGATGAATGGGAGGTCAGAGGTCAGAGGTCGGCCTGTAATTCTGCAGTAGTGATTTGTCTAGATTATTCTTTTTTATCAGTGGTTTAATTACTGCTATTTTCAAGGCCTGGGGGAAAACGCCTGATGAGAGCGATGAGTTACTATTTGGATCAGATCAGTAGCAACAACAGGCAGAACTTTCTTAAAGAAATGTGAGGGTAGAACATCCAGACAGCAGGAACTGGAGCTGAGTTGACTTATAATTTCCTCTAGGGTTTTATAATTAAGTAGTTGAAATTGGGTCATTTTTCCTGCATTTGTTTTGTTTGGGCACAGTGTTAGTACTGACTTTATAGTGGATGTGCAGATTAATCCTCTGATTTTTTGAATTTTCTCTGAAAAGAAACTGGAAAACTGGTTGCAGGCGGCAATAGACTGAAATTCAGGTGGTAACGTGATAGGAGGATTTGTGAGCCTGTCAACTGTTGCAAATAAAGCTGGAGCATTGTTAATGTTTTTGTTTATGACATCTGCAAAGAAAAGAGAATACTGGTGAAAATGATAAATATTCAGCAGTAAAATATTCTTTAGGTATTTAGTCACAGTATGAGTCTACTAAAGGCACACAAACTAACAGAATCTCAGTGTTTTGAACAAAGAATGAAGAAAACAACCTGAGTAATGTTGCAAAAAGAATGATCAGATCTTGAGATATTTTTAGGATGGAACTCTGTCCTCTGACAGACTGCCACTGGAGAACTGACAGAGGAATCTAAGGACATTTGGATGGTGGAGCATCTTAGTTTCCAGAGTTTAATACGCATCCTGACATTTGTTACTTGTTTATTTATGATTTTGCATGTTTTTCTTGCACCTTATAGTATGGTTTATATAAAATAGTGTTTGGTAGAGTTTAATATAAAAAAATGGAGGGTAACTATTATGGGTGAACCGATAAATTTGCAAGCTGATAAATCGTCTACAATTTTTTTTTAAGTTTGCGAAATCAGTGATCAGCCGCTACTTAATTTATTTATTTCTTATTT
The DNA here is from genome assembly GCF_019740435.1 of Gambusia affinis. Lineage (NCBI taxonomy): Eukaryota > Metazoa > Chordata > Actinopteri > Cyprinodontiformes > Poeciliidae > Gambusia > Gambusia affinis. The sequence continues at coordinate 29,679,551 of NC_057875.1, read as the reverse complement.
ACCACAGCAAAGATCTAAAAAATCAACCACTGTCCTCTTTTGTTCTCTGATGAGAGATGTTTAACTGATAGACCCACCCAACAGGTCACGTTGCACATTTTTGCTGCTAACGGTAGTCACCCCACTATTGCCAACTCAGTGACTTTCTTGCTATATTTACCAACATTTCAGACTAAAAAGAAAATTGGTACCAACCAAAATCTGAATTGGCAGCTCAGGCTTTGTAAAGATCGTGATCTGTGATTGGCCAGAAAGCTGAAATTGGTGTACCTCTGGAAACTCTTCAAATCACACAGTCTGTGCATCCCAATGAGCAGCTAAAATAAATTTTATGGCTTTCATAAAGAACAGAATGTCCAGGGGCCTGTAGCATGAAGCAGGATTAGAGGTTCATCAACGTAACTTAAGTTTCATCCTAGGATTTTCAACATCATCAACCTGGGCCACCTTACTTGTCACCATTGTAATTTATACCAGACACCTAGCCTTCTTTAAAACATGTTGGGTTTCCATATTAGAAATCAAGAACTAGAAAGCACTACCTCTCAATCAATCAGAGACCCAACCTATCCGAGATACACCATTACATGTCAGGTCAGCAAAAAATCTCTGAGAGATCATTCAGCAGAAAAGATACATGAAAATCCAAGAGAGTGAATACATTATATGCCATGTAGCTGGATCAATAATACAGTGCTGCCAATCACATTTAGAACCAGGGTTTCACAAAATTTGAATTGACAACATACTCCTGATATTAAGGTGGGCACCTGAAATAGAAGCAAAAACATTGGCTTGACCCATTAAACCAGTTTACTGGTAATATATTGTTGGTTTTTTTGTCCACTTTTTCACCAAATGTGGACCGAAATGTGTCTAGTTTGATCAAAATCAGAGCATTTCAGTTTCCTAGTAGAAACCATTAGAGTTTCACAGGTCTGACTCCACTGCCAGGCCTTGGCTGCGGCTGGGTCCAGGTCTTTCGCTTGGCTGGCTGGCAAGGTGAGAGCCAGGCCAAGTGTGAAACAGAGGGTCGCTTTCACACTGGCTCGCCCAAGCAGCAGGTATGCTCTCTAAACTGTCTCTGTTACACAGAAATTAGCTGGCACTTTTGAAAGAACCCTTCTATCCAAATCAGCATGACTAAGCCAGAGAAATCTGCAGTTTTCCACTCAGAAAAAGAAACAACAAAAAACAAGTACATGGGCTAATTTTGTCCATCCATCCATCCATCTTCTTCCGCTTCTCCAGGGTCGGGTCGTGGGGGGTAGTAGCTTCAGAAGGGAGGCCCAGACTTCTCTCTCCCCAGACACTTCTTCCAGCCCCTCCGGGAGGAATCCCAAGGCGTTCCCAGGCCAGCCGAGAGACATAGTCCTTCAGTGTGTACTGGGTCTTCCCCAGGGCCTCCTCCCAGTGGAACGTGTCCGGTACACCTCACCAGGAAGGCATCCTGACCAGATGCCCGAGCCACCTCAACTAGCTCCTCTCGACGTGAAGGAGCAGCGGCTCTACTCTGAGTCCCTCCCGGATGACTGAGCTTCTCACCCTATCTCTAAGGGAGAGCCCAGACACCCTACAGATAAAACCCATTTCGGCTGCTTGTATCCGTGATCTCGTTCTTTCGGTCATGACCCAAAGCTCATGACCATAGATGAGAGTGGGAACGTAGATTGACCGGTAAATCGAGAGCTTCGCTTTTTGACTCAGCTCTCTCTTCACCACGACGGACCGGTACAGCGCCCGCTTGACGCCAGACACTGCGACAATCCACCTGTCGATTTCCCGCTTCCTTCTTCCCTCATTCGTGAACAAGATCCCGAGATACTTGAACTCCTCCACTTGGGGCAGGACACCACCTCCTGACCCGGAGAAGGCACTCTACCCTTTTCTGGCTCAAGACCATGGCCTTGGATTTGGAGGCACTGATCCTCATCCCGGCTGCGAACCTTTCCACCGAGAGCTGCAGATCACAGACTGATGAAGCCAGTCGGACCACATCATCCACAAAAAGCAGCGATGCGATCCGAAGGCCACCAAAACGGATCCCCTCAACACCTTGGCTGGTCTAGAGATTCTGTCCATAAAAGTAATGAACAGAATCAGTGACAAAGGGCAGCCCTGGCGGAGACCAACCCTCACCGGAAACAAGCCCGACTTACTGCCGGCAATGCGGACCAGACTCTGACACCGGTCATACAGGGACCTGACAGCCTGTATCAAAGGGCCACCGATTAAAGGTGATTGCTTTAAGTTTGCCTCTCTATACCTACGTTTGAAACTCTTGTCAAGAAGAAAGAACAGAATAAAGGCTCCTGTAGTTTGGTTGGCGACTGCTTCTTGGCTAGCTAGCCACATTTGGTAGCATGTTTGGTAATCAGCAATGACATACAAGATATGAGCTCTTGTAAGCATCAAAATGTGAGATTACTATGACTTGCAAACCATTAGCCACTAATGATGCTAAAATGAGCAATTCTTAGCCAACATAGTTGCATTTCCTCCTGGTGCGAAGTTCGGGAGCACATGTCACAGTCAAACAGTAGGGATGCAGGGAAGGTGTGCTGGGTCACGTCAGACCATCAGCTCCCAAAACCACACACACACACACACAAACTCAACTCCGCTGGACCATGGGAGGGTTATAAGAAGGCAAGTCATCTGTAGTTAAAGAAATGCTTATTTACAATAAAACCAAATATATTGCAGCATATTGAAGTAGTTTTTCACATAGCATAGGATGATGGCTGTTCTCAGTGAAAAATCACACACTTTCAGCTGTGACATTTTTCGTAATCTTCTCTATGTTGTTCTCCTGTGGAAATGGAAAAATCCCGATACTTTGCTGATAATTTTGCCTTGTGAGACATGAAGATAATACCGACATCATTAGAATAATGAAGATATTATATGACTAAACTTTCCCAGGTTTGCTTATAGCTGTAGATGAGAGGACCCAAACCCACAGGAGTTCATTATCCACACAGAGCGCTTCTTTTTCTGTTGATTTAACTAGAAATTTATGTTGGCTAACCTGCCAGTGTTACTCAGGAAATCAGTGATAAGACAAAGCAGTAGCTGTGCTAAAGCACAACTCAAGCCCCTACCCAGCTTCCTCTCCCACATCAGTCCCAACCTGCAGCTCCTTCCTAGAAATTGGGACACTCACTAAGCACAAAAAGATCAAAATCAAGAGAAGAGAGGGCTCAGTGTTTGTAAAAGTCATTGCTGTGGTGAGCGGCGGCAGGTTTTAGAGGCACAAAAGCATGCAATGAGTGCTTTGGTAGCTGCTGAATGCGAGTAAAATGTAATTGTCTTTGCAGCAAAATGCATTACCACAAAGCCAACAGGGAGACAGTAAGTTGTGCTGGAGGGGAGCACGATCGATTAATGGCTGAGACCCTGTATTGAAGCTAATACTTTATCTTAGTCTGTGCACTTTGAGAATGACATTACCCTAGCAACAAGGATGGTTGCTTTTCTTTAGCTTCCACACCATAACTTTCCAAAAGGGCAGACCATGAGCAGAAACCACATGTAGGGACTGGCAGTGCGCCGAAAACTGTGCTTTAACAGGACAAGGTCTAGAGCTGTTCTATTGGGAGGGTGACCTTAAAGCACTTACTACCCACTAAACTGCGTTAGTGCAATCACAAGTATACTAAATTCTGTTCACTCTGTGACACCTCCAGGCGCTGCAACCATCTTCTGATGTCTATTTATTTATCATTTTGTGTTGTTTGTTTCTTCATCTTTTTATGTATGTATATTCATATTGTGTGTTGTGTATGTGTATATAACCTGCACTTTAACTCAAGTCAAGCACGGTCTCAATCTGGTTGAAATCTGTTGATGACAATGACAAATAAATCTTATCTTATCTTATCTATAATGTGATTGCACTAACGTTTGATTTATCGTAACAGTATCAGACTGTTTTTTTACATGTTCATTGAATCGAGGAAAAGTTCCCCTCCACTATGTGATATAAATGTTGCACTACACGTTACCACGTTTCTGACTTCACCTCGGGGGGCGGGGGGGGGGAATAATAAAACAATTGTTTATTCATTTTGGGAGTGAACGGAGTTGTCAGAACGCTGGTTTGTAATCAAGTAATAAAGTTTGACTGACCTATCTGACTGTTTTGCCAACATTCGCTTTAGCGCAGCTCCATTTAATGGATGCATAACGTAACCCCGGCCTCTACTGTAGCATCTATTCTATGCGCCTTATGATGCAGTGTGCCTGAAAAAGGTTTTAAAATAGGCCATTCATTGAAGGTGCGCCTTATAATGTGGTGCGCTTTGTAGTGCGGAAAATACGGTAATCTTTTATAGTTTAATTACTCATTAAAGATAATAAACTCAATGCAATGCTTGAAAACTTTGTAATGTTAAGGCAGAGTAAGTTAATTCAGCTCATAAACCCCACAGCCTGAAGAAGGCTCCAAAAGCAAGAAGTGGCCCATAATGCAGGGCACTCTGTGTAAATACAACTAAAACAAATGCATGTGTCTAGCTCTAGAAATTCCTCGCAGTCTATTGTAATCGATAAATGCAAGGTCCAAAAACCACTAAAATCTGACGCCACTCTGTTCACATATGTTAAAGAAATGTCTTCTTCAAAGGTTTTTATGTTGTTTTCATAAGGGGTTCTTGGTGCAGCGCCACCACAGGCAAAGGGGTTTACTAGTTAATCAAAGGGTTTGGTTCATTTGACATAGTGCAGTGTAATTTTTGGTCCCCAATCGAACAAATTCTTCAGAACTATCAAATCTGAAAACATCTTTTTAAATCAGCTCTTTGTTTTGAACACAGGTGTCAAACTCGAGTCCTCAAGGGCCGGTGTCCTGCAGTTTTTAGATGTGCCACAAGTACAAAACACTGGAATGCTACTGGCTTAATTACCTTCTCCTTGTGTAGATCAGTTCTTCAGAGCCTTGCTAATGAACTAATTATTCTATTCAGGTGTGGTGCAGCAAAGGCACATCTAAAAGTTGCGGGACACCGGCCCTTGAGGACTGGAGTTTGAGACCCCTGATTCTGAACATCATCCAATTGAATAACTGATATTTTCAGCTGCTCTTTGACTGTGGCGTAATGTTGCAAAGATGGGAGAACACTACAACCTTTCTCTTACAGTAAAAGTCTTTACCAAAGTTAAAAAGACTTGCAAATTCAAATAGCTAGCAATGCAGACAAAAACTGTCCACACCAATTGCAGCCACTTGGCTCTCTGAGGGTGCAGCTGACATAGTCTTAAACAGTAGAACAATCATCATCAGTTAATAGCTGGGACCTTATCAGGACATCCCTACAGTAAACATTCTCCCATATTTCATCCAAAGCGGAGAGCAGCTCTCATTGACGAAACTTGCATCATTTTGTTCAAAGGGAAGCGTCGTCCCCCCCTACACGACACAGGACCTACAGATTCTCAAACACCAAACAAAGCTCCTTGGAAACTGAAAAATCCTTGTCAAATGAAGAGACTGTCTGCAGAAAAGGGCGCCCTCTCTCCGTGACCATTATGCTCAGGACGTGGCATATACTGAAACATCAGAGGTGTGTGAAAGGTGTGTGCAGAACCACGTCACCATGACGCCTGTTCGGCTTTGGATGAAGGATGGGAGGAAAGGAAGTCATGGAACAAATAGGTCCTTATTTTCCTTTCTTCCCTCAGTAAAATAAAATTTTTAAAAAATGCATATGATGCTCACAAGTAACTACTACAGGTGCTGATTGGTTGTCTAAACGTAGTGGAGTCCTGCCACAAACAGGTTAGAAAACAAAGAATTTTTCTTTATTCTCAATTTAACTTTGGAGAAGATCGGATAAAAACAGCAATCTCAGTACTATTAAGAACGACGAGCTGAAAAGTGCTTCGCTTATAATTACTAAGATTCACAAACTAGGAGATCTAAAAGGATGTTTAGGAGAAATCTTTGAAATAAGCTGACAAAGGTAGCAATGACTGCATTTAATTAAACACCCACATTAGCAGGCATTTTTTACTTTCAGCCTATTAGGAGCTGATGTGGAATGAAAAGAAGCACTTTCTGTACATTTAACCTACATCAGCTTAACATAAAGCAACAGAATACAATTTCCATACTCCATGACAGTAGGCTAATGGCATGTTTTTACATTACCTCCGTTTTATTTATTTATTTATTTATTTGCTGTGTTCTTGTTGAGTTTTTGTTCCTGCAGCTACAGCTGGAAAACTCCCACGCTAGGACCCTGCTGCCTCTAGCTCCGTCAGCAGCAGCATCAGCAGTAAAAAAAAAAAAAAAGAAAAGAAAATCAGGTTAACCAGCTCAACAAAATAATGTATGCTGCTTTATATGCAGAGATGAGGAGAAGGAGGAGATAGAGCTGACAAGATAACAGAACAAAACCCTTATATTTCTCTGTGATTCATCTGTGGGTCTCTCTTTCTCTCTCTGTCACTAGCTTTTGGGTAACCTGAAGTTGGCCTCTCACAGCTGCTGCTCTCATTCTCCTCCAACGAAACACCCACACTCATTTCAGTGCTGCACAGGACACACACAAGCATACACGCACACAAAAATACACACCAGGGAAGCACAGAGTGTGTGTATAAGCGTGTGTGAGTGAGGGTGTAAATCAAAGAGAGATAGTGACAAAGCACAAGAGAGAGAATGAACATTTACTGTAGCAATAGGAGTCATGTATGTGGGGTATATTCCTATGCCATGCGTTTTCTGTAGCTCAGGTTACTCCATAACTGCCTCTGTTGTGAATACAGCAACAGCTGAGAGGGGCTAAACAAAATGACAGTTAACTGAAATAGCACTTGCTGCTCTGGAGTAATTTGAGAATATTTAGCATGAGATTTATCAACCAGCAGCAGCTTTACCTTAGGCAAGTTCAACCAAAAGCTTTTTATTTCATTCCTGATGATTTCCTGTTGTGCTCTGCTTAAACAACAGGAATCTGAGTAAATGTGTTTAGAAAGATTGTTGTGCCATACACATACGTTTAATAACATAAAATTACAATTTTGGGGGGGAGGGTTTGAGGTTGCCATTATTCAAAACCCAGACAACAAACTCCAAGTGTTTGAGGCTTGATGATTGTTTCTATTATGAAAATGCATGTTGCTGTTTATTTTATTCTCTCATTCTACAGGTGTAGAAGCAGACTTCTAGGGTGTTATCTTGAATATAATAATAATTACATATATATATATATATATATATATATATATATATATATATATATATATATATATGTGTGTGTGTGTGTGTGTGTGTTTGTGTGTGTGTGTAGGTTTGTCACAATAACAAATTTTGCTGAGCGATTAATTGTCTCAACCTGTATTGCGATAAACGATAATATTGGTTGAAGACCTTTTTACACTGATTTAATGGAGATGACGTAATAATGCATGTGATTTCCTGCCAAAGATAGATATACCTTATTTTCAAAAGAACACTTAACACTGGAACTGATAAAGAAAATAAACAAAACAACCAAAGACAATAATAAAATATATTATCAGTCTACATTAACAAAAAATGTACTGGAATTAAAAAGTAAACAACATAAAGCTAAAGTAGAAATAAATACTGCATTTGGCCAAAAGAGTGCAGATTATGAAGTCTGTATATTATATTAGATTACATTAGATTTAAATAGAGTAGATGGGCACATCCGACTACATGATGCAATAGTTCACACCTCACGATTTTCCCCTTACGACAATCTTAGAACGTTGATCGTTCTAACCGATCATTCTGTAGTGTGTGGTGTGTTACTGTAGATCCTCGTGGCCGCTCCGATCTAAATCAGGGATTTTCCCCTGACTGGGAACGTTAGCCTGTTGAATGTGACAGGTAGCCAAATCAGAAAGCATGGATTCTCCTCAGTCCTCTCTGAGGGGGAATTACAGAGGGGAATCCCAAACAGCTGACACGGCACCCGAAGTCCAGCTGCCATTGGAGATGATATGTGGAAACAACATTAATGTTTATTCAACATTTCGTAGACAGAATATAGAAATGAAATTGCTACCGCAATTGATAAACCCGATAACTTTTCAGCTGTTCTTCGTTAAGGTGACATAAATAGGTTCTAATGGTTTTCATTCAGTCAGGACGTTACGCTGACACTAGAGCCACATGCACTGCAGGTAGATTGTAGTAAAGCATTGATTAATGCCTGGTTTTAAAATTAGTTAACTGGACTTGTAGCCATTATTTTGTGCCCATTGTTGGACACCACAACCAGATGGAACCGTTATACCTAGGATTTCTGTTGGCTAATGTGTGATCTCTCAGGTTTTGAAAATGGACCGACAATCGACCCTCTAAGATGGTGTAGTGTGAACTGGGCATTACACTAAGGAAATGAGGAAGGGAGGGTCAGTGGAGAGCAGCGGAGTTGAGCCTTTTTTCATTCAGTGTCATCAACAGAAAGAGAAAAAGGCTGGAAGAGAGATAAAGCTGATAATTAAAATGATGTCGATAGTTTTAATTTATTGTTCGATTAATTGATTTATCGTTTATCGTGACAGGCCTATATTATAATATATATACTATTGTATCGCTGCACTTGACTTTACTGTATGGCTAGCTCACTGTTACTCTCTCTTACTCTGCAATTGCACAATGTCTGTCTCAACCTTGTCTTCCAAAACAACGTTCATTTTCTGATTGGATGTACTGCTATATTCATGACCTCTCTCTCTAGCTCAGAAATACTTTAGAGCACTTTCTGGCAGCAGTCTGTTCCTTAAATTAAACATAATGAGTGCTGGTTTGAGTTTAACAAGTTGAAAACCTTTTTTTTCTTTTTACTAATTTGAGAGTAAATCAAATTGAAACTGTCGTGCACATTCACAACAGCATTAGCATATTCACAAAAACTGACATGAATAAAACTTATTGGCTCTTGTTTTGTTGAACTGAAGCTTTCTAAGGATTTTTCTCAACCCTTCACACCATAACCTAAATATAGTAACACCAAAAAACAGTACGGATTTAATTAATCAGATGCTTAGCATTGGAGAGCACTGAAATGCTATAGAGACAGTTTGTGATAAATTGGATTCTTCTTCTTTCCATTATCTAACAGTTGTTTTCTTCATTTTCTAAGTATCTACTGTTCAATGATTAAAGTTATTATTTTGCATAGAAGTGCACATGGATGATGCGGACACAAAACAATGTGGGCTACTCTCCCACTTCCACAGAAATCCCTAGCGGTCCCTAATGGGCAAGAAAAGATGATGACAGTTAGGTCACTGAGATTTTGTGCTTGAGTAGACATTAGAGAAGACCAAAGAGTGATGTCCAGTCATGGTTAGCAGTGCCTGACCTGTCATCAGGACAAGAGAAAATTAATTTTTATCTACTTGACTCTTCCGCAAATTAGTTTTCTGTATGATTTCAGCATTTTTATAACACGTTCGGCTGTGGCAAACCTTTCCGTTCATTGTGTCCACAGACACAAAACTAAATTTTTCTGAGATGTGTGGTCCATTCTAGTTCATAACCTCCGCATCTTGTTTATTACAGCATCAAAATCTGACGAAATTAGGCTTTATGAAGCTTGGTTGATTGGCTCCAAGCCAGTTGATGAGATCACGCCAATTTCGCATTTTCTTGTACAAAGTTTGTATGGCAATTGGATGGATAGAAACATGACTGGTGCCTCACCAGACATGAATTTCTTTGCACATCACTGAGACTCGGAAGTATAAATCAAGTTTTGGGCCTCAAACCTCTTAGCCCTGTCCTAACAGATAAAATTTGACAATAGTGTGACTAGTTATACGCTTATTGGCTACATATCAACATTTTCAGTCATTATAGGGTGCTGTAGTTTAAAAGATGGTATTAAATTAAAGTGTAGCATCGTCCAGTTCATGTTGCACCAGTCACCAGACTGTCTGTACCTCTCGGAAGGAAACCCACGCCTGAATCACTGTCCACACCTGCCTTAGTGGGATGGCCATTGCAGCAGTGGTGAAGAAGAGATTTTAAATATTGTCGTATATATTCTGTACTCCATTGATTCCAGGCCATATCACTCTGCCTACAACTATTATAAAGGCAGATCAAAAATCAAAGTGAAAAAGAAAGGGAAACATTTGCTCAGCTTGACTCAAACAAAAAGTATTACATGAACTATTGAGCTAACCATTAGAGCTGCACAATATTCCGTGAATATAGCATCATTAACAGTGGGAGTAATATTATTTTAAGACTATTTGGAATGCAATAATTGTTGGCTTGTATGTTCCAAAAACATCAATCCTTCCCCCAGGATTCCCACTCCAACCATGTTTGCTGTAAGTGTATATATTTGCATAGCTATTAAGCAATTTACAGTGTGTTCTATGTAATCGTGTACCCGGTGCAGAAAAATGCATATTTCTGTCATCGTTGGTAATTGGAAATGTAGACCAAAGTGCAAATAAAAACCGAAAGGAGGAGGGGAGTTGGAAAGAGGATTAAGAGTGAGGAGAGTTAGAATGATAGATGCTGTGACCTACTTCCTCAGCTCCCTGCCTACTGCTTTGACTCACGCTGACAGTTTTCACAGGACACAGAAAGGCAAAAGTACCAAGATCATGAAATTTCTTCTAACAACAATGTCAGACAATTCCATGATGATCTGTCCCTCTTCTTGGTGTTCAGCAACATGTAGTTTTCTTCAAAGATAAATTACAGATGATAGTTGATGTGGGTTTGGAAGACCTCGAATACCTGTCTGTGTTGTAGAGGATCTTCACTGAAGACGCTCTGTTGTTGCACCTTTCTTTTCGTACCATCAGCTCTAGAGGCTCCAGAACATTCAGAAAAAAATAATCAAGCTTCTTCATTGGCAACACTGAAAGATGTAAGATGGAAAATCTGAGAAATAGTGTACAGATGAATAGAGCGAATACAGCCCTACGTAGGGGTACACCAATAAATAGGTCACCGATTCCTTAGTTTTCTATGATTTTGATTGGCAAATACTTACAAGAAAAAACAATCTTATCTCTCTACCTCTGCAAAAGTAAGAAATTCAGTCCCTGCCAATTTTCTTCTGTCTGATTGAAAGGCCAGCCCAACACATCACGTTTGCATAAAAAAACCAGTCGCCCCATTGCTGCCAGCTTAACCACTTTGCCACAAAGTTTCACCACTGTACCTGTTTGGCTTCAGTTTCATAAACAGTCTGATTGACGGGTAATCATTTATCCAGGCATCCACTGTCCACAAGAACACCATCCTCATAGAGCTTTGCCTGCTTGGCCTAGAGCAGGTTCCACCAATGCAGTGCCCATGACCAAAAGGTTGCCCCTGAAGACGACATGAGTTGCCCTTGGAGCTGTTCCAACAGTAGATAAATCCTTAAAAATAGATTTTGTGTGAGTATCAAACTGGTAGCCCTTCCTATTATCCAGTACCCATGCCGTAGCTCTCACTACACAGTGTTCCAAATTATTATGCAAATTGAATTTAAATGTCATAAATATAATTTTTTTTGTTGTGCTATTAAATTTATAGATGGTATTGTGTGTCAGGGCTCTTTGAATCACTATAATTAATTTCAGAGAGCTGGTTGATTAGTTTGTCTGGTGAGCTCAATTAAAGGAAATTAGTTAAGAAGGATGTTCCACATTATTAAACAGGCCACAGGTTTCAAGCAATATGAGAAAGAGAAAGGATCTCTCTGACGAAAATCATCAGATAGTGTAGTGCCATATGACAAGGTATGAAAACATTAGATATTTAACAAAAACTGAAGCGTTATTGTAATGTGAAGAGATTTGTGACTGATTCAGAATAAAGATGGGTTTGTACAGATAAAGACAGAATGAGGAAGATTTCTGTTAGACACATTCATCGGATTAAGAGAGCAGCTGTTAAAATGTCCTTACAAAGCAGCAAACAGTTATTTGAAGCTGCTGGTGCCTCTGGAACCTCAAGGTGGAGGATCCTCCAGAGGCTTGTGGTGCATTGACTTACTATTGGGCCCCTAACCAGAGCTCAGACGCAGAAACGGTCCCAGTGGCCCCAGCCGGACATGAAGATTCATTTTCAAACAGACTTGTTCACTGATGACTGCTGTGCAACCCTGGATGGCCCAGATGGAAGCAGTAGTGGATTGGTGGTGGACGGCCACCACGTCCCAACACACCTGTGACGTCAGCAAGGAGGTGGTGGAGTCATGCTTTGGGCCGAAATCATGGAGAGAGAGAGAGAGCTGGTCAGCCCCATCAGAATCCATGAAGGTCTGAAAATGACCTCAGCAAAGTAGATGGACTTTCTGGCTGATTACTTTCTGTCATGGTTCAAAAAGAAGAGCCGTACCTTCTGTAGCAAAATCATCTTCATCATAATAATGAACCATCTGATGCTGCAAGGAATACCACTGTGTCATTGGCTGCTATGGGCATAAAAGGGGAGAAACTCATGGTGTGGTCACCATCCTCTCTGACCTCTCCCCAAGGACCTTACCAGAGGGGCCGGTTTTTATTGGCTGATGCCCATTCTACGTGGTCACATGCACACAAACACACGGTTCTGTTAGTTAAGTACAGCATAATGGCAGCACTGATACAACTTCTACACCTTATAGCCTGTCTGCTACACAGTCTTATGTTAGCTAAACAGATCAATATGCAATGTGTATCTGACATACACTAAAGATTTGATTTTAGCAGCAAAGGCTTTGGACTAAACTGTTCCTCCTGTTAGCCTCTCTAGCACCAAGTACAGCTGGTCAATCAACCATCGCTGTGTTCAGAGAAGCAACGATTAATAATCCAGAAATAAACTTGATATGGTAACGGACTGAATGTTCTGTTTTTAACGTAATCTTTGCTCGTCTTGCGGGGCGCAGGCAGTTGCCACGGTAACAAGTGTGCTTAAACTACAAAGAGAGAGAGAGTAAAAAGGTAGGAGTGGTTTTGAGTTGATCACCTGTTCACCTTTGTTTACATTTAGAAAGGTAAACAAAGGTTATTTTACCTTTGTTTACCTTTGCTGTGGCTCATTACAGCCTCTGTAGCTTCTAACCGTTGGACTGATTACCTCGTTCGTTTAAATATACATCATTCACAACAAACATCAAATAGAACAAATATATTTCATAAAATTTTAACAAACAAAGTGGCTTCTACCACGATAATTATGTGAAATTAAATGAATTATATCCCAACTTCAGAAGATTGGCCTTTACCTTTACAGAGATCTTTGGGTCCTCCTATCATCTCTGTAGCTTCTCATATTGAGGTCATCTAACCAAATTTCAGAAATACCGTAACTGACTGACACCTGCTGGCCTCAGGTTTGCAACCAGCTTGTGACTGAGAAACCAGTAACCTCCTCCCAGATGATGACATGAACTTGTTAGTTCCTCTGTCCATTCTAGTAGCTGATATATTGTGAAAATCCCATAGAAATTATGTAGCAATCAAGTCATGTTTACATAGAAACAACGCGCCGCGAGGCTTTGTTTGTGAGACTTGCGGTCATGTGGGTCGGTTGTGGGCGGAGCTTAGTAAGGTCCATTGAGAACCTTTGGAGTTTCCTCAAGCAGAAGATCTGAGAGTGAAATGCAGTTCATATCAATCAGCAGCTCTGGGAAGGTATTCTGACATCCTGCAAAGAAATTCAAGCAGAAACTTTCCACAAACTCTCAAGTTCAATGGATGCAAGAATTGTGCTGTGATATCAAAGAATGGGTTCTGTGTTAACATGGAACTCGGTCTGTTAAGATGTTTTTGATTGAAATAGCTTTTGTTTTTAATACATGTAACCACTTAATGCTGCACATTCAAAGAACGACCGTTTACAGTTCTTTATAATCCATAAAATTTTAAGAAAATCTGCTGTGCATAATAATTTGGAACAGTGCATTTTGAGTTTTTAGTTTTCAAAAAAATACTGTTCTCATTGGGAGCTTTGTTCAGTAAAATTTGATTTATACTGTAATAGTTCATGACTTGAAAATTATACTGACCATCATTTGCATTGACCATTTAGGAAAATCTGAGAAAATATTACTTGCATAATAATTTGGAACATGGTGTAGTTAAAAGTTTGGTGCTTAAAGGGGGCAGTATTATGTACAAAATGCCTGGGTGGACTTAGCTCTTCCTTCAAGGCGCAGCTCTTCCTCGGAGTTAGTGTTTCCAAGATGCTGAGCATCTCCCCCAACCAGCTCCCACAGGCTAGCAATCAGCATTTAGCAAACACCTGGTGGAACTGTTCGTCCGCTGAACTCATTATACAAGCTTCTCAATGCTGGTAAAAACATTACTAAAGGGTTACATTATAAAGTCAAATTTCAACTGGCATTTGAAATGCCAATTGTTACCTTCAGTTGGTAACAATTGAAGGTAACAACTGTTACCAACAGATTCTTTTATTACAAACAAAAAACAGACACCAGAGTTGGAGAGTTTGACGTTCTCCAAAATGCAGTGATTTCAGTGCGCCATTTTTACTGTAGTCAAGAGTTACTTTTGTTCTAGACCTCCAGGTTTGCAGAGTAGTAGACCTAACAATTGTTATTGTTACCTTCAATAACAATTAAAGGCAACAAATTACTTGACTGTGCTATAAAATGGCACTGTATGGCTGGAAAATGCATAATACTACCCCCTTTAAAAATGAGAAGAAGTGTGTTGGCAGAGAATTACCGTACATGCTATTTAAATTGAAAACAGAAAAATGTAGGGGAATTTATAACTTAAGTAACAGAATCCGAACCTTTGTTTTTGTTTTGTTAGATAGCATTCGTTAAGAAATTCAGACAAAAAGAATACAGTAATGATTTGAATAATCCTCAGTTGCTGCCCAAGATACATTATCCACACACTCAGACATGCTCTTTGATTTCTCTGATAACTTTTGTCCCCCTGGGAACACATCCGTCTTCGTAACTGACTGTGTGTGTGTACACGCTCTCACACACAGAGGAAGAAGCAGAACTGACTCAACTATTGGACTGTACCACTTCACCATAACAGGGGGCATGGTAGTGGTGAGTCTTTTCAGCCTCCTTCCTGTGCTGAATGTTGGGTGGGTGGCTGGCTGTGAAACATGAGCCTGGGAGTTTAATAGGAAGGGTCTGGGCTGAGGAGTCGAGGTGGGGGTGAAAGGTTCTGGTTGCTAGGCAGCCAGCCGATCGGAGCAGGATGCTCATTGGCTTGTGGTAAGCAGGGAAGTGTGGGTAGAACAGACGGGACTCTGTCACAAGCCAACGTTAACGCCTTGTTTTGTCAAACTGAACACAGAATCACTTCCATTACAGTGACAGCAGGATGTGTTACAGATCATCATGATCATCAAGTGTTTCATTTGTGAAGCAAAGTTCATACACAAACTTGGTCACAGAGATGGTAGGGGAAACAAAACATTTTATTTTATGAAAATGTTTAAAAAACGTGGATATCAGGATGATGTACTTTCTTGAATTTTTGCACACCTTAAAAAAAAGACTCTAAACTTCAGCGCTCAGCAGATGACTGAATCTGCTGGTAATTACAAGAAAAGAGAAGAAAAGCCCTGAGTGACACAAAGAGGTAGAATCTCCCAAACACAAAGACTTAAAAGAACAAACGGGAGATGAACAAGGGCAAAAAAAAAATAATAAAAGAACATCACTGTCACTGTCTGAACAGAGAGAGAGAAGCTGGAAAAGCCCAGCAACAAGGCATGCCTTAAATAGCTAGACGGTAGGAAATAACATGACGCTGTAGAAAGCCTAATAGCTCTGAGCATGTGTTGCGTTGCACTAAGCATGCATAGCCACAGTGCTGACAGCCACTTTTAGTCATATGTTATAGCGCATGACCTACAGATGAAGCCTGACTGTGAGGGGCCAGATGGTGGCTGGCAGACATACCAGCAGCGCGTCTTAATTTCGAAAAGCTTCCGTCTGTGGAGAAAGGTAATGGTTAAACCAAACAGAAAAAAGAACTCCTGTCTGGGTTCAGGACCTGTGTGTGTGAGATTCAGCTTAATATTAAAAAGAACTGTGACGGATAAGAAGAAGCAAAAAGCCAAGTGAGTAAAGAACAGCTCTAGTTAAGACCAAAAATATCAATTAGCCTGGCAGATTTAACTTTAAAATGATTTTTTATAGCTCTAAGAAATCAAGACACACTGCTATGAAAATCTGGGCCGATATCAATATCTGACATTAATATTGCTGCTATGGCCAATAACTGATGTTGTATGCATCTATGTTACACATATATATCCCTACATTTTCAACACCTTTAAAAAAACACTCTGACTTCACCTCTGATTCTTTGATTCAGTCAAACTCCCTGCAATCCTGCGCTGAGTCACCATTACTGTCACATGACCAAACACAACATGACCAACTTCCTCCACTCCCCCCTCCAGAAACAAACAGCAGAAAGATGGAAATAAGTATCGGTTATAAATATCGATCCTGTTTTAGTTATCAGAATAATATCGATATGTTTAGAAAATTATATTGGCCGAAAGCGATGTTAGTGCCGATATAGCATACAACCACAAAATAATATTCATGTACTTAGAACCAAACTTGATTCTGAATTTGTGGAAGAGGTTAAAATTAGGGTGATGGTAAGAAAGTATTTCAACTGCAAATAACTGGAGTTTACTAAAGATAAATTGTCAAAACACTACTGTCTTTATTGCTCTAAAATGTCCCCAGTGATGACTGAGAAACATTATGTACATTTTAAAAATGTAATAAAAAAAAACATTTTTTTTTTCATCACCACTCTGTTGTACTCTTTTAGAGTCTTGAAATATATTTTTTTATGAGTCAATGAAAATAATTCAAAATATGAATCTATTTGTCATTTTGAGATTATTTTTCATGTCCATCATGGACATATAAGTAACAGGTTGTCATGACGACTTGAAGCTCAGCGAGTGTTAAACTGCTCTCTTCTTTTAACTGCTACCATTCTGAAAGATATTGATAAAACTGACTAGCTCATGCTAGCAGCAACACGTCCAGCTTCAGAGAGGAACTTCCCATCAGAGTGCTACCTTAGCTGAGTCTGTGCCGACATCATCCCACTGCAAAAAAGAGATTTGAGAAAGAAAGAACAAGTTCTTCTCCCAGATAAGTAATGATAGACGTAAAACAGTGGCATGTTTCATTGCTACATTTATGTAGCTTATTGCCTTGATAAAGAAAGCACTGCTGCAGAGCTTCACGAGAACCGACACCGAACCGGGCTGTTAAAATCAACTTACAGCATCCTCCTTGCTATTAGGGTAACTGGAAAAAAATCTTTTTATTACAGCAGCACAACATCACACTGAAAATGTTAACCCAGGTACCCATCAGTATGCTATGGAGATGGTTTTGCCTCCCTTATGATCCTTCTCAGTGTGAACATAAACTTTCATCCATAGTTTTTATTTATTAACTATTTAATAACAGCTACAATATTGCTGTGCAACCTTGTTATGGCTGGTCATAAAGGTTTGTTGCTAAGATACTTATCTTCCCCGTCTTTTCATTTGTCACTCCTTGTCAGCAAAATCATCCCATAAGGTAATTTTCACAAGGATCAAATAATGAAAGCTGCATCTGTATAATTCAACTCTTCCATGGAGAGGAGGAACATAACAGTTCCAATGAGCCTGACAATCTGTCCCACTGCACAGGCAGTGCTGAGGTGCAGCATGTCTGATTTTTGTTTTGGTTTTTCAGTATAAAATGAACTAGTTCAGTGTGATAAGTGTTTGAGGGAAAATGCTAACATAACAATGGCCAAGTTTGCTACGTATACTGGCATATATAGATATGAAAGCTGTGTGGTTTTAAACGTGAGGAAATATAGAAGATTTTCTGAAACATCACAATCACACCTTTGCAGTATATGTGTCACTTTTGATACACTCCCATATCAGTGACTGTGTGTTGGGGAAAATTTACAGTGGTCTGATGCATCACAGTGAACTTCATCCCTTTTGCCTTTATGTCATTTCTGTCATGATCCATGTTCTGTCTGTCCATGCTGAGCCTAATCATTCATTCTGTTCACCTGCCAGGACTGATTGCTTTCCTGTTCCACCTGGTCCCCGCCCTACTTAAACACCACTCAGTCTCTGCCTCCTTGCCAGATTATCGACAGCCACGAGCCAGTAGAAATCCAGCGTTTTTCTTCCTAGCCTTCTGTGATTCTTGACCTCCTTCTGCCCACGGATTTATCCCCCTTGCCTAGCCCTTGTCGGAACCCATCTATTCTGGATTTCTGGACCCTGACCCAAGCTTTGCCTCACGACCACCGAGTATCGCCTGCCCCTCAAGCTAAGTTTGCTCTCTCTGCCTACCCGTGTATGACCTTTGCCTGATCTTCGTCTTAGTCCCTGTGTGCTGCCTACTGGATCTCCTTGTGGAGAGTATCTTTGGATCCACAGCAGACAATTCAACCTTTTGTTTTCAGCTCCATCTGTTCACTGCATGACAGGTCAGTTAAGCTGCACATTTCTAAGTTCCACCTCCTTTATCAGTTCATCCCCAGTATTCTCCCCTCTCTTCTCAGTGCTGTGTTTTGATGACCATTCCCTGAGCAGCGACCAGTCCCTGAATATTTTATTAAACTTGTTTTTTCTTTCTAACTCCTGTGTGTGGTTGAATTTCCGGGTCCCCTCCGAGTTTCCTTACAATTTCCTTGTTTTATGTACTTTCTTTCTCAATTGCTGCCTCCAAGTGGTCAGATAACTATTAACCAAAATAAACAGAAAACATTTCACTCAAAGTTTCATGCACACAAATGCTTGAAACTTTGTGTTTCAAGCACTTCAAGCATGTGTCAGCACATGCTGATAGTGTGCGTTTTATCCAGCACACAGCACAGCATAATGTAAAATGAGCCATTGCTGCAATTTTTACATACAGACAAGTGCAGTGTGCATGTCTGTCCAAGACAAATGCATCGCAGCCAAGTTTAACTGGTGACCAAACAAAGTGTGCTACAGTTTTAAATGCATATTAAGGCAGAGGTGGAAGGTTACTTTCCATTAGCATCTTGTCTTCCTGTGCCAGAGAAAAATATCAAACAGGCAGTAGTTTGAAGAGGAAACAAATGTTGATCCAACACTGTTCTTTTACACTTTTCATTATTTTCTGTCTTTTCTGACAGTGTGGCAATCAAACTTGTTGGTTAGACCCAAGAGATTTACTGTCACAAGCAGAGCAATGCAGCTTTCGCTAGGATGCTCTAATTGAAATCTATATAAACTTCAATAGAAATTGTTTTGGGTTCATTTCAAGTGTAATGGACATGGAAATAGAAAAAGGAGAAAAGAAGGAAAGTTAGGTAGGGAAAAGACATAAAAGAGAGAAAGATCTAGAGAATACGAGTAACCATTCTAGAAGTCTGCTTCTATGTCTACAGAAAGAGAATAAAAACCGCTTGTTTTTTCCACCAAGTATTTATTAGTTGTCTTCACCAACACCATCCATCCATCCATTTTCTAACACCCTTGTCCTTAGTGGGGTCAGGAGGGTTGCTGGTGTCTTTCTCCAGCTACGTTCCGGGCGAGAGGAGGGGTCACCCTGGACAGGTCGCCAGTCTGTCGGAGGGCCTTCATCAACACAGCAATGCAAATTTCCTTTAGAGACTCAAAATTAGAGTCTTAAACATATTTACAACTATGTGTCAAGTTCAAAGCATCATATTCAGAGCCCACCAGAGTCTCTTACATTATCTCCACCAGACAGTCACATGCTTACAGCGACTGAATAGTGCTTCACAAGACTGATTCACTTCAAAGGGAACTATTGTGGAGTTGTAATATCAGAAGATCTTGTTTTATATCTACTTATCAGCCCACCATCCAGGATTTATCTAACATGAGTTTCCTTTTGTCTCAGTTTTGTCACCTGCAGCACCGATAAAAAGAGTAAAAGTATTTATTGACACCTCATCCACCAACACTTTTACACCTAATGGTTCATTATCTCTGCTGCATTTATCTTTACTTCTTCAATCAATCAATCAAATTTTATTTGTATAGCACATTTCAGCAGCAATGCATATCAAAGTGCTTTACATCAAATCAAACACAGAAACACAATGCAACATAGAATCAACAATTAATTAATTAATCTGCAGCAAAAGAGCTTTTTAAAAACACCCTAACACTACGATGAATTGTTGTTAACTTGCCATGAGTGCTACACTGTGTGACCAGGAGAAAAGGGAAATAGAACATTTAATATCACTGCCAGACTGTAGAGGTTGAGCATAGATCACCGTTCATCAACTGCAGAAGTGTGACATGCTTTAGATATGCTGTACAATAAGGCTGTTTGGCTGCTTCTGTGGTTACATTAGCTACCTATAAAAGAACATTCAATACCACTGATAACCTAGCAGCTGGTGTCCAGATGATACTTTTCTTCTGGCTATCAAGGGCATTGAGAGAAAGCTGAAGCATAAAGGGGACGGGGGGAGTGGTTTTAATCCCCTCTGTCACAGTGCACTGCTTTATCTGAGACATCAACCTTCCATTTCTACCACAGCCCAACGTCAGCTAAACTGGAACTGACAGCTCAGGATTCAAACTTCTTTAAAGTGCTTACTTTTTAAATGAAAAATATTCCTATGTTGTTTTTTTATGTTATTCTCAGATACTCTCGTTTATGACACAATAAATAGATTCATTGTCAGAATTGCAGAGAGAGAGAGATAATATCCATCTCCCAAAAAAAGACGAGGAAGAACTTTAATGTCCGCAGAAAGCATATGAGAACAACTAGTGAAAGAGGAACAACCAAAACAAACATAATTAGAGTGGAAGAGATGTCAGACTGTCTGAGTAGAAGAAAACCTGGCAGACCCAGAAAGACTGTCAGAGGAAAGGAAATTCAGTAGAGATTCAAACTATTCCATGGAGGAGATGCCGCTGTGTGGAGAGGCAAGAGATCCAGTTCAATATCGATGAGGCTGTGAATGGCATAAAAAATAAGCTCAGTATGAGCAGAGCTGACCATTCCTGTCAGTTCTGCTCATTCAGACCACTCAGTCCTGCAAGGTTTTTGGGGCCGATCTAGAATGAATGATCCACTACCTGGTGGGCATGTAACCCGCCCACCGAGTCACGATATACGCTCATTTTTTACAAGTGTTCAAAGTATTTTTTTCTACAGAAATTCTTTGTGTTACACACAAAAAAAAGCTGGAGGACAAGCCTGAAGTAGAGCACTGGCAAGATGAGATGACCTAAATTCAGGAGTACAATGAGAGAAGGTTCTGCAACGGTTTGTTCAGAAACAACTAAACTCTTTCTCAGTCTTCTGGAGAAGAACAAAACCTCAATTTCAGTATTTAGTAGCCACAGATCAATACATCATCCATTAGAAGTCCTACTGCCCTGAGCTACCTGCTGGTGAAGTCTTTGAGGACAGTGAAGTTTTAGACTCTGGAACAGATTTTGAAACATAATGCTTTGGTGGCAAAAGCTTCAGGCTATTAATCTTTTTTAGCACAGACACTTAAGCATAGGAGTGATAAATTAGTCTCGATTTCCTTCATTTAAGAAGATCAGTGAGCGACCGATACTTACATTTAAGATAAACCTTACACACTTCCACAAATCAGCCATTGTCACCTTTTGTTCTGCATGAGAGGCCTGACTGATAGACCCATCCACTAGATAATGTTACATGTTACTGTGATGCAAGTTAGCAATAGTCACCTTACCGTTGCGATTTCATTGCTATGTTGCATGTTCACTGTTTTCATCCAGAAATTTTGCACATGTGCACCATGCTTGAGTACAAAAAGACAATTCTTTAACTTGCCATTTTTTCCGTTTTTGCCTTTTTCCTTGCTGTGCCGGCTACACTACACACAGGTCTGTTCCATAGCAACAGACTGATATATCAGGATTTACCAACAAAAAAAAACACTGCAACATTTCATACACAAAGAACGGAACATTCAGTCCATTCTACTATGATTTATGATCATCTGAACACAGCAGTGGTTGATTGGTTAATTGAAACACCTGTTCTACTGATGGCCTGTCAAAGAGTAGGTGTGTGGGTTGCCATTTCTTTTTCTTACTGAACCGAAACACACCGAATTCTGCAGCATATCTACATGGTGCAAATCCATAGACCTTGTTACCTTGTAGTCGTAGTGTTGACAATTAATGCACAGGATCTTGCATGTGTGACGTCAACTAGCAGCGTGCCTATATTTAGGCAAAAATATTGGTATTGGCCAAAACTATAATCGGTGCACCACTATGTAAGCAATTTTAGTTATTTTTGGCAACACTCATCGCTGTCATTTTAACCGTATAGAAATAGGAATCTTAAAATGTCTCCTTACTTTTGGTCATTACAATTTACGACAACAAGCTATTCAATCATCTGTTCAGAACTATGTTTAAGATATGGGCAGTGACAGACAGAGATGCTCTGAGAGATTGGCTGGTTACCAGATTTTATGTTTGAAACTATAAGTCAGATCTTTTTCAATTCATTAAATGTACCATAGACGAGCACAACAATAACACTCTTCGGTGTGCAAATACATAGAGAGAAGACTTACCTAATGACAGTATCAGTAAGTTGCTCAAAACAACATATATGTACACGTAGGTTGATTATTCAAGCTGACACTTAAAATAGATTACAGGAAGCTTGCTGTATTACAACAGTTTGTTTTATCTGACTGAAGAGTTCAGCAAATCACAGAAACAGACTGGATTTGAAGAAGTCAATAATCTGGGAATGTCACATTTAAGGTAAAGCTCTGTTCTCCTCTTCCAGAAACCAGGGCAGTTCTCTGTGGCAGTTTTTCTCCTTGCTGCTTTTTTCACCCCAGGTATCAGAGTCACATCACACACAGCAGAAATCTACCAAAAAACGGCTAATCGTCATGGAATTACTTGGAGAATAGAGCAATACCCCAGAGAAAGTATTAAAAGTAAAGTTAGAATATTTTAATGCAAATACAAGTAACAAAATGAAAACAATAAGACCTGCCCAGGACTGAGGATCATTAACCTGTTCTAGGTTTAAAAGCAGCAGGTACTCTGCTGTGTGCCTCTTTTAAATCCTTTTGACATTTGTACATTAAGATCTGTTCCAATTACAGACTTTCACAAAGACTAGAATTAAATAACTCCGTTTTTAGACCATAATCATTATACAACAATCTAATATTAATTCCACTTTAGCCTGATTTCATTGGTTTTACAGCGTTGCATCTCTAATGATGTGGTGAACAGAGATCTGAGATCGTCTGATTGCAGCAGCACTCTTGCAGTAGGAACATAATCTGGCACACACAGCCTGGCACACACACACACACACACACCCACACCCACACACACGCAAACACACACCCACACACACCTACACACAGCAGCCTAGGTAGTGGAAGAAATTTTGGGAAATTAAATTCTAGAGAACAAAACATTCAGCCAAAACATGTTGGTACTCTTCAGATAATGCATGAAGAGGCTGCTTTCACTAATGCTAACCACAATAATCGCTAATGCCAGGTGCTAAATGTCAATTGTAATCATTTTAGTCTCAGTTTTACCATATTAACTGCTCAACAATTTAACACTGACTTCTCTCTCAACCCTTCTGGTGTGACACGTCCAGCCTGGATAAAAAATGACTGATTGATCATGGTAGAATGACTGCTATGTAGCTACAGTAACAACATGAATGACTTAACAACATATTCCGGTAAATTAGAGTTGTTGGGAGGAAAGCGTTTTCTTGAGCTTTTAACAAAAAACTGAGAAAAATAAAGCTTTATGTGTTCAAGTAGCAGCAGGGTTGAGATAGCTCTGCAGTCTGCTTGGGTAGGAAAAAATGAAGTTCAGTTCAAACACCACACCAATTCTATTGATATTTACAGTATATGTTGTAATACAGTCGACATTTTGTTTTCTGCCCCCATAAAAAACGTAAATAAAGATTCTAGTGTGCTATAATTTGCAATGAGGAGTAAAATAACCATAGTGTCGTTATTTTTTGTTTATTTTCAGATACCAGACCTGTAGGAATTTAGACTTTATCTACCTCTGACACTTTGGGCTGTTTTACAGAAATTCATTCAGTGTATTATCAGCCTGGCAGGCCACTAGACTGATAATACACCACCAGGCTAAGCATTGTTTAAAAAGAAATTGAAATTGGTTAGAGCCGCCTACACAATCTCCAGTTAGAGAAACCTTCTTCCCATGTAGTTTTCAGAGAGTGAAAAAGCAGCAAGAATACTTTCTGTTGGTGCTTCCACAAGCATTCTGTCAGAGGTAGACCTACCAACCTTTCAAGTCTCTTCATGATAATTCATACCAACACATTTCTAGGGACATAAATCTAATCATGTAATCTCCACAGATATAACACTTTTGTTCTGTTGCGGTTTCTATCATTACGACTCACCCTCAGCGCTTCGATAACCAGGTCACGGGCTTCGAGCTCCCCTTCCATGATACTGAGGAGTGTGAGAAGCTCTGGCTTGCTCAAGTTATCCATATTGAACTCACATTTCTGCAAGACAAGCGAGAGAAAACACCTTTAGTAAAAGAGATTATTACAGTTAATGCAGCTGAGCAAAAGAAGAGGTTACGTATCAGACAAAGAGTTAAAAAATGCACGATTCATAAAGTTTAAAAAAATAAAGGCCAAGCTGTTAAAGTGGGGTAGAGCTATAACGAGAGCAGTTGAAACAATGGTTGTTCACAGAAAACAGCTATTGGAAAACTATTGCTTTCAGTGGACCATCATTTTGAACTGCACTGAAATAAGCTATGGCTCAAATTATTAAGAGTCATAACCACACAGATAGTAAACCACAAACTGCTCTGTATAAAAACCTTTTCAGGAACACTAGTACTACGCTTGTCAAAATAATCCATGTTTTGAGCTTATTTGCCCAAGATGGGACACAACTTTGCACAGCAGAGCTACAGATGTGCACAGACACACATTTAGCCCTTTTCCTCCTTTGCAGGGGTTCATCTGACCAATCATGTCTGGGAATTAAGATAGCTTATTTAAAAATGCTGCCACTAGCTAACCCACAGTAAGTCATTCTTTGCAATGCTCTTAAGTCAAAAGCCAAAGGTTAAGGTGTTGGTTGGAGGTATTTGATGCTAACAGATAAAGATTTCAGATTGTTCTATGATGAAGGATCTTAAAGACCAAAGCTCTGATATAGAGGGATTATGCCAGATGACATATTGGTGATTTAAATGTAAGTCACCCTGGCCAGATTTGTTTCCCACTGCACTGATGAAGAACTACAAATTACAAATTGATGCTGCAAAAAAAGAGCCTGGCTATCAATGAACAGCACAATGGATCCAGAATTCATTCTTCCATAAAGGATATTAACACTTCTAGGTGTTATCCAGTCTGCTGGTTTGCTATACTGTATAACCCTGTTACTGTCTTTTCTAAATGGCTGCTGAATTGCCTAGTACTTATTGGTGTTGTTCTAAATAAGGCAAAGAAAAAGTTATCTTGTAATTACCTATATCTTTCTTAAGAGTGAATCTTGGGCCTTAAGAAAAGATCCCTGGAATCAAATTTGGAACTCAGCATTTTCATCACTATCAACATAAAATTAGAAATGTTGGTATGATGAAAACCGTCCAGCATCCCTCCATTGATCCAATGCCTCAACACATTCTCACTCCCGACTCGTCATATATTGACAAGTTGGGACGCCTTCTGACCATGCGTCACATATTGACGCGAAGGGTACCCCTTTTGCGTCAATACTTGGCGACTTGGGCAGGTTCCTTCAGCGTCACATGTTGACGATTTGGTACTCCAGACAGGTAGACAATCCATCACACAGGACAGACACCATGACCTCACATCCGACACTTCAGAGAGACAAAATAACCTAATAAACATGATTTTGGACTGTTGGAAAACACCAGAGTACCCAAAGGGAATCCAACACATTCATAAGTAGAACATCTGAGTGACAAGCACAAAGACGCCACACTACAAACTCAGGATATAGTCAGTAATATATTTAGTGATGGTTGTTGTTCAACACAGCATAAAATACATGCTGCTTCACTGTCAAATGTTGAAAGGTGGTAGGTAGTTGATTATCTAGGTTTTATGTTTGAAATAACCCAAAGTGGAAAGACATTAACTCTATTTAGGATTATTATCACTAGTTCTATTATTATATCTTGATATTCTGTCAGGCAAAATTAACACAATTTGTTATCTTACTGCAGCATAAAGCTCCTAAGTATTATGTCTCTTACTGAAATATTGGATTGGGACTTATCAGCAAATACTTAATCTTCAATGACTCAAGTTGGTAATGAAAAACTACCTTAATGGGGAAATTCGACGGTGCTAGGGTTCATCCTATAACCGGTGGGTTGAGACTGTCCTGCGTGTTTTATGTTAAATAGTTAACACACTTGACTCAAATAAATGAGAAATTATAAGGCTAGTAGAACCTTACGACATGCTGTGAAGTTAAGTCATTTGAATTAGCTGTGTAAATTAGAGCGAGGAGCCATCTGCAATATACTGTTGTATAGTGGAAAGAAGGCTCCACACTTTTCCACAATCACCAAAAAGACAAATTTGAATCTTATTAATGCTGTTTTGAAACATTAATAAGGCAGCAGGATGGTGACATGAGCCAACAGCTTAACTAATTACCAAGCTAATATCAAACTTCAAACTTTATTTGTATAGCACATTTCAGCAGCAAGGCATTTCAAAGTGCTTTACATCAAATCAAACACAAAAACACAATGCAACATAGAATCAACAATCAAAACACAACATCAAGTGAGATTCCGTCAATAAATTTGCAATTGATTACCTTTCAAATCCAACTCTAAACAAGTGGGTTTTTAGTTGAGATTTAAAGGAAGTCAGTGTTTCAGCTGTTTTACAATTTTCTGGAAGTTTGTTCCAGATGTTTGGTGCATAGATGCTGAATGCTGCTTCTCCTCGTTTGGTTCTGATTCTGGGGATGCAGAGCAGAACCAGAACCAGAACCTGAGAGTTCTGGAAGGTTGATACAACAGCAGCAGATCTTTAATGTATTGTGGTGTTAAACCATTCAGTGATTTATAAACTAACAACAGCGTGCGTGCAGGAACACGGAGATGGCCAGTTGCCGTGTTCTACAACATGATTGACATGGCAGCACTGAATGCACATGTGCTTTACCAGGCATGCATTGGGGTGCAGGAGAGACGGGTGGACTTCCTGGTTGAGCTTGCAAAAGAGTTGGGTAACTCTCATGTGAGTGGGAAGAAGGCACACAAGGAGAAACTGCTTCAGCAACAACCTTCCACAGCAGACTAGTGAGCAGACTAGTGCTCAGTGCTGAGCACTAGTCTGCTCAGGCAAAAGAGCGAAGTGTCAGGTCAACCATCGATGTAGGAACAATTGTACAACTGTGAGATGCGTTGACTGCTACAAATACACATGTGGCAAATGCACCAGGGTCATACCCTGGCAGTGCCAGGTATGTTCCGACAGTGCAGACAGACTGCTGAGTGAGTGCTGAAATGCCAGTCACACAAGGACATGCCACACACGCAGCCCCCCACTGTGCCTAGTGTAAATATATGTGGAATTGTTTTATTTCTTGTATTTTTTGTATCATTTTTAATGACAAAAATAAAAAGCATTTAAACAAATAACAGTTGTTCTTTTGTATATTTCTCATGCTGGAATTTCAGTCCTCTTGACTTAGACACAAATACTTCTGGTAATTGCTCACAGCTGTACCTGGCTGTAAAATTTCTAATCCTCCATTTAAAATATTAAAATTAATTAATTTTGCTTTTTTGCTAAAATAAAACTAAGCTAAATATAATATATATAATCTTTATATTATAAAATACAATATACTGAATAGAACTAACTAGACAGTTAGTTGGGAGTTAAGCTTTCCCCCTTCCTTGGGTGAGCCAGTAATGGCCTTATTTACAGAACAAAAGCGCCTGTTCACACCTCCTTTTAGGATGCTAATTAGAATCCTTCAGGTCATTTGACCCCTCTCTGGGCTCCAAAGGTAGAAATGTCAAATGACCCTTCTCTGGTAATTCTAGTGTTAAGCCACTGCGACAGACTGGCGACCTGTCCAGGGTGACCCCGCCTCTCGCACGGAACGTTAGCTGGGGATAGGAACCAGCAACCCTCCTGACCCCATTAGGGACGAAGGGTGTACAGAAAATGGATGGATGGATGTTTAAGCCAGGAGATCTCAGACAGCGTATTACCCAAACAATATTACCTCCTGTAGCGTCACAGATGTTCACAGAGCTGACTTTTTAGATATATTTGTTTAAATATCTCTAAATATATAGACACTAGTCTGCAAAGTGGCTTCTTCTTGACATAAATTGAGCTAAGATTATTTTCACTGCACTGAAGACACAATGCTTACGAATCTGTAATGTTATGAACTGCTTATTTAGATGCATGTCAAATCATCCTCTTTGAACTAATAATCTTTCTCTGCTAAGATAGTTTAAACCTCAGCAACATGTCAGAGCATGTCTGAAGACTTTTATTGAAATCTTTATGACGTTCAACCTGCACCTGACATGTAAACTAGGTTTTGAAAATGATTCTTTTTTATTTCCTCAGGTGATGACACATGCCAGTAGACTACTCCATGACATCAAGATGTCAGCTCAAAATGGGGCTTATCCACCAAGGAGGTTCCAGTTCTAAACCACAGCTGGTGCTTGAATCAGTTCTTAACGGTTTCTGCATAGAACCAGTTTGCTTGACAAGCACCCAAGAGCCATGTCATTAAGTTGTTAGAAACATCTAATTCATTTATTCGCCCCCTGATTTTTGGTGAAGGATTGTAGTGCATGGTGACAATTTAACTGCACAAATAAAATTACTTTAGGGATGCAATCTTGAAGCCTGGCAAGGCAGATGTTGTGCCAAAAGTTCCCCCTGCACTGAGCTGACGAACAGGACATTCAGAACCATGGTACCCAGTCCATCATTAAGGTGTCACAATAAGACGTAGGCCAAGAGTAAGTTGTCATTCACTAGTTAGTCTAAGACTGTACTCTGGTATCGGAACCTGATGGACCTCAGATGTCCTCCTCTGTTTGAATTTCCCTACAGTATTTTTCTCTTCCAAAAGTTCCTTTGCAGGTAAAACAAGTCAGAAGAATCTAAGTTATCCCCAAAAACCTTTAGTTTGTAGAGAGGTGAAGAAAGATGATAAATGTATATCTTTAATCAGCTAATGATCCTCTATACATCCATTTTGCATAAATGTAATAAATAATTGTTACCAGTTGGCATAATTAGTAATCCATTATTTTTGACACAATACCAGCTCTTTACGCTGTTGAAGGATGTAAGAAAGGAAGAAGCGACACCACGTAACTAAATTATCCAAAGTGATCCATTATCCAATTTCTAACCCCCGCTTTTTCTAGGAAGCGCTTTCGCCTCTCTGGACTTCTCCTGGAGCTTTCATTGACATCCAACTCTTAGCAGCATCAGGTAGCAGTTGAGCTAAGCGATAAAGTCCAAAGTGCTCCTTCTTTCTGACATTTTTGCACAATGGACAGATGAGCAAACCACACTTTGTACCATGAGCTATGCACCAAGGGTCCTGGTAGCAAGAGCATTATTTAAAGGTTGGCTGTTAGCCATGCTCCTCTTTAATAGGCCTGAGTCATCCATACCACAAGGTAAAAAACATTCTTATGGTATGCAAAATTCTTTCATATATCCTCCTGGCAAAGGAAATGCAAATCTTCCACAAACTAATGTACAGTCCATGCAAAAGGAACACAACGTACATTACAACAGACTGTCCAGGAAACATGAAAATAACTCATTTACCAAATAAATATGCCAATTAGGGCAGTTTTTACATGTCTAGGCTATTAATATTTATCATTTGTATTCCCCATCACATTTTAATACCTGGTGCATTGTTCCAGCGCATAGTTATAATGGACGGTGATCAGATGGAGGTAATCTTGTAACAACTTCATTTTCGATTGAATTAACAGCTACTACCTCTGTCAAAGAAAAGGCAAAACATTTTTATTCTTCTATGGTGAACTTGTTATATTTCATTGTTATATTAAATTAGATAAACAAAATTGTTCAACCCATCTCTTTCAACAATTACTAGAAAAAAAAGATCCATTTTGTTAGAGTGCTAACATCCAATATTTTCAATGTCTCCTAAAGGAGTTGCAAAGTTATAATGTTGTGAATCTCTGCAGACTGGTTGCTTATTGTTGAGCTGTAGACAGAAATCTCTTTGTTTTGAAATAACAGTAAAAGTCTGCTTTCCAGCAACTGCTCTCCTACGCACAAAATGCTTAGATGCTTCATACATCATAATAAACTAAATAATTAATAAGTGTTTATTATGTATTAATAAGAACAGGAGAGAGACAAAACTGATCAGCTTCTTACTAAACTGAGTCAAAGCTGTTTACATATTTCTAAATCAAACATTTCAGACGGAATTATTTCCATGCAAGTACAATGAGCATTTGTAACCATAATTCTTTAGCATATAATATAGCATTTTATCATTCCAATATAAACTTCCACAGCTATTAAAGGGAGCTATAAAATAAAGTTGTGAAGCTACCTACTACAAGGCAGTGACTTAGCCTGAAATGTTTAATTTTGCAGCTCTGGTTGAATTACATAGGAGAGATTTGGTTCATTACCTGGCAAGAAACTAGTCAGATTTGTCCCTTTCTCACTCTTAATTAATCCATGATAAGCCCATTAATAATTGTCAGTGTTTACAGATAAATTAATACCCATCTATCAACTATGTATTAAACATTTATAAGGGGAGAGTTATTGTGAAGTGGTACCGCTGTTTATGTTTTTCTACAATATAGTTCCAAAAGAAAAGTTGTATCAGAAAGTCAAACCTTAAATATTGATGGTCAAAAATTGGCAACAAAACTCTGACCTGCGCATCTCTGATCAAAAATCAAAATCAGACCTTTAGATTTTTAACATTTTGCTTGTTGCAACAAAAAGTTAAAACCACCAGCTCCAAGCCTTTCAGAGAAAAAGAATTCAACACAATTGACTACACACTACCATGCAAAAAAAAGTCTTTGCAAACGAATAGAGGCGACCTCTGACCCTTCAGAGTCCTCAGTCAGGAAACTTCCCCCACCTTAGGCTGACAAGAGACAGTTTGACAGGGGTGAGCAAAGAGCACAGAGCTTTATTTAACTACAGCAGGCATGATGTTTGGTGGTGGCGGTGGGGGGTGGAGGTAGTCCGCTGAGGAGGTGAGGAGGTGGGGGATGTACTCTGTTGAGGCGGAATCCCCCTTTTGTCGGCTGAAACCTGGAGAAGGCCCAGAAGCAAACGGCCCTTCTCCCTAACTCTGAACACCTGTTCACCTCCATGCACTGGCTTCCAGGTTCTTGTGAGTGTGCTCAGTGGGTGTTAGAGGAGAAGCTAGGGTGGACGGCTGGGTGACAGAGAACTCCTAACTATGTCCGCTGAGTCACTGAAATTATACCAATTTAGAAAGGTGTCTGGTGGACATGTCCTCCTCCACCCCCTTCTCCTGATCTGACCCCCACAGCTCTTCTCAGCTCACCAGTGTAACCCACAGCTCCCCTCCCTCCTAGACCCTCCAACCGGCCTCTGGGACCAGAAAGGTTCTGTTAAAGCCCATTTCCACCTGCCGAGCTCCTCTGAGGAACTTCCAGAGAGGTGCTACTCTGTCACTAAAGTCCAACCAGCGTTTACTAAAAGAAAGCAAGTGACAAAGAAGTCACTGAGAGCACTAATTTAGCCGTTCATGACTGAAGAAGCGACAGACTCTTCGGCCCTGAATGAAGATGCTTCTGGTTGGAGCGACGGTGATCAGTTTACAGAGCAGGAGCTGAGCCGCTGCTCACAGCTGCAACCTGCTGTGAGAAATCACAACTAGGTGCCAACAAACATGTGAAACCGAACCATCTAGAGAGAAAACAAAGCTTTTCTTATAATTACTGTGCAAACATTTTTTTGTTGTTGACACGTGTGATTAAAAAAAAAGTAAATACAGCTCCAGGTTTTCTTAAAAATGTAAAGTTTCTGAAAACTGAACTAAAAGGCAACACATTCCACTTTGTATGTATTTTGTCCATGGTTTCACAGGAATTGTAAAAATCATGTTGATCAGCTGGAATTTCTAAAGACAATGGCGAACAAGTGACTTTGGACAGATTTCAGGATGGACTGCGATGGGGTTGAACCTCGATATGTGCCGGAGCCAGAGTTTGGCCCCAGTATGGACTCACACGACTTTCAGTTTCCCAAATAACTTCTCCCTGACTTCACTCTTTTCTTGTTTCTTCCCTCTTAAAAATGAATCAACCAAATCTCTCTATGTTGATCAGCTGGCATTTCCCCACTTATCATAAAAGACCTTTAACGATAAAATCTAGACAGTCCAGTCATATTCAAAAACTTCTCCCTTACTTTTAATAGAAATCTAATTTTCCTGAAGTCACATAAACACCCTTTTTGTGGCAATAGAAGGATGACAAAAATCATACAAATAAACAGAGAAATTTACATCTAAATTAGAAGTTAACTTTTAAAAAAAACTTTAATCAGTTGTCTTCAGGTTCTTTTTACATAGATCTATTTGAAATTCTGTCATGGCATTGCCATTTCTTTGGCTTTTATGCATCAGATACAGCCAGTCACCTTTCCCTGAAGCTCTTTTTAAACAGTAGACATTGCTGCAGGGAGGAAGCCTGACTGTTTTCAACAAGTGGAAGCACAACAGTCTACACAAGGCTTTTACTACAAAATTTAACACCGTATTAATGTTGTATAATGTTTTGCAGTAAATATTACTTCGCTGGTTATATTCATCTGTGCATAAGCTTGTAAAAATTATTCCTCTACCATGGAGCTCTTCCTGTTTGAAATTAGGAAAAATACAGATGACAGAACACACACCCTCCACGTCATTTATGCAGCCAGACTCCACTTGGGAGATTAAAAATGGCAGATTTAACATATAGCATATCTTGTTTCAAAAATGAAATATGGGAAAGATGTCAGATGAGAGTTGATGTTTAACGTAATTGTTTTGGTGCCAACTTACAGACTACTAACAGCGTTGCAAGCTGTTAATGTATTTCTATGCATTTCATGTGTTTAATCAACAGTGTAAAAAACAGAGCTTCTGATTTACTGTAATACAAGCCATCAGAAGGGATAATAAACTTACAAAAGTGTCCAATGGCTGCACATATAGAATTGAACGCTGCTGGTATAAGTTATAGGCAAAGGATTTCTGACGGTTTATTGTTCATTAAAGCAGCGCTGTACGATAAATTAAAACTATTGACCTCATTTTAATTATCAGCTTTATCGTCTCTTCCGGCCTTTTTCTCTTTCTGTTGATGACACTGAATGAAAAAAGGCTCAACTCCGCTGCTCTCCACTGACCCTCCCTTCCTCATTTCCTCAGTGTCCAGTTCACACTACACCATCTTAGAGCTGTCGGCCCATTTTCAAAACCTGAGAGATCACACATTAGCCAACAGAAATCCTAGGTATAACGGTTCCATCTGGTTGTGGTGTCCAACAATGGGAACAAAATAATGGCTACAAGTTTAGTTAACTAATTTGAAAACCAGGCATTAATCAATGCTTTACTACAATCTACCTGCAGTGCATGTGGCTCTAGTGTCAGCGTAACGTCCTGACTGAATGAAAACCATTAGAACCTATTTATGTCACGTTAACGAAGAACAGCTGAAAAGTTAATGGTTCATCAACTGCTTAGCAATTTCACTCCAACTCCTCCCCTCGTCATTTCTATATTCTTTGCACCAAATGTTGAATAAACATTAATGTTGTTTCCACATATCATCTCCAATGTCTGCAGGGCTTCAGCTGTTTGGGATTCCCCTCTGTAATTTCCCCTCAGAAACCAGGAGGAGAATCCGTGCTTTCTGATTGGCTACCTGTCACATTCAACAGGCTGCATTAACTCTCCCAGTCAAAACCCGATTTAGATCGGAGCGTAACGATGATCTACCGTAACACACCACACACTACAGGATGATCGGTTACCAAATCACAAGCGACAATCTTAGAACGATCAACATTCTAAGATTGTCATAAGGGAAAAATGTTTGTGTGAAATAACATGTAGTGTGAACTATTACATCAGGTAGTCGATGTTCCATCTTCTCTATTTAAATCTAATAATTACTGAAGGGCAATATGGTTTACAGACTTCATAATCTGCACTCTTGGTAGAATACAGTATTTATTTCAACATTGGTGTTTTTATTCAAGTACATTTTTATTAATGGAGACTGAGAATTATTTTTATTTTTGGTTCTTTTGTTTATTTTATCAGTTCCAGTTTTAAATGTTCTTTTGAAAATAAAATGTATCTATATTTGGCAGGAAATCACATGCATTATTATATCATTTCCATTAAATCAGTGTAAAAAGGTCTTCAAACAATATTATCATTTATCGCAATAATTTTTGAGACAATCACTCAGCAAAATTTGTTATCGTGACAGGCCTAGCTGTAACACAACCATTTTTGTGTAAAAATTCCTTTTTTGTCTGAACAGATAAAATACGTAGAAACTATTACCGTTACTGCTTGTATTGGTAGTAGCAATTAGCAAAGTAGCAAATCCCACCCTCTTGTTGCAACGAGAGCACTCTAAACTGGGGCGTGACGTCACTAACAGCTCAGAAGTCAGAGGCGAATCAAACGTAGCAGAAACCTAAAGCTGCTCTAGGTGCGCTCTGAGTTTCCCAGTCGGAATTCCGACATCGGGGGAAGGCTTGTTGTTTTTCCGACGGGTAACTCAGAAAATCAAAATCAAAGAGAGCACAGCATAAATTCCCTTCTGGGGATATAACGACTTACAATTATATATATATATATATATATATATATATATATATATATATATATATATATATATATATATATATATATATATATAAAACGTAAAAACGTTAAGTTTTACAGATGATAATAAATTACGCCAAAAACGAATCTGATTTGGGCATATCTAGTTAAACATTCACACAAAACACCTAATTTTAGTACCTAACAGAAATAAACAGGACGCCTGACTTAAGACAAAAATTAATGTTGTTTTTTGCACCAAATAGAGGAAACAAATCTCGTAGTAGGAATGGAGTCGCAGTGTATACCCTGGTTACAGTGAAGCTACTATAGAATGAGTCACGACCTGTACAACCAGCGCCACTTTTCCTTTCATCGGGAGCTGGAAAACACGGGATAACATAATAACTACGAGACGATCACCGAGAAAGGCCGTGATAGATGAACAAAACAACTGATTAGTGCAACAAAACGCAATATATGACGTTACTAAGATCTGCCACGGACAAATTAGGCTGATATTGCAGCTCAAACGGAGTCGAGGATCGTGTTTTCTCCTCGCGCTGCCCACCGCTGTTGCTTCCAGAGCCTTAGAGAAATAGATGCGCAGCGCGTTTCTCCGTCTTTTCCTCATGACAACCACGGCTCCACACTTAAATAAATATTTTTAAAATAAGAAGCAGCGTCTATAGCCCCCATACACACGTCTTACCGTGTCGATACCTCCCAGCGCGGCAGCGACCAGTGTTTGTACCGGAGGAGGCTGCTCTCCGCTGGCTCCCTCCGACGCCATCTTCGTACTGTAGCGGTCTGCTGGAGTGAGGGTGCATTCGGCACACACATTAACTATTGCGCTGCTGAGTGCGAAGCACGCCCCGGACGGTCATTGAAAGGAAAGAGAGACGGAGTCTGACCAACTAAATAGAAAGCGACAGTTCTCCCAACATTCAGGAGAACACAACCCGAGTGTTTGGGCTACTGCAGCAGAGAGGAGGCGGCGAACGAGAAAGTCCTGTAGGCGGAGGCCGACAGACGCGTCAATTCCAGATGCGGGGACCTGGTGTGCTACCGACTGAAAAAAGGGGACCTCCTGGCACCTTCACAGCTGCAGCTGAAATTCTTGATCATTTTATATATATATATATATATATATATATATGCATGTCACTTTCCGAGGGCGGCACTGATACACCGACACCCATTTTTTACTGCAAAGCACAGCAGCCGGCTTTATCCCTTGGCCACTTCCACCCACACCAGGTGAAAGGGTGACAATAAATTATTTACAAACGCCACACAAAATAAATGGTACAAATAAATATTTACATGCATCTAAATTAGAAACAACTAATCCTAAAGTCAATCAAGAAATTAAATCAAACTTAATATAACTTCAGAGCATTACCCTTCTTAGTTCACATGGTATGCTCCAGGAGCTTTATAATTGCACCTGGAGTACTTGTCTCCCTTTCTGCTCCACCCTTCTAAGGAGACACACCAGAAAGGTAAAACTCAATTAACACAACTCAAACAAACAAAAATAAAGAAAAGAAACTAAAAGTACTTGTTCTGTAAATAAATATAAATAATCAATATGGATGGAGTTCCTGGTCTCCATCACAATAATTGTATATATATATATATATATATATATATATATATATATATATCAAAATAAAAAATCTAATTTTATTAGTATAGCACATTTCAGCAGCAAGGCATTTCAAAGTGCTTTACATCAAATCAAACACGAAAACACAATGCAACATAGAATCAACAATCAAAACAGAACATTAACATTAACATTTAATGACAGATTCCGTCATTAAATTTGTAATAGATTATGTTTCAAATAAAATCCTAACCAGGTGGGTTTTTAGTTGAGATTTAAAGGAAGTCAGTGTTTCAGCTGTTTTACAGTTTTCTGGAAGTTTGTTCCAGATTTGTGGTGCATAGATGCTGAATGCTGCTTCTCCTCATTTGGTTCTGGTTCTGGTTCTGGTTCTGCTCTGCATCCCCAGAACCAGAAGACCTGAGAGTTCTGGAAGGTTGATACAACAGCAGCAGATCTTTAATGTATTGTGGTGTTAAACCATTCAGTGATTTATAAACTAACAACAGTATTTTAAAGTCTATTCTTTGAGCTACAGGGAGCCAGTGGAGGGACTTTAAAACTGGTGTTATGTGCTCTATCTTCCTGGTTTTAGAGAGAACTCCAGCAGCAGCATTCTGGATCAGCTGCAGCTGTATGATTGATTTGTTGGACAAACCTGTGAAGACGCTGTTGCAATAATCAATGTGACTGAAGATAAAGGCATGGATGAGTTTCTCTAGATCTGGCTGAGACATTAGTCCTTTAATCCTGGAAATGCTCTTCAGGTGATAGAAGGCCGACTTTGTAACTGTCTTTATGTGGCTCTGACTCTAGATCGTTCCTCTTTAGGTCCAAAACTTCAGTTTTGTTTCTGTTCAGCTGGAGAATGTTTTGGCACATCCACACATTGATCTGTTCTAAGTATCTGTTCAGTGATTAGATGGAGTCTCCTGGTGACATCGTAATGTAGAGCTGTGTGTCATCTGCATAGTTATGGTAACTAATATTATTTCTTGTTATAACCTGAGCCAGTGGGAGCACATAAATATTGAATAAGAAAGGTCCTAAGATTGAACCTTGGGGTACCCCACATGTGACCTTTGACCTCTTTGATGAGACGTTTCCAATTGAAACAAAGAAATCCCTGTTCTTTATGTAATATTCAGACCAGTTAAGCACTGGACCGGAGAGTCCGACCCAACTCTCTAGTCCATTCAGTAATATGTCATGGTCAACACTGAGGTCCAACAGAACCAGCACTGTGGTTCTCCCACAGTCCGTATTTATATGGATATCATTGAACACTTTTACGAGGGCAGTTTCTGTGCTGTGGTAACCATGGAAACCAGACTAGAAGGAGTCAAAGCAGTTGGTTATTGTTAGGAAGCTATTTAACTGTATGTATATATATATATATATATATCTATATATATCTATCTATATATATATATATAGATAGATAGATAGATAGATAGATAGATAGATAGATAGATAGATAGATAGATAGATAGATAGATAGATAGATAGATAGATAGATAGATAGATAGATAGATAGATAGATAGATAGATAGATAGATAGATAGATAGATAGATAGATAGATAGATATATACTGAAAAAAATACCTCTTTGGATGAACAGAAAAAAATCATGGAAAGGTTTTCCACCTGATTACTTTGCTTTATTTCAGCAACATGTAATTCTGTTACTCCAATGTAAATCAAACATGTTGGCTCAATTTATGTTATTATGGTTATTCTAATTTAAATAAAATATGTTGGCTCAATTTAATTTATTAAGGTTTATTCAACTCATTTACTATAGTTGGACCCAATGTACACTCAACAAAAATATAAACGCAACACTTTTGTTTTTGCTCCCATTTTTCATGAGATGGACTCAAAGATCTAAATTTCATTCCAGATAAACAATATTACCATTTCTTTCAAATGTTGTCCACAAATCTGTCTAAATGTTTGATAGTGAGCACTTCTGCTTTGCCGAGATAATCCATCCTCATAGGTGTGCCACATCAAGATGCTGATCTGACATTATGATTAATGTACAGGTGTACCTTATACCAGGGGTTCCCAATTCCGGTCCTCAGGGCCCCCCTGACTGCAAGTTTTAGATGTGCCTCTATACCAGAACAGCTGATTCAAATGATTGCATGACATCTTCTGCAGGCATCAAGTACTGCAGGAGCCTGTTAATCACCCAAAGATTCAATCCAGGTGTGTGGCAGAAGGGAAACACCTAAAACATGCAGTCAGGGGGGCCCTGAGGACTGGAATTGGAAACCACTGCCTTATACCGCCCACAATAAAAGGCCACTCTGAAATGTGCAGTTTTGTCTCACAGCAAAATGCCACAGATGTCGCAAGCATTGAGGGAGCGTGCAATTGGCATGCTGACAGCGGAAATGTCAACCAGATCTGTTCCTCGTGCATTTAATGTCCATTTCTCTACCATAAGCCGTCTTCAAAGGCGTTTCAGAGAATATGGCAGTACACCCAACCGGCTTCAAAACCGCGGACCACGTGTAACCACACCAGCCCAGGACCTCCACATCCTGCAGGTTCACCTCCAAGATCGTCTGAGACCAGCCACTCAGACAGCTGCTGAAACAATTGGTTTGCATAACCAAAGAATTTAGGCACAAACTGTCAGAAACCGTCTCAGGGAAGCTCAACTGCATGCTCGTCATCCTCATCGGGGTCTTAGCCTGACTCCAGATCGTCGCCGTAACAGACTTGCGTGGAAAAATGCTCACATTCGATGGCGTCTGGCACGTTGGAGAGGTGTTCTCTTCACCGATGAATCTCGGTTTACATTGTTCAGGGCGGATGGCATCGTGTGGGTGAGCGCTTTGCTGATGCCAATGTTGTGGATCGAGTGGCCCATGGTGGTGGTGGGGTTATGGTATGGGCAGGCATCTGTTATGGACGAAGAACACAGGTGCATTTTATTGATGGCATTTTGAATGCACAGAGATACCATGATGAGATCCTGAGGCCCATTGTTGTGCCATACATCCATGAACATCACCTCATGTTTCAGCAAGATAATGCACGGCCCCATGTTGCAAGGATCTGAACACAATTCTTGGAAGCTGAAAATGTCCCAGTTCTTGCATGGCCAGCATACTCACCGGACATGTCACCCACTGAGCATGTTTGGGATGTGCTCGTATTCGCGTATACGAATGCGTCTACCAGTTCCCACTAATATCCAGCAACTTCGCACAGCCATTGAAGAGGAGTGGACCAACATTCCACAGGCCACAATTGACAATCTGATAAACTCTATGCGAAGAAGATGTGTTGCACTGCATGAGGCAAATGGTGGTCACACCAGCTACTGACTGGTTCTGAGTCCCCAGACCCCCAATAAAGCAAAAAAAAAAAAAAAAAAAATGCACATTTCAGAGTGGCCTATTATTGTGGGCAGTATAAGGTACACCTGTACACTAATCATAATGTCAGATCAGCATCTTGATGTGGCACACCTATGAGGTGGGATGGATTATCTCAGCAAAGCAGAAGTGCTCACTATCAAACATTTAGACAGATTTGTGGACAACATTTGAAAGAAATGGTAATATTGTTTATCTGGAATGAATTTTAGATCTTTGAGTCCATCTCATGAAAAATGGGAGCAAAAACAAAAGTGTTGCGTTTATATTTTTGTTTAGTGTATAAAGACTGGTGTGCTGGCTCTCTGTTAAATTAGGAAAATCACTATGCTAAATGTTAAATATATTTAATTGTCATTATTTTTAGAAATGAATTTTACTTTGATTATAAGTTATTCTATTGCAAGTTTTTTTTGTCAAAAAAGCCATATTTTGTTAATTATGATTTATTTGTTAAAACAATATGAAGGAAAGACATCAAAAGAGGTGAATACTTTTCTTTTTTTGCATTTTGCTTCCAAACGACAGCAAACAGATTTAGTGAATGTGAGGAGCTCAGTGCTGACTTTGTGTGGGTAACATTGTAATTTCAGAATATTAAAAATCAGCGTTCTGAGCTTTTAAAGAGTGTGCCTCTTTGATCTCTCTCTCTCACACACACACTGAATGAGAGCAAACATTAGGCTGTCAGAGTATGTTTTTCATAATCCACTGGGAATTTTCAGCAGGGAATCCCAGTCCCCTCTGCACAGTCACTCTTTAAAAACCATCTTGTGTGTCAGATCTTAAACTGGTGCCTGAATCTGTGGCAAGTCTGCAGAGATGGAGCTGCCATGCATAGGTAATCTATCCTCCTCTGAAAGGAAGCGTGACATTTAGTCAGTAGTCATGAAAAAATTCTTAAAAAAAAAAAAAAGAAGACTCATTCAGTCTTCTGAGAGAGTCTTCAATTGATAATGTTCCAATTATCCATCCATCCATTTTCTAACACACTTGTCCCTAGTGGGGTCGGGAGGGGTGCTGGTGTCTATCTTCAGCTAACGTTCTGGGGAGAGGCGGGGTCACCTGGTCAGGTCGCCAATCTGTTGGAGGTGTTCCAATTATTTTCGTCTTATAAAGATGAATTCCCAACAATAGGAGTGTGTGTGTACTCTTCCTGAATGAATTATGCTTGTCCTACATTATTTTCTTCTGCTATTTTATGTTGAATGAATGAATATGAAATGTTGATTAAAAAGTCAGCTAACAAAATTATCTTTCTCATAAACTAAATATAACATTTATGCAGTTATATTGGTTGGTACTTATCTTTGTGGTGCTCAGAGGAATGTTGGAGCAGACAGAACATATTCATCTTTATTGTTTCTACTACAAATGCTGACCTGGTCTCAGTCTGTTTCTCTGTTTAGGAGTTGGGCCGCTGGCTGTCCCACATTAACAACAGACACAGACTTGGCTCTTTACACTGAGCATATTCTGTAGGATTTGATAGGATCAGTCTGTTTTTTATTGTTACTTTTAAAAAGAGAGCTGGTGTGTGTCAGTGTAAAATGTTCAAACATACACACTGCAATTAGCCAGCTCTGCTGTTAGACGGGATGCGTTCCAAACCTTTTCTGCATAAAGAGGACAGAGTTTGTCCTTGGAGTTTTATTCTGTGCACAGCTTTCATTTACTGTTGAGCAGAACAGAGGTTACTAACAGAAGGGAGAAACCTAGCTGACTTTTATTTACATTTTATTAAAAATGGTATGTGTATATAGGCTACTTCACCAACTTATCCTTGCAGGGTCGGTGGTGGGGTGTGTCCAGTGATCAGTGGGCAAGAGGCAAGGTACACCCTGGACTAGGGATGCAAGTTATCAATTAATGAGTTAATCTAAAGTTGACTGATTTTATTAGTCAACTAATGATTCATTGATAATCGGCCATGTTCTTACAAAACAGAGTTTTTCTCTTGTATTAAGAGGGATGTCCATCTTGCCATAACATGAAGGGCTGAATGTCTGTGTGGGGAAAATGAAAACACTTTTTCGCATCACATGATCAACAACTAGCTGTTGCCGCTGGCACAACAGCTAGTTGCGCCAGCTAGCAACAGCTAGACGACAGGAAGTAATTGGATGATCATGGCATGACATGTTTTTAAATGGTCAAACCTATTCATGTCTGATTTTTTAAATTTAATTTCTTGATTAATGGAAACACCACAATTGTATAGTTGGGGTATTTTGATATTAGCAGGAATATTGACAAAAATTTGCCCTCATTTGCTGCATAGTGGTGCAGTTGGTAGAGCTGTTTCCTTGCAGCAAGAAGGTCCTGGGTTCGATTCCCGGCCCGGGGTCTTTCTGCATGGAGTTTGCATGTTCTCCCTGTGCATGGTGGGTTCTCTCCGGTTCTCCGGCTTCCTCCCACAGTCCAAAAACATGACTGTCAGGTTAATTGGTTTCTCTAAATTCTCACTAGGTGTGTGTGTGTGTGTGTGTGTGTGTGTGTGTGTGCGTGTGCGTGTGTGTGTGTGTGTGTGTGTGAAGGGTTGTGTGTCCTGTATGTCTCTGTGTTGCCCTGCGACAGACTGGTGACCTGTCCAGGTGACCCCGCCTCTCGCCCGGAACGTAGCTGAAGAGGAACCAGCAACCCTCCTGACCCCATTAGGAACAAGGGTGAACAGAAAATGGATGGATGGATGGATGGATGCCCTCATTTGTCATGGAAACGCAGCTAGTGAAGACTATATTTCACCTCGTTGTATTTTGTCTCTATGGATTTCTCTAGCACTGCTATCTATAAATGATCACCTGTGGGGTTGGACAAGCCAACAGCCTCAGAGTCTTTCTGACCTACAAAGCACGTCCAGACAGTCCAGTGACTGGATAAGGAAGTTTTTCGCAGCTGGTTGAGCTAAAATGATCACCCCAACTGGAGGAGCTGGTGAAAATGATGTAACTGTAAATGAATGGACCGACACTGACATATGGCGCTAAGGTACTCCATCAGGGACCCTTCTTTCAGCTGGACCCAGAGGCAAGATCCGTTTAATCTTGTGGGAGTACTTGGCTCATATAAGCTCCCCCACTGTTGAAGCAAACACCCGACACAATGACTCTCTTTCTGTGGACAAGGATGAAGTAGTTTGAGAAGGCAGCTGGGCCGACCAATCACTCAGGCCTTGTGTGCTGGTTCTCTTTAGCTCTTCTCAACCAGCAGGCTGACAGGAAAGGAAGCATAACGACTGAGGCAAAGAGCCCTGGATCCTGGCTCCAGCTTCAAACACGAGGACAAGGGACGCTTAGATAGTGACAGAGAGAGGGGAAGTAGAAGGAAGATGGAGGAGGGAAAACGGGATGTGGGCAATATCTCTGATTGGTCTTCAGGGGCCGCCAGAGCCGTATTCAGCTCTGTTCTGTGCAGATCCAAAGTCAGTGTCCTGTTTCTGTCGCCTCCTCCTCAGTTGGTCCTAAAGTTCCTGCTTCACACTGTTCCTCTGTTGAGCCACTGGCCTGTGACTCAGAGACGAGTGAAGCAGGTGCTTGAACTAAATAGTGAAAGGTTCTGGTTCTCTGTAGCTCTGCTCTATACTAAGGATGACGGACTCATTCCAGAAACAATCCAAGGGCTACATAAACCTTTGTTGTCACAAAGGTTTATGTAGCAGAGCCAAAGAGTCGAGATGAGCAGCAGCAACCTTAAGATGTTTTTCTAATAAATAACCTATTGTCAGCTGAATCTTATAGTCCTGCATGAAGAAATGAACAATTAGTTCATTCTTTTATGAGAAATATTGTATCTGACAGTGTCAACTTGAACAAATGTGAAGGTTGTTGCATTAGACACTGGATCCAAGAGGAGAAACACTGAACCAACAGGATCAGTACAATACAGAGGAATAAAATTTAGACCTTTTAGGCTTTG
Organism: Gambusia affinis; assembly: GCF_019740435.1. Lineage (NCBI taxonomy): Eukaryota > Metazoa > Chordata > Actinopteri > Cyprinodontiformes > Poeciliidae > Gambusia > Gambusia affinis. The sequence goes on along the minus strand of NC_057875.1, from coordinate 29,635,733 downwards.
AATCAATATAATTCTAGCAAATCATTCTGATTATGATTAGGATGAGAGAGACACGCTGGAGGGACTGTTACTTGCCTGGCCGGAAAACGCCTTGGGATTCCCCCGAAGGAGCTGGAACATGTGGCTGGGGAGAGGGAAGTCTGGGCCTCCCTACATAGAGACTGCTACCTCCCAGACCTGACCCCGGATAAGCGGAAGAAGATGGATGGATGGATGGATGGATGGATGATTAGGATGAAACTACTATAAGCTCAGTGGTCATTTTATTACCTGTTCAATTACTTCTTACCAGAAATAGTAAATCATCATGGCAGAAGCTCAATGGACTGAGAAATCTATACATGATGAAGGTGATTTAAAAGATTTGAACAGGGAAGAGATGGGATTTAAGTGACTTTGAACAATCTCTTGTTCAAAGCTGTTGGTGCTAGATGTGATGCCATACTGACCACTCAAAGCATTTTACACTGGAGCCACATTTGGCAAATGGTAAATGCCTTGTATTTGCACAACACCTTATCAAATCCAGAGAACCCCAAAGAACTTCACACTACATTCAATCATTCACACACACTGATGGTGGCATGCTACTGGATAGCTGCCACAGCTGCCCTGGGACAGGCTGACAGAGAGGCAGCCATTCACCAGCCCTCTGACCACCAACAGGACGTAAGGCAGGGAGAAGTGTGGTGAACTCCAGCACAGACTCCATTCCCATAGCCCATATCCATTCACACTTACACATGCCTTGCCCAGTGGCACATTGACAGATGACAGGAGGAACCTAAAACCAATAGCAACAACTTTTGTGCTCTGTGATTGCAAGAGTTCTCTCTCCTCTCAACTCTTTGATCCCACTTGGATCCCCAAAGTGTCACTGACTGTGGAAGCTTCACACCAGGCTTCAAGCAATGTTGACTCTCTACCTCTCCACTGTCTGGGAGTTTGATTTCCACATAATATGCAAACCTTACTTTCATTTGAAAAGAAGACTTTGGACCGTTGACCAGCAGAACAGTTCCTTCTCTCTTTTGCCCAAGACATTTCTGATGAGCCCCTGTCTTGGCATTCCTGTCAAGTTTTGGACTTGAGAACACAGGAAATATTTATCTGCTGCTGCCATTAGAGCTGGGGGCAAGGGGTGATGGAGACTACCGTCAGACCAAAGGGGCGTGGGGTGTGTAATGATGTGGAGTGGAATGATGTGCCACATGATTACTCAATTTTTGGCAAAATACTAATATGGGAGAATGGCGGGACAGAGGAGTGATATATGGTAATTTCCTGGCCAAAAAAGGAGACTTGACAGGCATGATTCTTCTCTGACTACTTTTAGCATTTTACAAAATGAACATTTAAATGGTAAAATAAAATAAGATTAAACACATGTTGCATCTTTCCACTGGATGAAGAAAAATGAAAGGTTTATTACTAATAATTACTAAATTAAACCAAACCAGTTTGTTATAATGAATATTAGTTAAGAATTGCTGAAATGGATTTTCAGATTGTTAAGGAAGTGATAATAGTGTGAGAATGCCCCCTCCTGGTGTACAAAAACCTTAGCTGTAAATGTGTTTGCACTCAATTCACTGAATAAGGTTGGGAGTTTCATCTAGCATAAAATACAGTTCAGTGTAAATGTTTTCTCTCAAAATAGTAACTAAATCAGAAGTTAAAATCCACTGAACATAAAGGTACATGCCTTGGATCAAATCCAAGCCATATAGTTTAAAAGACAACGATACTGTCCAAATGTAAACTTCTGAATTTGAAGAAAGATACAAAAAAAATCTCTAAATCTCTTAGTTCTCACTAAGTTTCTGGCATTTACCAAATAGAAATAATTTTGGTAATTCTAACTGACCTGAAACAGTTTGGTTTGATGTAACATTGTATGTAAATATCTGAGTTGAACCTGATTTGTAGGTGTGTGGTTCCAGTCTGAGGCTGCAGCAGAGGGTCAAACTGGAAGAGAGGAGAAAATACTCTCCCCAGGTAAGATTTGTTTTTAAATCTTTGTTTGAAAAGTAATAATTTGCTGACAGGAGTCTCCTTCAGGTATGTGGGGACTATTAAAAATTTCAGGGTTTGCAAAGAAAACCTGTCAGAGAAGCACGTTAGCTTGTTCTTCACAGAGTCTGTTTCCATGAGACATACTCACTGCTACACCAACCTTTCTTACTAGAATGGAAAATCAAACCTGTCCTCAAATTCAGGGTTAGAATACTCTGTTAGGCTTCGTCTTAATCCAGTGTCTGATCAGGGCTCTCAAACTCCAGTGAGTTCTACAGAACCCTGCTGACATTCTGGTAGTTATTATTAAAATGTGTGGACAGTGAACCTGGATGATTGCAGTTTGAGGCTCCTTGTATGATTCCAAGAAGAATTTTTCTGTCATGAATAGACCTTTAATGACTATTGCAGTTTTGCACTTGCCTTTTAATTTTCACTTTGTTAAAATGAAACAGAATGTTAGGCAATTGATTCTTTATGTGTGTTAGAAATATATTTAGAAATGCGCAAAGATCAGACTTAGTGCATATTAAAGTTTATTAGAGGCTCTAAGAAAATATCTTGACAAATCAAACTGATGAGACATGGAAGATGACGGACGGTTCCAGCGGTTATCATCTGTTGGGGAAACCAGCAGCTAAAAACACTGCAGCACAAAAAAATGTCGACATTTAGTTCAGCTACTCATATTAACAAAATTCTACAAACTGCTTTTACTGAGTGAACCCATATACCGGTAGATGAGTTGGTTTTATTACATATGCTATTTTTTCTTACTGTCTAACAGTTGTACAGTCTGTTCAGTCTGGTGATGTCATTCTTGCTCATCTCAGTAGCCGTTCCAAAAGAAACGCTTGAATCGGGAATGGGAACCATAGTGGGCTGGTTGTTTGCAGAGAACGCATACCTGGAACAAATAGAAAGGTTCATCCAAACAGAAATTAAACAGAAAATCATAAACCGTTTTACTAAGCTCAATAAAGGACAGAGTGCAAGAAGTTTAGCTGCTTACACAAACCACACTGTTTGTGTATGCTGTTAAATTCCTCTTTTAATATTAACATGAAATTCTAATGAATATTGATACAACTCTTCCAAAGGCTATCTGTAACAATGTTAGATTACAAATATAGAAGGAAGTCTCTCCAAACCTGTGGTACTGCATGACAGAGTTGTAGTCATAGGGGGTGTTTAAGTTCAGAGTGTCAAGCTTGTCAAAGGCGTACGCCAAACCTGGGAGGGAAAAAAAAACAATTATAAGATGAGCTCATAAGGCTGGAGACTGGTGACTGGCAGACTGTCATTTTAGCAGGATAGCGTCTGTATAAATCCTAGACTAAAAGTTATCTGCAGCTCTTCTTACTAGAACTGTATCTTGGAATTATGACATGTGGGTTAGTAGCTCAGGCTCTGACCAGACTGGATGTTCTCCCACAGGATTCTGATATACTGGTCCCTGTCGGAGCGGCACTGCTCATGGTTGAAGCCGAGGGCATGGAGCAGCTCGTGCTGGACGGTGCTGTGGTAGATGCAGCCCGCCCGGTCCAGAGACAACGTCTGGCCATAACCAAGCCGGCCGACGTACGAGTAACAGCTGCACACACCAATGATACAGTCGTGTGCATTTTACTGGGATTTTAGGTGAGAAAGCAGCAAAGTGTACATCTGGACAATTATTGAAAATTTTGAGAAACAACAAAAAACCCACAGCATGATACTTCTGCTACCATGTTTCACAGTGGGGATGATTTGTGCAGAATGATTTGTAGTGCCAGTTTTGCCAAAAACTGCATTTTGCATGAAAGCCATGCAAAATGTTCTCTTCAGGTCAGTTCTTCTCCATTATCACATGCAATATATTTGCACATAATTACTCTATTTGCCTTCCACTGAAAGTGTTTTATTTCATTGTAATAAAGTTAGAGGTATGTTTCTGAAAACTTGTGTGATGCAAAAAAGTCTTTCCATTGCAGTTGTGCAAAACATTAATTTCCATATGGCTGGAAAAAGAACCCACATCCAACAATGCAAAAACATTTTATCAAAAAATTTTATTTTTTTCCCAAAAGTGGTGTGTTTTCACTAAGCAAATTTGTTTCTTGTAATTTTAATTATTGCAATTTTATGGTTAATGAAAACACTGCAGGTATAAATTTCACCCCAGCAGGTGTTTAAACTTTTTATTTGAAGTTTAAGTAATTGGACATTAAAAATCCTTCAGATTCATTGAATACATAAATGATGTACCTAAAATTGTGAAAACCTAAAAAAAAAAACCCCCGCAGAACTAACAGACAAAAAAAATGATCCGTTGGACACACTCTGGACACTCATCAAGCTAAATACATAATTATCATTATTTCCTATGTTTTTTCCAGTGTTAGTTTATTGTTTTAAATTGATATATTTTTTCCACTATGCAGATGTTTGGTTCTGGATGTGCATATTGTAATTTTTCACTCAGGATGTGTAGTTTGCAGAGTGTTACCCGTTGTGCGACTGGATGCTCAGATACTCTCTCTCGCTGCTCCGCCTGGTGAAACGGATGCAAGAAACGTCACTGAAGGACTGCAGGCCTCGCTCAATGATGGAGAGCTCCCGGGAAGCTGCAGAAAGACGAAAACAAGAATAAAGTCCTTCCTACAAAAAACGTTTTTCTCCATGTCAGTGTGGAAACAGTTAATTCATTGTTGCCCCGATGTAACGCCTGTTTTAAAAATGAGAAATGATATCAACGTAAAACTTGTACAGAGATCACATGATGTGTTGTAAAAAAAAAATAGTTTATCGAATCACACAATCAGTTTGAATCAAATGAAAACATGCTGTGTTTTCTCCTGAGTCGTACTGTAGTGATTGGCGATCACATAGGGGATGTAAACTTTTCCGTCTGCAGATTTGGGCCACAGGCAGCCGCGCGAGGTGCACTGATCTGCGTTCCTCTCGTTCTCATTCTTGTAGGCAATATCGTCTATTACAAGGGGCTCATCCTCCGTGTGCACTGGCAGAGAATAAGTAAGGTTAGTTCACTTGCATGAATATTACATAATATTTCTACAAATAGAGAGATGCTCTAAGGCTACCTTATTTGAAGATACATGATCACGAACATAAAGGGAGGGAAAGAAACCAAACCAGAGCTACAACACTGCCTTTCATTTTAAAAAGAGGAGAAAAACAATCCAGACTGTCTGATCTTTTCTAACCACATGTTCAGACTGATTGTTTTCAGATTCTCACCAACATCCTTGTTGGCTCTCCACAGGAGCTCAGAGACGGACAGTTCCTGGTCAGAGAGCAGGAAAGAAAAAAAACAAAAGTAAAACACAAAAATTAGAAAAACAGACTTAGTTTTAATTCATAAAAAGTGTGACTAAAGGCGCGTTGCCAGACAAACAGTTCTAATTCATTTCTAGACATGCAAAAAGTATTACAATCCAGTAAAATTCAACTACAGAGATTATAAAACAGTCAGATTAATTAATTTTGAATGAGTTTATGTGGGTTCTTTTAACTACTGGAAGATCACTTAAAAACATTCAAACTGGATTGTCAGGTTCATACAAATCCATCAAAGTTTTTACAATCTACAACTACCGCATTGTCTCCCTGTTTTATTCATTTTTAACTCATCACATCATTTAAGGCAGAGGTGCCGATACTTTTTGGGACTAAGGTCTACTTTTTCTCTCACCAGCCAGCTGAAATCTACCCCATGACATGAAGATATAAAAATTGCAAATGAAACTCTATTGACTTATTTTATATGCAAATATCCAGCAGTTATAGCAGAAATATTAAAGTGATAAAAAGTCTAATGCAGTTTCTTCCTCAGTGAGATTCTGACACTGGGAGGAGGTTAGTGGTTTCAGAACCCTGGTTGCAAACCTGAGGCCAGCAGGCGTCAGTCAGTTGTGGTGCATCTGAACTTTGGTTTGATGACCTCAATATGACAAATTTCAGACTGATAGGAGGAACCACAGAGCAGTGCTAAGATAAAAGCACATCTTATGAAGTTGGGATATTTTTCCTCCAACAGGATCCAGAGGAATCATCTCAAACCAGATGTTGGACTAGAATTTATTTCAGTGTCATTTAATGTCAGCTCATTTTCAACAGTGGAGAAATAAAGGTTATTATTTTGGAGAAAGTTTCATCAACATCAATATTTCCACTAAATAAGAGACAAAAATAAATAGCATGTTTGAAAGAGGAAAAGCCTTTCAGACTCTGAGCTCAAAGCAAGATGCCAGAGAGCACCAAACTAATTTTTCGTAAATAATAGACAATTAATTTATTTTCATATAATTATCTCGGTAGAAATCATTTGTTTGTTACTTAATGAAATATATTTGTCCCATTTGATGTTTGTTGTGAATGACATGTACTCACAGACGAACGAAGGAATTAGTCCAAGTTTGTTGTTTATTGAAAGTTCAGAAACTACAGCGGCTGTAATACGCCACAGTAAAAGTAAAATAATAATAATCATCATCATAATCATTCAAAACCGCTCGTACCTTTTAGTCTCTTTGTCGTTTTAGCACACCCGTTGCCGTGGCAACTGCCTGAGCCCCACAAGCCGAGCAGAGATTACGTTAAAAACATAACATTCAGTCCTTCATGATATTAAGTTTTCAGGCTTGATATTTATTTTGCGATTATTAATAAGCCTCTCGTGAACACAGCCGTGGTTGATTAGCTAATTTAAACTCCTGCGTTGTGTAACCTCGATAATCGTGATTGGGTACTTGCTCGTTCAAATCACTTCTGCATTGTGTGAATAATGGCCAGGAGCCAGGATGAGATGAAACAATGTTCATCTGTACGGAACAGAATATGGACTGATCAGGAATCAGGTTCATCACAGCGGGTACAGCACCTTACGAGGAATAGCATTTTATGTTAGCATCAAGCTAACATAACATTTTACCAGAGCGTTTAAACTCAGTGAACCTACCTCGCGCCTATTTCACTGAACTGCGCAACACCTTATTGAAACAATAATACGGAGATCATTAATTTGAACACTTTTTGTTGATTTATTTTCTATTCTTTAATGAAATTACAAACGTTTTGGATCTTTGAATGTTTTCAGAAGCGCGTCAGAAGAGGACGTGCAGGTTTCAGCCTCTTGGCGGCGTTCAGTTTGTCACCTACTGCCGAGATCGACTCAAAACCTTCCGCGATCGACGTATTGAGCCCCCCTGATTTAAGGTGTTCTACAAGACAAATCCGGACTGTACGTACTGTAAAAATGAAAAATTAATTATATTGAATTAGAAAAGCATCTTATTACTGAATACTGTCATTTAAATATTACCCTGACGGCTCCTCACCTTCTGCTCTTCTGCCCAGCAGGAAGTGAAACCCACCACCAGGACCACGATGACTTTTAACACCACCACCATGTTACCAACCTGTAAAGTACAGCATTAACACCTGCATCCCCCTGAAACTCCTACTTATACCCCATCGTATGTTTACACACTTGTGAACATACATTTGTGTAGTTGGTGATAACAGAAGGATTGCCTTGAAAACAGGCTGCCTCTTCCCACGATGAGTACACTTACAGGAAAGTGCCTGAACGAGCAAAAAACACGGTACATCTAGGTGTTGTTTGAGGCCATTTTGGGGGGAAAGGTGCATTTCTTTTTAAATTGTTATCTCCAAGTTTCCTTTGAGGTCTTCTCTGCTTTGTTCTCAAGACAAAGTACCTCAAAAGAATATGATGTTGGCAAGAAAAAGGATTAGTCTTTCTAAACTCTGTCTTCCACTTATCCAGGACAGGGTTGTAGTAGGGAGGCCCAGACTTCCCTCTCCCCTGCCACTTGTTCCAGCTCCTGTGGTGGAATCCCTCGGCGTTCCCATTCTGCCTCCAGCATGTCCTGGGTCTTCCTCTGGGTCTCATCATGGTGGGACGTACCCAGAACACCTCGCGCCTTGACACAGAAGAAACTCAATCCTTCTTTGGCTCAAAACCAGGACCTTGGATCTTTATCCAGGACCAGATTTTCATCCCAGCTGTGAATTGTTCTAGAGAAAACTGTACATCATCACTGGATGAGACGTGATCCTGAGGCCACCAAATTGGATCCCCTCTACACCTTGGTTACATCTAGATATTCTGTTCAACACGTCACTCAGATTTGATAAGTAGTTTATAGGTATGACTAGTTTAAGGTTTTTTCTAGTTCTAGAGGCATTTCTTTTGGGTGTTCAAACAAGAAAACGGATTGTGAAAGAGAGGGAAGACATGTAGCAAGTAATCAGACCAGGACTCTAACTTGTGGGTTGTGCATTTTACCTCTGCTTTATAGTTTCTTTATAGTTATTTTCTAGTTATAAAGAACCTGTGGTGTTCAAGTCATTCCTCAAGGGCCGATATAACTGGCATGTTTTAGTTCTGCTAAACAAGCCATTTGATCCAGGTGTGTTGAACCAGGAAGAGAACTAAAACATGCAGGGTGCCCTTGAGGACTGAGTAAACTAAACCTTTGTTGACCTATTTCTCTTAATGAAGTTTAATTTCTATACAGCTGAAGAAAATTATGGCACATCCAAGTTTTGATTTGTTCCAGGTATTTGTTCAGTGCTTGATTGGTTTCATAGTCAGCTTGTGACACTGTGATGTAGATCTGTGCATTATCTGTGTAGCTATGGTGACTAATCATACTATTCCTTATAATGAGGAATTATGAGCTGTTGGGAGTATGTCGATATTAAATAAGACTTGCTCCAAGATGGAAACCCGCAAATGATTTTTATCCTTTCCAATGAAAATTTCTTTAAGACTCAAACCAGACAAGTGCTGTACCGGTGTATCATTGTCTTCAATAATGTGTTGACAGCTTTGTCCGGTCCCAACAGTACCAGCACTGTTTCTTCAACAGTCCATATTGAACATAAAGTCCAGTACTTCTCCAGCTAGTTGTGTGTTTTGGTGTTTAGTGATACAGTTGACTGTGCATTTATACTGAAGAGTTTGATAAGAGTAAAGGGAAATGTTAAAAAACAGACTCAGCAGCACACGAACAGAAACAGAACAGGTCAACAGTATTGACCAACATTTATTCAGAAAATAAAAGCAGCAAGGAGGAGACATATAAAAGTACAATCAGTTGAAATTAATAACAGCATTCTCACAAATATTTTTATCATTTCAAACATAATCCTGTGGCTTACTGAAGACATCACTGACACTGATTTGACTGAGCCCTGGCCCTCAGTAGATTCAAGTTATTGACAGATGTTTGGAGGATCAGAAGGACAGGTTGATGAGCAGAGCACTGTTCTCTTTTTTATCCTCTGGACTCCACTTGATAAGAGGAGAGCTCAGATCAATTAGCTGGAAAAACAAAAGATTCAAATATTGTTAGCACATCTTCTAATCAAACAGTGAGTCGGCTGAATTTACAAGTACAAATAACGCAGCTTATTTAGACTTACTTTCTTTCAAAGCCAAGTTGACAGGTAAGTTACTTGATACTATTTTTACCTTTCAAAACTAAAACAGCATTAGGCACTGAACCTTATGCCTTTGAGGAAACATAAATGTTTTCATGCCAAACATGTTGTATTAGTTAGATACAAACTGAGGCTCGGTAACTAGATGAACCAAAAACAGAAAGTTCAAAGCATACCTGATTCTTGAAACCAGAACCACTCCAAAGTAGTATGGGTTACATATAATGAAGTACTAAGGCTATGTTCATACAGCAGGTCTGGATGTTCAATTCCAATTTTTTTGCGTGTTTCATCATACTACAAATTTACCACAATCAGACTTCTGTGTGAATGGTTTATGACCCCAAGGCATCCCGCATGAGCAGAAGAAGAACATCACACAACAACACGTCATAATAATGGATGGAGGCATTTATATAACGATTTTAAAGTTTATTCAGCAATAGGAGTCGACAAGATCTGAACACAAAAGAAACTAATAAAAATAGCACCGGCATTTTGTGGAGCACTGACCATAACTTCTGTAGAGAGGTTTGTTTAGATGTGGAGTCAAACATCAATGAAATTCAACACCAGAAAACAGTAAATATAGGAGATGGTTGGGGGATCCTGCTGTATAACAAACAAGTAACAATCAGAACTGTTGAAGGGCACGAAATCGGGCCGATTGGAATTTCAGCCTGTCATAAAAAAGTCAGATATGGGTCGCATTGAAGTGAGGGCGAGACAAAACCCCCCTGAAAAAACAGGTTTGGGTTGCATTTACCTATGTTAGCTACCCTTCACTTTATAAATGAGATCTTTGAAATGCTAGTTGAATTCCATTTAAAAGGGAATCCCAATTCACTCCTTGGAAATGTACATTCCATGTTTTTTTATGGATTCAGGGTATATTCTCCTAGATCACTCATAATTATGAATCATAAAATTTTAACATAAATATAAAATTTTATATATATATATATATATATATATATATATATATATATATATATATATATATATATATATATATATATATATATATATATATATATATATATATCACTAAAGAAAAAAATAAACCTGACCCTGAAAAATTTGAATTAGCTTTGTGAAACTTGCATCCATTCATCCTGACTAATTCTGGTCAACAGGCAAAAACCTGTCTGGGGTTTTTCAATCGTTTTAAGGTCGTTTTGATGAGCTGAATCCAAAAATCACATTGGTTTTGCTCAATCAGGTCGACTTTCTGAGCTATGGAGCAACATGAGCATCAAAATGCATGACTTGTTCTCTCATCTGGATCGGTTTCCTGAGAATCTGATCAATGAATGATGAGCAGGAGGAGAGGAAAGAGACGGAGAATTTAGCACAATGAAGACGTAATGTTCAATTCACATGTACTTATTATTTCTGTAATAAAATTGACAGAAATCCAAGTTTGTAACATTTCATTAATAACACTCTCTTAGAAAACTTTTTTTTTCTAAAACCTTTTTTGAATGAGAAATATTAACAGAAATGAACTGATAATGTCACAAAAATGTCATCAATTTAGACAGAAGTTCAAATTTCTCCAAATAAAATTAGAACAAAAACCTTATTGGGAAAAATGGATTCAACAGTTAAAATAATTCTGATGAAGAAACATGGACAACTTCCAAAAAATATTTTTTGTAACTCGGTGTTGTTATTGAGATAATTATTGTTGAAGTAAATTATTGTGACTAATGACATCGGGCGCTGCAGAAAGATTAAAGAACCTGCACATTTTCATCATTGCCATTTCAGTTCATTATATTAACCAACTGAAGCAACTATTTGCCATTAGCGTCTTCCAGTTTCAAATTTCACGAAGGATTCATTTGATGCACTTTGAATTAACTCATGCATGACTGGTGCTGTACAAATCTAGTTGACCTAAAGGTGGATAATCAAAATCAGAGAACCAAACGGTCAGACTGAACTGGGTTACCTGGGTGGTGGTGCAGCTCTTGTTGCTGGTGCGGATCAGGTCGGGGGTGTTGGCCAGATCGATGAGGAGCTTCTCTTGGGGCTGAAGGCTCGGAGTAGGCAGATCCAGCAGGAGAACCTGAGGAGTTAAATCTCTCATGAGGTTTATTTACAAGGAGTAGATGGAGGACTGGAGCTCCATCCAGCCTTATTGGAGGATTTTCAATCTTAAATGCTTTGAAAGGATTTCCAATGTTTCCAATCTTTTAAAACTCATTTATTAAAAATAAGTAAAAAATAACTGGTGTGCTAAAACAAGGACAGTTGTGACTGGGGTAACTACCGTATTCTCATTTTAACAGCAGACGCCATCATGGGCTTAAGGAAAGTCTTCAAGAGATCACATTTTTAACACTTCTTACCTTCTTATAATTTATGGAGCTAAATTCGTCGACACCGTCATGACAGAATTCCTGAAATCTAAAGGTAGAGGGCCTCTGTTTCCCTCTGAAATATTGAACTGTGTGTTTGATTCTGTTACAGCAGCTCATCAGTTCTGTTTCCTAAGCGTTTTATCGCCATAATTTCTGGGACAATTTATTGTCCAGCAAAATTTGCCATTGTAACATGCCTAGAGAACAGTCATTTCACACAAGGCTGTATATTGGAAATCATTTTGGAACAAACTTGAATGACCCCATTTTTTTTTTTTGCTATAGATATGAATCATAACTAGGGAAGTTGAGGAGAAACAGGAGCCTGTGACTCTGGGTTATAAACTGACCTCTTGGGTCGTGGCTCCGCTCTCCTCCATCTCCTCCAGTCCCACCGGATTGGGATCCGTTTCGCTCACCGTTGATGCTCCAAGATCTGTGTTTTGTGTTTGTTTGGTCTCTGGACTGATGGAAGGCAGGATGACGGGAGGCTCCACCTCTTCCAGATAAAAAGCCTGGATGTCAGGGCAATGAACAGGCTCTTCCTCTTGTTTGTGTTTTGGAACCGGGCTACAGAAAAATACCACACAAACAGTACAGTGATTTTTTTGGAGGATGGATTTTTTGGAGGATGAGGTAGCCGTCTCCCCTCTCACATATTTCCAGCATCTCACCTACACCTCTGTTGTTTCTCTGCTGAACTCGAAGTGCGAGGGATGCTGGAGTCTGACCTAAATGGCGGCTTGAGCGTTCTGTTCTGATTGGAGGGGGGCTGGAAGGTGGAGGTCCTGCGCTTAACCGGGGTGGGTAGGGCAGAAGGGTGCCGTGCAGCCACCTCCTGGAGCTTACTGCTGCCAACAGAGGGCATCAGAGAGCCAGCTGACGGCTTCTGAGGACGACTGTGAGAGAAAAACTATTAAATATTAACTGAATAATAAATCAAACCAAAACCTGCACTCATATGTACATAACGGTCAGGGCTAATAAAAAAACTGCAGCAGGTGGCAAACTCCTATTTTTCTTTCAGAAAATCTGGTCACTCCAAGCAACTAGGGCAATTTAACTTATATTCTTAACCAAGAAAAGCAAAAAGAATAGAATCCATAATTTTTAAAGGACGCATAGTATATAAAATAAACTTTTATGAGCTTTATGTCATGTTATAATGTTATTTCCTCATAACAAACATATCTGGAGCATTGCCTTGATTGCATCATGTATGTTTGAGAAATCCTTTAATCTCCATGGCAACCACTCAGGGTGGCTTAATACGTGGTCTCACAAAGCTCCGCCTCCTGCTTCACAGAGTCCCGCCCCTCCCCACTCAGCTGCTCTAGACTAGCAGCAGCAGCCATTAGCAAACACCTGGTGGAAGTGTGAGCCTGCTGTGTTTGTCATGTGAATGTCCTGAAACGACTTTTTCATTTCCAATACAGAAATTATAGATAGATAATGTAACTTTCTCAGTTAAATAATACAAACTCAGCAGAAATCATACATACTTTCTTGCTTACTTTAAGTAGTTTTGTATGCTGCTGAGTTATGTACAGCATTTTTATAACAACAAGAGGTAACATATTTACATGATTGACACTATATTCTTAGAAAATACACAATACTGCCCCTTTGCAATCATTAACAAATATGTTACGTAGAATCATTTCCAGTGTTTTCAGGCTTGGGTGGAATGTGAATTGTTTACTTGTAGTTGGGTTAGAAGTTGTACATTTTTTCAAATTTGCTTGTTTATTTCATAACGATCAGGCCCCCAAAACTCCAACAGCACACATTAATGAATGATGTCAGACAGATTTTCTTTTACAAGCTAGGCATGAAAGTACCACGTTATAACTCTAGAGAGTTATAACGGTGATTTAAAACATGGATGTGGTGTACCTGTCTGTGCTGCTGGTTGACAGCCTTTTTGGCTTCATCACCTTGGATACATCTGAGGAGGAAATTCCAGATGAATAAATTAATAATTACCTCACCATTTCCATAATCTGCCACATTTGTATATGAACAGAATATTTTAGCAGAAGATGTAAAATCAGATTTCATAACTGATAAAACATCAGCCTGAAAGCTCAGCGTGTTCTCACCTTCTGCATTGTCGGCCATGTTGGGGGTCAGATGAACCAATCCTCCAGGTTTAGATCTGGTCTTCACTCCGCTCCGCAGCCGGACTGAGCTGGTGGTGCCGACAGACCCGGTCTTTGGTTGGACTGGTGTAGACTCGGCTCTCTTTAACGGTGTGGACCTGGCAGCTTTAGCTTGCTCCGCGTCAGGAGGCTTTTTGGCCTGAGTGGGCTGGGAGCGAGAGCCGGTTCTGGAAGAAAGCGGCTCTGCAGAGGCAGAGAGAGCGGACCGACGAGGTCTGCTCAGACCTGGCTCCCTGCGGATGCTGCTGGGGGCGGGGCCAGGGCCGCTGAAGCCGCTCACGCTTCGGTTTAAGGAGGAGTTCAGTTTGCCTGGGTGGACATAGAACGGATCCACAGCAAATTCAATTTTCATTAAAAAGTTTTGATTAAACAAACAGATTTTATTGCTGCTGATAAGGCTCTTTTTTTCTTTAACCTATTAAAACCCATTCAGGTTAAAAACGTAGTTTTCAAAAGGAGTTCTGGCCAAGAGGTGAAAACAAAAACCCCAAAAAATAAGCTATAAAAAAACCCCCCAAAAAAACAAAAACAGATTCGACCTCGAGATTCTGTGAGATTAAAGCTTCTTTAAAGTTGTAATCTCACAAATCCAATTTTTCTCCCAGAACTAGAATAAAAATATAACAGTTTTCCTTCTACTTTCGGAAAAAAATAAAATTTTACCCATCTTAAAACATGCTTACTACTGTAAAATAAAACAGAAAAAAATAAAAATAGAAACAGGTCCAGAAGAGTTCTAAAAACTCTTCCTGTTGTAAGAAAGAAGAAACAAAACTTCAAAAATAATTCTTACATCCACTTCATTACAAAGTATTCAAGATATTTAGTTCTATGGTGAAAACAAAACCATTAACAATAATTGTTCAAGTCTGTAGATCAGAATTTTAATTTCTGGTTTTTGATCAGGGACAGGGTCAGAATGAAACCAGGCAGCAGCTACATTTCCTTCAGACATCCAGTGAGAACTTAGTATTTAGCGTACCTGTAGCCGGGGACTGAGATATGCCAGCGTTAAAGCTGGACAGTGAGGATGAGGATGAAGAGGTTTTCCTCCTGTCTGTGACCTTCCTGCCCTGAACAGATGGAGCTTTAACACCTGAGACCTTTCTCAGTCCAGCGTTCTGTCAGAATAGAAACAAAAAAATGGTATTTATACAAAGGGTTAATGTAGATAGAAAAGAAAAAGAAAAAAACAAAACAAACAAAGGCATTTTAATCTTAAATGCAAGGTGTACATATTTATGAAAGGTTTTAGTTTTGGCTACTCTGACTCTTTTTTTTCCAGCGCCAGGCCTTTTTTTGAGTCTGTGTACTAAAGTTAACAATTAATCAACTACTAAATTACCGTAGTTGACAATTATTTTAATAACCAATTCTTCGCAATTAATCATTCTAGTCTTAATTTCATCTCGGCATGTGCATTGATACGGTTTTTCTGACTAACAGAAACAACAATGGGACCAACAGTATTATGTTGGAATTATAATCACATCTTATCAAACTGCAGCATTTTGGAGGTTTCTTCAATATGTAGTAATACAGATTGCAACAGACCCTTCCTGCCCACTGCACTCACAGTCTGCAATAAGTCTTTAATTAAATGAGTTTCAACAACATTTAATATCCAGTTGGGTTCAATAAAGTATTTTTGAATTTGAATAGGCAGCTCCTTTCAGTTTCATTAGTCTTAGCGCCACACTGAGACTCCCCGCTTCGCAAGTGGGGAAGCAGGGAGGTTTTCAGGTAAGACTGTCAGTTTCAAAAACCACACACATACACCCAACAAAAAACACGAGGTCAGCGCGACTGTAGCTGAGTTAACTTTATTTATTTGTTTATTTTTTTATTAACCTTCTCAAAACACCTTTTTGTTGAATTGACATGTCTGTTATCACTTTTGCACTGCAGCAGGCTATTTCTGTTTTATACGGCTTTTATTTTTGGTTCCTACTGTAAATATTGTTCTGGGAGGACGGTGATTAGTGTTACACAAAGCAAGGTTCTGTGACATAGCTACAGCAAGTAGAAGCTACCTAATTGAGCTGCTGGTAAGATGCCAATGCTACCTCTCACTCTCAATAATATTTATATAGTTAAAAATAGTTCTCACAGTTTTTGTGCTACATAAAAATATAATGTTAACTGTCTTTAAGTGTTTTAAAAACTTTGGGTTTGGTTAAAATTAAACTGTTACTCTTATAAAGCTTGTCTGAAGTTTTCCCTCCAAAATGTGTTTGGGTCACAGGGATCTGACTGACTGTGTCCCATAACCGATGGTTGAGTGTGTCCCACACTGTGTCTTATAGGAATAAACAGATGCAGATCCTGATTCAAGTGTTGATCCTTTTTACAACCGTTACATGACCAGCTGGATCATGAAAAACTTGTGGGATGCAAAGACAGCAGGAGCGTTGGGTCATGTGTTACCGTAGAGGGAGAGACCAGTGAACGTTTCCCCAGCAAACTGGAGTTGAAGGAGCAGTCGCTGGTATCAGACGCCATGCTCACTGAGTCAGACAGCAGATCTTCTGATGACTCTGCCTTGTTTCTGAGATGACAGAATGGGCTCCGCTTCAAAACTCCTGCAGTCTAAAAATCAAAAAATAAAAGCATAAAATTCTCACATGTCAACATTGTTCTTTTTTTGTCACTCTTAAATTGCTGTAATACTAACAGAAAAGCCACTCACTCTGCTGGGTGGCTGGAGTCTGGTTTTCTCTGCTCCGCTGCTGCTGGCTGAACGGGAACCTGCCGGGGCCACTGGTTTATTTGGCAGTGCTGTGGCGGCCCCCAGCGCTGCCTTCCCTCGCAGCACTGGTTTCGCCTGAGGTCTGGCTCCGACCATGGGGCTGGAAGTAACGAGTCTGGCAGCAGGGCGGCAGGACGAAGCCCTGCTGGAGCTGCTCCCTCTCAGCAGGTGGTGCTGGACGGCTGGAGGCAGCTGCCGCAGGGGACTGTCCTGTACGCAGAACGTCTGACGTTTGATGGGGCTGAGGCTGCTGGCAGTGTGACCCAGCAGTCCTAGTTTCACTTCAGTGTCCTGGATGAATTCCTCTGCCACACTGTTCTTGTCAACATCAGAGGCTGTGTGGGTTGTGTTGGTGTTCTGGACATGTGGTTCTCTGCACTGCAGCTGGCTGGCGAGTCTGTGGGCTTCCTCACACACAGCTTCCAGCTGATCAGCAGTCAGTGGGGTCCAGACTGCCTGCACGCCTCCGCCACCTTCCTCAGGCTGGGAGGATACGCGAGTGGAAACACACTGCTCTGTGTGGCCCACAAATACCTCATCATCACCATCATCATCATCTTCTTCTTCTCCTTTGGAGCTGTCATTGACAAATATTTCACAAACACAGCTGTGATGAAGTGAAGCATGATGACAAAATTACACATGAATAGTCATAGCATAACCTGAAGGGGGTTTAAAGTTGCATTGTCAACTTTTACAAAATATGTTTTTTACATATTTGTTAAAATTGTTACTATGTTGTGACAGCATAATGTGAGACAGATAATCTGTAAAAAGAGAAAAGATTAATCATCTCCACCTCCTGCCCGAGCCACTCCTGATCAAAAACAACTAATCAGAGCCAAGGGGAGGGTCTTTGTGCTGTCAATCATCCTCATGTACTTGCTTTTAAATGTGCTAATGGCAGAGATGCAATGTCCCATCCAGGAAAACCGCTTGCTAACTAGCCTTAGCAATCACTATATGCTAGCTGCAAAGTAGTAGAGAGAAAATCTCACTGACAGCAGTAAGACCTGCCTTCTTTATGTGATTGGTTGTTTGTAATTAGCACTGGGAGAAGGCAGAGCCATACTGTCATGACATAGTGACATTTTTAACAAATGAGTAAATAAATTAATTAATTCTATAAAAGTCACATCTTTAAAAGAAGTTTTTTACCCAAATATTAACAGAGTTATGTATTTGAGGATTTGTGGTTGGTTTTCATCCTGGGTGAATGCAATCAAAATTCACAATAAATTCAAACCTTTGACTTCTAGTAAAGACCAGCGGAGCTATATGTTGAGAATAATAAATAGTTACATTATGTTTGAAAGTGCCTTTTAGGCCTCTCAAGTTTAAAACAAACTGGAATAAAAGTATAATAACGATTAAAACAGAACATCCAACAGAGGTTGGAGGGTGGAGTTGGGTTTGGTGGACAGGTAGAGCTGGGTGCGATCTGCGTAGCAACAGAAGCCAAATGTACCAAAGTTGTTACCCAGAGGTAGACAATAAAGCATAGGGAATACCAAGAGCTCAGTGGATGGCTGGGAGTGAAAAGACTGAAATTGAATGAACGGCGTGCAGCCAGAAAAGTAAGATTTGACCCAGTCTAGAGGAGTATCAGTTGTAATTTTTATCAGAGCAGTTTTGGTGCTGCAGTGGAGACAGAAACCAGATTGAAACTCTTCAAATAAGCTAGAATTTGCTTAGTGAAAATGCAATTGACTGACAAGAACTTTATTTTTTTTCTAAACTGAGGGGAAAGTATATACTGAATAATAACTCCACTCCACTTGATAGTCATGCCAATGATGAGTGCATGACAATTTCTTACTGGAACTTCACATTATTAGTCCACATCCGTTTAGCTATGCACAGCATTTTAAAAGAAATTATGAATACTAAGACTATTTTTCATATGACAATTACTGCAAAAACGATTACCCAATTTATCAAACAAACCAAACTATCTCTTTAATGGCTGAACATTCTTACAGAGCTGTCATAGAAGATACAGATTACTAAAATCTATAACCAGGAAAGTGAATGAGAGAATTTATTATCAACTAAATAAATAAATAAGTAAACTTTATACTGAGGAGCTGTTGAGAACTACTGGGAACTGATTCGTCACAAAGTCAAATTCAACCTGAGAAATACAACTTCTGCTAATGAAAGATTTGAGGGTTTAGAAATAAAAGCTCTCACCTGACAGGCGATAGGGACACGTTGAAGTCAAACTTTTCATCTTGCAAAAAGCATAGATCTGTTCAGAAGGGATGGCATGGTTAAAACAGCGAAGGAAAGCGCATCAAGAGCAAAAAGCAGCAGCTGACTTACCGCTGTGAGCTCCGCGGTTCATCTCCTTGTGTGCTGCGGATTGACCCAGTTCAGATCTGCAGTGTTACACGGAACTCTGACATTAGACTGATATGACAAAACCTAAAAAGAACACTAACGAGTAGTTTAAACAAGAATACTAAACACAGTTATTACATTACTAACACCAAGTGTTTTGTTTTTCTTTACCTCCAAGCTAATTGTACGTTAGCTTGCTAGCTCGTTTCCAGACATTATCAAGTAGTAACCGATATAAACAGTAACACGGACCTTTTCACGTCATTTTAATCAATCGCAACACCCCATGGAAATGACATACCACCCATTTGTTATCAACGTAAATCATACAAACCGTAAATTCCTCTTAAATGGTTTCTGTCCTGATTTAAACTTCCACTCAACACACCAAACAAATAATTCAAATCTCCTTCGCTCTGTTCATGTGACAAAGAACGCTTCTGCTATTGGCTGAAAAATTATGTGACAAAAACTGAGCGGAATTGTGGGTTTGTAGTCCTGTTTATTTAACCACAGACGAACTACAAGCCTAATAATATATAACTAGGTTCGAAACAGCAGGGATTTGTCTCCCTTCTGTTTACACTGTATTAAGTATGTTGACACAACTTGACGTTGTGAATTAATTCTAAATTATTCCTCTGTTGGATGGATTTGAGGGTTAATTAAAACGCACCACATATACCACCAGATGGCAGCGTAGTTTAAAATGTAGCAAAATTATTCTCAGCTAAAAGGAACCTTAAAGGTCAAACCACTCAGAATCACAGAAACAGGTGATGTTTCTATACATAACATCATGTCTTAGCTTCCAGGATGACGATAAATACAGTATCAGTAACCAGCTGTGTCATGTTAAACCCTTTATAGTAAAAAATATTTAAGCCTTCAAGACGTATTACTAATGTTTTCAGCTTTTCACTTTTATTTCTTTTGCTTTTAAATAAAAAAAATGTCTTGCGCATGTTATTATAAAAAATATAGATCAGCAACTTTTTGATTGTTTAGTGATGAATAGGTTACTATTATACTATTATCATTATTATTAATTTTATCATAAAGACCAACTGGAGACAATGGAATAACAACTGATTGAAAAGCTTTTTACCTTCCAACTTTTCTGCTATCTCAATTATGTTTCAGAAAATAACATTGTTTGTTATCCATCCATTTTCTTCTGCTTTATCCGGGGTCAGGCCGTGGGCATAGCAGCTTCAGAAGGGAGGCCCAGACTTCCCTCTCCCCAGCCACTTCTTCCAGCTCCTCCGGGGGAATCCCAAGGCGTTCCCAGGCCAGCCGAGAGACGTAGTCCCTCCAGCGTGTGCTGGGTCTTCCCCGGGGCATCCTCCCGGTAGGACGTGCCCGGAACACCTCACCAGGGAGGCGTCCTGAGCCCGAGCCACCTCAGCTGGCCCCTCTCGACGTGAAGGAGCAGCACCTCTACTCTGAGTCCCTCTCGGATGACTGAGCTTCTCACCTTATCTCTAAGGGAGAGCCCAGACACCCTACAGAGAAAACCTACTTCGGCCGCTTGTATCCACTTGTTTATTACTTTCTTAATATTAATAACTGACATTTGAATGAAATAGCAAACCTTATCTCCTCCCCCCATTTCAATATTCTGAAGAAAATAATTAGCAAATCAAAATACATTATTTTGATTTGCAAAGAAAGCATGCTTTGCATCACTGCTCTGCTTTTGGTGATGTAACACTTGGAAGCAGCTGCCTGATGCATGTGCAAATCAAATGCCTGCATTTGAAATGACAGTGGCAATTTCTTCCATGAAGCTCTCTATTAGCTAATTTTGAACTGATCTGAAGTTGGCTTGTAGCAACTGACTCTGTAGAATCTCTGCAGGCCATGTGACTAGGCATCTATTGAACAGGCGCTGTGATGTTTTTCGTGCCTTTAGTTTTCATGGCTGAGTTGCTGTTGTTCCCCATGTCTTCAACTTGTTATGACACCACTAACTGTTCAAGTGACTGTGGGATATTTAGCTGGCTGTAAATGACGTGACAGGACTTAATGAAGAGGTGCCATCCTGCCACAGAGTCATGCTGGAATTTATTGAGCTTCTAAAAGGGAGCCTGTCTTTCACAAATAGAAACAATCTGAATGCCTATAGGTACTTGATTTTATACAAGTGACTTGGCTCAAATTGGCAAAACAAGGTTTGTCCAATTAAGTTAAAAAAAAAAACAACCTTTTTTTGTTCTGATTCATACCACTGATACTCACTGCCTGAGTATCTGCTTAATTTTACATATGATTCTGTGACCCTTGTGTCTCTTTGTTAGTGTCCTTCAAAATAAAGACACTTCCTCTGGCTGATTCTCAGAGGTGATCAGAGTGACTGAAGGTTTAGTTCTTCTCGTTGGCTTGAAAACCCTGTTTCTAAAACATCCCAGTAATTGATCGTTTCATTTTTTGACCCAGGACTTGTTTAGTAAAGTAACCCAGACTAAAATATTTCAAAGAATAAGCTAGGAAGTCCAGCCATTTTTCACAAACCCTCTCATCCAGCAGTCAGTTTTTGATCTTTTAATGACAATGTTTCTCCAACCTAAGACATAAAAAACACAACATTAAAAAGAAACAGACATTTACTCCAAACCTGTCTAACTACCGGATGAAACAAATAAAACACAACAGATTATTAGTCACTTACTCTTGTGGTTACAAGTTAACACCGAAACAATCTGAACATGTCCCTAACAGAGAACTTAGCTTGACAGAAACAATCTTTATTAAATAAACTCTGGCTACATTGACAATATTTACATATAAAACTGAATTTGAATTTGAATCACCTCACAAACACTCTTCTAAATTACATATGCAGAGTTCAGACCTATTAATAAAAAAATGCAGTCTGTGTGAATATGGGTTCAGTCTGAACAGAACCACAAACACTTGTGGAAATATTACTGTCCCTTGGAAGTCCTGAACCAATCAGAGGAGTCTGTTTAGAAAATTTTCAAAATGACAACAGGAAGTAGCTGCTTCAGAGGGAGGTCTCCAGACTGTGCAGGGGGCTTCCTGGACAGGGAGGCAGTCCTGCCGAGTTAGGCGGTATTAGGCCCGACCGGGAGCCATCTCTGTGCAGCGGGATGATGTGCTCCAACGCGTTGTTGTTTTGGTTGGGAGAGGACGGCAGAGGCTGCAGGTTGTACAGGTTGGACAGTCCAGTCAGCGTCAGTGGAGGCGGAATGACAGAGTTCCGCTTGGTGGGTGGGTCGTCCTCGTCCTCGTTCTCGTCAATAAGCGGGATCTGGGTTTCTAAGTCCTCAATGCGGAACTCGGGGTGACTCATGAAGTTGTGGATGGAGCTGCGTGACTCGGGCGTCTCCAGGCCCTCGTAAGGAGACACGCTGTCTCTGAAGGCGTTCACAACACGAATCTTGAGACAAGGAGGAGTGGAAGGTGATTAAAGGAGCATTTCATAAAATAACATTTTTATTATTCTATTAAAGTTTCTGTATGTAACTTTTATGTTATATGTAACATATTTGTTAAAATTATCATAAAGTCATGCCAAACTAAAAAAGCCCTACTAGATAGTTTTTAGATAATGAATATTATTAAATCTAGCAGCTGTTTGTATGATATGCAGTATATTTACAGCTGTATGTCCAGAGAGGAGTATAATTACATTTACTCAATTACATTTACTTGAGTAATGTTTATGAAAAAGAAATACTTTTAGGAGTATTTTTACTACAATGTACTTTTTACTTTTACTTGAGTAATTCTCTACTCTTACTTAATTTCTGTATACTCTACCCCATGTGAGTGACTTCAGTGAATGAAGAACAAATATGTTAGAACCAAATTCTAATGTATTCAGACACACACCTGTAGTTTTGTTAAAGTTTTATAAGTTTTTTATTGAAAGAAATTGATGACAAAAATTATTTTGTCTGATTTTGTTATTTTTTGATACTTTTATAAATTATTGACATTTTGCTCCTTAAAACAGCAAAATTTCTACCTAATTTTAAATTTTGGTCATATGTCATTTTTAAATATTGAATAATTGATCATTTGATCAGTTGCTTAATACTTGAGTAGATGAACATAAAAAAATCATGGAAAGGATTTCCACCTGATTACTTTGCTTTATTTCAGCACCATGTAATTCTGTTACTCCTATTTAAAGCAAATGTGTTAAGTCAACTTAATTTATTAAGGTTATTCCAATTTAAAGCAAACGTGTTGGCTCAATTTAATTTATTAAGGTTGATTCAACTCATTTACTATAGTTGGATCCAATGTAATTTAAAAGAGCCAGCCCAAATAATTTGCAATGCTTTGGATCAAATAATTTACTTGACTAAGATTAATGGCATTTTAGTTCAAACCAACATTTTTTTTTTCCCTCCGAAAAGTTTTTGCAGCACTAGTGGCTCATATATTTTTGAGACAGTAGGCAGACATGGCAAAAGTTGCTGGGACTGGGAGTCGAACCAGCAATGTCTGTTTTGAGGACTAAGGCCTCCAAACGGGTAGTGTGCTAAACCCCTGCGCCACCACAGCACGCCTGAGAAATTATATAATACAATTATTAAGTTGATCCAACTCATGAAAATTAAATTAGCTCAACAAACATGCTTCATGCTAAAAGAAAGCTAGGATGAAAATCCTTTCCATGATTTAATTACGTTAATTCAAAGACATTTCTTAAAAAAAGTGTTTTTTTTTTAAAAAAACACACTTTTTTTACAGTTCTTAAATTCTGAAAGAAATTTAAGAAATGCCAATTAAATGCCAATGGTGCCCAGCAGAGAAAAACAAATATCTATAGTTTAATGTGTAACTAAAACCGCTTTGAAGTCTTCTCGGGTGCAAAACAGTTATGTCGTGTGATCTTCCATAATCTCTCGTGATCCCCTGATCTCGCTAGACCCTCTTTGGAGGGAAATGAAATAAATCATGTTATCTCAACTTGAATACATGTTGTTCAAAGTTGAGACAAAAACGATTGTTTCATGTGAACTCACTTGATATCCTGTGATCTCACTTGCTGTTTTCAGCACAAGATCAGTCTGACTATAATGAATCATCTTATCTCAACATGATTAAATTTCATAAACATGAAGTTGTTGAATTTCTTGTTTATCCAACATGAATGTATCATGTTTTTGTTTGAAACATGAAATTATTTAGTTAAAAGTACATGATATTCTTTTGTTAATGTAATAACCCCCTAAGTTCATTTTTTACAGTGTACAAAATACTTCTTTACTCTTACGCGAGTAATTTCTTGGATGGCTACTTTTTACTTCTACTTGAGTAAAAATGTGTTAAGTAGTGCTATCCTTACTTGAGTATAATTTTATTGGGCTCTGTACCTAATTAAATGCAACCTCAATCTGTTTCTTTTTTAGTAGTTGTATTTTATTAGAAATCAAATCTTGTTAAATCTGTAGAGTCTGTGAACACAGATTATATTTCTTGATCAGATAAATGAATCCGTGGCCTTGTTGAAACCTTTTGCTATTGTAAAACCACATTTTGAAAAATCTTTTCCTGCATATCCACAAGACAGAGAGAGGGAGCTAAAAGTTTCAGCAACAAAACAAATCTTGTCATCACAGCAAAACAAGAGAAGTTTTCTCGAGCTGTGGCGCTGTACCTGCGTCTGGATCCGGTTGAGGCTGCGGCACCACAGCGCCTGACCCCTCCTCAGCTCCATCTCAGCATGGTCGATCTCGTCTTTGTCTTGCAGCTCCTCCAGCTCATCCTCAGGGATCTCCTCCTGCTGGGTGCCATGACCGGCTGTTTTCAGGAAACGCAGCCAGCTGGTGGGCACGCTGGACACCAGCTGGGAGAGGAACAAGATTACAAACCAGTCAGAGACACAAAAACAAACACCACTCTGAGGTCAGCTGGGGAGACCAGATGACCTGCTTTGTTAAGATGATTTATCTGGCAAGTTAAGATGGTTTCCTGCATTTCAGTTGACAGCCAAAATTCTACAAGATAAACGCTTAAATTTAAAGAAGGCACAGAAAATACTTAACTATTCTGTTATGTTTTTGCTCACATGTGAGTTGATGTCAGAAGTATTTATTTCCTCCCTATGGACGGTGATGTCACAACTACAGAACAATGTTACACCAGACAACCACAGCAGATGCTGTCATAAAACAATTGGTTCCAGAAACGACAAAAAGTACATACTTGTCTTCTGTAATCCTCAGATCACTAAAATCCTGATTTATGACTTAATGTTGTTTTTGACTCAGGAGAACTTCAAGACGTTTCAAGAACTAGAGCAGAACTAGAGCTAGATCATGTCCTCATGCAGGTCAAGGTTAAATTTTAAAATGCAGTAAATGCTGCACAGAATGCACATTTCAAACACAAACATTTTCTGTGGTTCTACCAGTTTAAATGAGTTCTTTTCTTTGATATTTCCCTGTTAAATCTGCCAGTTCTGTGACAGACTGGCGACCTGTCCAGGGTGACCCCGCCTCTCGCCCAGAACGTAGCTGGAGATAGACACCAGCAACCCTCCCGACCCCATTAGGGACAAGGGTGAACAGAAAACGGATTGATGGATGGAAATCTGCCAGTTATTGATGCACTAGAAGTATCTATTGGTGTATAATGGTGTAATCCATGCTTTGTGTGGAGTCTTTCTTTTGAGTTTGTTTTAGCTGATTTAACATTAGTGGGAATAAAAAAGACTTTTGATTCACATTTTAGGATCTCTGATCTTTTGAGCCCAGGGTTGCCATGTGCTACTTAGCAAAAAAACAAAAGCTGTAAGTGAGCAGTAAGGCCTTGCAAACTTCATCTTTGAGAACCTTTGGATTGGTTCAGGTTCAACAATCTTCTTATTAGTTTTATTTATCAAAAACAAAAGCAAAGATGTGCACTAACAATTCAAGAGTTGTGAGAATTGCATTCTAGGACTGAAAGAACCAAATATATTGCTCGTTTGCGCAAAGCAAATGAAAAGAAATGTGCTTTAAACTCATCATGAGCTTGTCCAACAATGAAAGAAAACGTACTTTTATGGACACATTCGCTGTAATTGCCGTGAGTTCTGTTTTTGGTCTCGTATTTACAATTAAAATAACATTGGCCAAGTAAGAGATTATCCTACCTGCCCCCAAATGAGACTACCAAGGCCCAGGAAGACGCACCAGAGCCATTGTTCTACGGTCAGAGGCACACAGCTGAAAGCTTTACCCCCGAAGTGCACAATAACCACCTGGAGGAGACAAAAAACAAGGTTTGATTCCCTCAATGTCGATCCACGCAACGGTACAAAGTCCTTGCCAGTGAAGGCTTACCTGCACAATAAGGGTTCCCAGGATAATGGAGCAGAAGATGGGGTTGTTGAAAACGCCCTCAAAGACGTTCCGTTCTCCGTGGATCTTGCGAGCGTTGAACTCGTTGAAGATCTGCATGAGGACGAATGTGTTGAACACAATGGTGTAGTGTTCAGAGGGTGGAGCGTGAAGCGGGGCGTTCCTGCCAGAGTCGATGTCGAACATCTTCTCACCTACAAAAGAACAGGATGAAGATCAATGTCCTATGAGGATTTTACAAATCACCCAAAATAAATGAATAAAAAAACATACCAAATGCTGATCAGTTTCTTAATAGGTAAAAATCTAACATTCTCTATAATGTCTAGTTTACTAAAGGGGCACTATTATATATTTTCTAAGAACATTGTGCCATTTTATAAAACTATTAAGTAACTGTGTTATTTTCAGTTGTCATAAAAATTCTATTTCTATAAAGTATGATTTAAAAGAAATGTTTTGACTTTGTTATTAATGCTTTGAAATTGGGTCTCTGTTTCTTAAAAAAAAAAACTCCTGCTCTTTCTGAAACTCCGCCTACAGAAAGTCATCACAACATGGTTCCTCTGTTAACTCTTTAAAAAAATTTAACCAGCGTTTTACTGAGAAGTAACTCCTATAATGAGCTCAATTGATGCTCAGTTCCAACAGGTGGTTGCTAATTTGCTGATAGCTAGTCTGAAGGAACTGAGTGAGGGAGTCATGAGGAGGGAATCGCTTCTCCAAAGAGGTCCAACCAGGTGTTTAGCACAGCTGAATGGCTGCCACTGTAGAATAAAGGTTCTCTCAAAGGTGTATGAAAGACTCAAGGCAACAGTCCTGGTATGTTTCTGATGAAGGAGCAACATTATAACATGATGGAAAGCTCAAAAAAGTTGATTTTACATAATACTGATCCTTTAAATCTCTCTGAACTCAAAAATCCAAGGACCTGTGTTTTGACTGACCGATAAAGAGCAGCGTGAAGATCAGTGTCAGCTGGTAGACGGCGTGGCCCAGGATGTTCTTCATCATGGTGCGTGAGATGAGCGGCTTGTTGCGGCCGTATGGGTTCCTTAGCAGCAACGCCTCAGTCGGCGGCTCCGTGGCGAGGGCCAATGAGGCGAAGGTGTCCATGATGAGGTTGACCCATAACATCTGCACAGCTTTCAGAGGAGAATCCTGGAAATAGATTAACTGTTTAGATCTTATTCTGTGTATATTTTTTGAGAGAATGACACGAGGCTGGGTTAAATCAAGTGAGGACATGTAATTTTCATAGCACCTCAGACATATTTTACAGAATCCTCAAGTAACCAAAATGACAACTGAAACATTATTAAAATGCATCATTGTGACGACATAAAAATGGAAATATTTACGTATATGTAATAATTTTAAGAAAAATTTGTTACAATTTTTTACAGCTATATCTAGCACAACATGTATTAGATATAACATCTGTGAAATGTGTCTATTTTAATTTAGATTTTGCCATAAATTCCCCAATGAAAAAACTATATGTTAATACACGTCAATATTCTAAAAGTGTGTTATGTTGTGTATGTCTGACCTGGGTAATGCAGGCTCCAGTGATGGCCACGGTGACAGCAACCACGTTGACCGTGAGTTGGAATTGCAGGAACTTGGAAATACTGTCGTACACGTTTCGACCCCACATGACGGCCTTGACGATGCTGGAGAAGTTGTCGTCTGTCAGTATGATGTCAGACGCCTCCTTTGCTACGTCGGTTCCTGCGATGCCCTGTGGATCAGCAGCTGAGCGTTAGGGCAGGATGCGTTTGAAGTGATTCATGAATATTCTCTCGGGAATGCTAACAGTGCATATCGTTGAGGAATGTAAAATGCTGTACCATAGCAAAGCCAACGTCTGCTTTCTTGAGAGCGGGGCCATCGTTTGTTCCATCTCCTGTTACCGCGACAACTTGCCTCTGCTCCAGGACGGTGCTGTCAATAATACCTTTAAAACAAAAATAGAGAGATCGCACAGGGGAAGGAACAATGACAGAATTGAGTCATTTCCAGCCCACTTTTTGTCAATTTTACTCTCATCTTTACAGAATTGTTCTAATCCAGCCACACTGCAGGGTTTTCCGGCAGCATGAATAGCCTTTTTACATCATCATTTTGTTTTTCTTCAGCCATGTAAAGAAGGATTTGTGTTTTAGATCTTTGTTTTACCGCAGAACCCAAGTTTACTTCAGCTTGCGGTCCTAAACAGAGTTGTTGTTTAGGACCGTAAGCTGTTGTTCTCCTTCAGGAAGTTTTGGTTGACAGAATTCATGGGTCCATTTATCCATCACACTTCCACCACCATGTTTTACTGTTGTTATGATGTTTGTTTTTCTGAAATGCACCCTCTTGTGCTGTTTATGAGGTGTGATGGTTAGTGGTTTGAGTTGAGGAGAAGAAGAGGAGCTGTCACAGTAGCTGCGTTTCCATTACAAAAGTGTGTAAAACAATTTGTCAATGTTCCACTAAGGTCAAAAATACACAATTTCACAAGTGCTTTATTTCCGTTAAATAAGAAACACAATATCAGATATGGACTCCCTTCCTGGACATTCTAACCACCCTAGACCTGAGAGACTGATCTGGATTGATCTTTACTGTCTTGTTTAATTCCTCTAATATTTTTGTTGTATCCTTTACTCCTTAATCTGGCCTTTCAAAAATATGGATAGTGCTAAATGTAATGTTACTAAGTGTGTTGCTACATAGAGAGAGTGGGTGGGGTGGGTGTATTTTTATTTTATTTTTTATTTTTTATTTTATTTTTTGGGGTGGTGGTGGAGGGTTGAAAAAGAAAAAGAATAATATTGTACCCTGGATGTAGATTTTGTATGGACATACATTCTGAATAAATATATATATATGCAAAAAAAAAAAAAAAAGAAACACAATTAAAATCACACATGAATAAGTTTGTTAACGCAATATTATGCTGCAGCATCATCCTCCAACTACTCCTTGTCCTCTTCTTCTTTGTGGTTTGTGTATGACCTGAAGATTCAAGAAAATTACTACATGAAAGCTTTCTGA
Source organism: Gambusia affinis (assembly GCF_019740435.1). NCBI lineage: Eukaryota > Metazoa > Chordata > Actinopteri > Cyprinodontiformes > Poeciliidae > Gambusia > Gambusia affinis. The sequence goes on along the minus strand of NC_057875.1, from coordinate 29,606,257 downwards.
GAACATGAAGTAGGCTAAAGTAAAACTTCAAGTAGAAGTTTTTGGAATGTCCCATCAACAACCTGCTGAAACTGATAAAGCCTGAAATTCTGCTCTTTACCAGAAAATTTTGAAGGAGAATGTCTGGCCATCACTACAGTGCAAAACCTCTCTGGACACCAGAGTGCAACTCTGAGTAACTCAAAAAGAACAAAATGAAGGTTAAAATTTGATTTACAGCCTCTGGGCAGGGGGCCCATACTCTGACCTCTCCTATGTGGCTGAATTAGAACAAGGTTGCTTTGGAGAGCTGGTCAAAATTCCTCCACAGGAATGTGAACAACATCCTTGCTAGTTACTGTAAACCCAGGTAACTAGCAAGGATGGTAACAAGGATGTTACATCCTTGTTACCATCCTTGTTACTTTTCTGGAAAGTAACAAGAAAAGCAACAACTTTTCTTGAAAGTTTCTGCTTTCAAAAGAAAATCTTGAAAGCAGTTGTTGCAGCCCAGTGTGGTGGAATATCTTTCACAAGTTGCGTAAGTGAGGTAACCTGCCACCCCATTATTTCTGGACTAATTTATACTTCACTGACCTTTGACCAGAGTGTGTTTGTCCAAAGGGGATGACCGGGCAAGGACTCTCAATTTGGGCCAAATCTTATCGATACGCTCCTGTTCGATCTGACGAGATGAAGGAGAGAAAAATCTTTGATCTGATTTGCTAGCAGTTACCATAGAAAACAACACACACGCAGGAGCAGAATGAGATTTTCACACTTCTTTGCTTCAAGCCTTTTCCGTTGTCATTTGTCTGACCTCGCCTGATTCGTTGCGGATCCTCTGGTTGAACTCTTTTCCCTCTATGCACAGGAAGTCGTCTCCGGGTTGCAAAATGCCACATTTGGTGGCGATGGCTCTAGCAGTGTTGATGTTGTCTCCGGTCACCATGCGGACAGTGATCCCAGCCCTCTGGCACTTTCTGATAGCTTCTGGTACCTTAGGGGAACAATGAAGAACAGATACACAAAGGGTCAACCCAGAGGTGAGTGCACCCCATCAGGCAGACACCAGTTGTTGAACTGCTCCACCATGAAATGACAGTAGTTTCATAGTTGTGTCCTCAACATTTATTTCAACAATGTCAACCAAAGTGATTTTATTCAGTCCCAAATGTTCTACCAGTTCCCCCGATATGCTCCACTCTGACCCCTCATGTGAAAGTCTGTTGTCCCCAACAGACCACGTTAACATCTTTCTAGATGTGATGTGCAGTCAGTCTTCCATGCTTTTAAAACCTCCCAGTTTGATTATTGCAGTTCTCTTCTAATTGCCACGCCTTGCACTAGTCCAAAATGTGAAAGCACAACTTTGCTTGAAAAACTTCCCACTTCCCAGAACAACTCAGTCTGTTAACAAAGCAAGTCTTGATGTTCATTTCCAATTTTTTACAAAAATCAGACTTTTTTTTGTCGTTCAGACTACTAATTACAGAGCTCCTTAGGGAACATGGGGAAAATTCTTTCTTTTGCGTTCCCTCACAGTAATGTACTGATCAGTTCATGCAGCATAATTTAATACTGAAGACCACTGTATTTTCTGCTTTAACTTAAGGTTTTCATGAGGTTTTTCCATGTATGTTAATGTCTTGTTTGTGAGATATCTGAAGTGTCATATCCTTTTCTTGAAGATAGAAATGCACCACAAAACTATGTGCAAAATGCAAAAGCAGAACAGGTCAAACACAGGCGTCCCATCTCACTTCTAAGAGATAAACAAACTTTCCGTAAAAATGAAAGAAAGAAAAAACACATCCAAACTATTTGGAATATTTCTGAGTTACTTATTTTCATGGGGTAATAAAGTCATCTGATGGTTCTGATGGTGTCTTTTTTGTGTTGGTAGTCTGAATGGTTAGTAAAGGGCCGTTTTCATGTGCAGTTTCATCTCTACGATTGCAGTAAGCAATATTTGCTAATTGAGAGGGAATGCAAAACATACTGCAAGGTAATGCAAAAGTTTTGCAAAGTAATGCCGAAACTTTAGAAAAAAAAGAAAAAAATCCTCTTATACCCTAAGAAACTCTGTATTTATTTATATGCATCCTCAATTTACAGGCCCCATTCCAAACGCATACGCAGAAGAGAGAATGTTGACGTCACACAGCAGCACTCTGTTTACGGAACTCATAATGGATGGAGTCGTTTATCGATAGTTTTAGAGTTTATTCAGCAATTGGAGCTGTTAGTATGGACACTAGATCGTAGCAAGATGGAGGAAGCTAATAATAAATAAAAAAAAGCACATCTAATAGCGATGCTATTTTGTGGAGCATTCAATGCAGCGTCTATGTAGAAGTCTGTTTGGATGTGCAATCAGAATGAAGAGCGATGTGATGTCCTTCACTGACACAGACATCTTTCAAAAGTCCATAATCATAATTTTTAGCCACTTTTTACATCTGGATTTACCAAGTTTTGCTAGAAGCAGTGAAGAATGATGACAGGTGTCTGACATCAGTGACATAGAAGTCGGATAAAATGTGACATGAGCCTTCTGACTGCAAACGCTTTGAAAACAGCCAGACATTTATCAGATTTTGTACTACATATGGGAGAGTCTCAAAGCAGATTTTTTGGGGGAGAAAGATTGGAAATGGGCCGTTTTGACTGTTATGAAAAAGTTGGTAACAGTGTGCATATGGGCATGAAAAGCTACTTTGGTCTCGTTTGCCCACTCTGTGAATTATAAAACTCTTGGACGTTGTAGCTATTTTCCAAGGAAGATGACAAACCTCAGGTCGTACAGGGTCTTCAATGCCAACCACAGCGATACATGTCAGTCTAGTGAGGATCTCAGCCTCGTTGTCCCAATCAGGCTCTCCATCAGCGATGGAGAAATCTCTGTAGGCAAGACAGATTGTCCTCAGCCCCTCAGATGCCATCGACTCAATCACATTTTTCACTAGTTGGTCACGATCCTTAGGCTTGAAGATCTTGGCCTCTCCACTGGCCGTCAAGATTTTACTGCACCTGAAACCAGACGCAGTACACGTGATCAGAGTATGACTATGAGAGCAGAACTGTGTAGGCAGAGGCAGCAGACCTACTTCTTAAGCAAGATCTCAGCGGCTCCTTTACTAAACATTCGGTAGCTGCCGTCAAAGGTCTTCAACACGGTGCTCATGGATTTCCTCACGGAGTTAAAGGTGTAAACCTTGAACAGCTTCTCCTCTGGGATTTCATTTCGAACGTTCTGGTAATCTCGGTTCAAGTCCAGACTGAGTCCCAGTAAGGCACATTCGGTCTTGTTTCCTACTTGGCGAGGCAGCCCACCCTCTCTCTCTGGAGGCTGTGGGGAGGAAGAAGAATATTTAGCTACACCGTATGATTAATAGTAGCATAAAACGGTGCAACTTCAAACAGTGCTGAATAGCTTTTTTTTTCCATTTTTCCATTGGCCTCTATAAAGAAGTGATAGTATCTTTGGTAGAAAATTTTATTCTTAATCGTGATATAACCATGGACTTAAAACATACAATTCCACTGGTCAACAGGCAAAAACTTGTCTGGGGTTTTTCAACCATTTTATGGTCATTTTGATGAGCTGAATCCAAAAATCATGGGGCAACATGAGCATCAAAATGCATGACTTGTTCTCTCATCTGGATCGGTTTCCTGAGAATCTGATCAATGAATGATGAGCAGGAGGAGAGGAAAGAGACGGAGAATTTTACACAATGAAGACGTAATGTTCAATTCACATGTACTTACCCTTATTGGTGTTTATTATGCAATTTACGGAAGTCCAGGTTTGTAACATTTCTAAAACCTTTTTAGGATGACAAATATGAATGGAAATTAACTGATGTAACAAAAATGTCATCAATTTAGTCAGAAGATCAGATTTCTCTAAATGAAATTACAATAAAAACCTGATGGAGAAAAATGGATGTCATTTTTGGATTCAGTGGTGCAAAAATGACATATGAGCAACCAATATAGTAGCAAGACTATATTTACCAATTAGATATAAATCAAGAATTGTGCATTTTCTGATGCTTAGTCAGAAAATGCACAATTGTTGGGTTTGGGCAACATGAACTTCTCTGTGTATCAAAGCATTCTAAAACTAAATAAGAGGATACTTGTTCAACAACTTTCCCACACAACATCATTAAGAGGCCAATGATCCTAAACAAAGGAACACACTAATAAGAGAAGGATTAGAAAGGCAATGGCAATGCAATAGTCTCATCAAGGTCCAGACCTCATCCCAATGTCTTCAGACCTTAGGAGATCTGTGACGAAAGAGATATCTCCAAAGCTAATGGTGATGTCACCATAATGATAAAACCATGCAGAAAATGACTGTTTAAGTTATTTGATAAGCTGGTAATTATGGGGTGTGCTAAGGTTTTAATACACAGCATTTACATCTTGCATTCATCTTTTTTTAAAATAAAAATCAGCCATGTAAATTTTGTTGATTGTTTTTAAAACTTTAGATCGACAAACTGGTAAAGACCTGTTTGTTTTAGGTCCTGATCTGTAAAACTGTCTGTGTTGACACAAAGGCTGTGGGGTGAAAAGGTAACAGAAAGATTGGCATATCAGAGATTCCCAGTGGTATGTAAAGGTAGTATAGAAAAGGTGTGAAAACAATGTACTTTTGAGCTCTGCTAGAAATGTCAAATGAAACTAAAGAAAAGAAAAGCAACATTCTGTAACAGTCAAGCAGAAATCTCCTGATCAGAAAAGAAAATTGTCATTGCTTCATAAACTCCTAGCTACAACCAAACCCGCTTTTCTGCTTTGTACTGTGGTCTGTCAAATTCATCCTGCAGACTGTGATCTGATGAGTCCTGAGCTTACTGTGGCAGTGTGCTAAATAGTTAACCCACACAGCTTCCTGAATGAGCAGCTATTTTTAAAGCTTACCATAATCTTGGTGGTGTAGGCGCAGTTGACCCCGATGCCTAGGATGAGTAGGTCCAGTATCTTGGTTGGGATTAGGTCCGGCTCTGGGACTTTTTTATAGTGTCTCCCTGCGATGTAGGCCTGCACCACCTTCATACGGTTCATGGTCAGCGTCCCCGTCTTGTCTGAGCAGATGGCTGTGGCGTTCCCCATCGTCTCACAGGCATCGAGGTGGCGGACTAAGTTATTGTCTTTCATCATTTTCTGACACACAAATAACAGAGAGAGCAGTGATACTGAATTCAGATTCCTCAATCCATACTTCACTATCTCCAGCAGTCACAATTTAAAAATCTTGCTGTGTGAAGAAGGCATTAGGTATGAAGCAAAAATGTATTATAACGTGTTCTGGTCAGATAAGACCAAAATTGCACTTTTTGGTCTACATGCAAAGAACGATACATGGTACACTTGTAACAATGTCTATCACCCTAAGTTGACCATCTTCATGGCAAAACATGGCAGTGGCAGCATCATGCATTTTTCTAGCAGATGGTGGGAAGAAAACCTGTTAAGAGGTTGCAAAGACTTGGACCTGGAGGAGCTAATAACACCTGAGTCCACCTGAGGATAAAAAAAACGTTTGAAAATCCCAATCCAATACATTAAGGTTTATGGTTGTAAAATGACAAAATTAGAAACAGAGTTCTAAAAATTTTTGCAAGCTCCTGCAAAAATACACAAATCATATTCAGGTCAGGGATGACATTGTTATCTGTTTGCATGCAGACAGACATGAAACTGACAGACTTTGCAAAACTGACCTTGACTGAATATGCTAGGGAAATGGTGACTGCCAAGGGGAGACCCTCAGGCACAGCCACCACCAACACCGTCACGCCGATGATGAAGAACTTGACCATGAACTGCACATAGACGGAAACGCACTCTTGCAACCAGGGAAGGCCCTGAATCCAGAAGGTATCGATCAGGAAGCGAGTGATTAGGATGATGACGGTGAGGGCCGACATCAACAGACCTGAGAACAAGAGAGGAAAAGAACAGGAAAAACAAAAACAAATGGGTTGCAATGAGTGATGGTTAAAACACCTTTAAGTTCTTTGGTTGACACTTTGGAGATGAGTTATGCATTTCACTTCAGCACAACTTCCAACAGAACTATGGAAGCCTTGAAACACAAGGCTTTTGACACATTTTTTAAGTCTGATTAAATGTTCTTTTTCTCTCAACTTCAAAAATGAAATGAAAGTAAAAAATAAAAAATCTAAATCAAATATTGTAAAGCTTTTGTGGGATTTTTCTCAAATATTTTTTTCCCTTGAAGGGGAGCACAGAAAAATTCTGATGTTCAAAATTTGATCAATTGTGTTTTTATATCAAGTATTTCTCACAATAACAGTATAGTTCCTTAATTTTTCCACCAAACAACAGAGTAAACAAGAAAAAAAAAGATTTTAGCCTTGCTTTTTTCTGTCTCGCTTAAATCCTAAAAAGTAAAAAAGAAAAAAGAAATTATTGTGTGTAAGTCTTTTTAAAGTCTCATCCAACAAACAGAAAAAGTATAAAGTTTTTTTTTTTTCTCACTTAAGTCTTGAAGGACAAGTGGGAAAAAAACCTCTTCTCTCCCAACAAAGAGAAATAGAAAAAGATGATTTGTTTGGATGAGAAGAAAAAAATTACAAATATGGCATGGCAGATTATTTTTCCCTCTTGCCATCCAGGACTTAAGCAAGCAAAACAAAACAATGAAAATATTTTCATTTGGTCAGACTTAGAAAGTGAGTCTTCAAAAGAAGTTTTTCCCTTGGGTGTCAGCATTTCTATACATAACCGATCCACAAGGATCCAAACATTCCAACATTTTAAAATGTGTTGATTTTAAATTTAACTTAAATATAATTTTTTCTCATCACGTATGATCTCAGGTCATTGTGACTTTTAGTGGTATAAAAATCCCAGTCACAAACTGAATACCAGTCCCATGTTTGTACCTGCTCTGCCGATCTGTACGGCCAGTTTGGTCAGCTTCCCCTGAAGGACAGATTTCTCCTTCTTTGGAAGAACCTTCTTCTTCTCTGGTTCTCCATCTTCATTGAGTGGTTGCATCTCAACAGTAGCTCCATCCTTGTTTTTCTCTGTATAGGACAATGGAAGAAGTGAGTAAAGCATTTAAAATGAAGAACTGGTTCAGCTTTAAAGACACTCTTTAAAAATGTAGCAAAATTCCAATAATTTCTAGTTTTACTAAGATAAGAAACACAACTCAAAACATGAAAATACCAAACAATTTCAAGAGATGCATATTTGAAAAGAAAACTTAAAATGCCAACATCTGTCGACATCAAAAGCAACTACAATCAGACTTAAGTTCTTGAGACAACAGTTGTTGTGAGCTGGTTTCAGACAAACCCAGGTATTTTTGTTGGAGGGGTTATGAGGAAAAACCCTGGTGCTTGAGTTGACATATATTGTGTCAACTAGATATATGCATTGTCTTACAAAAGCATTAATATCTGTGGAAGCTTTTCACAAACTATTATGTATGCTGCAGCTCCTCCCCTTGTACATGTGGAGAGTAAAGAGTGTCAAATTGTGCCTCAATTTAACATACTGACTTCATTAAAAAAATTTTATAGAATTATTTCATGATTTAATAAATGACTTCCTGTGAATGAATTCATTTAAACACTGAGCTTCAGTGGGCGGGATCAGCATCAGCTTCTGACTTCCTATTGGCTCCTTCAAATAGCAAGTTAAGACGACTACTTCTAAGTTTGCTGTATCTGTTCTCTAACAATAAATACTTTTGGGGCGATACCATGTAGACATTAGCTGTCCAGAGTGTAGGTTATCATAGTAACGTGTGTTAATCCTAGTGTTAGCTTGTTGTGATGCGTTAAGTCACAGCAGATCTTCAACCTGACTTGTAACCACACTAAGTCCTGAACCACAAGACATGGTTTCCAGTTCCCAACACAAGCAGAAACACCAGCAGAATTAACCAGTACTGCTGGTGGGGGTATCTGCTCGGCTGTTTGTGTCTGTGCACGTGCGTGTGTGCGCGTGTGTGAGCAAGCTGATCCCATTTTTGTAATAAGGTTATTAGTGGACAAGAAGGCACCAGCAGCAGGCAGGAGAAGAAAGCAGCTGCCGAGCTTAATGCCAATAATCTTCTTGCTCCTAATCACCATCAACAGAATCAGGAGCACCTGCTGCTGCTGCTCAGACCACAGGGGCATACTATGGAAGAAACGCCACGTGGGATCACACAGAGCCTGGAGAGCCCTTCCAAGTCCGGCAGTGGAGGCAGGACTTTCCATGGAAGCACCACCAAACATCTCGGTTTCTTTTTTGATTGACCTCAGTTGAATCCAGCTCATACTTCCTCACGCAACACTTAACAACAAAATAATGGCTGGTCAAGAAACACAGCATAAAGTCGAACAGCCAGAAGCAGGGGTTTATAGGATCTATTCCAGTTGTGAGACAGCAAGAGGAGGGGGAAACCAGGGAGAGGTCACAAGGTCATTACACACCTCCCTTAGTAACACATCTGCCTAAAATAATGCGCATTAATAATGCTCATCTTTTGCCAAAAAGGGATGTTGGTAAAAAATGACTTATTTCAGGAATTGCTGATATCACAAATCTTGAACATTGTTCATATTTTTTATTAACCCTGTAACAGAATGCATGTTGTTAGACAAGATGAGTAAGTCTAAATTCACCGTGCGCCAAATTATTATCCATCCATCCATCCATTTTCTTTACACCCTTCTTCCCTAAATGGGGTCGGGAGGGTTGCTGGTGCCTATCTCCAGCTGCGTTCCGGGCGAGAGGCGGGGGTCACCCTGGACAGGTTGCCAGTCTGTCGCAGGGCAACACAAAGACATACAAGACAAACAACCATGCACACACACACTCACACCTAGGGAGAATTTAGAGAAACCAATTAACCTGACAGTCATGTTTTTGGACTGTGGGAGGAAGCCGGAGAACCCGGAGAGAACCCACCATGCACAGGGAGAACATGCAAACTCCATGCAGAAAGACCCCGGACCGGGAATCAAACCCAGGACCTTCTTGCTGCAAGGCAACAGCTCTACCAACTGCGCCGCCAAATTATTATGCAAATTGAATTTAAATGTCATAAATATAATTTTTTTTGTTGTGCTATTAAATTTATAGATGGTATTGTGTGTCAGGGCTCTTTGAATCACTATAATTAATTTCAGAGAGCTGGTTGATTAGTTTGTCTGGTGAGCAGTTAAGAAGGATGTTCCACATTATTAAACAGGCCACAGGTTTCAAGCAATATGAGAAAGAGAAAGGATCTCTCTGACGAAAATCATCAGATAGTGTAGTGCCGTATGACAAGGTATGAAAACATTAGATATTTAACAAAAACTGAAGCGTTATCGTAATGTGAAGAGATTTGTGACTGATTCAGAATAAAGATGGGTTTGTACAGATAAAGACAGAATGAGGAAAATTTCTGTTAGACACATTCATCGGATTAAGAGAGCAGCTGTTAAAATGTCCTTACAAAGCAGCAAACAGTTATTTGAAGCTGCTGGTGCCTCTGGAACCTCAAGGTGGAGGATCCTCCAGAGGCTTGTGGTGCATTGACTTACTATGGGGCCCCTAACCAGAGCTCAAAATCATCTTCATACATGACAACCCACCATCTCATGCTGCAAGGAATACCACTGTGTCATTGGCTGCTATAGGCATAAAAGGGGAGAAACTCATGGTGTGGTCACCATCCTCTCTGACCTCTGACCTCAACTCTATTGAGAACCTTTGGAGTTTCCTCAAGCAGAAGATCTGAGAGTGAAATGCAGTTCATATCAATCAGCAGCTCTGGGAAGGTATTCTGACATCCTGCAAAGAAATTCAAGCAGAAACTTTCCACAAACTCTCAAGTTCAATGGATGCAAGAATTGTGCTGTGATATCAAAGAATGGGTTCTGTGTTAACATGGAACTCGGTCTGTTAAGATGTTTTTGATTGAAATAGCTTTCGTTTTTAATACATGTAACCACTTAATGCTGCACATTCAAAGAACGACCGTTTACAGTTCTTTATAATCCATAAAATGTTTAGAAAATCTGCTGTGCATAATAATTTGGAACATTTTGAGTTTTTTATTTTTGAAAAAAATATTGTTCTCATTGGGAGCTTTGTCCAGTAAAATTTGTACTGTCATAGTTCATGACTTGAAAACTATACTGACCATCATTTGCATTGACCATTTAGGAAAATCTGAGAAAATATCATTTGCATAATAATTCAGAACATGGTGTATATACAACAAGCCAAGAGGAGGAAAAGCTAAATATTCTATGTAGCTGTGTTTAAATCAATGTTTGTTTTTGATGCCAATTATGGCATCAGGAAAGGTTGATGGTAAAGGAAAAATTCTAAATAACCTACTCAAATTTACATAAAAAATTGCTTGCTTGTCCCGTCCCATTCAATGGGTATTTCATGCCTCTTACAAGAGGCATGAAATGAAAAAACATTCTAAGTCTAAATCTCCGGCTCAGAGGAGAGAACTGTCAACCTGGAGTGTCTGGTTAGAGGCGTTCACAGAGATGTGTGCTCCATGCTAGTTTGCAACCTCTACATCTTGTTTATTACAGCTATGCTTAGCATCAACATCTGAGAAAATCACGCTTTGCCTAGCTTGATTAATTGGAAACATGCCCAATTCACATTTTCTGCTTTGCAACATTTTATAAACTTACTCAAAATTCACATGACAATTGGATTCCAAACTGTTCTCTGAGCCACCACACCATTAATGCCCTTGTTCCACATTAATGTGGTAACTAGTGAAGTTACACACAACTTCACAGACACTGCTCTCTGTTCATCCAATAACCAGGAGATTTACAAGATTTTCTAAAAATGTTCAGTACTTTAAATACTGTCAACTTTACACTTCAAGGAGAATAACTCAAATAAGTAAACTAGAGTAAGAAGATGTGTCACATGAATGGATGGCACAGCAAATGGTTGCCACTGACTAATCCCTTAATTGAATTCCCACTGTGAAATAGTTTTTGTCCAAGCATAAAAACCTTATAACCGTTAGGATTTTATCTCTTCTTAAAGTATTTATTTTCCTCAAACTTTTTCACATTTTGAGATGTTCCAACCCTGAACTTTAATGTATTTAATGGGATTATATGTGACAGACAAAGTAGTGCAAAACTGCAAATGGGAATGAAAAGGATAAAATAAAAATCTAAAAGGAATGACATCTATTTATATTCAACATTCTGATTACATTTTCGAGTAATGAGTGGAGTAAGTGATTACACCTCAAAATAAGTAATTTGATTGTTTCTTTCCTAAAAGCAGAAAGTGTTACTGTGAATTTACTGTGAATTTACTGTGAATTTGCTTGTGAGAGTGTTTTGTGATAATCAGGTATGAGCATGCACCGTCACTGGCAACAGTGTAAATCAAGAAGAGGTTTTAGAGAGCACGTGTTAATGGATGGACATTTGAGTCTGCATAGTGACAAAAACATTGACGTCCACTGACCACTCTGCATTGAAAGAAAACTTTCATCTATGATGAAAAAATCCACCTCTAGTCCAAGTGAGTGATATGCAAGTACTCTGACAGTCATTGAGAAACCCTCTAATGACATGACCGCTGCAGTATAAATCCAATTCCATCTTGAAAACCTCTGACTGTGCCTTTCTTGCTAAACAGCCGAAAATAGACTTTCATTCCAACTATGTTATTGCTGTACTTTACTTTCACACACACACAATTTTATATGTTGAAATATGAAGAAATATAGGTTAATAGAAGAAAGACTTGATTTTCTTTAGCTATGGAGGAATGTACAGAAAACCAGTTAAAATGTTGAAGTCAGAGCTGCTTCATTTTATTACATTTTCGTATCATTTTATATCACTAGACCTGTGGTGTAATGGTAAATAGTCTGTTCTTATGTAGAGTTTTATCAAGTCTATAGGACTCCAAAGGGCTTTATACAACGTTCAGTTATTCACACATTCACACACTAATGGTGGTGAGCTACATTGTAGCAACAGCTGCCCTGGAGCAGTCATACAGAAGCGAGGCTACCGTACAGCCAATTCCACCAGGCCCTGTGACCACCGACAGGGTAATGAAGAAAACAGAGGAAGAGCTGCTAATTGTTCACCCCCTAGTGGCGGATTGGATTGTCGGCAGAGAAAGATGCCAAGCAGACTCTGTAAACCCAAATTAGGGTTGAGGATGAATGAAGAACCACTGTCAGAAGTGGGGCTCAGACATCCATGGGAGGGTTTCTCATGAGGAGGATGTGGTCATGATCAGGACCTCTTTTGGAGCCTGTCATAGTGGTTATTGAGGGATTGTTTGGTGAACACCAGCCTTGTTGGACACTCAAGAAAAAGTCCTTTAGGGGTTGGTTGTAACTCCTGACAGACATGTGCCAGGTGGCTAAAGAACTGTGGCTTTTGTGGCGGCTGAGGCAAAAACTTTGGCCATGAGACACAATGGAGAAAGACTTTCAATTGACCTTGAGGAGGTCCAAGCAAATTTTTTAACAGCTTAGAAAGAGAAAGCAGGACCCATACAGAATGTGACTTTGGTTAACTAGGAAAACTGGAGATGGGTTGAATGGTATAGTTGGGCAGTGGAAGGACTAAATCCATTACTGTGGCAGAAGTCGCTGAGGTAGATCATAAGCTGCCTTGTGGCAGAACACCAGTGATGGAAAGGATTCATCCAGAGATGCTGCAGACTCTGTACTTTGTAGAGCTGTCATAGTTGACTATCTATATATATATATATATGTACTTCTGCAGTCTTACAAACTGTACAATCATCTTTTGACCTGCATAAAATACACTGTAAAACCCAGACAAAGTTAGGTGCAGCATCAGTTTCCAGAGTCACATAAGTGAGGTTTGTCAAAAAGACAAACCTCACTTATTCATGCTTATCCCATAATACTCAATGTATTACCATTATATGAGTGACTGAGTGAGGTCTCATCAGATAAACATCAATCCAAAAATGAGGTGAAAATGGATTTATCTACAACTACTACTGTCCCTATTAATATTAATATTTCATCCAGTAGTCAGTGAGCAGCAACAACTGCAGCGTCCTCCACAAATATCTAAATTCAAACCTTTACCTTGAGCACATTAACTAAATGGCCCTGCGACAAACTGGCGACCTGTCCAGGGTGACCCCGCCTCTCGCCCGGAACGTAGCTGGAGATAGACACCAGCATCTCCCAACCCCATTAGGGACAAGGGTGAACAGAAAATGGATGGATGGACGGACATTAAAAATAATCCTACATTCAGAAACAATTGTTTCTAAGAAAACACTGCTTCCACATTTATTACCCCCATTTAACTACTTCCATAACGTAATTATTATCATTGAAATATGACTTCCCAGTTTTACATGATGTAATAACAGAAACACACACAAACACATTTCTTGTAGGCACCGGCAACCAGGCTTGACAAGGATCTGTATTCATCTTGCCACCACTTACACTGAGGAGGATGGCAGAAGAGGTCAAAAATCTCAAAAGCTCACTGTTGGAGAATTGGGCATCTTCGGTTACCACGTCTCCATGGCAACTATTAAATTAATGTCAACTAGTTGTTTGGTACTGATGCACTACCATAACCAGCATAAGCTTTTAAAGTTTGTACAAACTCTACTGTAATTGAAACTTTCTGATTTGGATCATTTTGGTAATAGAGGCTTCAGTATCCATTTTATTTGTCGTTCCTGTTGTTTTGTTGATTTATTTTGCATATTTAAAATGTCTTCTAGTTCCTGTGCTAAATGTTAGTAAGAAATTAAAAATCATTGATGTTTGAACCTGATGCCATTAATTCCATTACTCTTATATCAGTTGAAACTGGTTTCAAATCAACAATATTATGGTTTATTGCAATAACTTCTGAGACAATTTATCATCCAGCAAACGTTATTATTGTGACAGGCCTAGTCAAAGATCATTTTCACAGCATATTCCAGCCTTGTGAAATGTTGCAGAATAAGATTGAAGCTGTCATATTTTCAAATGTGGATTCTGCATATTATTAAGTGTTATGACATTCTTACTAACTTAATACACTTACAAAAATTAAAGGCTGGAGTTTCTACAGTTAATAGTTTCTTAAATTAAATAATCTTCGATAAAAGATTATTAATCCTAAGGTTTTTAACATGTCTTTACCAGGAATACTTACAAAGAATGCGGTAAACCATCTGTTATTAAGAAAAACATAAACAAGTGATCTGCAATCAATCAGCCAAAACAAACATGGAATCACGCAGGGGTTTTTTCCCAAGTGACTATAAACAACTTCATTTACTGACAGACATTAATGGAAATTAATCTCTGATGTGATGCCTACCTTCTTTGTTTTTGACTTCCGTTTTACCTGTAAAACAACAAAATAATCAATCAAACAAATGCAACAAATCAACAAATATTTCTACACTTTAAAATATATATTTCAACCCCTAGGTTTTTATCTAGGAGACATTAACTGTAGTTGGTGAGTTGCAGATTTAAAAGCAAACTACTAGATCAACTGAATTCTGTCAAGATGGTTTGCTAACTTTGATTTATGTATATTTTTAAAAACAGCTGAGTGGGATTTTTATCCTTACAATTGTACAGTTTCAAATAACTTGATATTATCAAATACTCTAAATGGTAAGAAGTTGCATTAAATCAGCATAAAAGCATACAGTATCATCAATATATTAACAATATATCAATGTCTAAATCTGGGTTATGTAAGGACATAACATTGATTCATGTCTCAATGTTGAAATTATGCATCTCTGTAAAAATACCTCATGATCCAGAGTCTGGAAGGCACCTCTTGAAAGAAAGAAATAGGAAACAATCTTGCAAAGACCTTTGACTGGACCTGAGGGATGCACTACACTTTGATTTAGCTGATCTGTGCCATAAGGAGTGTGTGAAGAGACACTGTTGGACACCACACTACGTTTCTTCTGAGATGATGACTGATGTAGTTGGCTTCTGTTAAACTTACTCTTCTTATCCTTTTTGTCTTTGTTTTTCTTTTCCTCATTTTTCTTCTCCTTTTTGTCATCGCCGCTGCCTTCGTGGTCTTCACTGGCACCGAGCAGTTTGAAAATAATTCCCGTCTGGGAATTCACACCTACGGCGGTGACTAGCATCTTTCCAGAGCCCTCCATTACATGTGTGCCTGCATGGAAAGAAAAAGTTACAATCTTCCTCTGTGAATCCCATTAAAATTAGCCTAAGCAGAAACTCTGAAAGCTGTGCTTGTTAAACCCACTTTTTAAAGTCAAACTTTCTTTAGTCATTTTGATTCCTTTCAAAGTTAGCCTTTAAGAATACATTCTCAATGAGTTTGTGTTGATATACGTCAAGGCAAGCAGGTCAAAATTATTGAAATGATGTCCTTATATAATCTCATGATTTCTCAGAGTGTTGTCCTATTCTAGTCCTTGGTTGTTTTAGTTATTTCCCATTGAATTACTAAGGCAAATTCAAAGGCTGAACTGGCTTAGTAATTTCAGTTGGTGGTGTCAAACTGAAATTGAACACCGCTGTTTGGCTACGTCTTGCTTTTAAATTTCTATTTTTAAAACTTCTCCATTTGTTTTTTTCTGTACTAACGTTCCAGAGATAAAATAAATATGTGCTTTGTTATTAGAGAGACAGTAATTTTATCCAGTACATGTCTCATCTCCATATATAATGTTTATGTTTCAAGTAAGGCAACTGGTTTTCCTTTTGAGTAACATCATTGGGTTTTTCATGTAGATACAAAGGTCTTTGAGAAAATAATATAAGTCGGTTATATGTAAACACGTTCTTATAAATACAATGGCTTTTCCCTTTCTGCCGCATTCTTACACTTTTTACAAAGTCAAAGTTTTACAAGTCTTCTCATGCATTTTTAGTTTCATGTTTTTAGGATTTATCAGGACATAATCATTTAAATGGCAGGTAAGCACATGTGGTGCTCTGAGAAAATGTTTGCCTCCTGATGAAAATAAATAATTCTGTGTTTTCCTTCTATCTCTTTTAGCTAGTTGTAAAGCTTAAGCTAAAGGAAATGACATGTTAGGAAATGCCCTTGAAGCTAGGGTTAAAGGTCATGACACACTAGGGAATGCCCTCTTTAGGGTGTGGTTTAGATAGAGACTAAAAAAAAGAATGGAAAACTTTTGTTTGATGCCATTTTGTCCTGCTAATTCCTAAAGGTAGCATGAGAAATGGACCAGTTGTATTTTGGTATTAATAAATGGAATCCATAAATTCAACTCACTGACTCTTCTTAAAGCTCATACATCAAGAACGTAGCATAGAGAAGGGTAAATTCTCCACACTTCTTACAGAATTTGTCTGTTTCATTTGTTGCACTGAAATGTTTCAGATAATTATAAAAATTCTAAAATACAAAAACACTTTTCAAATGCTGACTTCATATAAATCAGGGGTCTCCAAAGTTGGTCCTAGAGGGCCGGCATCCTGGGTGTTTTAGTTCTCTCCCTGGTGCAACAAACCTGGATCAAATGATGGCTCATTAGCGGCCTAAGAAAAACACTTATATGGTGAAAAGGTTGTTACTACCACCATGGAAAAAACTAAAAGATGCAGGAGCCAGCCCTCGAGTACTGACTTTGGGCACCCCTGATATAAATAATAAACCTTGACAGGAAACAGCCTCTTTTCAAACATTTTACTTTGAGGGAATATGATGTTTTTTTTTAAGTTTTTAGTTTTTTTTGTTTTTTTTAAAAATCTGCTACATTTTTGTTTTGAAGGACAAACAGTCCCATGATAATAAACCTTTAATTACCTAAAAGTTAGCATGTTAAGGCATTTTAATAGAAGTAAAGCAGCTATGTGGAGCCTTTAAATAGCACTATGTTGCTGTTAACATCTGCATGATGTGATAATATAATAAAAGCTTTGTAAAATGGATTTTTTAAATATTGTTTTCTTTACTGTTTTAATTGTGACTGTAACTCAGATTCTGTCAGCACCTTCACAGGTTTAGGCTCAAAAAAATGCTTTAACTTCTAGTCTGTCAAGCTGAAAACCAGAGAAATGACCCAATGTACTTTGGAATAAAATTTGCCTTGAAGGAGCTGATAATGACAGTTCAGGTCAGGGTGAGCTTAGGTGAAAATCTGCAGTAGAGAAATGCACCTGAGAGCAACATGGGGTCTTTGTCAATGGTCTTCTTGACATGATCCGACTCTCCGGTCAGAGAGCTCTCATCGATCTTCAGATCATTGCCCTGAATTAAGATGCCGTCGGCTGGGAGGAGGTCACCTGGAACAGCAACACAGAGGCCATAACTGCACACACTTATCAGGGTAGAAAATGTGTCATCACAGATATATCACCAATCTCCTGTAAGCAAAGGAGAAACATGAAAAGAAAATTCTGAAGTCTGTGTGTATTTTGCAGATTAATATAGTGTACCTGTGTCCTTCAAACAAAATTTGATGTATGTTTCTTTAATTGTTTGTGCTAGTTTTATGGATTTATTGTAAATTGAAGTATTATTCTGTCTTTGTTGTACTGCAGCCTTGTCCCCTTTTCTAAGACAAATTTCTTCCACGGGAGACAAATAAATGATCTTATCCAATATTAGTGAGACAAAAAGCAGTCCTTTTCATTTTAAAGAAAGAGAGAATATTGCTAAATTGTTTTTTCTGGACACTGCAACTTTCTTTCTATATTTAGGAACATTTTAGACATCAATGGCCAAAATCGGAATTGGTAGGTCAAGAATTCTAAAGATCTGTAATGGGTGACTGGCCAGAAAATTGGAATTAGGGAACCCCTACGTGGTAATGTTGGCAATATGCAGACCCTTGTGTTTACTCACCATACTTGACTTGTGCGATGTCTCCGACCACAATCTCTGACACTTTGATTTGGATCATCTGCCCTGATCGGACTATGGTGAACTTTTGCTCCTGTTCAATGCGACTCTGCAGACCGCGGAACTGCTTTTCTTTGCTCCAGTCGTTAAAAGCTGTCACCAGCACCACGCATACCACTGACAGAAGAATGGCAGCACCTTCGATCCATCCGGTCTCCGCATCCCCCTCTTCTTCCACACCACCAGCTGCTTTTCCACAGTCTGAACAGAGATTTTAAAATAATCTGACAATCTATTCTCTAATCCTTTTTGCCTATGTTGAACGAGAGACAAGTTTTTTTTAACTATTACTAGATAATTCATATTAGAAAATTGAGCTTATTACATCTAGTATTTTGCTTAACAATAATATATTTTCCATAGAGATAGTAAATGACATACATTCAGATAGACAGTCAGACTGAAGAATTATGTGGACTCTTTTTCTCAAGCCTTGTGTCAGATCACGTTTCTGTTAAACATTATTAATAAATACAAAATATGTAAGACAAGATATGCATAGATTTAACTAGAGAATTGACAGAAACTAGGAAAATGAGCTTGACTTATTAGAGCACAAAAGTTTACCATGAAATCATAAAAATATGTTGAAACAGTTTCTAAATAATGTTAAATAATGTTTCTAATTCTAAAAATCTGGTCCTAATTGACAGCCAGCCATATCAATGGCTGGCTGTTAATTTGAGCATTTATGTAATCACTGATGTCAATAACTGGGATAAAAAGCATTTAATAGCAAAAGATTGCTACTTTTGAAATGGTTGTGCTACTTGACATCTCTACAGAGCTCAAAATATCAAAAAATGCTTGTATAGCGGAGAAAATACTCACTTTGTCTTTCTGCATCTGGTGGACTGTAGAAAGAAAGGCTTAGAGAAATGACTGCTGCCACCTCCAAGATGATAAGCGTGACGTCCTGCAGGGCCTCCCACACTAACTGCAAAAAGGTTTTAGGCTTTTTTGGAGGGATGACATTCAGTCCAAACTCTTCTTTCCTCTTGTGTATGTCCTCTGGTTTTCCTTCAAGACCTGCAGAGGCATTAAAAAAATGACAGCAGTTTGAAAGGTGGGCTTAAACTAGTTTTTCCACTGTGCTCTAAGTTTACCCCAGACTAAGTAAATTAAAACTTGTGTAGACTTGGCTGTTTTTAGCATGTTGGTCTAAATTTAGGCTAAAGTAAGCCAATTTGGTCTACATTTAAAATACACAAAAGTAACTAAAAGCCAGGGTTAGTTGGAATATTTTAGTGTGGTTCAAACTCAAAAAAGAATATAATTTAGTTTTGTATTTCTCAGAGAATTTAATGTGGTATAAAATTCATCATAATTTTATACCACATTTCACCATAATAAAAGACAGGCCTAGCTAGTCTTTTGGCCTAGTCCAAATTTAGTCTAAATGCTAACATTGAAAGTCACACTTTATAATGGTTTGAAGTCATTAAACTTTACCTTTAATAACAACAATTAACATCTTTGAGTAAACATCTGAGACTACTGAAATCCATCCATCCATCCATTATCTGTACACCTTTCTTCCCTAAATGGGGTCAGGAGGGTTGCTGGTGCCTATCTCCAGCTGCGTCCCGAGCGAGATGTGGGGTACACCCTGGACAGGTCGCCAGTCTGTCGCAGGGCAACACAAAGACGTACAAGACAAACAACCATGCACACACACACTCACACCTAGGGAGAATTTAGAGAGACCAATTAACCTGACAGTCATGTTTTTGGACTGTGGGAGGAAGCCGGAGAACCTGGAGAGAACCCACCATGCACAGGGAGAACATGCAAACTCCATGCAGAAAGATCCCCGGCCGGGAATCGAACCCAGGACCTTCTTGCTGCAAGGCAACAGCTCTACCAACTGCGCCACTGTGCAGCCCACTACTGAAATGAATAAAAGCTATTTTCTCAGTATCGTTTCAAGCTAATTTTGTTTGCAAATGTACTAATAAAAGGAATGATGTGCTACGCTAAAGACATTTGAAGATGCATGTTCTCTGGAGATGAGATTTCACTTAACTAAATGGCTTTTCAATTATATTTTAGAAAACTTGAGATTTGCTGACTGCTGACCTCAGTAACCAGGTTAAGGGATAGCAACAGAAGCTAGCACTTAAAGCTTTCCTGCATTTCTTTGGACACTAAATTAAGGTAATCATCTAGCAACAGTTAAAACAAGATGATTATTAGTATTTAATACAAAGAATTCTGCGTAATGATTCCTGGGAAACAGAAGGATCTTCCTGCATCCTTTATTGTGTGATGAAGCGTTATTGAATGGAATAAGAACAAACATGTATCCTTCACATAACCATGTCGAAGACAATCTAACTGTATAGTTAGATTGATAATATGGTCATTAATGCTGTAGTTTACAAGAATTATGCTGTATACCCTTCTGTTCAAATTTGGTTTCGCATTAGTTATTAATGTTAAAACTGACATGCAACCATCTGAACTCGATTTTCTTAGTTGGAAGCACTGTTTATCCTGCCTGGTGTTTGTGCCTCAGCGGCAGTCTGGTGTTGTGTGTGAGAAAAGAGCAGACATGTGTCCCCCCCAGTGGAACAAAGCGACATGTTAAGACAAACTCAAACCCCTGTAGAGACTCTGCAACTGCTCTTCATCTGCTCCGATGCACCTGGATTTTGCCAATTAGTAGCCCAACACTTCTCTTTGTATTGTCTGTGCACACTCTGAATTTTCAGGTGAGAGGGATTTTGCTGAAAGTTTTGTTTACATCCCCAGATGTCCCTGCAGTGACATGCAGAGAAGTAATGCAGCAGTGTGGATCTTCCTGTGGTTTCAAGCTGCTGCTGACCTTTGCTTCTTTCTGTCAGCAGGAGTTTAATTGTTGCCAGTGTTTACCGATTGAGTGGAAGATGGACAAACTTTATGAATTAATAAGGAGGTGAAAATGTCAAAGGGCAAATAAATGTTCCAAAGTCCAGTACACATATTGAAAATGACGTCTAAGGATCTGTGTGAGACATAATCCAGAGTTAAAACAGCACAGGCAAGATTCAATCAAACACATTAAATCTGGCAAAGTAAAGCTGAATGTGAGGTAGGACTGGCAACACGTGAGCTGTTCCAGACATCCTTTGACAGATTTATTATTTTATTTAAATAGCGCACCTTTCACACTTTCATAAAAATACACAACTTAGGGGCGGTGTGTGGCGTTGAAGTAGAGTTGCTGGGGGTACAAACATTATGCTCACTTCCTGTCTAATCTGCTGTGAAACAAAACCTATGCAACTCATTTACTGATGCTCACAGGCCATACACTAAACATTTGGTTTTATTGTTGTGAGTTGAACCTATAACTTTTTTTAAAAGCTGTGTTGGTTGGTGACTCTGCATGTTCTTTTTTGTGATAAGTCAGAAACCTCATAATCCACTTTCTTCAGAAATTTACAGTGCCTCCTAGATGTGAATTTTAATCTGTATTTTGAGTTCATTTGTTCAGAGGTGTAAACATCTAATGTGAAACACTATAATTAGAACTTTGAGTTTTGGTCAGAGTAAAACTCAAAAAGGGGTTTGGAGTTAAACAAAAAAGTCAAAGTGTGGAACAACAACCCCTGCTCATCTTTAAGTTCATCATATTCATGCGGTGGGCCTGATTCTCTTTGAATTTATGGCATTGTGGTTTCTTTGGTGGAATCTGTTAGTAAAGCTTTGTCATTGTTTTTTCTTTTACAACAGGATAATAATGATATTAGCCTGGTAAAACCTAGCCCTACTAGTGTTCTACACTTTGCTTTCTACTGAATAGAATAGAATAGAATAGAATAGAATAGAATAGAATAGAATAGAATAGAATAGAATAGAATAGAATAGAATAGAATAGAATAGAATTCAACTTTATTGTCACAAGTACAAGCAATGAAATGTAGTTTGCATGTATCCAGAAGTGCTATACAGGATATAAATATTTATTTACAGGTGTACAAGACTAAATATAAGTATAAATATAAATATGGGAGCTATATGCACAGATTATACAGATTATACAGAATATACAAGAATGTTAGGAAATGGATTATATATGTATAAGTTGGTTTCTAATACCATCCACCAATCCATCCATCATCTTCTTCTGCTTATCTAGGGTCGGTTCGCGGGGGTAGCAGCTTCAGAAGGGAGGCTCAGACTTCCCTCTCCCCAGCCACTTCTTCCAGCTCCTCCGGAGGAATCCCAAGGCGTTCTCAGGCCAGCCGAGAGACGTAGTCCCTCCAGCGTGTCCTGGGTCTTCCCCGGGGCCTCCTCCCGGTGGGACGTGCCCGGAACACCTCACCAGGGAGGTGTCCAGGAGGCATCCTGACCAGATGCCCGAGCCACCTCAACAGGCTCCTCTCGATGTGAAGGAGCAGTGGCTCTACGCTGAGTCCCTCCCGGATGACTGAGCTTCTCACCGTATCTCTAAGGGAGAGTCCAGACACCCTACGGAGAAAACCCATTTCGGTCGCTTGTATCCACGATCTTGTTCTTTCGGTCATGACCCAAAGCTCATGACCATAGATGAGGGAGGGAACGTAGATCGAACCCTAACCCCGAGGGACACGGTCGAACGCCTTCTCCAAGTCCACAAAACACATGTAGACTGGTTGGGTGAACTCCCATGCACCCTCAGGACCCTGCTGAGGGTGTAGAGCTTGTCCAGTGTTCCACAACCAGGACGAAAACCACACTGCTCTTCCTGAATCCGAGGTTCAACAATCCGACGGACCCTCCTCTCCAGAACCCCCGAATAGACCTTGCCAGGGAGGCTTAAGAGTGTGACCCCCCTGTAATTGGAGCACACCCTCCGGTCCCCCTTTTTGAACAGGGGGACCACCACCCCAGTCTGCCAATCCAGGGGAACTGCCCCCGATGTCCATGCGATATTGAAGAGTCGCGTTAGCCAACACAACCCTACAACATCCAGAGCCTTAAGGAACTCCGAGCGGATCTCATCCACCCCCAGGGCCCTGCCACCGAGGAGCTTTTTGACCACCTCGGCGACCTCGACCCCAGAGATTGGAGAGCCCAACCCAGAGTCCCCAGGCTCAGCTTCCACAATAGAAGGCATGTTGGTGGGATTGAGGAGGTCTTCGAAGTTCTCTGCCCACAACATCCCGAGTTGAGGTCAGCAGCACACCATCCCCACTGTAGACAGTGTTGGTGCTGTGCTGCTTCCCCCCCCTGAGACGCCAGATGGTTGACCAGAATCGCCTCGAAGCCATACGGAAGTCTTTCTCCATGGGCTGTCCAAACTCCTCCCACGCCCGAGTTTTTGCCTCAGCAACCACCTGAGCCGCATGCCGCTTCGCCCGCCAGTACCCATCAACTGCTTCCGGAGTCCCACAGGCCAAAAAGGCCAGATAGGACTCCTTCTTCAGCCTGACAGCTTCACTCACCGAAGGTGTCCACCAACAGATTCAAGGGTTGCCGCCACGACAGGCAGCGACAACCTTGCAGCCACAGCTCAGATGAGCCGCCTCGACATTGGAGGCACGGAACATGGTCCACTCAGACTCCATGTCCCCCATCTCCCCTGGGACGTGTTCGAAGTTCTGCCGGAGATGGGAGTTAAAGCTCCGTCTCACAGGGGATTCCGCCAGACGTTCCCAGCAGACCCTCACAACATGTTTGGGCCTGCCAGGTCTGACCGACATCCTCCCCCACCAGCGGAGCCAACTCACCACCAAGTAGTGGTCAGTGGACAGCTCCGCACCTCTCTTCACCTGAGTGTCCAAGACATACGGCTGCAGATCCAATGAAACGATGACAAAGTCGATCATCAAACTACGGACTAGGGTGTCCTGGTGCCAACTGCACATATGGACACCCTTATGCTTGAACATGGTGTTCGTTATGGACAATCCATGACGAGCGCAGAAGTCCAACAACAGAACACCACTCGAGTTCAGATCGGGGGGGCCGTTCCTCCCAACCACGCACCTCCAGGCCTCACTGTCATTGCCCATGTGAGCGTTGAAGTCCCCCAGCAGAACAAGGGAGTCCCCAGGAGGAGCACTCTCCAGTACCCCCTCTAGTGACTCCAAAAAGGGTGGGTAATCTGAGCTGTCATTCGACCCGTAAGCACAAACGATAGTCAGGACCCGTCCCCCCACCCGTAGGTGGAGGGAGGCTACCCTCTCGTTCACCGGGGTAAACCCCAACGTACAGGCGCCGAGATGGGGAGCAACAAGTATGCCCACTCCTGCCCGACGCCTCTCACCTTGGGCAACTCCAGAGTGGAAGTATGTCCAGCCCCTCTCAAGGAGACTGGTTCCAGAACCAGAGCCATGTGTCGAGGTGAGACCGACTATTTCTATCCAGAACCTCTAAACCTCTCACACTAACTCCGGCTCCTTCCCCACCAGAGAGGTGACATTCCACGTCCCAAGAGCTAGCTTCCGCAACCGAGGATCGGACCGCCAGGGCCCCCTCCCTCCGCCGCCGCCCATCACACAATGCACCCAACCCCTTTGGCCCCTCTCACGGGTGGTGGGCCCATGGGAAGGGGGGGCCCATGTTTTCTCTTCGGGCTGAGCCCGTCCAGGCTCCATGGGTAAAAGCCCGGCCACTAGACGCTCACCGTCGTGCCCCCCATACAGGCCTGGCGCCAGAGTGGGGCCCCGGTGACCTGTATCTAGGCGAGGGAACGCCAAGTCCAAAGTTTTTATTCATCATTGGGGTCTTTGGGTTGCACTTTGTGCACTTGTTTATAATACACGATAAATAATGGCAGATAAGATTTACAGATTGTATATGTGTGTGAAGGTAGTCCATGTATTATTGTTGTATGAGAGGATAGGGGAGTACAGTCCTTATAGTTTATGTTTTATGTCAGGAGGCGTTCAAAAGCGTGACAGCTATGGGAAAGAAGCTGTTCCGGTGCCTGGTGGTTCTGGTCCGTAGGCTTCTGTAACGCCTCCCAGAGGGCAGGAGGGAAAAGAGTGTGTGTGCTGGGTGAGTGAAGTCCTTTGTGATTTTCCTGGCCCTTTTCAAACACCGCTTCCTGTAGATGAATTGATAGCATCAATATACTGGGCAGTTTTCACCACCCTCTGCAGTGCCTTCCAGTCGGAGACAGAGCAATTCCCGTACCAAGCTGTAATACAGATGGTGAGGATGCTCTCAATGGTGCAGCGGTAGAAGTTCGTGAGGATCTCTGAGGACAGGTGGTTCTTCCTCAGGGTCCTCATAAAGAAGAGGTGCTGATGCGCCTTCTTGATGAGTTTGGAGCAACTGGTCGTCCAAGTCAGGTCCTCGGAGATGTGGACTCCCAGGAACTTAAAGGTGTCCACACACTCCACCACTGTCCCCTTAATGTGGATGGGTGGATGTAGGTCAACGTTCCTCCTGAAGTCCACGATAAGCTCCTTGGTCTTCTCGGTATTCAGCTGCAGGTTGTTTTTGTCGCACCACTCAGCCAGACGGTCTACCTCCTCTCTGTAAGCGGCCTCGTCATTATCTCTGATGAGGCTGATCACCGTGGTGTCGTCTGCAAACTTGATGATCGCATTAGAACCGTGGACAGGTCTGCAGTCATAGGTGAAGAGGGAGTAAAGGAGTCGCTACTCATCACACAGCCTTGTGGCACTCCGATGATGGTGGATGAGAAGTGGTTGTCCAGACGGACATGTTGAGGTCGACTGGTCAGGAAGTCAAGCAACCAGTTGCACATGAGTGAACTGATGCCGAGGTCTGTGAGTTTGGTAATGAGTTGTGATAGGATGACAGTGTTGAATGCTGAACTAAAATCTAAGAACAGCAGTCTGGTGTAAGTGTTCTTCCTGTCCAGGTGAGAAAGGACAGAGTGCAGCGTTATGGAGACTGCATCCTCTGTGCTCCTGTTCTGCCTGTATGCAAATTGGTGGGGGTCTAGTGTGGTAGGGAGACAGGATCTGAGGTGTGCTAGGATCAGCCGCTCAAAGCACTTGGTAATGATGGGGGTAAGGGCTAACAGGCGGTAGTCATTGAGTCTGGTTGGGTTGGGATTCTTGGGGATTGGGACGATGGAGGTAGACTTGAAGTAGGTCGGTACCACAGCGCGGGCCAGGGACAGATTGAACATGTCCGTCAGCACTCCTGCCAGCTCCCCAGAGCACGTTTTGAGGACACGTCCAGGTATGCCATCAGGACCTGCAGCCTTCTGGGATTTAATCCTGCTCAGAGCCGCTCCTACGTCAGTGGGGAGGAAAGTCAGTGGCTGTTGGCCTGGGGTGGTAGCTGCTTTGGTTGCAGTTGTGGTATTCCCTCTCTCAAAACGAGCGGGAAGGTCTGAATCCCAGGATAAAGAGTAAAGACTACTTGCTGGAGGCGCAGAATGGATCTGATTTTACCCAATCACTAAGAGTAATCCACTTTCTTCAGAAACTTACAGTGCCTCCTACATGTGAATTTGAACCCGTATTCTGAGTTTTGGCCTTGATGTATGCAATGTGCCAGCTGGATGAAGTTTACCAGCTCGTGAGGTTTACCGTAACCAACCTCACGAGGAGTAGGTTCACAAAATCTTTGTCTGCAATAAAATGTCTTAAACATTCCTCCTGCTCCAACTTTAATTACTCAATATTTAAAAGGGTGGCCAGCTCATTATTTGTTACTAAACACTAAGGGAGCACGGAATCTTCTATCTAGATTGGTTGGAGTCTTTAAAGAGCACAGTCAAACTGCTAAGCAGAACAAATACTTCAAAGCTGCCCAAAAACAGTCTTCGAAAGGCTAACAAGCAAACAAAGCAGGGGTCAAAACCTCTTCCTAAAAACTACCCCACTGGAGGAATGTCTGCAGGGCCTTTCATAGGATGCAGATGGGCCTCATCAGCGTCTGTTTGGCTTGGTTGCATCTGCTGGACCAATGCTTTTCAGCCTCCAGCAGCCTATCAGCAAAGTGTGCTCTCACATCTGAACATGCTTAAGAAAAAGAGAAAGGCTGCTCCAGTGGCCAGTGGCCAGCGGCCGTAACGGAAACCACCTCTCTCATATTTCACAGTAGCATCCTTTCTGTCAATAACTGTCACTCTATCTATGATTTTTGTTTTTTGAAATCAGTTAGTGATTTATTGATACTCCTCATAAATCTGCATAAACTAAAAACCATTGAGACTAAACAATGTTTTCCAGCAGCAAAATCTGTGCAAGCATTTTAGAGCATTTAGTCAGTGTGGCAAGGTTGGAGTAGGTTGAGCAGGAGATTGTCCTATGTTTCCATTTCTACTTTTTTTTGTTCTCTGCATTTCTGTCTTTTCCTTTCTGAATCACCATGGCATGGTCTGTCAAGAAATTACAGCAAAAGCGGAAATGTGAAATTTGTTAAGCCTCTTCCCATGACTAATCAATTTGACTGTCTTATCTGTACACAGAGAAACAATAACTTATTATTTTGAGTCACTGATATGTTCATTGACAGACATTTAATTTTGAGAGCTGAACTAAGGATTTTGGAAGCAAACAAATGCTATTTTTTGCTGTTTCTACAAATTGTTTTGAGAAATGCATTTACTGTTAATGTCAACAATGAGTTGAGAAATGCACCAAAAGTGACTGAAAAATCTAACAAAACATAAATTGTCTTAAAACTATTTGTTTGCCTGTATGAAAAGTGTACACATTTACAACTTTGTTTCTGCTAGCTTGCAGGAATTGTAACTTATATAAATGGTTGAAGACAACTTATTGGCCTTCTTGACACCAGATAAATGATGAGTATCTATTTTATAAATTGCCTAAAACAGTTATGTTTGTAACTTTTAAAGTCTATTTGTGTATTGAAATTTGGACGTAAGATTGTTTAACATGCTACAAGGGTTCTCTCTGTTTGGGGACATACATTTGCAAAAAAGAAAAAAACAAAGGCACTCTTGCCAAACAATATAAACCTTGATAAAGGTGTATATTTAATTCATAAAATGCAACATATCTGTGGAATGAAATCCAGATGACATAGAACAAATGGCTCCAGGCACCTTCAAAAC
This sequence comes from Gambusia affinis, assembly GCF_019740435.1. Taxonomy (NCBI): domain Eukaryota; kingdom Metazoa; phylum Chordata; class Actinopteri; order Cyprinodontiformes; family Poeciliidae; genus Gambusia; species Gambusia affinis. The sequence continues at coordinate 29,578,381 of NC_057875.1, read as the reverse complement.
ATCTATTGAAATACTTATGTTTACTTTTATTTCAGTGTCCTGATTTGTGCAATGTTTTTCCACATTTTTTGGCATTTATATTTCAGTTTCATTTGTAAAGGGCCACCTGCTGGCAAGGCCTGGTGTTTTCCAACTGAGCTCATGACCTAGTAGCTCAGATGAATGCAGACGACCCAGGTTTGACAGACATATTTAAGGTGATTCTTTGACTGTACTGCGGTTGATTACTGCTGCTAGTCTAATGGACAGGCGCAGAGGAGGGGTGCTCTGTGGGGTGGGAGCCCAGCAGGGGACTGCTGCTCCAAGACAGAGCTTTGTATAAATGGACAGCACATTGCATGAGGAAGCATTGAAGCACTACCAAATGGTTGCCATGGAGATCCGAGGATGTTGCAAACATGTTTTTATGAGGAAGTGACTCATCTTGAACATGGAATTATAACAAGATATAAAGCTCAAATCTAAATAATTGATGGTGATATACACACTAACTGAGGGCTGTTCAGTTGTTAAATGATCAACCCTTTGTTTTTGAATTTTTGGGGATTTTTCTGTTTAACTTTCTGTATTGAGTTTATCTTGTGTCATCTATTCTGAATTTCTGGTCAAAAAGTAAAAAATTGTAAAGAGAAACATGTTTCTTTCAAAAGGAAGGATGGAAGATGAAGATGGAAAATTCTCTGAATTAACAGGTCTTCATCTGAGGTTTTTTTTTTTTTTTTTGTCTGGTTGCAGAAAGGATCGCACCTGTTGACAACAAACAAAGGTTTAAGAACTTCTGAATTTTCATTCAGGAATGATCACAATGCCTGGTTGAAGTACCAGTTTCCATATGCAAGTCAACAAAGGTGAAACCAACATTTAAGCAAATCCTGAGTTTATATGTTCATGTAGTGCATCATTCTAACTTTTGCTTTGTTTCTGTTTTCCAGCAGAGAGAAAACATCTGATTGCCAATGTATGAGTCACAAGCTCAACCTGTGACTGGGAAGACCATTTCCATGATGCACACCATCCTGAGCAAAATCTGAATTCAGTGACTTGTTACTCTCAACCCAGAGCAAGAATCCTTTTATCACCGGTTTTTCTTCTACAATATGTTATCCCTTATATGGACACATGCTGGGGTTTTTTTCCAATCTCAGTAATACCGTGAGGAGACTGGACAGAAAACTGAATCGGTTCTTTTTTAACTAAATTTTTAAAAAGAAATTGTTTCTGTAAGTGGACTACTCGTAATCTATATTTTTGTTTAATTTGGACTTACTTTCTATATAACTTTCCATATCTAAATTCTGACAAATAACACTTCTTTGTGTGTTGTACTGTAATTTTTATGGTAAAATTCTGGTAACAACAGCTACTGGTAATCTACCATAAAGAAAAAAATTGTAAAGAGAAACATGTTATAAATAAACATCACATGTTCATAAAGTTTTTTATTTTATTTATTTTTTATGCAATAAAATGTCAATATATTATACAGTCCTGCTGTGTTTTTATATGTGTTGTTTTTATAGTAAATTGCATAGAAAAGTTTACAGTTCTGAACTTCTAAAGTTATGGTAAAATAGTGGCAGTTTTGATTGCCAGAATTTTACTGTATAAAGACAGTACAGCTGCCAGTATTTTACCATAAATTAGAGCCTTTTTTGTTTTTTACTGTATAGGAAGATAAACCAACACAAAAATGACTGAAGGATTATTACTATGGTAAAACAAGTCTGATGCAAAAGAAGATAAATCCTCTTATCCTCACTATCACCTCTCAGGCTGAATGTCTCTTTATTAAAAAGTTGTCATAAGCTGGACAGTTTCCCAAATTATCCAGAAGCTGTCATGGAACAGACCAGGATCAACATGGCTGTGGGTCACCGTTGACTTTGGCCATCACGTGCTTAGCGACTCCCTTAAGCCAAACTAAAGAACAGACTTAACCTAACATGTCCTCTGTTGGTTTAATGATGTTGATGCCAGGAGGGAGAGGTCGATGAGTCACTGGACCAGTGGTCTATACAGCAAAGTCACGTACAGTCAATGACACTGTTGGACATTATTTGCTCTAGGTTATTTGTTACAGGTTCAATTCATAGAATGAAATCCCAGCAGCAAAAAGCTTTAAGAAAATACTTGCTAAAAAAGGTTAATTATATTGAAAACATCACCACTTTGAGTAGAAGTAGAAACCGCCCATTTTCAGTTTCAGTAGCCGACTTCAAGATGTGTAAGTATGACACTTGTTCATATTATTATGGAGACTTTCCAAATTCTTCATATGGTGCCTACAAGCATTTTAAAAATGTACTAGATCAAATTCTATCTAGAAGAATTGTAGTCATAAACGTAATCTTCTGCCAATCTTTGAGTATCTACATACATGTGAAAAGGACCAGATTCTTTTTGTTCTTATTACAAGATATTCAAATTTGACTGGTTTGGGTAAGTTTAACTAAAATCCAGTTTGGGGTGTCTCTGAGTAGCTCCCCTTCTTTATAATCTCAGAGAACACAGGTTTGAGAGTCATCAAAACCAGCCATCATTTCCAAACCTTCCCATCTGCTAGGCTTTCTCCCATTGACTTGGATTCCTCTGGTAGATTTTCTACCGGGCCAATCATTGAATAGAAGGAGAAGTTGTGACCAGTGATGTAAATTTTCTGCACTGATTTAGAATTGGGGCTGCACAGTGGCGCAGTTGGTAGAGCTGTTGCCTTGCAGCAAGAAGGTCCTGGGTTCGATTCCCGGCCGGGGATCTTTCTGCATGGAGTTTGCATGTTCTCCCTGTGCATGCGTGGGTTCTCTCCGGGTTCTCCGGCTTCCTCCCACAGTCCAAAAACATGACTGTCAGGTTAATTGGTTTCTCTAAATTCTCCCTAGGTGTGAGTGTGTGTGTGCATGGTTGTTTGTCTTGTATGTCTCTGTGTTGCCCTGCGACAGACTGGCGACCTGTCCAGGGTGTACCCCGCCTCTCGCCCAGAACGCAGCTGGAGATAGGCACCAGCAACCCTCCCGACCCCATTTAGGGAAGAAGGGTGTAAAGAAAATGGATGGATGGATGGATGATTTAGTAGTTTTAGAAATGGTAGTGGTGGAAGTGAATGAAGCTGTTCAGTCTGTGTTCCAGTCTAACATCAGTTAGGTTCAGTTTTAGATTATCAGCCATGCAAATATAAACAAGTCTGCTTGATAAGATGCAGCTCTCCTTTGCATAATGCTTCAGATCTTGCTTCATGAAAATGGTTTGTGAAGAAAACAAAAAGCAGAAAAAGAAGCACGTATTTACCTTCAACGGGTGATGTCCTGAGTTTGGTACACAGTCCGTTGACATCTCCATAGCAGTTCTGAATCCTGGTGATCGCATCGGCTCCTCGGAGCTCCATAAGTGATTGCAGCTCCTGCAGACAGCAGCTGAACTCTGGCTCATGGTTGGCCTCTGCATTGCGTCCTCGTTTGGACCCACGGAAAGAGTTGGTGGCCATGTCTCCTTTGTCCAGAGCTTGGTGGGTGTCTTATTGAAAAATGCAACTCAGCAGGAAGCCTGAGGTGCAGATCCAGCCTGACAAGGACTCAGTAACTGTTGGAGGGGCGTTAGAAAGATCCCACATTTAGTTTTTCTTCATTGGCTTTCTGCAAAATTAACAAAAAAATTAATATTCCTTTTTTGACACATTTTATCCTGGATAGCGAAGAACAATCACAGCCAGGAGGACAGTCTCTACAGCAGGAGTCACCAACACGGCGCCCGCGGGCACCCGATCACCTGAGGGGACCTTGTCAGTCGCCCATGGAGCAAGTTCTAAAAATAACCATTGTCATTATGGAGCACTGCCAAAGAAATTATTTAATTCAATGTTTTTACATTGAATTAATAACATTTGTTTATATTTAGATTTATTTTAAAAGTAAATTATAAAAAATGTTTAAAATAAATTGCTTTATGCATAAAACTCTTTTCTATGGTTAACGTTCAGAACTGCTCAGACGCCTGCAGGATTTTATCGGAGGGCAGCAGCGCCTGCAGCTGTACGGCTGCTCCCACTCTGCCTACCTTAATTGATTCCATGTCCATGTCTTTATTGTTTAGCATAGTTTGTGTAAAAAAAATTAAATAAAAAAGAAAAAATGGAATAAAAGGTGCGGTTCTTTAGTGGTTTAGGTTTGTGCGGCTTGTGTGCGACGCGCAAATGATGCGCGTTGGAGAGGTGGTTGTGCTCTTGCAGGTCAGGTGCAGTGATAGTTTAGTACCTTCCGATCTGTCGAAAATTTTTTCGATATCTGCTGATGTCAGCCAACAAGTGACCCGTCAGCTTTTAAGTTTGCGAAACCACAAAAAAAGCTAATAAACCGGCGACCCGCCAGAACTGCACACTGTAAAAAGCTCAGGCGGGATCTTAGAACAGGGGGTTCAAACTCCACTCATCATTTTTAGCTTACAGAAAAAGTAAACTGACCAATAAGATTTAGGCTTTGACGTACCGTGACCCCCACAGACTCACATTGATGTGCGATACAGAAGCTTGGCACAAAATAACTTTTTCTTTTCTCCACAATTTTGTTAATAGTAAGGAGGGTTGGATGATAAAAAACACAATAACTTTTCTTTTCTTCTTTTATTTAAAGGAAAATCTCAGTGCGTCCAGCTGTACAGCTGCAACTCTCAGTCACTTGGGGCCATTTAGAATCACACAGAAAAGCTATAAAAAGGAAATCAAACTTAAAACTCTGATCACATAATATCTATATATAGATATAGATCTAGATCTATATATAGATCTATATATAGATCTAGATCTATATACCTACTCTTGTTATAAAGGGTAAGCCAAGAAAATTGATGTCTGTATCAAACAAGTAGCCCTTCATATTACTCTGTACCAGTGAAGTAGCTCCCAGTCTCAAAAAGGTTGGTGACCCCTGGTCTAGTCTCAATCCTGCTTCTGTACACGCTGCTTACACCCTTCATCCGCACAGTGTGTACTGTCAAGCTGAAGATTTCACCTGTGCTGAAGCTGCACTAATGGAGGAGAAACAACCTAATGTGACAAAGAAATTATAATTTTCTCAGGTTCACAGCCGTAGTGCAGTAGTGAGCAAGGGAGAGGGACCTGTAAGGTTTCCTTGTTTAAATTTTCCACACTTTTCTTAAAACTCCCTGCCTCAAAGTGGTTTCACAAAAGCGGTAACACAGTTACCATGGCGATCTATCTTGTAGCTAGCCTGCTCCAGTCCATGATCAGATTAGCAGGCTAACAGTCAGGATTAGTTCATCCTGGAGCCTTATCTTCAGTTAGCGCCCATGCCGATCAGAAACCGATGTATCTTGCCCGCGATTCCGTTTTCTTATCTGTCTTTGTTGGACCCTTTTTTAAATCAGCCTGCATTATACCACAGATTCATTTTGGCATTCAGCTGAGCTCTGTTTATTTTAACATTAGTAGAAAATGCCATTAATTTGTAATGTTCGACGTGGATCCTGTTACTGTTCAATAGTCTTGTAATATTCGAGACCGGTCTCGAGAGCACTTTTTTGATGGTCTTGGTCTCGGTCTGGTCTCGGCCGCATTTGGTCTCCTCTCGATCTCGGACATTGAGGACTCGGAATTTTATTTCAAGACCACAACTGTAAAAATATCACTAAATTGTCAAAATATTGTCCAGTTTATTTGTCAACATCCTTGTTTTCCCTGGATGCTTAATATACCGATTCTAAGCCAACCAATAATGCGACTTACTTGTTTTGCTACCGCTGTCAGTCATAGCCTCCCCCTTTAACTCGCACGCGGCACTCCTAGACAGTGTTTGTCTTGGAGCGGGAGAAGATGTCTGTCTAATCGTCGGTAATAAATTTACCTACATAAATCATAAGAAAGCATATAACATGTGAATTCAGCAGCGCTTCGCTTTCAGAGACGGTGGGGACCATGTCCAACTTTTAGCGTCACTTTGAAAGAAAGTTTCCTTTCATAGGTAAGCTTTGTGGAAGGGATGTTAGCAAAGCTAGCTGTACATGTCGTGGACAAATATGTTGTATTTGCCTTCGATGAAAAAAAGCTGTCACTGCGCTTATGTGCGACGACGCTGTGACCAAAGTCTGCAATATTGTGACAAAACATTCACGAACGAGCCTATTTTTCTGAACGGCTGTTTACTATGAGCGACAGGACTGGAGAATCACCGAGGACCGTTCTTTGTTTTTGTAATGCTCTGCGCACACTGCAGTAGCTATTTGTTGTGTATGATACACTATATCAAATAAAATAATGTTCAAGCAGATAACTGGAAGTAGCACATGGCAACGTTTATTTTCGAACTTCTTCACATGTTAAAGTCACCTCTCTTGTGCACAGCAAGAGCGCCACCAACGGCGAATTGTTATATTCCTTTACCTTCAGATTTTACAACCAAACAGCCTCCAATACATTGGAGCATAATCACACCAAAAGTGTCTAACAATCTTAAATCTAAAGGTTTAATTATTTCTTTGTCTGCAACACAACACTATTATTATTCTATTTTATTAAAAATATAAATTTATTTAATCATAAAGTCAATAAAATACAAGAACATAAGATAACACAAAGTGCATGCTCATTGCTCTGATTACTTTAGTCACCTGTCACTGTGCTGCTGCCTGGTTTCATGCAGCGGGAGACAGAGTGAGAACAGTCAGTGTGCTTCTTTTGCTTGGTTACTTCTTGCTTGTTGCTCCTTGGTCAGTGTTCATAGTTGAGCATTGTTTACTGTTAATGCTTTGTCATGATTGCTATGTTTAATGGTGCAGACAGTGGTGACATTAGCCATATGAGCAACCACCCAGAGCATTATCTTCATAGGGGCGACGTGAGACCTCTGCAGATTGTGGCACAGAGACGGAAGCAAAGCAGAAAAAAGAAGAGTTTGATTTGATAATTATAATTTATTTCAGCTCTAAGCATTTAATATTCAGGTGATTTTACGAGAATGTGGCTCTTTCAGATCAATTTGAGAAGGAATTTTGATCATATCTGACATTTTATTATGTCATGTAGCGCAGGGCGCTGGTCTTGGTCTTGACTAGGTCTCGACTTCCCTTGGTCTTGGCCTCAACTTGGTCTAGGGTTAGGGGGTCTTGACTACGTCACTGATGTTCATTATGTTTCTGGAAATCACTGTTGTCCAAAGTTTAACAGAAAACCAAGGGGATTAGAAAAAATGGCCGATAAAGAAGCAACAAGTGTTATCAAGTCAGGCCACAGAAGTTGTAGCATTCTCCCTCGAATGAAGGATGGCACTTTACTGATATAAATTTTTTTGTTTTAACGGCAATAAACCCTCTTAACTTAAAATAATATTTGCAACTTAAAATAACTTTAGTTTTTAAATCTAATTAAGCAAATGCATAGTTTAATTTACACAATATTTTAAAAATGTATTTATTTACATCCTAAACATACCTTATGCCTCTATAAAAGGGCTGCTGATAACAAAATACATTTTCTAAGGTCCTCTACAAATTATCTTCTCTTTTGACTGCCGTTAAACTGCATTTACACAACAGTTAAACAGAAAATTGTCCCTTCAAAACGAAAGCATTACAGCTCAAACAGGAAGTTTGCCCTAGTTAAAATTCAGGGCCATATGCGGATACAGTCATTTGTACATCGCCTTATCATCAGAGCATAATATGAGACAGATAATCTGTGAAAAGACCTAGCTCCTCGACCTCATCCCTGAGATACTGCTGTCGTCTGAAGTAATGCATCTCCACCAAAAATACAGCAAGGGGGAGTGTCTTAGTGCTGTCAGTCAAACTAGTGTACGTGTTGCTGAATGTGACAGTTTCAACAAATATGTAAAAAGTATTTTTTACTGTACTGTAACTTTAAGGCTGGTATTTACACTGAACAATACTTAAGGAAGTTAAAACTTTTATCAACTAAAGACAGTCTGAAAAAACTTGTACATCACTGATAATAAATCAACATTCAGCTGCTTAGCATTCAGACAATTACAGTTCTAACAGTTTGCCTAGAATTTTTTTCTTCTAAGCCCAGATTCTTTGTAGTTTCTGACAGTCTAACCAGCTCCAAAGGATGGGGGAAGAAGGAAGAAAGGTGGTGAAATCAATCTATGTAACATTATCCGTGATGTTGAATCTCACAGTGGTCAGAGATCAGATTAAACTCAGTGATGCAAAACAGGGATCTGGGTGGGAGGGGGTTTTCGGTCTCTTTCGTCTAGAGGTCACTCACTGACAGTGTGCTCTTGTAGTAAAGCACCGTCTGTCAAGGCTGGGAGGTGTTTGCACATGTTCCCTCTGCCAGCTTGGGCTGACATAGCACAGGAGAAATCTCCTTCACTTTATAATAGAAATGTGATGTGCCTCCTGAATGGCAGGAATGAACCCAAATGGGATAAAATTTCAACCAGTTCTGGGGAACCATTGATCAGATGTCTTACAAATGACACTTGATAGTCTACGAGGCAATGGTGGCGACAATCGTAGGAGTTCGCCCGCAATCGGCCAGTTGCTGGTTCAATACCCACCTCTGTCATTGTGTCCTTGGGCAAGACAAAAATAATTATTGTGCACAGTTGGGAGATATGGAGGAAGGTAAACCAGCAAGGAAGACTAAACAAAGAAATGGTTTGCTTAATTTGCCTTTTCTCAGATTTAAATTGTCTCTAGACAATAAAAACCTTCACACTGAATCCAACCAGATTCACCTTTTTATCACTTGCAAAAAAAAGGTGGTGGGGTCCAGTCTATCCTTGCTTCTGTTCTGTCAGACTGCCACTATCACTGTGTGAGTGTGCACAGGAATGGGTGAATGACTGTAGAGTAGGGGTCTCAAACTCCAGGCCTCGAGGGCTGCAGTCCTGCAACTTTTAGATGTGCCTCTGCTGCACCACATCTGAATAGAATAATTAAGGCTCTGGAGAACTGGTCTACACAAGGCGGAGGTAATTAAGCCATTTAATTCCAGTGTTTTGTACCTGTTGCACATCTAAAAACTGCAGGACTGCGGCCCTGGAAGCCTGGAGTTTGAGACCCCTGCTGCAGAGAGTGTGTGTAATGGACTTTGGTTCCATACAAATACTACACCATACACATACAAAGGTTCCATACAAGTGCTTGGGCATTTCTCAAAGCCATTTTTGTTCAATTCAGTTCAAATTCAGTTCAAATAGTTCTTAGCTTTATGTGTCTGACTGAGTGTCTTTATGTTTGTTTCCCTCAGGTTGTGACCTCGGCGCCTTCAACTGTAAGCTGCTGTGTCAATCAGTCAGCTGGGCTTAATCTGAACGAAGCAGAGGCAGCCTGATCAAAGCTAAAGGAGAGAGGAACAACTGAGCCACAATGAGCACAAGTCATGGCTGTCAAATTAATGGAGGAAGCTAATGGTCACCGTCCATGGCTTTATCAAACAACAATTCCAGAACAAAACATATCAGGATTCCTAAATCATCTCACTTCAGAAACTACAATTTATTTTTTACTACATTGTCTGCTAATCAGTTAAAGTACATAAAATCACATTTATGTGTTTCTATTGAGGATTTACAAACAGCTAACTGTCTGTTGTAAGCAACAAAAAAGTAATGTCTTCATTCTTTACAAGCCTGAGAAGAAGAAAGGCTTTACTCACACAAACTTCCCCCATCGCCTCCGGTTAGCAGTAGCAGCAGGTATTAGTGGGAGTCCTATTACTCTGAATAGTGTGACAATCACAGCTCCAGAACCAGCCCATAACCCATCAGTCTGCAGACCACAGCTTCACTCATCAAACTGAAGAGAAATTCATTCTGACCTTCAGCGAGCTGACAGGCACAACCAGCGCTCCATCGCAGAAAACAGGAGGAAAAAAAGAGCTCACAAAACAGAACAGAGCTGGCTAAATGATTATCTGTGGAAAGCCTTGCCTAATCTAATTAGACAATCTGTGGCTTCAGAGAGCTCCAGAGAGGCTGTGGCTGCTCCTGCAGCTCCTCCTGCTGAGAGGGACGCACAGGTGTCTGCGCACACACTGTGTAAATCTGTTGGAGGTTCCACATCAGCGATGCATGTACTCATATCAGCATCAATATGTCTGCTGCAAGCAGTGGAAGTTTCCTACAGCTGGGATGAGCATGGAAAACACCAGAGCAGTTTCAGAGAAAAATGTAAGAATTCAAGTGCAAAGCAAGCAGTAGACAGAGCAATGTACAACTGGTGTTACGAACTCATAGAAACACTCTGACCCAGGCTGAGTTAAACTACTGCCTGTTCTATTCCCAACGCTCTGACTGCATCAGCACTTCTTCTTCTTTACAGTGGCTTTTGTTTGTTACACACAAACCTCACATCCCCCTCCATCCAATACCTACCCAGAGGAGCAAGCTCATGTCAGGTGGCACAACACATACAAACACACAGATGGATTACAGCACATAGTGATACAGGGGGATTAACTGAACATACAGGGTCACACACATGCACAGACACACACATACACAAGGATATCACTCTTTTACTTCACATGTTTTAGTTTACTTATGCTTTTAAATCCTATAAGGTTGTCTAAAGTTTCCCTTCCACATTAGATGATGACTTCCATCCCAGGAGTTACTGTCTGCGTCAGCTGGAGGACTGCTCATCATAGTAGCAGATGCGCTGAGTGGACTGAAGTCTGTTTGATTCACTCTGAATATGAATATGAATACATATGTTTCGAGTTGGAATTCAGCATGCCTGGTGGGTCATATGTCCACGGCACGTGTATATGTGCTGCCTCCCTGTGGTCAGATATCGTCAGTGCACAACACTTCATAATAATGAGTAGAGGGACTCTACTCATTATTGCACTCACTCATTGCAGAGTCTGTAATTAAATATAAATAAATTTATATTAATTTATATTTAATTAATTTTGAAATATTAAAAGATCGATAATTGCATCAGTTGCAAAGTACCGGTGTAGATTTCTTTTTTCTTTTCTTTCTTTCTTTGTTTGTTTCTTTCTTTCTTTCTTTCTTTCTTTCTTTCTTTCTTTCTTTCTTTCTTTCTTTCTTTCTTTCTTTCTTTCTTTCTTTCTTTCTTTCTTTCTTTCTTTCCTTCTTTTTTTTTCTTTTTACTAAATACTGCTTTTACTCTTACTTGAGTAATTTCTTGGATGGCTACTTTTTACTTTTATTTGAGTAAAAAATACGATGCACTTGAGTACCATTTTTGGGTACTCTGCCCACCTCTGCTTGTTCTAAACCTATATTAGTCATTCACTGGTCATTAAATGTGAACTGATATTAACACTGTACCACCAGAGGCACGTGCATGTACACTAGGTGGCGATATTTGTCATCAGTCAATGAGAGGATGATGAAGAAAACGTTGCGTAAATAAGCTGTTTTTCTGCCACTCACAATGTGGCGGATGTCAGCGGTCACGTGCATCTGACCAGCTGATCGTGACGTCAGGAAGCAACATGGCGGACTGGAACAGAGGTACAATTTGTTTTTAGACACGTATTCACTTTCTGAGATTAAGCTGTTCGTTTTGTTTATCAATCAAATAACTCTTCTTATTGCCTAAATGAAACGTCGTGGTGGTGGCTTAGTTCGAACTCCACCGTACGGGATGACAACTGCGATTAATTTATCTAAACTGACCTTAAACTTGCAAAGCTAGCAAATTTACAAGTTTCTAACAAAGAGGAGTAGACAACGTGTCTATACTTAGCGTGTATATATATATATATATAGATATATATAGATATATATATATGTGTGTTGGAATATATATATATTCCAACACACACACATATATATATATATATATATATATATATATATATATATATATATATATATATATATATATATATATATATATGTGTGTGTTGGAAAACAGAACAGAGCTGGCTAAATGATTATCTGTGGAAAGCCACAGATAATCATTTATCTGTGGCTGTGTGTGTGTGTGTGTGTGTGTGTGTGTGTGTGTGTGTGTGTGTGTGTGTGTGTGTGTGCGTGTGTGCGTAGGTGTGTGTGTGTGTGTGTATGTATATATAATTGACGTGACACTCTTTTTTTGTCCGGCTCCACTTTTTACAGTAAAAAAAGGTTTAAGCGCATAAAAAGAAACCATAGATATACAATATATCTTCCACATATACACCTTCTTTAACTTTTCAAAAGCTGTTTTTCTTGGCCATTTCTTTGGTCTTTAAAAGGTCAAAATGTCATGCGGTGCGACTGTCCAAACTCAATTACTGCTTTAAAAATGTCTTAAAAATTACATTAAATCTGTTCAAATATATTTTCTTTCCTGTTTGGCATGACATGTTTTCTTCATCCTGAGCAAACTTTAAAAAATTTTTAGTTATAATTCCATTATAACATTTAAACAAACTTTTCTGAAAATGTCCATTTAACAAAATATCATGGTGTGACCATCATGAAATTCCCATTTTTGGACTTATATTTCAAAATCCAGTCAAAAACAAGATGTTGCATCATCCAACAGTCCCTGGACTCATCAAAGAAGTTTGTTAATTTTTCTCAAATTTCATAAAAAGTGCCACTTTTAGCAATAGGTATGTAGTTGCTATATTTGGGTATCATGTGGAATGACCTAAAAAAAAATTATTAATATTTAAATATTCCTACAATTTTCTGTTTTGATTATGAATTTCATATTTGCCTTGTGTGGGAAGTTAGCTTGTTTTTTTAAGGAGGCAAATTATTTACCTGTTACTAATTACTGAACATGAAATTATCGTTTGGTGTGACCATTGTAATGATACATTTATGTTCTGGAAGGGTAATCTCTGTGATTTTATTTTTGAATTCAAGACTCAAATGCAAAATCAGTATTTTGTTTTATTATTTCCAGAATAGATTTTTGTACAATTTTAGTATTTGTTTAACAATATCATGATAAAAATACAATTGAACATGTAGCATTATGGGAGTAGTTACAGCATGTATTTTGTCATTTATTGTTTTGATCTATCTAGCTAGATGCCACTGTCATCAAACTGTGAACTATGATGAAGTACCATTTGTGGGCCAGGTCCTTGAGGATGTGGGAGAAAAAGTCCAAGTCAGCACCATGTAACAGTCTGACAAAAACTTGTTCACATGGTCACATGCTCATCAGATCCTGAACCAGCAGCAGCCTCGTTCAGTTCCAAGTTGAACAGCCAAGACTGGGCAAAGTTCACAAATACCGGGTTCTAAAAACTGCTTGAAAATAAGCATTTCCCTTTGTTCACATGGACATTCAAGTACCCAGGAGTAGTTGTGTGCCGATCGATAGGCCACCGATCATAATTAGCCTATTTCCATGAAAAAGTGTATGATTAGTGATCACCGATCACTGTCGTTTGTTGCCGATCACAAAAATTGTTTACATACTTTGCAGCCTGCTTTTCCTTCACACTGCACAAGCGCACAGCAGCAAATCCTAAGCAAGTGGAAGTGTAACGCTGTGAAAGTGATGGGAAGTTTGCATCTTGCGATGGAGAAATAGCTCGGGAGAAGTCAAAATGCGTCAACAGAACAAATTTTACTGATTACTGTTACTGATTGCAGGTATTTCAAATGTTCTTTTGATTGAATACTTGCTGCATGGTGCCCTGCAAGTATTGTCCATGTTTTTCTATGAATTAGGTGATTTTATGGTTCCATTTTGCCAGATCACATAGTAGCATTTCTACCTGAAGCAAAAAATTAACAGCTAATCCATGTGATCAGTATTGGTGATCGGCAGTGATCGGCCCTCAGGGGTGATCAGAATCGGCAGGAAAAAATTTTATTGGTTCATCTCTACCCAGGAGTGATATGATGGTTTGGAGGTTCGTTGACATTCTTTCTGTTTTGAAACTATTACTTACCTTACATGATTCTGCTTAATACAGCTAAACTTAAACTGAATTATTACATTTTCATTAATTTACTTACATTTGGGAGACTGAAAATGTCTGTCTTTATTCAGTTTTTTAGCAGAGGTAGTGGTGATGGTACATGTGACCCTAATACTCAACAGTGATTGGTTGAGTAGAAGTCTCTTGAGAATCGCTGCTATTATATTAAAACTATCGCGAGATTTGAGATAAAGGGGACAGGGAGTGGAAGAATAAGGGAATGGAGGTTAAAATTTGCACCCAGGTTATATTTGACTGGACTCAACTTGAGAACTGATTTACAGGAGAAATGCGAATGTTAATTAGTTTCTCAGTAGACATAATGGATCGTCAGTCCATTATGTCTCCAAACTTAAAGGTTTAGAATTTTTTTAAGTCCTTAAACTGTAAAAAATAAAAGCATACTGGGGGTGGGGAGGCACTTAACAAAAATCTTGATTTTAAATTCCAACTTGTAAACATTTAACACTGGCCTGGTTGTTTGTGTCTGTGTGTCTTCAGGTCATGGCTCTGTCGACAACATGCTGGATGCTGGAAACAAACGACTGGCTGATAACTTGGCCAGCAAAGTCTCCCGACTGAAATCGGTATGTAAACCCCTTACATACCGATCGGTATGTAAAAAGCTTATTTCTAACGGTCTGATTATCAGTGATGGTTGTCGGTTGTCTGCCTACCTGCTTGTTATTTTGAGATTCTAGCCACAGGTGCTACTTCCTTCTTCTATTTGTATTAAAGGGGCGGTATTATGTAAAGTTGACTTTTTTGAGCTTTACATCATGTTACAATGTTTACCCTCATCAAAAACATATCTGGAATGTTGCTTTGATTCTTTTATGCATGCTTGAGAAATCTTTTAATCCTTTAATTTTTTATAGCATCTGAAGGGTAACATACGGTGGCCGACAGGTGCAAATGCGCAGCAAAAGAGAAAACATGCAAACAAAAAAAAAGACACCCCCGAATGAAATGCAGCAAACAAAAAGAAGGCATAAACAAAGAAAGGCGCCCCGAATGAAATGCAGCAAACAAAAGAAGCATAAACAAAAAAGAAGACGCCCCCGAATGAAATGCAGCAAACAAAAAGTGTTGAAAACGGAAGTGCTCCAGACCACTAGGGGGAGTCAAAGAAAATAGTATTCATTTCTATGTGACCAGATGCAAGATTCAGAGAAAGAAATTTGAAAGAAAGTAAAGGTACGTATTACTATATTTCTTTTCAGATACGCCGTCTTTTATAAAATTAGAAATATTATTAGAAATATTATTATAATATAATATGTCTTCTTTAATATTATTATAAATATTATTATAATATAATATGTCTTCTTTAATAATATTATTATAATATAATATGTCTTCTTTAATAATATAATATCTCTTCTTTAATAATATTAGAAATATTATTATAAATATTATTATAATATAATATGTCTTCTTTAATAATATAATATCTCTTCTTTTATAATATTTCTAATTTTATAAAAGACGGCGTATCTGAAAAGAAATATAGTAATACGTACCTTTACTTTCTTTCAAATTTCTTTCTCTGAATCTTGCATCTGGTCCCATAGAAATGAATACTATTTTCTTTGACTCCCCCTAGTGGTCTGGAGCACTTCCGTTTTCAACACTTTTTATTTGCTGCATTTCATTCGGGGCTCTTCTTTTTGTTTGGCGCTCTCTTTTGTTTGCTGCATTTCATTCGGGGGTGTTTTCTTTTTTGTTTGCTGCATTTCATTCGGGGGCGTCTTCTTTTTTGTTTGCGTCTCTCTTTTTGTTTGCTGCATTTCATTCGGGGGTGTCTTTTTTTTTTGTTTGCATGTTTTCTCTTTTGCTGCGCATTTGCACCTGTCGGCCACCGTAGTAACATGGTTACTTGATTATGTTATAAAATAATAACATAATGTGCCTGGAAAATACAACACTATCCTTTTAAGTAAATTTTCTTCTCCAAACTTAGAGGGTTTTTTTCCAATTAAGAAAACTTTGTGACTTTTATGAACATACAGTTTGAAATAAGGGGTAGTTCCAAACTTTGTCATACTAATTGAATCTTTCTCTGATTTAGCTGGCTTATGACATTGACAGAGAGGTGGACGATCAGAACGACTACTTAGACAACATGGTGAGTCCATCTTCCCTTTGATGTAAGCGGTCCTTTGGGACCTCTAGATCTTATTGCAGGTGTGTGTTGAAAAAAACTAAAACTGTAATTGTCTTGTCCCTCTTCGTCTTTCAGGACTCAAACTTCATGAGTGCAACAGGCCTGTTGAGCGGCAGTGTGAAGCGGTTTTCCACAATGGTCCGATCTGGCAAAGACAATCGACGCCTCCTCTGCTATGTCTCTGGAGGGCTGGTCCTGGCCTTCTTTCTTCTCTATTACCTGGTTTCCAGGATCCAGACCTGATTTCAGGAGAACATCGTCAACCCGTGTTGATGTGAAACTCACACTGACAAACTGATAGGCATGAGCCTAAGATCCTCATGCTAAGAAAACACCTTTTTGATCAAAAGAAATTGGATGTATATATGTGTATGTTTAGCTGAACTGATGTGCAGCAGTTGGTATTTGCTATGTCATTTGGGGAAACTATAGTGGGTGTTGTTATGCTAAAGAGCTGGAAACATGTCAACAGGTCGATGCTTCCAGGAGCTGAGCGATTCCAAAGTGGAGCAGAAACGAGGCTTCATTCAAACACATCAAGGAGAAACAACTAACTGTTATCTGCTAGGTCAAGCATTCAGTCCAGGATCTATATGATGTTTACACCTTGTGATTCTTTGAGAAGCATCTAAACGGAATGGTTGACCCACTGCCGTCATGCTTCTGGTCCACCTGAGATTTAAGTAAGCAGACTGAATTTACAAAGTACTAGTCATGGAACCTAAGCAGCCATGAAAGTAGGGTGGGTGTAACAATAAGGCTGATCACATGCTCAGTAGAACATGTGATCACAGCTACAGCACACCAGGCTGGGATGCAACAAGAGCAGTAAAACATAATGATCATACGGTCAGGTGTGTATTAATTTGCTGATTTACTTTTTTTTTTTATCCCAAGTTATAGAAATAATAATCAGGGATGCTTTTGGTCTTTATATTGCTATGAAAGAATTACCACTTGAAATGATTGAATAACTTCTTGGCAATATGAAAACTTGAGTCCTGTGCAAACAAATTTATCTTCAGTAAACATTTGATGCTGGTCACAAAAATTCCTGTTTTGTCGTGAAAAGGTCATTTCTTTTTGGAGAAAAAAAAAGGTTTGTGAGCTCATAAAGTAATAGCGGCTTAAAACCCGGTATTTTGTTTGATTTGATTTATGTATGGTTTTTAAAAGCAAGAAAAAAAGCAATGCATTCTGTTCAATTTAATCCTTCAGTATGAGTGTGTCAGGCTGATTAATACTTGTTAGTGGAGTCACAAGAGAACTAGGCTGGTGCGTTTCAGAACCACTGATAAACTAAATAGCTCTACAAATTAATTTATCATTCCTATCAGCAAACTTACTCACAATAAGTGTAACCATATTGTAATTTCCATGTTCTTTTTTTATGTTTTACTGTGTTTACTTCACCAATTATTATCACCCATCATTAAATTTCCAGTTGGTTTTTATCTTAATTTATTTCTAAGCATCCATAATAGAAAGTTTAGAGAACTGGATTTTTTTTGTATTTCTCAACGCCCCCAAGTTTCCAGGTTCTTTAGGCATGTGTTAGTTTTAACAGCAGACGTTTATTTACTGATTGATCAATATTCATCATTAGCAAATTACAACACAATCTTCTTTTTTAGACACTAGGTCAGCTGTCTCAAACTCCAGTCCTGCAACTTTTAGATGTGCCTCTGCTGCACCACACCTGAAAAGAATAATTAGGCCATTAAGGCTCTGGAGAACTGATCTACACAAGAATGAGGTCATTAACTCATTTCATTCCCGCGTTTTGTACCTGTGGCACATCTAAAAACTGCAGGACAGCGGCCCTCGTGGACTGGAGTTTGAGACTCCTGCCTGAAGTGTTGAGAAAATAAAGCTGGAAGGTTTAGATTTGAAACTTTTTCTGATAAATTGATACAGTCTAATAGGAAACTCTTGATATGTAATGCTTAATTTAATATGGATGAAATTCAAACTGATTTTTCTCAATATGTTTAATGTACTGTGCAACATACTGTCTGCTTTCAATTCCTTCCTGCTATCAGATTACCTAAATGAATTACTCTACCAGTAAATAAATGTTTCTCAATAATAACGTGATTGTTTCTTCAGGGATATAATGCTAACTTTTCAGACGTTTTACAGGGCTCAAATGCATTATAGCAAAATTAATTACTGTGATTCATTTAGATATTGACCATAAAATGTTCAAGATGTTCCAAGTTGTTTTCAGGAGAATGCAATTCTCTCAGAGAATTGTGAATAAAAACGTAGGTCTGATGTTGACGTTAAAAAACCTGTATATTTTTATAATCGTCTTTGCAATAACGGGACAAAATCCGCCTCACCCCTAAACACAGAAATGTTTCAGCTGCAGAGAAAACTTCTGACTTTAACTTAATCATTCTGCTAAAAGCCTGGTTCACTACAGGCAGCTTGAGTCAGTCCACCGCAAGTCGCAACCACCCGGTACCACCTGCTGACTGTTTGCTCTGCTTCTCCTTAACGTTTCTACCAGGCAGTTTAAAGCCGCTGCTGACGGGATCTGGGCTGGAGGTTCGCGGCTGTAGAAGTTATTGCAGAACCTCAAGTGTTAAAGGAAGATTCGGCCCAGAGCATTTGGGCCGAATTCACAAAATAAACATCAGAGAAAATATTGCAGCAATAAACAGAATCGCAGAAAAAAGCCAAACACGCCACAATGAAATGAATCAAAACGTCTCCAAGCATCGGCGGACTGACAGGGGCCACCGGGGGATTCCAGGTCGATTCAGGGTCGATTCCAGGTAGATTCCAGAGATGTGCATCGCAGCAGCTGCTCATGCAGAGCCGGTCCAAGGTAATATGGGGCCTTAGACAAAACCCCCCCAGTCCTCTGAAATCCGTCCTACTAAGAACCTCAGCATCACTAACATGTTTAAATATCGATAAGGTGAATTTGTGAGAGGGAGACCAGGTTTATTGGCCGAGTTTAAAATCAATCACTGATTATTGGTTATTTGCTGTGATGTATTTGTGAACAAACCTAATTCAAAGACAAAGATTACATCATAATGTAGCCATGGTAACAACAAACTATCAAGATGATTCTTTAAACTTTTACAAAGTAAACCTCCTAGTTAAATCCTAAATGTACTATTTATTTTTCTCAGCTGAATGCATTAAATAAAATTTAGTAACATTGTCATTCTCTATAAATGATGCTACAGGTTTAGATCTATGGCCTGTCTTACAATTTCTAGGGGCCCCTGAGTGTCTGGAGGTCCCTGAATGTCTGGAGGCCCCTGAATGGCCCCTACCAGCAGCTACTGAGTTTTCTTTGCGTTGATATCCCAGTCTTATAATTCTAGGTCTCAGAGTTGCTAACATCAAACCCCTTTGAGCTTTTTTGAACTATAAATCAGTCTGCAGCCAAGTTGTTCTAGAGGTTAAATAGATATTATTAGGTATTATTAGGGCTTAATTAGTAAAATGGCAGCAAATTAGCTTATTTCATAACTTCATAACCAGAGACTTTCTCTCCTCTGATCTGTTTAACAGCCACAATCTCAGATCAGCTCAGCCCTCCAGGACTATCAGCAGCAGAAACAGAAACTTTATATCTGTTGGGGAAAATATAGACTAGATTTGCTTTGCATTTCCCTGGATGATGGCAATGATATAGTAGGATCCAATTAGATTCTTGATTAATATGGATTGTTGCTATGTTGTTGTACTGAGTTTTTGTTCAATGTGCCCGTTTTTTTAAATTTGAGCCCCTGCCCCTCCATAGGTCTCTGCACGGCCCTGCGAAAATGGCATATGTGCAGATAATTAATTCGTTTTAAATTTTTTTAGACCAATTAGGTGAAATTGGATAACTTCCACTTCACACCTGACGATAACTCATGGCACACTAGTTGAAAAACACTGATGTACATCATGTTTGCCACACGGCTCGGCGTTAACATATTTAGCTTAGCATGCTTAAGGTTTGCAGAGAATAAGTGTTGAGGAAAAAAATCGAGCCGGTGAACATTCAGTCAATTTCTTGGCCAACACACAGATCCGTTATAATCTGGAGTATGTTTTTTCATGACGTTGAACGTTTGCGTGAATATTTCTCAGATTTATCAACCTTTCTGATCATTGTCTTTCCTTTGAAAAACTGTAAAAGGCTTTTTCATGTTGAAAGCATTATTCCTACTGTTGTGTCTTCTTATATGTGTATTTTGTAGCATGTTTTAATCCTTTTATTGCCTTTTTCTTTATATTAAAGGGGTGCCCAAAATCAGTCCTCGAGAACAGGTGTTACACTGGCTATCGTGCTCGGAGACTGAAGACTATCCAATGCAGTGGAGGACGGTGATGTCCCCGGCCAAACTTCACCAACAATCCGAAGACAATCTGTGTTAGTGAGTGGACAGCTCTTTGGGGGAGTGTAAAGAGGCCCAGTCTCTTATCAACAGAAACATAAACTGGGTAAGAAGTGATGGATCTGAGTATCAGGTTGGTTTGTTATGTACTGTAATAAACGGCGATCTACCTGTTAAAAGAACATTTACTCTATCATAATACATGAACTGCTTGCTTTACTGTCTCCACCTTGTATTTTGAACAATTTCATGCATATTGTATTTAAGAAAAAATTATAAAGCATACTGCATTTTGTATTGCCCAGCTGCTATGTCAGGCCTTTTGATAAGCAATATGTGAATGAAAGCATCATGTGAAACATGCACATTATTCCACATTGTAATATATTTTGTAGTTATGATGCATGTTTTGAAATAAGTAAGGATTTGAGAAAATCATTGCCTCTTTATTAAATGTTTATTTTTCAAAGAATTTTTAGAAGTTCAAAGCAATAAAATACCTATGTAATACGAATTACAAATAACTCTTATGAAATTAAAAAAATACTCTGTGAGAGTTAATATTAAGGTCTAACACTGAATTTGTGTTAGTAAGTGTTAAATGATTAACTCCAGCAAATTTGATATTTGAGACTTAATTAGAGTTAAAGTACCAACTCTCCAAAAAGAGTTAAATTAACACTTTTTGGTGTGGACCCATATAAACACTTTAAAAGTGTTGAAATCAAATCTGACAGTTAATTTGATTCTACTGGATTTGCTGTGTATTCAGTGAAAGGGATCAGGGTTAGGGCTGGCAAAGTTCATATTGTGTTCTATTCAGGTAAATTTGTTGCAGCCAACATAGGTTTTTTTATTTTATGAATGATTTTGTAATGCAGTATGAATAGTGTTCCACCACAGGCAGCCCTGTGGAAGTGCAAACAAGGAGTCTGCTCTGAAACACCATGAAACTGAAACATAAAAATTAATAGAAGTAAAAAAACCACTGATTTTTAGACAAATAATGAGTTGCAGAACAATTCATGGGTATTTTGATAATTTAAATATATTTTAATAATCGTTATTTGGATATACAAAATAAACATACATATCCGTTTCCTGTCCTAATATGTTTGGGAGATTGGCTGAAAAAATAACAACCTTCTCCAGTTATATTTCGGTTTCCTGGCTTCTATGTGAGTGGTACAGAATGTCAGTGTAGAGTTGGAATCATAAATATTTGTGGTTTTATGTTTAAACCAAAAAAGGGAAGCCTAATGAGCTCCAACATCGCTTAAGTATGAAATACGCGTGCAAAAATGCTATTTTTGGCCGGATTCTCATCGGGTCAATTCGTACCCGTTCGGCATTTTCCGGTTTATCGCTTGCCGTAGGTATGAAATAAAAAGAAGTTACGATTGCCCTTTAATTTTCCGGGTCAGCTCGAATTTCGTAAGAGTTTTCCTGAGTTTCTGGTAAATACAGTTATAGTTTATTTAAGAAAATTTAGCTTACGCGTTCCGTTACTTGTGCGTCGCTTTGTTCGAGGCTCCGGGAACCTCGGATCTTTTTTCTTTGTTCCGCGGCCGCTCGGCCCTATTCGGTTCTTGTCGTTCCGCGGAAGAATGGACGAGGCAGCCTCGGCCACGAAGGCACTCGGGTTGGATGAACCGCCCATCGGTGGGTCGGTGGAGGGAGTGGGCTCGGATACGGAGTCGGAGGCCGAAGTCGCTCCGATGTCTGTGATAGCGGAACCTCGAAACATTGACATGAGAGCCGAGCACCTCCCGAACTCAGACGAGGCCGAAGCGGCATTCGCAGGTAGGAAGCGGCAGGAGGCCATGGCTGTTCAGGAGGGTTAACAGAGGGTTAGAGGTAGTTAGCATAACAAGCCCAACGAATGTATTACTTTTTATTGGCATATCTCACATAAAATCACAGGAGTATTTTGCATTTTAAAACAACCACCGAAACTTTGTGGTTGATATTTGGATCCAACTTTATTCAAATATGTTCCTGAAGTAATTTTAAAAGTCTCAGTGATTTAGCCAATGTTCTTTCATTTTCCTGTAAGAAATATTTATAAATATAAATAATATTACAAAATACAGATATTACTCATAAATGTAACCCCGAAGTTATAAGTAAAAAATGTCAGTATTGAAAATATATTGTGGAGGCTGCCTCAGTTATATATATTGTGGAACCCACCAAAAATGTTGCATTTCATCTACAATGATGTACAAAAGAAGACTTCAGACTAATTTAATTTGTTTCTATCTTGCAATACACAATGAAATAATCAAAGAACTTGAAATAAATGGATACTTACTTATTAGTTGAACTTTGGTTGCTAAACATTTTCATTTTAATTGTTTTAAAAATCCTGTAAGTTTGGAATTGTGTCATCATTTCACTCTGGGGTAAAAAAGGAGTGTGCCCATTGTGAGGTCACGATAAACCTTCAGTGTTCCAATCTTACTTTATTGAAAAACAATACCCAACGATACAAACTTATTTTAGATGCACATGAGATAATGCTCTCACATATAAATATAAAGTTTAGGCAACAAAAGGCCAATTGTGTCTAACTTTCCAGAGGTAGATAAGATTGGTGGATATGGTTGGTTTCCCATGCAAGTATTGGCTGATCACCCAAAATTAAGGAAATTGGTTGGTTCACTCCAAGTTTGCAATCTTAAATTCATCAACTTAGAGGAATTTAAATACAAGCTTTTATTGTGTGCCATACTTTAAGCTGTGAAACTGGTCTGACTTCATTTCACAGTCCTGTCTTATTCACAGAAATAATTTGTTTTAGTTTTTCTTGGACCTCAGCAATTTTTATCTTTTGCGGCTGATCAGAGGTGGCTGCAGTGACCGTGGCGGATGTTCAGGCTGCAGAGGACAATGTTTTCACCACCACAGTAGCTACATCAACAAGCCTTCCTGAGCACGTTCTGGTAAATAACACCTCACTGCTCAAATCTCTCCATGGACTCATGTTTGATTTGTAAGGTGACTTTATGGAGGAATAAAAGTGAAAGTCCACTTTCACATAATTTATTCTGACATCATAAATATTGTTGTGGGACTTGTGAAGAATAATTTGTCTAGGAATTCAAAAATGCACCAATTCAACATTAATATCTATATTGAAAAAAATTCTACATTGGTGACAATGTGCCCAACCTATAAGGGTAGATCTATTCATTCTAATGCTATGCTTCGTGCTCTGAGCGATGTCATGCTTTATTATTTATTCTACACTATATTTATAATTCCTAATTGCACTTTCTGATCCATTTGAAAGGTTTGTTGCAGTTTATTTTTTACGTGTTTGACCAAAGTAGTTAACCTATTGTTTTTGTCACTTTCAGTTTCTATATTATTTATTTTTACATTAACTGTTCTACTCCTAATTGATTGACTGAACAAATGAAAGTTGTGTTGTTTTTTTATGTTTGACCAAGCCTGTGAATCCTTTGGTGCATTTAAGAGTACTGTACTAGTTGCAGAGTTATCAGATATGTTTGTAATCCAGTACATTTATATCTGTGTAAAAAAAACAAAACAACAACAAACATTTTAAGTCAGTTCAGCACTTTTTTTTTTCTGTATCGATTTGCCATCGGCCGATGCTAAACCTCAGATATCTGTATGGTGTGGGAAATTAATATAATTTACAGCATGTTATTGTTTCCATATTTGACTGTTTGTGTGACTTACAGAGTGGCAGGACCACTCTGCAGCTGGGCGAAGGGCTCAGTACCCAGAAGGCCACCCTGATTGTGGTTCACACTGATGGCAGCATTGTGGAAGCAACGGGCCTCAAATCTGCCACCACCATCACATCCGGTGTGCTGTACTGTCCTGGCAGGACAATACTTTTTATCAGCAAGTGAAAAATGATCACAAATGATTTTTATCCCTCTGTGTGCGTCTGTCAGGCCCTCAGACTCCACCCACTCCTCTGACTCCGCTGCAGGACAAAGACTCTTGCTCCAAATACAACTGGGACCCATCGGTGTACAACAACGAGCTACCGGTCCGCTGCAGGAATACGAGCGGAGTCCTGTACAAGAACCGGCTGGGATCAGGTGACATCTTGTGAAAGTTCTGGCTTCTATCTTTTGGTATCAGCACAAATCTGGTGCATCTACCTGCCTCTTTGTATAACTAGGGCTCAGCTTTCTGAATTTAATTTCAAAAACAAGTTACTTTTTAAATCAATCAATCAATCAATCAATCAATCAATCAATCAATCAATCAATCAATCAATCAATCAATCAATCAATCAATCAATCAATCAATCAAATTTTATTTGTATAGCACATTTCAGCAGCAAGGCATTTCAAAGTGCTTTACATCAAATCAAACAAAAAACCACAATGCAAAATAGAATCAACAATCAAAACAGAACATTAAGTCAGATTCCGTCATTAAATTTGCAATTGATTACATTTCAAATACAATCCTAACCAGGTGGGTTTTTAGTTGAGATTTAAAGGAAGTCAGTGTTTCAGCTGTTTTACAGTTTTCTGGAAGTTTGTTCCAGATTTTTGGTGCATAGATGCTGAATGCTGCTTTTCGTCGTTTGGTTCTGATTCTGGGGATGCAGAGCAGAACCAGAACCAGAACCTGAGAGTTCTGGAAGGTTGATACAACAGCAGCAGATCTTTAATGTATTGTGGTGCTAAACCATTCAGTGATTTATAAACTAATAATATACCGGCATCTTTTTCATTTTCCAATCTGATTGCATCTTCAGTCAATATTAATATCGGAGATCAATATTGGCCCAAATCTTCATATCAATGCATCCCTACCTAGTTCAATATGTTTTAGTCCTGGATTTGCAGAGCACAATGGTTAAGCATTAGTGATTAAGAGCTGCTGAAGCCTGTGGCACCAACTGTAATTCTCTATTGAAATAACAAGCTGAGTCTGTTTCCATGTTTTTATTTATGCTTCTCTGTGTTTATTTATAGAATAGAATAGAATAGAATAGAATAGAAGTACTTTATTCATCCCAGCAGGGAAATTACTTCGCAGTTGCAGCATAAAGACAAGACACAGTAACAACTAGTTGTAGATAAAATAAAATAAATATAAAAAAAATATAAAATGCTACAAATTGTAAAATTGTAAAGTGCTGTAAAATATAAAATGCAACTTAAGAGCAGTCCTTACAGAGATTAAAAAATGCAGATATGTTTATGTAATATATGTACAGCAAGTGTACCACAGTGCAGTTGTGCAAAATTGGGCTGATTAGTGCAGAACAATGATTTATCTTTTATTGTACAGTGAGATTTCATGTGGCAGGAAGGATTTCCTGTATCTGTCCCTACGACAGCAGAGCTGCAGCAGTTTATGTGAGAAGGTGCTCTGCTGTCTGTCCACTATGTGGTGGAGAGGGTTCTGTTTATTGTCCATGATAGACAGAACCTTCCTCAGTGTCCTCCTCTCCACCACAGTTTCCAGGGACTCCAGCCTTAGTCCCAGTACAGAACCAGCTTTCCTGATGATTCTGTCCAGTCTAATAGAGTCGCTGGCTCTGATGCTGCTTCCCCAACACACAGCAGCAAAGAAGATGGCAGCAGCAACAACACTGTGGTAGAAGGTCTCCAACATCTTGCTGCACACATTGAAGGATCTCAGCTTCCTTAGAAAATAGAGTCTGCTCATCCCCTTCTTGCACACAGCGTCAGTGGTTATTTCACCATTTATTAATATAATTCATTGTTAAATTTCCAATTGGTTTTAACTTGTCTATTTTCCTCAAAGGATCTATAATATAAAGTTTAGGCAAGTGAATATTTTTTGTATTTTTGTTTTTTTCCCCCACACTCTTTGGTCATGTTAGTTTAAATAGCAGACTTTTATATATCGATAGTTTGATCAATATTCATAATCAGCAAACAGTCTTGTTTGCATTATTTCTGACATTTTCTATGCTAAAATAGTTGTGCATCGTTCAGGGGGTAAAGGTCGTTGTATCAAACACAACCAGCAGTGGTTTGCTCCGACTGAATTTGAAGCTTTGGCGGGAAGAGCGAGCAGCAAAGACTGGAAGAGGAGCATCAGATACGCTGGCCGACCTCTACTCTGCCTCATACAGGTACTGAACTGTGCAACAGCCACACTGTAGGACTGCATCTGTACTGAACGCTTTCATGGTTTCATGGTGTGTGTTTTACTATTTCATTCATATTCTAAACAGAAAGCTGGAGTACATCTTTCCCTCCTCAGTATTTAAACTTGTTTGTTTGTGTGGGTGGGTGTTTTAGGAGCATATCCTGAACCCTCATGCTGCTTCCTGTACCTGTGCCGCCTGCTGTGATGACCTGACACATGTGAGTGTCTATAGAATTCAACACATGCCAGTTCACCAACAACAAAAAATCTGCACCCCTGTATCTATGCTTGAGGGTTTTATTGTGAAGTAAACCATCTTAAAAAGGACCATAGAACTATTCCAAAGACATTAGCAGTGAAACTGTGGAATACAGAATCTCTAGGTTGTGGTTTTGATGGACTAAAATAAACCCAAATATTTTATTTTCTCTTGGAAAACAACCCCAAAAGTGTTAAGTAGTTAAACTTACATCTAATTACACCCGACTGACTCAGATAAACCCGTGTTTTTCATTTTGTCATAGAAGTGTATTCTTGGCCCAAACACAATGAAAAGCAATTCAGATTAGCTGATTAGTTTAATCAATTAATCATCTGATAAAAAAAACACGGTAGTTCTTTGAAAGTCAATTTTGATTACAGACTTCATAATCCATTTTTTATGGTTTCAGTTGTAAGTAGTTTTTATTTCCCTTTTCATTTATTGTTTTAGGTTAATGCGTTTTATTTTGGATAATATTTAACATATCTTCCAGTTCCAGTGAGAAGTGTTCGTTCATTATTAAAGTTTACTCATCCTTGAGAGGATGTACTTGCATTATATTGCATTGTTATGCCGTTCTCAATATATTTCTTCAAAATGGTCTGAAGACAGCAATATTATCATTTATCACAATAATTTCTGGGACAATTTATTGTCAAGTAAAGTTTGTTATTGTGACAGTCCAATGCACATAAAGTTTATTGAAAAGAAAAACCCAAACAAAGAATTAAATGTTTGACAATGTAGTATCTAGAGGGCTGACTGTGCCTCTCAACATGACCCTACTCTCCTAACGTATTGATTAACATAGGAATTAAATCATGAACTCATTTATCCAAAGATCCAGCATAAAGTTGGGTGAGCTGAACTGTTGTATCACATGTTCAAGTGGCAGAATTAAGATTTTCTCATATTTATGCATTTATTGATAAGCATTGCTTCTTTTACAGTCACCAAAGGATGGAGACTCTGTGACACCAGAAAATATCACCATGGTAAGTGTTTATTGTTTATGTTTTGTATGTTTAGCATGTGTATTTAACCCGTTGTCCATTTCTGGGTGAATTCCTTTCAGTAGCTCTTAAAAGAGCTCACATCAGTATTAAAATGTTAAGTTTTCTGACATAAAAATGAGTTCATTTGCAGAGTATAATAAGAAATTAATTAATAATTCTAATTTTAATTTGAAACATTAAAATTATTATTATTAAGAATACTCTTTACATCTCATTTGTTCTGTAAATGACAACTGATATCCTGTACTACTCAGCTGAAAAACAAATATCCCTCCACATTCCATCTATGATTATCAGGGAAAAAAAGTTTTCTACAAATACAGAATCTACTCTTTTGTCACTGTTTATTATAAGTTTGAAAGTAATTCATTTTAAAATGCCCTACAGATCATACTTAATCATAATTGTAAAAAAAAAATCTTCAGCATATGTTTACAGGAAATAATAAGTGAATTGCTAGAAAACTCAGTTTTGATCCTAACTGGAGCTAACCCCTCTGACCTCAGAAGGAATAAAACATGGAAGCATTTGTCTGAAAAATCACTTGAAGTTTGTTCCAGCTGAATGTTTCTGTGGAGTTTATGATTCTAAGTTCCAACATGTGATTGCTGTGACAGAGTCCTGATTTGCAGATTTATCCCCGGCTGTCAACCCTTGTAATTCTACTCTGGAAGCCCCTGCCTTCTAATGCTATTACTTTTCTATATTTTCCACTTATTTGTGTGTGTTTTTATTAGATTAAGGCTCAAATCTACCAAAAGCCACAGTTTAACAGTACGGTATTGCAAGAAGTAAGATAATCTAAAGTGGTATTTGTCTCAAAAATCTCATCAGCACTCATTTACTGCACAGCTGCTTCTTTTTTTCTATTTTTTTTCCAGACCGGCCCTGTCCGTCTCTTTGTTCCTTACAAAAGACGGAAGAAGGACAACGAGCTCCCAGTTGTTCCAGTCAAGAAGGATCTCAGCCCCCTGAAGAATATCCAGCTGACTCCAGGAACCACATGTATGTCACAAAAATCACCTTCCTTGTGACTCAGAAAAAATGAACTTTGAACTGTTCATGCTAACGTTTAGGCACTGATGCTCGTTAGGATTATCATATCTATGTCTAGCTTTAGACCAGTTTTAGGTCAGACCAAATACCTCTGATGTCTTAAGCTTCTGGTTGTGCTCAAAATGTATTTAGTCAGACCAATCCACAATGTTAGCATGCTTTTCCACTCCAAAATCAGGCTATGTGCAGAATCATTGTCCTGTTCAAGTTTTAACTATCTGACCCAAACTTTCACTGTCAGAGGAAAAACAACTGGTTCCAATATTCAGGAATAATTCAGCATCCATCATAACCTGAAAGCTGCTCGATCAGCAGTTCCACTGTCCACCATGAAGGGAGTTTCACAACAACATGGGATCATACTATGGAAGGCCTAAACATACTCTAACTGGAACAGAAAAAAAATGTTCCCTCTACCAGCGCTACAAGAAAAAAAAAAGATTGGGTTCTTTAAGCCTCAGTCTGGTCTTCACATTCAGGACAGACCTTTTATTTTTTTGCGCGGTTACCAAAAACTATTGTACGATTGGCCAATCCTGCTATCTTCTCTCTCTGACAGTCACGGTGTCCCCGTCGGGGCAGTTTGCTACCTCCAGCACATTGACCTTTGACCGTACGCCAACAAGCGATGCCGCTTCGGCCACCATCATCTCAGACGGGTCAGCACAGAGCGACATGTTCACCAGCACCACAGGTACGCTCTGTCATTGAGACACTAACTTCACCTGGTTTGTTCTTTTCCAAATAGAGGCAATAAGCATCAGGCGTTTTTTAATCAAAATGGGACCATGTTATTTTCAGAGTACTATGAAAATAACTAATTGTCACTTTTTTGCTGTTTGAGAATTCATACAATACAAGAAATAACCTAATGTGATGAACATACTAATACAGACTATAATCCTGTTTTAAAAAAAGCTGGTCTAGTTAAAGTACAGCTTTCCCTGAGATGTCAGTCTGCCTGTGTCTTTCTTCCAGTGCTGACAGCGCTGCCAGCTCTGGCTGTTGCTCCTCAGCCCATCCAAGCCAAAGTAGCAGTGGCCTCCGCGGCATCGTCACCGTCGGCAACGCTGGTAGCGGGGCTGGAAGTGGCGCCTGTAGGGGACGCATGTTCGGCTGCGAATGAAGGAGAAAAGAACACCTGGATATACCTGGAGGAACTGGCAAACACGCTGATGAGCAACGTGCAGCAGCTGAAGGCCCTGATAGAACAGGCCAAAAACGGTGCTGGGGAGCCAGCAGGGGTCAAAGGTCAGGGGGGCAGGAAGGAGGTGAGGCCAACTCAACCAGAAACTCTAAGAATGAGATAGAAAAGCTCAAACTGCTTAGACCAGATCACATAACGTTGAAGGAGAAGGAAAATGATACATTGTTTTAATTTATTTTTATGAATAAATCCCCCACGGTGTGCGATCATATAGTCCCTTTGATCTGGCTTAGTAACCCACTAGCCTTCAGAAGTCACCTGGTTAGTAAACAGAGACTTCCTAAATAAGAACAGATTGTACATGAGTTAGAAAGTAATCAATGTTCAGACCTACTTCTAATTTAAGGATTTTTGCTTTTTAGAAAAAGTCATAAGCCATTAATTGTTTTCAACCCACTTTAAAAATATTTGTATAGCTAAGATTAACCATTCAATAAGTGATAACAAATCACTTATTGAAATAACTGTCTACTTAATTTTGCAATCTATGAATTGTTAAATGAAGTATACAAACTCCAAAGCATCCAGCTTGCTGACAGAACAGCAGTAACTAATTTTGGATTTAAGATAAAAACAAAAATCCTCTTTGTCTATAAATGTAATCTATTCACAACTCCTCACATAGCAGTTTTAGCTTCACCTGGTCCATCCATCCATTTTCTAACACTCTTGTCCCTAGTGGGGTCAGGAGGTGTGCTGGTGTCTCTCTCCAGCTAACGTTCCGGGCGAGAGGCGGGGCCACCTGGACAGGTCACCAGTCTGTCGCAGTTCACCTGGTTCAAATTCTGTAAATAAAATCTTTTATTAGGAACCTTTTTTATGCAGTTATTAACTGCTTATCCTAAAAAATAATCACCAGAGCAGCTCTTCACTATATTGACATGAAGTCAATGAACAGAAAGGTCATGTAGAGGTCATGTGTTTTTTAGGTGCAGATGCTTCCTTTAGCGTACAGTAAAGGAACAATGTGTTATTTCAGTTTAGGCAATAAAATAAATTTTTTTTAGGACTTTTAGAGGGAACGTCTTTTATTGTATTATTGCCTACATTTTTTTTTACTTTATTTGTTTATTTGCATTTTCATATGTATTCCTAATATTGAAGAAAATAATCTGAAGTGGTTAAATGACAAAATCTGCAGAATATCCCATTTTTTTTACTTTTACTTTAGCTATTATTTACTAAAATAATTGCTAGCTGCAGCCCTAGAAATTTGCACTACTTTGTGTTATTACAGAAAATTGCAATTAAAAAATTTTGATTTTGTGGTTTTAATGTCACAAAAGATTCAATGGCTATGGATACACATAAGACACCGGATAGCATTTAGAAAAGCGTGGATAATGAAGCCTGAACGTGTGTGTTTTGGTGTGCAGTGTGGGCTGGGTCAGCCGTTCCAGAACCAGATCTCGTTTCAACAGCCAGATGACTCTGAAGCCAAAAGGAGCTCGGACATCACAGAGATCATCATCAACGTACGACAAACCAGCTTCCGCAATTTCAGCGACGCCCACTCGGCGGTTCCCTCAGTAGCCTAAAGTGATGTGTTCTGCTTCTGCAGGAAATGTGTGTGAACTGTGGCCGAATGGCGATGAGCGAGTGTACAGGATGTCACAAAGTCAATTACTGCTCCACATTCTGCCAGAGGAAGGTGGGTCTCCACACTTCCTACAGAGCCACAAAGACGGATACTCCCTTTCATAGATTAGATGTTTTTGCTTTTTTCACAAAAATATTTCAGATCATCATGCTAATTTCAGCTTTAGACAAAGATAATCAAATAATTTCATTCATCAAAGGCAAAGCAATCTTTTGCAACCTGCTAATGGGAAAAAGTTGCCAATACTGTTATGTCCGAATTATTCATATCCCTGGCAACAAAGTGGAGAGTTAGGAGTATTTTTACTTTTACTTAAGTAATTTTATTTTGAAGTATCACTACTCGCGTAAAATTTCTGTATTATCTGCCCATTGTGAGTAACTTCACTGAATGATGAACAGACATGTTTTAACCAAAAATTCACCAGACTCACACACACACACACACACACACCTGCAGTTTCTGTTAAAGTTTCAATAAGTTTTATATTGAAAGAAACTGATTTGGAAAAATGTAAGTTTTTTTTATTGGCCTGATTTTGTTATTTTTTAATTATGTTATTTGTATGAATAACTTTGGTCTTTAAAATACCAGTATTCCCACATAACTCTATTTTTTTAAATATTACATGACTGATAATTCGGTGAGTTATTCAGTACTAGAGTCGCCTTTTTACTTAGTACTTTTTTACTTTTACTTGAGTAATTTTTGGACGGCTACTTTTTACTTAAATAAAAATATGTTGAAGTAGGAGTCAAGGGGTCAAACCGAAGACTAAAAAGGGTGTTTACTGTGGTGTGGCACTAATAACTATTTTAAGCATTGTGTTCTATAGAAACCTTCTGTTTCTTGGTCTATGCAGGACTGGAAGGATCACCAGCATTTATGCTGTCAGTCATCAGGGGGCGTCGCTGTTCCGGAGGAGGAGCCAATCACAGCCATCGACATGGACAAAGTGAAATGAAGGTGGAGCTAGCTGCACTGCTGCTTCTCCTCTCCTCTTCTGCTGCTCCGGATGCAACAGTTACAACAGTTACTCCGATCACTTAATCACATTATCAACTAGTGCTCATGAGAGGAACTGCATCTGAGCAAACTGAACAATAGTTAAAGTTTAGTAGATAACTATAATTTTGGAGCTCAGTACTTGGTATACCATGCTGTGTGTTAAAATAGTCAAATCAAACTCTGAGTATTACTAGATGTCTATTTTTTTATTGTTGGATTTTTATTCAATATCACAATGCTTTTATTTAGGGCCTTTCCTGAGAGACAGAGTTCACTCTGCTAACTTGTTGCCATTTTGGCTCTTAATGAAAATATTTGTTTCTGTACCACCAGGCCTGGTAAAATGAGAATGAGACACATCAAAGATAAATGTTCTCTCACATATGTTACAGTAGCCATGTGCTGAAAACTGAAAACATAATAATCTTAAATGAGGACAAAAACGTCTTTGTCACAGGTTTGTGTATGTTTTTTTCTCTTTTCTTTCTCCTAAAATATTTTTATATCATTAAATCAAGTTTGTTTGCAAAGCACATTTCAGTAACAAGGCGGTTCAAAATGCATATGTTACGACCAGCTCAAGGTCATAACAAAAACAGGAGACCATGCAGTGGTTAAAGTGCATAAAAAGGAATATTTATCAACAAAAACAACAATGGATTGTGGATGTCAGTGTCAGTGGTGTAATGCAAATGCCTGGATGTGTTGTATGAGTGCATATGGAAGTGTTGAAGTGCAAAAACAAAGACAAACTCAAATGTGCAAAAGGAGGGGAGCTGAAGCCTGGCAGCAGAGCACCACAAGCGTCAAGAGAAGAGTGGACGCTGAAGGTGACCCAGAAGGTGGAGATGGCCAGGTTTAAATGCTCTGTGCTCCAAATGAACAAATCAGCAGCACCTGTAAAAGGGAGGAGCACAAAGACAGACAAGAAATCTGCAA
Source organism: Gambusia affinis (assembly GCF_019740435.1). NCBI lineage: Eukaryota > Metazoa > Chordata > Actinopteri > Cyprinodontiformes > Poeciliidae > Gambusia > Gambusia affinis. Next base: position 29,544,769 of record NC_057875.1, on the reverse strand, counting down.
CCCAGCCCAAAAGGCCCAAGGCCGTAACAACATAATACATTGCAGCGGCAAAATGAAGAGAATTAGTAAAAAGTTGCAATCTAGACAAGAATTGATCTATGTTCATGGTTTTATTATTCATACTGTATTTTAATTGGGTTTTGATATATATATAATTTTGATTTGTATTCATCTGTGTATGCTGCCAGCCTTGGTCAGGTCGCTCTTGAAAAAGAGATTTTTAATCTTAATAAGACATACCTGGTTAAATAAATACTCATTAATCAAACGCAAATTACTCACTGTTTCAGCAGGTGGAGTTTTCTAGAAGACCGACTTTGCAACTGTTTATATGTGGCTTGGGATGTCCAGGTCAGAGTTCATCATTACACCCAGTTTTCAACTTATCTCTAGTTTCCAGCTGTAATAACTGAAGCTGTGCGTTGACTCTAGATCGTTCCTCTAGATCAGGGGTCTCAAACTCCAGGCCTCGAGGGCCGCAGTCCTGCAACTTTTAGATGTGCCTCTGCTGCACCACACCTGAATAGAATAATTAAGGCTCTGGAGAACTGATCTACACAAGGTGGAGGTAATTAAGCCATTTCATTCCAGGGTTTTGTACCTGTGGCACATCTAAAAACTGCAGGACTGCAGCCCTCGAGGACTGGAGTTTGAGACCCCTGCTCTAGATCCAAAGAGCTGAAGTAAGTTATGGCACATCTAAGCATTGATTTGTTTCAAGCATCTGCTAAGCTTTGAATTGTTTCATAGTCTTTGAATTGGTTACATTGTGATATAGAGAAGTGTGTTACATAAGGTAAGCAATGTTGCTACATAATATAATCTGAGCCAGTGGAGGGCATGTAGACTTTAAATATGAGGGGACCTAGAATAGAACTTTGGGGCACCCCACTTGTGCGTGCTCTGATGGAAAGTCATTTCAGCGGTAAGTCATTGTTAAGAATTATTTTGGTTCTGTTTTCTGTCATTATTCCCACACACCCTTATAAATTTTAAAGTGAACCATTGATGGAGAATGATGAACAAGCAGTAAGATTTTATCTAGAGTTTATTCAATGTCCTAACAAGAAACGTCCTCATTTTAAACAATGGAAAACAGACAAAATACAACAGCAATAATTATTATGGAGTAAGCCCAAAATTGTTACATAGCGTTGGTAGATTTTGATTTAAAATGACAGAGAATCCGTTAAAGGTCATTTTTCAAAGACAAGATTTATGAAACACGAGTAAAAATCCCAAAGTTTGGTCAGCAGTTGTAAGAAATGATGCTGTAACGCTAATGAAGGACAAAATCCTACTGATTATGGGGAGGAGACAAATATTTTTGACATTCAATTTTTAACTACATGTAAATAAAAAGGTAATTTTTTAAAAGTTTTATCATTATTTTTTTACATGGTTTTATTGTCTTTTGAGAGAAGCCTGTTTCACTTGCTATCAGAAGTCCACTTCTTGGTTAAGTGGAAATCTACATCTGTCAGGGGTATGAATAAATTTGGGCCTAACTGTAACTGACTGAAATAAATCACATACAATCAAACTATTTACTTTAAAGTACTTCAAATCAAAAAAAATATCTTGTCAAACAGCCAACAAAAAACGTTACATTTAGCCATAATCGTTAGCCACAAAGATTTTGTACAAAGAACATTTTACTGTTGTAGTAAAATGTTGTGTTTAGGCTTTGTATTAGTGCATCTTTTCCACAATAAACTCCTATAGTTTAATTTACAGATTTCTTTTCTTGCTTTGACTAAGAGCAGTATTCATTTTAATATCCCAAAGAAAGGTTAGTGTTTACACTTGTTTCCTGTGCAAATATTTTAGTCTACTTGAAGTAAGACAAAACCAAGTTTTAAGTAAAGACTTCATTAATAATGATGAAAAAGTACTAGTTACATTGGCAGATAATTTCACTTACAACAAGACATTTTCCCATATTATAAGTGAAATAATCTGCAAATGAAACTAATACTTGTTCACAAATGTTAGAGTTATTGACTTAAAACAAGCTCCTATTTCTTTCAGAAAAGTTACTTTTAAGTTAGTCTTATTTCAAGACGTTTTCCCAATATCTTGAATTTTTGTCTGATTTTTGCAAACATTTATGTAAATGTAAATACAATAAAACTTTGCTGGTCTATTTTTTCATTTTGTTCTGTCGGTCGAGAAACTTTTGCCGTCTCTCAACAGGAATCTCATCGAGGCTTATGCCGTGGTTACTGGCCCTGGAAAGAACAAAGAAACAGGTCAGATGATCAACCACAATTAGTTGGATTTTTACATTTGTTTTCATTAAAATTGTTATAATTTCCAATAGCATTTTTAATAATTTTGCCTAGTAACTTATTATAATAAGCATAATAAATCAGTAAGAGTCAATGTGATTAAAGTTCATGACTAAGATTAGAAATGGACCCATCAGTTTTTTTTGTTTGTTTGTTTTTTTTTAATTCAGCAGACATACTTAAAGATGGTTCGTATGTGGTTTTCTTACCCTCCAGCAAGATCAGGGGGAAGAGGAAGAGGTTTGTTGAAACCCTCTCTACCCATCAGCCAGTATGTGTCCTCTGTCCCCTTTACCTTAAAAATCACAGGAGCGTACAAGGAAATCACTGCATTACCGGGCAAACAGCATATTCCTTCAAAAGAATTAATTAAATCCAACTTTTGACAAAGCAAATATCTTAGCAGGACGGTATACCTGTGCCTTTCTGGTGTCTATGAGATATCCCACTTTCAGACTGGTCAGAACCTTAACAGTACTAAGGCTGATGTGGATCCTGTAAGCTGAAAAAAAACCCCCCACAAGTATAAAACAAGTTGTTTAAGCATTGTTTCAGATAAAATGAATTGGTAGAGCTTTGTATGTTGGATTTTGCCACAAATGGCAGGCTTAAGATTCAGAAAGTGCCCCCGGCAGCCAAACAAGACAGGCAATCCAACAGAAACATTGTGACCTCGACAATTATAACCAAGACTAAACTGTTCCATAACAATGAGAAGAATAACAAGTGGTGGAAGTTTTCACAGAGTGGTGTAGCAACAAAATTCTGCTTCTGAATGTGGACCAGTCTAAGCAACTGGTGATCGCCTTCATTAGGAAACAATCACATTTAACATATATATATATTTATATATATATATATATATATATATATATATATATATATATATATATATATATATATATATATATATATATATTCTACGTCAGCAAGCAGAGGGCCGTCCAGCACAGGAATATCCCATGCTGGACAGAAAAAACACAATTTTGCAATGGTGGCATTTCCATTAAACAAGAAATGAAATTAAAATCACATGTGAATGCAATAAATCATTAAGAAACAGCAGCGATGGAAACAGTTATATTCATAATTCAAAAGAGCTATGGATTTAGCACTTTGAACGCAACCTTTTCTGAACTGTGTGAAGCAGCGAGAGCTCTGGTGGAGCCAGCTGCTTGAATAAACAAAAACAAACCGTCCTCCTCCTACCACTTCCTGTCGTCTTCTTCATCGTTTCTGTCAATGGTAACGTCTAGCTGTTGATCATGTAACTTGTGTGATGTGAGAAAGTGTTTCCATTGCAGTTCTACAAAATACATCTGTTCTGATACAGCCAAAAAACACTTCAATCTAGTGCAAAACCATTTTTGTACAAAATGGGAGTTTTTTGTTTTGCTTTTTTTAAATTGCTGTTTCCATTAAGCAGATTTATTTTTGTAATTTCAATTTTCTCAGTTTTACACCCAATGGAAACGCAGCTGGAGAGCAGACTGAAATGCAAATCAAAGAGGTTTTCTGGAAGTTTCTTTCCAACCACCACAATAAAGAAATAGATTTATTATTTAAACTGCACTGACATTACTTTAAATATGTTTTTTAAGAGTTGAGCGGCTGAATTTTAGGTGTGCATTGTGATTTTGAGGTAGTGCTAAATCTCGAATCTGAATTAGGACAATCAGCAGAAATACTGAATACTGAAAATAGAGTAATAGGATACAGCTAATAACTGATGCGTGTGCAGGAATTCATACAGTTTGTCATATTGAAGAAATCTGTAAATCAACCAAAACGACATCTGCATCTTTACTTCCTTTTTTGGGAAATATTAACAAAGTTTTATTGTATTGTAAATGGTCAGGGAAGGAAAGATAATATAATTATCAAATTTTTGGATTGTTGTTCCATGTTTTTGTTCATACTTACGCAGGCCGCTGGCCTCCATGTGGGAGGCTGTGGTCACCGTGTCTCCAAACAGACAGTACCTGGGCATGGTCAGTCCCACCACACCTGCAACCACCGGTCCTGAACACATCCAACATGAGAGAAGCTGCTTGACAAATACTTCATTCTTGTTTTTCATTATGGTCTCTCACATAAAGTACATAATAGCATGAAGGAAAGCTTTGAGAATTTAAAGCTTGCTTATACAGGGTGGCTTTAAAGGGACTCAATAATGTCTTTTTCAGCCACTTGGTGCCATTTTGTAGCCATGTAAATTTCAGTTGTTAGTAAAAATGTGTATATATAACAAGCATGACTTAAAATAAATCTGACTTTGCAATTTAATGCCTTGAAATTGGGCTTCAGTCTCTTTAAAAACTCCTGCTCTTTTTGAAAGTTTGCCATGGAGATTAAAGGATTTCTCAAACATGCATCCAAAAATCAAAGTAACACTCCAGGTATGGTTTTGATGAGGCAAAAACTTTATAACATGATGTAAAGCTCAGAAAAGTCGATTTTAAATAGCACTGCCCCTTTGAATAAAAGTGGTTGGAACAGATTAATAAATTTAAAAGGTGATATTGTACCTGAGTGCAGTCCAATGCGTATTTTCACTTTGATTTCAGGCATGTGTTTGATCTTAAATGCTCCTATTGAATGAAGGATGTCAAGCGACATGTTTGACACTTCAGCTGCGTGCCGATTCCCATTTCTGTTAGGAACCCCTGAAGCCACCATGTAAGCGTCCCCAATAGTCTCCACCTGAAAATAAACACATCATCACATTTAGTTACTTATTTAAGTTAATAATCCTCTTGGTCTTTTCAAAGAGAGTTTTACTCTACCAAATCCTGTCTGGTGTGATGAGTGAATAGAAAGAGATGCTTACTTTGTAGACATCATGAGTAGCGATGATGGCATCAAACATGGTGTACAGGTCATTAAGCAAGTCTACCACCTACAAAACCACAATTTCAGTATTAAGCAGTCAAAATTGTCAAAACTAGCTGTTTCTTCAGCCATTTTCACCTCAATGGGTTCACTCAGAGCTGAGATGGTTGTAAATCCGACGATGTCGCTGAAGTAAAGTGTGCAGTCTGAGTAGTGTTCAGGCTGGACAGGCTTCCCCTTCTTCAAAGCCTGAGCCACAGATCTGAAAAATCCAGTGATACACAGGATAACACACGTCAACATACGCTTACCACAGGAACAGACACTACAAAGAAATCTCCTTTCATTGGAGTGTCATATGGGAAGACAGTAATATGAAGGAAACATTGTAATTTCATTTCACAAGCGTAAAGGATAAAGAGTGTAAATCCAGATGACATCTGACTAAAATAAAAGGTTTAGCTCATTTGCTAAACATCCTACTGATGTTTAGCTTGTTGACCTGTTGACCTTTCAACTTTCATTAATATCTTCAAAGCAAAAGCAGCATATGTGAAAATACTTGCAGGACAAACAGTCAAGTTTTATCTGATCTGAAGATGAGGAGTTTCGGGGGGAAGCTGGTTGACCTTTCATGACCTCTGGAAACATTTATTAATTTTTTTAGTGATTATTTTTAATCATCCAGCAAAAACAGATGATTGATTACAGAAATAACAGCAAATGTGGCATTTTTCACCCCCTCTCCATTCATCCCCACATTGCTGCAAAAAAAGTAATAGCAATAATAAAATAAAAAATACAATAATATATTTTAATAGTTTTAAAATGACTTGACATCAGTTTAGGTGGGAAGGCAAATGTCACTCAGGCCGGTCACATTCATTGTTCCAAAAGTCAACATGTTCTACATGAGTGTGCGTTAATATTTCTCATGAACCCAGTCTTACTTTGGTAAAAGCTGTCCAATTAACTTATCCGTTTTGGTCCTCTCAACCTCCAGCTCATCTGTTCGCTCCCTGATCAGATCCTCCAGGTTGGAACTGTACTGCTCCAGCATCCGCAGCATGGAGTCAATGATGTTAGCCTTCTTCCCTCTGCTGATGCCCCGGAACTAAAAACAAACAACCATATAGAAGGTTACATATTGTTCCAGCTGTACATTTTTAAGGAGCCTTTTTAATGGGGTTTGGAGTTATTTAAAGATGTATCTTGACCATAACATTTTGCTAAATGCTATTTATATAAGTATTTTAGGAAACTATTTAACGGTTACTTCAGCTACAAAGGTTTTAAGAAACAAATAAGTGAAGACAAACGTTGAACATTGTTAAAGAGTTTAAATGAGGAGCCATGTTGGGATGACTTCCTGAAGGCGGAGTTACAGAAAGAGCAGTAGTTTTTAAAAGACAAAGGCCCAATTTCAAGGCATTAAGTAAACAAAGTACAAAGTAAAATTGATTTAAAGTCATATCTGGTATGTGTAGCACTTATAGAATCTGAAGTTAACATAGTTACTTGACTGAGTTATAAAATGGCACTATGTGGTTGTGAAAACATAATACTGACCCTTTATAATAAATCTAGAGACTATGAGGATTGTAGATACAATAAATTGAGGTGAATGAAGGCGATGATGTACTGATATGGTAAGCTCAGTACATCAAACAAGGATCATCTCACCTGCTTAAAAATGTCATCAAAGTTGGGCCGCTTGCTCGGATCTTCATTCCAACACTCATTCATCAGATTGAGACACTCAGCAGGAGCTTCATCCACTGAAACAAGAGGCCTGCAGAGAGGAGGGGGCTTCTTCAGACGCTCCACAATCTCTGACAGTTCCACAGGCAGAGAGAAAGAGAGAAGACGTGATGATTAGAGACACAAACACTTGCTGGGACTGGGGTTTGTCAGATCAACAGGTGTGTAGACAGGAAAGCATTCTTACCCTGAGCAGGCATGTCCATCATGGCGTAGGGAAGTGTCCGTGAGATCACTTCCTGTATGATGATGGAAAAACTAAAGACATCTCCGGCAAAAGAACCGCCTTGTTCTGAATTCCTCAGAAGTTCAGGAGCTGTCCATAGAAGATCTAAGAAGAAAAAAAATAAATAAATATATATATATATATATATATATATATATATATATATATCCTTCTCTGTACAATCCTACAATCGTCCTTCTCTGTACAATAGCTAGACGACAGGAAAATGTTGCCCTCAAACAGCATGACCTTGTTTCTTCACCGCTAAACTAGTTTGGGTTCTTGTGAAGTTTTTAGATAGATAGATAGATAGATAGATAGATAGATAGATAGATAGATAGATAGATAGATAGATAGATAGATAGATAGATAGATAGATAGATAGATAGATAGATAGATAGATAGATAGATAGATAGATAGATAGATAGATAGATAGATAGATAGATAGATAGATAGATAGATAGATAGATAGATAGATAGATAGATAGATAGATAGATAGATAGATAGATAGATAGATAGATAGATAGATAGATAGATAGATAGATAGATAGATAGATAGATAGATAGATAGATAGATAGATAGATAGATAGATAGATAGATAGATAGATAGATAGATAGATAGATAGATAGATAGATAGATAGATAGATAGATAGATAGATAGATAGATAGATAGATAGATAGATAGATAGATAGATAGATAGATAGATAGATAGATAGAAAAAGCTTGGCTGACGTCATATTTACACACACAGCAGTAAGAGTTTAGACTGGCAATCGGCTTCTTAAACCACTTCTCAAAAACTGAGAATAAAATTATGAAAATAGAAGCAAAGGGGCAACTACATGATGAGGATGCCAGATTTCTTCCTGTCAGTCAATCCAGTGGCTTTGTCAGCGACTGACCAATGAGCGGACGCAACTTGCCCTGAAGTAAACGGCTCTTACTTGGAGTTACTGAACTTCCAACAGAAATTAAAGAAGAAAAGTCAGTGATCTCTCAGTGAACTCTCAGTGCTAATCTGTTTACTAATCCACTTCTGGCCCCAGCTGAAATTCTAAAGGTAGTCTTGACACTATTTTCTTGACTGCAACATGTTTTACTGGTCTGATTTGATTACCAGACTATAGATGACCCTAAAATTAATTAAAAATTCGCTCATAATTATTTTTCTATTATTCATTTTTCCACCATTGTGTGTAATTTAGTTTAATCTTAGTATGATCCACCTTGAGTCAGCTAATTTGTATTAGTTTGTATTAAAGAGCTGGTAATCAAATTAAAAAAACAAAAAATTTCTTTAGTTCAGTTTCTTATTTTGCACTTACTGTAATCCAAATGAACTCGTACGACTGATAGTCAGTGCAAGATTATAAATAATAATAAAAACAAATCCAAAAAGTCCACAAAGATTTTTTTTTACCAGAATTTCACATTTTTCTTTTTAATCAACTATTTAACACAATCCCTAATCTCTTAACACCACTAGTTAATTAATCCAGTGCTCATAAACATGGCCACCACAGAAAAGTTTAATTGCTCTGGTGTTTAGGGCCTGTTCCTGGGCGGCCAGGATGAGGGCCTCTGTGCTGTCCTTGAGTCCAGCTTTTTCCAGCCATTGGTAGGACTTTCTGATATCAGCCACTTCAGTTATTTGCCGGTGGTACATCACATGTAGGGGCTTGTCCTCCCATGATGGTACCTCCAGCGCCTGATCCTCTGTTCCCCATTGTCTGAGATATTCGCTGAGAACATTGTCTGGCTTTGTTCCTGATGTATCTATGGATCTTGGATGTTTCGTCTTGGACATGGCATATATATATATATATATATATATATATATATATATATATATATATATATATATATATATATACATAATATTTTGTGAAAAACAAGTCAATTTTGTTTATGCATAGTTAAGTAACTGGTCCAATTGTTAAATATTTAGGAGGTAGAGTGTAATTCTGGTAATTCTGCTTTACCTTGTGGATCGTCAGACAGGCTGACACCTTGAGACTGAAGGATCATGGGTAGACCGTAGTCTGTGATTTTCAACACAAATCGGCCGTCCACTAAGCAATTAGTGGACTTGAGGCGACCGTGAGTCAACCCTCGCAGATGAAGATACTTCATTCCCTGGAACATGAAGACAGTAGCCTGGTCACACAGAGCTAGATAATCTGTCGGTTTCAGAGAACGAATGCAAAATAGTTGACTCGCTTAAAAAGTGATTGAAATTAATAACTAAAGAAACGATAAGTGTGTTTCTTAGTTTTGATAGAGAGAACGAGAGATACAAATTCTATTTATCAATCTATGCACAGTTAAGAAGTTTACATACACTGAATGAAAAAGAATTATTTATATTTGCTAAATGCTACAATAATGAGAGAAACAATATGTCAAACATTTATTTATTAATGTCTTCAGAATCCTTATTTTCTCAGGATTTTGCAGCATTACCAATGAACTGAAGGGATGAAGCAGCAGACTGATGTTATGGTCTTTGGATGTCAATTTCCCAGATTTTACCTTACAAGATTTTTGCTTGTTTGGTTTCTTCATTTTTAGCTTTCATTTGCTACTTTTGACTTAGATTCCTTAGATTACTGTTTTTTTTTATTCTGTTTACTCTTGGTTAATTTCATGAATTGCATTGGATAACATTTCCAGAATTAAATATCATATTGAAAACACGTTCAAGCCATTTACCTCTCCTGTTCACTAATGAAATGTCGAGACTTTTTATTTTGCTTAGACTGTCCTTGTCTGTGTTTCCACTGAAGGAAACACAGACACATAAAATTGAACAATTTGATATGTTGATAATAAATTTGCTTAATGTACACATAGCATTAAGCTGAGAGATTGTTGAATAAAAGGTTTTGATGCTGGGATTATGTTAAAATTGGTTGATCTCGCAAAACTGCAATGGAAATGCTTTGAACACAGCTAGTCACATGAATGGTTGCCTTTGAGGAGCAGGACAGTTATTTTGAGCAAGTGACTCCAAGATCAGGTTTTACAGTTTGCACTCATTATTTTGAGAAAATCACGGCCTGTTGTGCAAATACTGAGACTGATATGAGAAATGCATCAAAGTGCCTGAACAATTTCTAAGTCCACTCAGTGGGAAGTTGTGTCAGAACATTCAAGGTGTATTGAAGTGATCTGAGGAGAACCTTAATGAGGTCCATGAGCAGTGATGACTTGAACATCCAGTCCAGCCTGACGTCGCTGTCGGCCAGCAGGTCTGACAGGCTTCCTCGGGGACAGTGCTCCACCACCAGGGCTAGGATCCCTGAATCCACAAACAAACCCAGGTACAGATTCAGGTTCTCATGGCGCATCTCCCGCAGCTGGAAACAAACACAGAAAAAATCCATGCTGAAACAGCTTTCATACTTGTAATAGCTGAAATGCCATGAAATGAAATAAGTTGATGAGTACTTCACTGGGAACAACTATTTTTGACTTGTCCACTTATCAGAGAGATCAGCTGCCTCATATCAGTGAATCTCTGCTAAGACTCTCAGCTCCATTAGCTGACAAAATTTCTGATTGTTTTTAACGTGCTTATACCTGACTGATACATTTCAATTAGGCACTTGTATGTTAAGCTCTTTATTTTTTCTGTGTTAAAGTAGACAGGCCACGTCAGTAGGAATTCAGCTGTGGATGATCTTTAGCTATTTGGCTAAAAATAGCTGTTGGTCAGTCTTCTCCACCTGCTGTGTGATCAGTGTGATGTTTTATGTGATGTTACCTGACTGAACAGATTCTGGGTACTCTGGTTGACAGGTGTTGCTGTCTTTCCAACAGGAATCTTCTTCAGCCAAACCCAGTCTCCCTGGAAACGAACCAACCATTTAAAGGAGAATTAGCATGACAGCTAACACAAACACCCACTCCCAATATAAGTGCAGCTTTATATATATATATATATACATACATACGTATATATATATATATATATATATATATATATATATATATATATATATATATATATATATATATATATATATATATATATATATATATATATATATATATATATATATATATATAATAACTCTTTGGATGAACATAAAAAAATCATGGAAAGGGTTTCTACCTAATTACTTTGCTTTATTTCAGAACCATGTAATTCTGTTACTCCTATTTAAAGCGAATGTGTTAGGTCAACTTGATATATTAAGGATGATTCAACTCATTTACTATAGTTGGACTCAATGTAATTTAAAAGAGAAAGCCCAACTAATTTGCAATGCTTTGGACCAAATAATTTACTTTAATTAGTGCAAATTTAGTTGAAACCAACCAACACCAGGTACCTCCAATATCCCAATGTTAGAACTCTCCGGTGAGGTCAAGATGTAACTTCTGGCTATCGAGCGGAGGGGAGTTTTTATTTCCAAAAGGCTCCTCATGATGGATTCATCATTTAATTTCTGGAAGGGGGGAAAAAAGAAACATTTCGCTTGTAAACATGAAACCAAGAAAGTTTATTAATCAGTCCATTTTGGAACACAATCAAAAAGGTGCACTGGTGGTTTTACACTGAAAATAAATACCTCTTTGGATGAACATAACAAAATCATGGAAAGGATTTTCACCTGATTACTTTGCTTTATTTCAGCACCATGTAATTCTGCTATTCCTATTCAAAGCAAATGTGTTAGGTCAACTTAATTTATTAAGGTTATTCCAATGTAAATCAATTGTGTTGGCTCAACTTATGTTTTTATCGTTACTCTATGGTTGATTCTAAATCAAACGTGTTGGCTCAACTTAATATATTCATGATTAATGTAATTTAAATAAAATTAGTTGGCTCAACTCAATTTATTATTGTTATTCCAATTTAAAGCAAATGTGTTGGCTCAATTTAATTTATTAAGGTTGATTCTACTCATTTATTATAGTTGGACCCAATGTAATTTAAAAGAGCCAACCCAACTAATTTGCAATGCTTTGGACCAAATAATTTACTTGACTAAGATTAATGGCATTTTAGTTGAAACCAACTTTTTTTTTCCCCTCCGAAGAGTTTTTGCAGCGCTAGTGGCTCATATATTTTTGAGACAGTAGGCAGACAGGAGGAGGACATGGCAAAGGTTGCTGGGACCGGGAGTCAAAGATTCTGGAATATGCAATGCTTCTTTCATGTGTTCCTGAAAACAACAGGAGGCTAACCCTAAGCTACTCCCATTTTATCTTTACACAACACAGCACACCGGTCATAGACAATTCTTGCAATAAACATATTGACAGACAATTTGGGAACATAAAGTTATAGGAAAGTTTGTAATATTTAGACAATTTCATTTAAACTTTTAGTCAAAAAAAAAGCAAAGACATGCAGTCAACGACTTTCCAACAATGTTCCAACCAGAACAGATGAAACGTTTCTCACCTTTTTACTAACTTGAGTGTCGATGAACACAATGTCGTCCAGGGTCAGGATTAATTTGGTGATGTTTGGTGTTCTCTTGTACTTCCTGTTTCACACAAAGAATTAAAAACATTATTGTTTTTGATCAGATTTGCTATGTTTTTATATTCTCTTTAAAGAGCTAATTCATAATATGTTTTCCAATGACAATATGGGGGGAAAAAATGTGTTGGAGATTTTTGTAGACTGGTGTCGATTTTTCCCTTTCATTTCATGTTTAATGTTTGCGCCCTGAGCTGCACTGCCAGCGATGGGACCATGTACAAACTGGAATGTGCTTTTCCAAAACCAACTCCAATGAACTCAGTTTACCACAGGCAGACTCTATTTTAGCTGGAGAAACATTATGGTCAGTGGATACAGCTCAGTTTTGAGTTTCTTGGTTTTCTATTTTTAATAGATTTGCATAAAACATATATATATAATGTAGTGGGGTAAATATGTGTGGAATTGTGAAGAAGGAATTTAGATAGATAGATAGATAGATAGATAGATAGATAGATAGATAGATAGATAGATAGATAGATAGATAGATAGATAGATAGATAGATAGATAGATAGATAGATAGATAGATAGATAGATAGATAGATAGATAGATAGATAGATAGATAGATAGATAGATAGATAGATAGATAGATAGATAGATGTCATGTTTTCAGCCCTGCAGCTCCACCACTGGGCTGATTGCTAATTACCCTCACCTGCACGCTGCCGCTCCCTATTTAACCAGCTGCTCATCTGCAGCTCATTGCGAGATCGTCTGTTGCTCTGTTCACAGCTTTCAAGCACTGTTCCTTGTTCCACGTTCCATGAAGCTTTCTGGTTTTTTGACTCTGCCTGTTCTTGACCACAGATTTTGCCCAGTCCTCCTGAAGAAGTCTGATCTCCTGTTGCCGAACCCAGCCTCCCTCTGAACCTGCCTCCAGCCTTCCATTTATTGGATTTTCTGTACCTGAGACCCATCCGTGCATGACCTGGACTGATTCCACTAATGAGATTCTGGTTGGTTGGTTTTTGTCCCTGTTTGTTCCCCGAGCTCCCCAGGCAGCTCCGTTGCTCATTCTCCCCAACCTTTGGACTCCCCATTACCAATCTACCTGTGAGCCCACACCCTCTAGAGCCCCTTTTTCACGTCTGTTCTTATAATAAAAGTTTGGTGTATTGGACACGTGTTTTGGCTCCGTTTTGGGTTCTGACTAACACTCAATTATCGTTACAGTACGATCTCGCCAGCATGAACCCACAGCCAAATCCTGTTTGGTGTTCAAAGGTGGAGGAAGCCATTTCAGGCCTAGAAAGAAATGTCCAGGAACTGTTACAGGGACTTTCTTCCTTAACGGTGTCTCAAGGCTGTTAGAGAATTTTCGGAATTATCATTTTGTTTTTACTTTAGGTGAAATTCAGTCTAATTAAAGTGTTCTCTTTCCTTATGTGTATTTTCTGACGTGGAGGTCAGGATGTCTGTTTATCTTCATGTGAGCAGTTGAGTAGTTTTCTAGTTGATTAGGTTACATGTTGATTAGGCTACACGTTTACAACCTCTGTTCTTTTTACGACCTCTGCCCCTTTGACTGTTTTGACTGTTTTTCTTTGACAATAAAACAGGAGCTCGCGTAAAAGGAAATCAGAACTCTCTTTGTAAGCAGCTTGGAGAAGCTGTTTCAGAGACTTCTCCTTTTGCTAAAGCTTTTTCATAAAATTCATATTACGTGTCTGTAGTTCTTTTATTTAGGTATATAGGAAAAATACCCATCATTTTTTGGTGCCGAAACCCGGGATCTCTCCTCCCCCGCTGCCAGGCAGAGGAAGACGCGCTGAATCCGTGCACGGCCAGAAGTCAACTGGACCTGGAAAGAAGGACCCAGGAAGCAAATTCTTCACTGGGCCAGCGACGCATGTCCGACTTTGTCTGTCAACGGCGGAGAGACGAGATCCGACTGGACAACCAGACAACTACAGAAACGTAGGTGAATTTTAAAGCAAAAGAAGTTATACAGGTTTGAGTCCTTGTCAAATTTTAGTTTGACTAAATGAAGGTTTGAGTCCTTGTCAAATACCAGCTTGACTAAATGAAGGTTTGAGTCCTTGTCATATCATTTTGACTAAATGAAGGTTTGAGTCCTTGTCAACTTTTAGTTTGACTAAATGAAGGTTTGAGTCCTTGTCAAATATCATTTTGACTAAATAAAGGTTTGAGTCCTTGTCAAATACCAGCTTGACTAAAGAAAGGTTTGAGTCCTTGTCAAATATCATTTTGACTAAAGAAGTAGGGTTAGTTTCAACTAAAGGCAAAAGGTAAGGCTTTTAGAGCCTCCTTATTTACAGGACATTCCTTAAGAGTAAGTCCTCACGTAGATAGAAAGTTTGTAATACTGTTTTGTTATTGCTGTGTTGATGTTGGTGTTTTTGTCTGCTGCTTTGTTGATGTGTGTGTGTATGAAGGAGTGAATGGTGCTTCTCTCTCTGGGAGTAAAACTCTCTGCCTTCGGAATTAGGATCCAAAGTGAAAAACCGCTTGGAAGCTAGGCTCCAAGTAGAAGCCTGTTTTTCAGGAGGCACTGAGCGCTGATTTACAGCACTTTCTCTGAGGAAGCACAAAATACCAAAAATTTTCAAGCTAAAATTGCAAGTGATTTAAATAATGGGAAACAAAAATTCTTGTAATTCCTCACTCGCTGAGGGTCTCAACGGAGATGAGAAATACATGCTGTCCAGATTTCCTGGTAGCATTGTATACATAAAAAAATGGAAAAATAAATATAAAATAGATGGGAAGCTGAAAATTGAGAAATGGCAAACAATTGTTGGAATTTTGGAGAGTAGTGTAGCAAGAAAAAAGGGGATGAAAAAGGCTAAAAAGGAGGATGAACTAAGATGTGCTAAACTATGGTTAAAAGCAGCCATAGACCGTAAAGAACAAATTAAAAAGGTTAAAGATAAAAAGCTTGTAGAATCAAATAACTTATTTGTAAGGTCAGAAGAAAATGAAATGGTGTTAACCAGACGGAATACTTCGGCGGGACAGAGAGAGCAGGTACGGCCGACTGCTCCTCCCCCGACCGCTGCAGCAGCTCTGTCTGCTTCTGTCTCAGTATCAACAGCCTCGACAAATACTTTGTTTGTAAAACCAGAAGATAATGAGCCCATATTAGCTGCAGTGCAGGCCCCTCCCTTGCGTGCGCGAGCCACACTGCCCTCAGTTTCTCCAACTCTCATTCCTGCAAAATCCCCACCAGCTGATCTAACTACAGATCCACTGTCAGTTCATACTCCAACTAAACTTTACCCAACCCTGCCTGTCTCCCCACCACCGTTATATGAGGAGGAAGGTGCAGGTCCCAGCGATCAGGGACATTCATATAACCTGAGGCAGAACAGGAAGCCAAAAGTTTCGTACAGCCTTGAAGGGACGGAACAATATCCAATGATCCAGGTCCCAAACCCAAATCCTAGAGATGGCCAGCCGCCACACATTTATGTTTTCAGACCCTGGACCTTGAAAGAGGCCAGAAAGGCGGTAGAAGGAATAACTCCTGTATCAGAAGATCCCGATAAATGGATAGAAGACATGACGGGATTAATCCATTCATATAGATTAAATGGAGTGGAAGCAGGAGAAGCAGCCATGTCCTCATTAGGAAAGGATTGGGCAAAAGTGAGGGGAAGTTATACAGGGAAAGTAATTAATAATAATATTTTAATTCCAATCCCATACCCTCCAGGAGCGAACCCCGCTCTCTCTGATGATTTTAAAGCACAATGGGATCCGTTGTGTGAGAGAGTTAGAACAAATTTTCGTAAAAGGGCAAATTATAGTCATCTGTCAGGAATTAAACAAAAAACTGGAGAAGATGTGGACGACTTTCGTCTACGATTTGAGAAGGAGTTCAAAGTTCACAGTGGGATCACTTATGATGAAGGACCAGAAAGCGTATATCAACAACAATTAAAAAACGCTTTAATGTCTAGTTTCCGCCCTGAAATTGAGGGCTGGATTAAAAAACACTTGGTTGAATATGATGTTGCCTCAGTCCCACAGCTGATGACGTGGGCACGTCATGCAGAAAAAGTAGTAAAAAAACCAAAAACAGGATCAGATGTTTTTCATCTGGAGGATTTTGGAGAAGTAGATACCTCTGTCTTGTTCCGTGGCTCCTCAAGAGGCCGAGAGAGAAATAGCGGCAGAGGAGGTCACTATGAGAAACCACTCCGAAGTTATACCCCACAAAAACTACAACATCCAGATGGATGTTGGCATTGTGGCCATCCTGGCCACTGGGCAAGACATTGCCCAGAAAACAAAATAAATCATCGAAGGGGTGGCAGATGGGAGAAAAAACAAAAGCCTAACTCTTCAACATGACTAGACTCTGCCACACCCAAACAAAACATACCACCAGATAAAATTGATGAAATGGTGGATATATGTGCAGCTTGGGATATGTTAAATGCATTAAAAGAAAAACCCTACATTACACTGATTGTTTGTGGGGAAAAAGTTGAATTTCTATGCGACACTGGTGCATGTAAAACAGTTCTAAAAACTAAAATAGAAGGGATAAACCCTACAAATGAGTCCATTTGGGTGAAATCTGCCAATGGACAAATACATAGAGAACATATGTCAAAAAATACATCTTTTAAAGATCCTGAAACAGGAATTAAAGTAAAAGCTTCTGTTGTAATGTCGTTTCAATGTCCAATAAATCTGTTAGGTAGAGACCTAATGACAAAATTAGGGATAGCAGTAGTCCCTGTACAAGATGGCATGAGAGCTGTCAGACTAAAACATTCTGATCTGTATACAGTTCAAAAAGATGAAAAAATCTACTGTTCATATGATCTAAAGCCAGTTGACAATCCTCATGTTCCAGGAAAGCTTCTCAGAGAAGCTCGAGGACAACTGGACTTACCTGAAACAGAAATGAACTACAATCAGTTGCATGTAACAATGAACATCCTAAATGATCCACAGGATGATTATGTGCAAAAGTTTTTAGAAACAAATCCTGTGACACTTGCTGTGACTGAAATATTCACAGACCGTCGGTCTTATGCAGCTGTGACTGTGCTCCTTCCGACAAGTCAAACAGAGCTGTATAAGTTGCCTGCAAACCCACACATCTCGCTTTTTAAACCACATAATATTACATGGGCAGATGTGGGTAACAGAACCAAAATGGCTTCTGAAGCCACTGATTACAAAGAAAGTGAAGATGGCTGGAGCTACAGCCCCAGCTGTGACGTCTGGAAACAATCACTTTGTGAAGTTGCTACGGGCACTGCTCAAGTTCATGCATTTGAGTGACACATGAACATATTCTGAACTTTCTCAGCACAGACTGAAGGAGAACAACAGATGATGGACAAAGCAGTGATAAAAGACATGCAGGATAACGCACCGAAAGTTGAAAAAAGGATGTGGATAACTAAGGGTGCGAAAATTAATGATGAGAACATTTTTGAAGTCAATAAGAAACCAGTCCTTCCTAAATCTTTATTTAAAGCGGCAGCAATTGTGACACACGGGCGCTGCCATGTGTCAACAGGGGGGATGGAAACCATAATAAAACAGCATTTCACAACATATGGTTTAAATTCATACTTAAAAAATTTTTGTACTGCATGTCCAGTCTGTGTGAAATATAATTCTCAGGGAAACATAAGGCCAAAACGAGGCAGGTTCCCGAAACCATCTTATCCATTTCAAACTATGCATATGGATTTTGTGTCCAGTGCAAGTTTACTGCCTTCTGATTCTCTTCCTGTACAGGAGGCCACTCCAATCGAGCAAGGTGATTGGGTCTACATAAAGGTCATCAAACGAAAGAACTGGGCGTGTCCACGGTGGGAAGGACCGTTCCAGGTGCTGATGACCACACCAACAGCTGTAAAGATTGCTGAAAGACCCACATGGATTCATCTCAGTCACTGTAAGGTACAGAGAGTGTTAGATCCCTAAATCAGAGTGACGGGGAAGTCTGATTTACAAAGGGGTTCTGTCGTTTAGGACAGTTCGTCTCAAGGTCAGCAGAAGAATTCAACAGATCCTCACTCTGCTAGGCTGGGGGTCCTGACATCCCTGTATTCTGAGCAGTAATGGAAACTCCATATGCCAGATGGATTTTCTACTGTATTGTGACTGCTGTATGTTTGATGTTTGGAGAAGGAAACGAGCCTGAGCTTCATCCGCATGACTACAGTACGAATCTGTGGTGGAAGCTGATGAATAGAACCGCTTATGAGGGACATGCTGTGAACTGCTACGTGTGTGCGCAGATGCCGGTTTCCATACATAACTCAGGTCTACGACCAGGTAACATTACTGACGACAAACAGATGTGTCTCTACGTTCTAAGCACCAGACCACGGCGTATCCCACCCCTAAGAGGAGACAGACCACGTGAGGAGGACTATTCAGTTGACCTCCGGATGGGAGAGGCTGTGCAAAGCCTATTTCAATCTTTAAATTGTTCACTTGCAGATGATGTACTTCCTTTTTCGTCATCTCAACAAACTGTATGGAAAATACCAGAGATCATTTCGTTAGCAGGAGCTAAACCAGGATCTCTAGGGAACTGTGTTTATAATAATGGACATGTTGTTCTAGGGACGGTGCCCTGGAACTTGTGTAACAGAGTTTACACCTACTGCGAACCGACACAGGATTTCATCACCTGCACAGCATGCAGGGGTCAAGAGACGACTCCACGCTGCAAAGTCTGGAAGAACAACCCAGACTGTGACAACTTGCTTCAGGAGAAAATGATGGGTATTTTTCCTATATACCTAAATAAAAGAACTACAGACACGTAATATGAATTTTATGAAAAAGCTTTAGCAAAAGGAGAAGTCTCTGAAACAGCTTCTCCAAGCTGCTTACAAAGAGAGTTCTGATTTCCTTTTACGCGAGCTCCTGTTTTATTGTCAAAGAAAAACAGTCAAAACAGTCAAAGGGGCAGAGGTCGTAAAAAGAACAGAGGTTGTAAACGTGTAGCCTAATCAACATGTAACCTAATCAACTAGAAAACTACTCAACTGCTCACATGAAGATAAACAGACATCCTGACCTCCACGTCAGAAAATACACATAAGGAAAGAGAACACTTTAATTAGACTGAATTTCACCTAAAGTAAAAACAAAATGATAATTCCGAAAATTCTCTAACAAAGGCCAAGCTACACCCTCAGTTACACGGCCACTTCCCCTTGCTGTTACCCCCCCGGTTAATGCCAACAATGAACCTAAGATTCCCCCACCTGAGCGTTTTGATGGGGATCCTGAACAGTGCAGGCCTTTTCTGACCCAGTCCTCTCTGGTTTTTGAACTCCAGCCCTCTGCCTTCCCTTCGGAACGGGCCAAGGTGGCCTACACAATCTCTCTACTGTCTGGTAAGGCTAAGCGGTGGGGAACTTCTGAGTGGGAGAATGATGCTGATAGCTGTGATTCATTTTTTGAGTTTTCTGATGAGATGAAGAGGGTTTTTGATCCAGTCCGTCCTGAGAGGGAGGCTGCCAGGAGACTGTTTTCTCTCAAGCAGGGCTCACGACCTGTTACAGATTACATAATCAGTTTCCATGCCCTGAAGTCCTGTTGCCTTTGGAATAATGAAGCCCTATTTGATGTTTTTTACCAGGGTCTGTCAGAGGAGATCAAGGATGAAATTGCTACCCGTGACCCCCCCAAGACCCTCGAGGCCTTAGAGAGGCTTGCCACACGAATTGATCAACACCTTCGTGAACGTAAGAGGGAGAGGTCTTCATCTAATTATCAAAGACGGGTTTCATCAGTCCAGGTCAGTCCTTGCAGCTTAGCACAAGCCTCCATGTCCCCCCCTGCTACCACTGAGGAGCCCATGCAGTTGGGTAGGACCAAGCTCTCTGCTGAGGAGAGGGAGAGAAGATTTAGAAATCACCTGTGTTTCTACTGTGGAGGGAAGGGCCATCAAGCCACTAACTGTCCGTTAAAAGGACAGGCTCAGTAAAGCTTGGGGGGTCTTTGCTGAGCCCTATTCTCAAATCACAGAACCCCTCCCACAATCAGTGCACAATCAAGTTTCCTGATTCCCCTGAAGAAACTGAAGTTCCTGTTTTTATTGATTCCGGGGCTGATGCAGACTTTTTAGATGTCAGCCTAGCTCTTAAGCTCACACTGGAGTTGGAACTTCTTGAGAAACCACGTGAGATTTTTGCTATTGATGGTCATCTCATTGATCAAATAACTCACTGCACTAAGCCTGTATCTGTGCTGATTTCAGGAAACCACCACGACAGGATCACGTTTCTGCTGACCAAGTCTCCAGAAATTCCAGTAATTCTGGGACGTCCTTGGCTCATCAAACACAGTCCAGTCATCAATTGGCTAACTGGTGAGATTCAGTCCTGGGGTCCATCTTGTTCCACTTCATGTTTAAGGGAAGCCCCTATTATGACTGCTCCCTGTGAAGTCCACCATGATTACCCTGATCTGTCTCGGGTCCCTGAAGTGTATCATGATTTGTGTGAGGTGTTTAACAAATCTAAGGCCACTGCTCTGCCCCCCCACAGAGAGTATGACTGTGCCATTGACCTGCGTCCTGGAACCACCCCACCTAGGGGCAGATTGTATCCCATTTCTGGCCCTGAAAGAAAGGCTATGGAGGAATACATTTCTGATTCCCTAAAGGCTGGTCTAATCAGAAAGTCTTCTTCCCCTGCAGGTGCAGGATTCTTTTTTGTGGGCAAGAAGGATGGGTCTCTTAGACCATGCATTGATTATCGAGGCCTCAACGAGATCACGGTCAAGAACAGGTACCCTCTGCCCCTCATGACCTCTGCTTTTGAACTCCTTCATGGAAGCACCGTTTTCTCTAAACTGGACTTGCGTAATGCCTACCATCTGGTCCGAATAAGAGAGGGAGATGAATGGAAGACGGCCTTCAACACCCCTTCAGGGCATTATGAATACCTGGTCATGCCCTTTGGCCTAACCAACGCCCCAGCTGTTTTTCAGGCATTGGTTAATGATGTACTAAGAGACATGCTAAACAGATTTGTTTTTGTATACCTTGATGACTTCTTAATTTTTTCAAAGGATTTACCTACCCATATCAAGCATGTGTGTGAGGTTCTTCTTAGGCTTCTCCAGAACAAGCTATTTGTTAAGGCAGAGAAGTGTGCATTTCATCAGTCATCTGTATCCTTTCTGGGTTTTGTCATTGCTCCTGGCAGGATCTGCATGGATCCTTCTAAGGTGGCAGCAGTCTTGGAATGGCCTGACCCATCTTGTAAGAAGGAGCTCCAACGCTTTCTAGGGTTTGCCAACTTTTATCGCCGTTTCATCAAGGACTACAGTTTGGTGGCTGCCCCTCTTCACCGACTCACTTCAACCAAGACTCAGTTCAAGTGGTCATCAGAGGCCAAACATGCTTTTGGTAAGCTGAAGAGTCTTTTCACCTCAGCTCCCATTCTGCGTTTTCCCAATCCATCTAACCCTTTTGTGGTGGAGGTTGACGCCTCAGACACTGGCGTTGGTGCTGTGCTGTCTCAACGGTTTGCAGATGATGCCAGGCTACATCCTTGTGCCTTTTTCTCCCGCCGGCTCTCTGCCTCTGAGAGGAACTATGATGTGGGAGACAGAGAACTGTTGGCCATCAAACTAGCATTGGAGGAATGGAGGCACTGGTTGGAGGGGTCCACACATCCTTTTACTGTGTGGACAGACCATAAGAACTTGGAATACCTCAAGTCTGCTAAGAGACTGAACGCCCGCCAAGCCAGGTGGGCACTATTTTTTAGCAGATTTGACTTCACCCTGGCCTATCGTCCTGGCAGCAAGAATGTCAAGCCTGATGCCCTTTCCAGACTCCATCAGCTTCCTGTCTGTTCTCCCAACTCTATTGACCATGACTACATCCTTCCCTCCAAGACCAGGTTGGCCCTAACCAGAATTGAGACCTTACTCAGAAGGAGTCATCAGAAACAACCACCACCAGCTCAATGTCCTAAGGATCTTCTGTTTGTTCCTGAAGAAATGGTGTCTAAGGTCCTTCAGTTCTGTCACTGCTCTAAACTTTTTTGTCACCCAGGTATGACTAAGACTCTGGCAGTGGTCCAGTCAGGATTCTGGTGGCCCACACTGAGAAAGGATACACGTGAGTTTGTGTCAGCATGTGCCACCTGTTCCAGAGTTAAACCATCCAGACGTGCCCCTGCTGGTCTACTGAGGCCTCTGCCGATCCCACATCGCCCATGGTCCCACATCTCTATGGATTTTGTCACCGGCCTACCTCCATCTCAAGGTAACACCGTACTCCTCACTGTGGTTGACAGATTCTCCAAGATGATCCACCTGGTTCCTCTACACAAGTTGCCTTCAGCTCGTGATCTCGCTGAGGTGATGGCCCGAGAAGTATTCAGACTTCATGGCATTCCCCGCAACATCGTGTCCGATAGAGGACCACAATTCACTTCCCGTTTTTGGCGTGAGTTCTGCACCCTTCTCGACATTGATGTCAGTCTCTCCTCAGGGTTTCATCCTCAGACAGATGGCCAGACAGAAAGAATGAATCAGGAGGTTGAGTCCAAGTTGCGTATGCTTTGCTTGGATGCTCCAAGTCGCTGGTCCCAGAACTTACCTTGGGTAGAGTACGCCATCAACGGATTACCATCAAGTGCCACAGGACTGTCCCCATTTCATGTTGTTTATGGTTTTCAGCCACCCATTCTCTCTGTTCAGGAACGGGCCACCGTGGTTCCTGCGGCCCATTTATCAGCACGCCGTTGTCTCAGGGTGTGGAGAAAGGCCAGAGCCACTCTCTGCAAGACCTCTGCTGTCTATGCCCGTAATGCCAATCGCCACAGATCCAAAGCCCCAAGATACCTGGTGGGTCAGAAGGTGTGGTTATCCACAAAGGATCTGCCCATCAAGGTAGAAAATCGTAAGTTGGCACCCCGTTTTGTGGGCCCATTTCCTGTTGCCAAGATTATCAACCCAGTGGCTGTGCGTCTCAAACTGCCTTCTTCACTGCGTGTACACCCCACCTTTCATGTCTCCAAGATCAAACCTGTGTTGTCGTCCAGATTTTTCCCTCCATCCAGACCCCCACCACCCGCCCGGCTTATTCATGGGGCCCCTGCCTTTACAGTGAGACGCTTGCTTCGGTCCCGACGTTGGGGCCGTGGGGTCCAATACCTTGTGGACTGGAAGGGCTATGGTCCTGAGGAGAGGTCCTGGATACCTTCTCGCCAGGTCCTGGATAAGGGCCTCATCCGTGACTTCCATCGCCGGCATCCTGACCAACCTAGAGGGGCGTCAGGAGCCGCCCCTTGAGGGGGAGGTGATGTCATGTTTTCAGCCCTGCAGCTCCACCACTGGGCTGATTGCTAATTACCCTCACCTGCACGCTGCCGCTCCCTATTTAACCAGCTGCTCATCTGCAGCTCATTGCGAGATCGTCTGTTGCTCTGTTCACAGCTTTCAAGCACTGTTCCTTGTTCCACGTTCCATGAAGCTTTCTGGTTTTTTGACTCTGCCTGTTCTTGACCACAGATTTTGCCCAGTCCTCCTGAAGAAGTCTGATCTCCTGTTGCCGAACCCAGCCTCCCTCTGAACCTGCCTCCAGCCTTCCGTTTATTGGATTTTCTGTACCTGAGACCCATCCGTGCATGACCTGGACTGATTCCACTAATGAGATTCTGGTTGGTTGGTTTTTGTCCCTGTTTGTTCCCCGAGCTCCCCAGGCAGCTCCGTTGCTCATTCTCCCCAACCTTTGGACTCCCCATTACCAATCTACCTGTGAGCCCACACCCTCTAGAGCCCCTTTTTCACGTCTGTTCTTATAATAAAAGTTTGGTGTATTGGACACGTGTTTTGGCTCCGTTTTGGGTTCTGACTAACACTCAATTATCGTTATAGATAGATTGATAGATAGATAGATACCTCAACCAAAAGAAAGCAGCTGAAGTGAGACCACAAAGCAGCAGGAAGAGGAAGAACATTGTCACTGCATCCACACCTGAAATGTAAGAAGCATCTTCTGATCAACAAAAAACACCAAAGTCTGACATTTGCTTACATCACAGACAGTAAAGAGGGCACTTTACAACTAATATCTCACACTGACTTCATTAGCTCCACATGAAAAAAAGATTTTATACAGTAATCCTTTGGAACCAACAAAAAACATTCTCAATGTTCTGTTTTCCTCCCTTTGCCATTAGCCCTACCTCCATTACAAGCTTCCTCTGGACTGAACCAACAGAAACTGGCTTTGGGGGGTTTTCCTCCTGGGAAGTAGAAGGACCGGCTCAGAGGTCTCAGACCACCGACCGTTCCGTCGATGTGTGTCGGTCCAAGTAAATGTGTCGGCACAAGGCGGTCGCCATCGCTGTCCAGCACCACATACCTGGCCCGAAGGCCAGCCCCGCCTCTACCGCTGTATAACACCTGTTAAAGAAGAAGAAGTCAGAACATGGGGTTACGGAGGTTTGTCAAAGACAAATAAAAAAATGAGTAGATTTATGTTCTTAGTGAAGACTCTGAACAGTTTGAAGACATAAATTCAACTTTGCATCTCCAAAATGAAATCCATCCATTCATTTTTAACACCCTTGTCCCTAATGGGGTCGGGAGGTGTGCTGGTGTCTATCTCCAGCTAATGTTCCGGGCGAGAGGCGGGGTCACCCTAGACAGGTCGCCAGTCTGTTGCAGGGCAACACAGAAACAGACAGGACAAACAACCATAGACACACACACACTCACACCTAGGGAGAATTTAGAGAGACCAATTAACCTGACAGTCATGTTTTTGGACGTGGGATGCAGCTGGAGAACCCAGAGAGAACCCACCATGCACAGGGAGAACATGCAGACTCTGTACAGAAAGACCCCAGGCTGGGAATTGAACCCAGGACCTTCTTGCTGCAAGGCAACAGCTCTACCAACTGCACCACTGTGCAACCCAGAATGAAAGCTATTTCATCATATCTGAAAAATGAATATGCTACAAGTATTGTTTACAATGATAACCAACAATATCATTGTTGGTTTCTGACATTAAAGTGATCTGCAGTGGGCTTGAAAGACCGTTTTGAATGAGTGATGCTGCACACAGAAGTTCTGAACTTTTTCAGACATGGCTTTGGAAATGAAGGACACAGGAGAAAGAGCTCATAGCAGGAGTGCTTGGTACAAACAGTAGCACAGCTGGAGTCACAAGAGGCTATGACTCAGGGAGCATGAAACTGATGAGTTTCATGCTCCCTGACAACCATCTTAGACATTTATATTTGGAGAAAAAATGTGTAATTGGAGCAGTCATGTGATATTTGTATTTGGAAAAATTAACATTTAGAGATTAAAGTGTAGAAACTCCAAATGATGCAGATCAATTGTGTGTCTGCCGTTCCAGAGACAGAGAGAGAGAGAAACCTTAATAATGTAAAGTTTTTATTCATTCTCCAATCCTCTCATGATTCTGTTTAAGTAGCTATATTTCCACCCTGTGACAGACTGGTGCCCTGTTCAGGTGACCCCGCCTCTCGCCCGGAACGTAGCTGGAGAGGAACCAGCAACCCTCCTGACCCCATTAGGGACAAGGGTGAACAAAAAATGGATGGATGGATGGATAGTTACATTTCCGTTTTGCTTATTTTCTACTAACATTTCATTCAATGTTAGTGAATAGTAATAGAGTAAGTATTGATTCTTTTACCAAAATCAAATCCAATATAATTATTCTGCTTCTAATTAAAGTGTCAGTATTGGAATTCTGAGAATAAAATGTTCTTATGTTGTTCCTCTCATTGCTTTCATGAAGTGAAGAATTAATGCTCCCTAGTACAGAAAGTTCATCCTTCAGCCATCAATATAAAAAAATCTGTATTATATTTAATGAGACATGATATAGTTTTGATGCACTGTGTCCAAGCTTCAGTGAAAACATTCACTACAAGTCACTTCTTTGTGTTTCTGACCTGGTTGAAGCCCTGGAAGTCAAACCCTCCATCTGAGCTGAAGAGCTGAATTCCTGTCACCCAGTGTCCACCACCCGCCTGGCGACGCTCTTCCACGGATTTAGCGACAAAATAGACCATATTAAAGATGGTCCCAAACAGTGGAGACACCTTTGAAGAAAATCAAGAAAAAAGGGATTATAAAGTCAAAAAAAAGACATGATTGCATACAGACTTCTATGGAGACTGATTATAAAGGATTCTACTGAAACAGTGTCACAAGTGTGCAACAGTTAAATGGAGTAGCACTTATACCAGGGGTGTCCAAACTTTTAGCATCCCTAAGATAAAAGTCCCCGAAACTGAAGTTGAAAAAAAACATCCGCAGCATCTTTGCGATGAACAGTGTCTATCTTACTCCCATGTCTTTTAGAAATGATTGTGCTCATCATCTCTTCACCGTCTTGCTAATATTTTTGTTGCACTTTATTATTCCTTCACCTCTGTGGCAGAGATAGCGGAGCGGATCTCTCTGGAGATCTGAGCCTGGCGAAAGGATTCATAGAAACTCTCATCAGAAGCCATGGTAACGGTCAGCACGGCGCTGTAGGCATGCTGCAGCTGGGTGTTGTTGGTCAGCAGAGGGAATGTTGTGTCCTGATGGAACAAATAAGAGATCTTATTTATCAAAACATTGAATCAAAAAGATTTTCACAAATTATCTAAAAGTTAAACAGGTTTATTTTAAAGTTGCTATAGTCTTTTTGTGTAAATTTAGTAGCTTAATTCAACAGCAGTTTACTTTGAAAATCAACATTAACAATTTATTGGAATGGTTTTTATGGCCTTTTACTTGTGTAACTACTTTATCCATTATAACCTCTGCTGCCTGTTGGCCAGGAATACTATTTTGAATCTCAATTGGACTTTCCTGGTTAAATAAAGGTAAAATAATAATAATAATAATAATAATAATAATAATAATAAGAAGAATTATAATTATTATTATTATTATTATTATTATTATTATTATTATTATTATTAGTATTATTAGTATTAGTATTATTATTAGTATTATTATAATGATTATAATAATAATTATAATTATAATTATACATTCTCCCTAGGTGTGAGTGTGTGTGTGCATGGTTGTTTGTCTTGTATGTCTTTGTGTTGCCCTGCGACAGACTGGTGACCTGTCCAGGGTGACCCCGTGACCCCGCCTCTCGCCCGGGACGCAGCTGGAGAGGAACCAGCAACCCTCCTGACCCCATTGAGGGAAGAAGAGTGTACAGATAATGGATGGATGGATGGATAATTATAATTATTATTATAATTCTAATTATAATATAATGAAAATGTAATAATTATAATATAATGAAATTATAATGAAAATGTCTAGAAAAGTCAAGACATTTTCAGTTTTGCACTGTTCTTAATTTCATCCTTAAAGGTATACTTATAATAATAATAATAATAATAATAATAATAATAATAATAATAATAATAATAATAATAATAATTATTATTATTATTATTATTATTATTATTATTATTATTATTATTATTATTATTATTATTATTATTATAAATCATTGAGGTTTATTAGTGTTGGATTAAACAGATGTTTCTGTTATGATTCTGGCACGTCTGTCTGCTCTGTTTCCATCCTCAGCTCTCACCGGTGCAATCAGGCTCATGCCATCTACCAGCAGTTATATGCAGCACTCATGCATGCAGACGGTGCCAGATTTTTGAAAGCCTTTGAAAACAGAATTCTTCTCTCTGCCTGACCATGATCTCGACCAGGTTTTGCCTCTTGGATTCCCCTGCCTTGCCTAGTCCACGTCAGACACTCTACTTGTTTCTGTTTCCTGGACACAGCCCTGCTTCTGCCTTTTGACTTCTGCCTTCTGCCTCGTCCTTGGATTTGTGTAAGATTGCCTTCACATGCCTCACCTAGTTCTGTGCCTGGAACTCGGATTCCAGCCTGACCCCCAGATAAAGTTATGTGTCTTTCTGGTTCTGACCCTGCCCTGGCCTGTCGACATCAAAGTTCTGTTTTTACCTCAGTTTTCCCCCTGCTAAACCTGCTGACAGTTTCCCCTGCAGGTTCTTCCCCTGAAGAACCAAGGACTTACCTTGGCTTCATGTGACTTTCTGAGAAGGTTAGTGGCTTTCCCTTTGTGAGCATCTGACACCGTGCTTACTAGCCACTAACCTGTTTCTCATCCTCAGTGGCTCCTGGTCCTGTTGCTGGTTGTCCCCTGTTCAAGACCCCCATTCTCAATAATCCATTTATTGCTTTTTTTTTGTCTGGCTGAAATTTTGAGTGCTCTTGTTCTGAGTATTACAGTTTCACCTGGTAAGGCATGGCGTACAGCAGGGTGTCGTATGGAATGAAAATGTAACCATCAGCGATCATCCCCATGTCTAGAGCCTCCAGCAGGAGTTCCCTCTGGTGCTCTCCACCAATCAGAATGGAACTCATACACATGATGATCACTAAGAGGAAATAAACTTCATTAGCTGACTGGACTCCACGTCAAGGCAAATGCATCTGTTGATAGTTGAAAAATAAACTATTTATTGGTCAAATCTTTTCATGAAAGTGTTGCATTTTAAAATCTGGGAGACAAAATCTTGTCTCACTCGGATGGGGAGATTATTTAAATCAAATTGGAATTCAACAGTTGAGCAAAGTTATGTTTTTAAATAAGATATGAAGTTTAT
Organism: Gambusia affinis; assembly: GCF_019740435.1. Taxonomy (NCBI): domain Eukaryota; kingdom Metazoa; phylum Chordata; class Actinopteri; order Cyprinodontiformes; family Poeciliidae; genus Gambusia; species Gambusia affinis. The sequence continues at coordinate 29,515,527 of NC_057875.1, read as the reverse complement.
TAACCAGTGCTAGGATCAGATTTGAGTCTTGGAGCTGACCTTTGACTTTGTCGGACTGCCTGATCTCGTTCAGCGCCTCCCGAGCCCCGCCTTTGTTTATTTCCATGGAAACCACAGGAGCAATGGGCAAGCCCATAGCCCGGAGTGCAGAGGCTACTTCTTCTCCAGTGCTTTCCCAGAGATCAGTTGGGGCTGAGAATTGGGGGAGAAATCTCTTAATTTAATGTTAAGTGTCCTCATTTTCAAGTGAGAGGGTGTTAAAAAAAGAAAATAAATTGTATATATATACATACATATATAGGCTATATGTGTATATATATATATATATATATATATATATATATATATATATATATATATATATATATATATGTATATATATATATATATATATATATATGTATATATATATATATATATATATATATATATATATATATATGTGTATATATATATATATATATATATATATATATATATATATATATATATATATATACACATAGTCCAAAAAATGTAAAAGAAATAAACATCTAACAATTATCTGAATAAAACGTCAAGCCCAGTTAGGAAGATAATGTGAACTTTTGAGTGATACAGGATTGAATGAAGGAAGTGAAGATATAGTTGATCTTGTGAATTCTGGGAGTTATAAGTCACACCCATTTTGACCCGAAATCTCTGCTGCATGCTGTGAAAACACATAAGGCGCATAATATGTACAGATCAATCCAAAGGTAATAATTTGATCCAGTAGGGGAATATGATATATTTGTGTGTTTTTTGGGGGCACTGTGAACTATACTTAAATTTACAAAGTCCATTTTAATGACTTCAGACCTTTGTGGTATCAAATGACTTCCTCACCTGAAATGACTGCAACGTGAGCCCAGCGGAAGAATCTGAGGATAGTTTTGAGGACCTTAATAGGAGGCGTTACAGGGGGCAGGTTCAGCCAGTCATCATCCAGACAACCTGGAGAAGCAAGCCCTGCCTCCCAGTGCTGGGTGAATAAGGACGCTGCATGGCAGAGGGTCGGGTTGAAAGGTCCGATGTAAGCGTGACCATAACCCTCCATTTCCCCCAACTCAGTCAACGCTAAAGGAGGCAGGTTTCACAGGTTTTGTTAAAATATGATGGAGTTAAAAACATCATAAAAATTTACTGAATTATAAAAACAAAGCAACACTAAATCATTCTTTTTTTGGATAACTTGTCATTTTCACATTGGTTAGAAACATTGGCTAGAAAAGTCAAGTCATTTTCAGTTTTGCACTGTTCTTAATTTCATCCTTAAAACAGCATTCCTTCAGTATCTCACTGTAGGAACAGTGTGTGATACTGTCTATATGGTTTAGACGGTATCACACACTGAATGTATTAGGACAAAAAAAAAAAGTAAATTTCTGCCAAATAACTATAAATTTGTCGATTAATCTCAGAAATGTTCTTAAACAAACACTGAGTTTGAAAAGTTGAAATTAACTATAAAAAATCAGAAAGTTTTTTCTTGAAAATTTCACAGATTAATCTTTTTTTTCCTAGCAAATTTTTGACTATTGGGAATTTACTCCACCTTTTTTATGCCCCTAATACGCTGTTGTACATTTCCACGTAGTTGTTGCAAATAAAACATTTATGCGGTATTTGGTTGCCACACCTTTGGAAACAGAACAGTCCTCATTGAGCAGTTTCACATCGAACCAGTATCCTCTGCTCATGTAGCTGTCGCTTCTTAGACGTGATAATGCTAGGTTAGCCGCAGCTACTGGCATTGCTCTGGAGAACAGGGGGTCACAGGACCAGGGGCCAACCAGGGCCAGTTTAAAAGTTGCTGCCCCAGCATTGTTGATATAAAGCAACCAGAGAAACAGTCCAAGCAAGGAGACAAGCTGCATCTTGGTGACCTGCAAAACATACATGCAGATATGTTGGTTTTACTTTACTGAAACTCACAAGAGATTGATTAATACGTCAGCTGGTTAATCTTAAGGCTAGACCTTTTCTTTTTAACTGACTATAATCTTTTCCTCTTTTACTGACTTTATTGCCACTTTTAAATGCCATAATTTTAAAACAGATAACTTGTCACGTCATTATACAGGTTTTTCCTCTTTCAAATTCAGAGCTTTAGTTTCATTTCTTGCCATTTAAATTGTATATCATATCTCAGGGAATTCTTCCACAGTTTGTACCCTTTGTCTTGACAGAACAGCAGACGTTTTGCTGAAGAATCGGTAGAAAATCCCTTTGCTAGAAACAGAAAGTAAGTAGTGGAATAAGTCAAATAAGCAGTAAATTCCGTTAAATGTTGGATGAGTCACTTTGAAGAAAGGTTTTTCTGTTTTTAATGCATGCTTTTGGAAAAATTTGGCCCCTTGGTTCAGGACGTGATATGTATTCTCTCTAACATTAACCCTTTTGAGTACGGTATATTATTAAACTAGAGCCGCATTTGGATAACTGTGTGAAATTAGGACGCGGTTAAGTCAACTATGGCAGCCCAAACTAACAAAGTTTACAGGAGTCACCAGGGCTAGGAAGGGCTCACTGTCTTTTTCAATACTGGAATATTCTGGTGTTTTCTTTTACATTAGGTGGAAAGGAAGTGAACTTTCATGTGTGATACATTACATTTATTAATAGGAATTGACTGTGTAGTTAAAGACACTGAAGTTATCTGAAATCAAAGCCAAATATTTAGCAGAAGGCTGTCTGTTGAATTACTACTTATATACTTATTAGTTAATATCAAGGAAATATTAACTTATATTAATAATATTTGTGACAGATTTTTGCGTAAACAAGATGAATGTAGTTTTCACTGATGTTTCCAGGAGTGGTTAAAATTAGGTAATTATCAGAAAAGGCGTCTTTACTGATTATTTTTCCAGGATTATGTCAAGAATTGGTGTTCCTAAATTTATGACATTGCATTGTGGAAGCAGAATATCATAAAGAATACATTGAGTCTTCACAGTATAGAAATATGGTTGGGGTTGAAACATTTCACACCAAAACACCTTCGTCTCTAACACAGAACCCGTCTCCTTCCAGAGCAGAATGATGGTCCATTGTGTTCCTACCTGATGAAAACCAGAATTGTGGAGGTTGATGTTTTTCTGTTTCTGATATATTGGTTGATTTTTATAGATTTTCACATGTCTCATTTCTATAAAACATCAGCTCCATTTACCTGGACTGTGAGTCAGAAGTGCAGAAACACATTACATTGTCATCAGGCTTTTCTAAATGCTTACCAAATTTAATAAACATGTCTACAAACATTTTTTTAAGTTTTTAATTCAAACCTAAGTGTGCTAAAGTGCATAGAGAAAAGTTTTACCTTTGTCTTAGAGTTTCATTTGTCCAGAGAAACGTTCAGCTTCAATCCACAGTCTGTGAAAGACGAAGAAGAACACGGCAGAGGGCTGCAGCTGAAATCCTGAGAAGATTTACTTTAATCCTCTTAAAAGCTCAAAAACATTCAAGACGGTTAGTGTGAGATCAGAAGTTGTGTTGTGTGCTTTTGTGTGTCTTTGCATATGTGACTGTCCCTTATTAGTATGAAAGAGCAGCAATTACATTCAATATTCATTATTTTAGCTTAATGAGAGTGACAGATTTTTAAAAAGTCTTTTATCAGAATCAAATGGATAAATACCAGCTTAAAACATATTTTAATTAATTAATTAATTTTTGTTTCTGTTTTTTTTTCTTGGTATTTATCTTGAAGAAAAGTATCTATTTGAGTTTAGAGAAGCTCCCTGACATCATGTTGCAGAAGTAAAAAGTCTACATGGGGAAAAAAGGTTGGAGAAAAGGGGACCGCGCAGCTGTTAATAACAGGGGAGAAACCGATCGAGATTATTGATGGTTAAAAGTTGAAATTATGAACTGAAAGAGAGAAAGATGAAGATAAAGAAATACGAATATCTCGGACTCATGGAAGTCGGCTTCGAGGAAATGCTCAAGATGCTGTGGGGAAAATCCGTGGATTTTTTTTTTTGGTGAAAGAATTTGGACAAAGACTACGGCAGGTAGACACAGCTGTGCTGTGAATGGACCAGAGTGGGAAAATAGTATAGATAACGATAGTGACGGGAACAGTGAAACATCGAGTAGTGAAAGGATGAGTCCAAAAAGAGACAATTCATCAGCGAAGGCAGGTGTAGGAAAGAGGGGAAGAGTGGTGAAAAACTGGGATGAGTCTGAAGAAGAAATGGAGGGAGAAATAAAGGAGTTCAAACCAATTGTTAGAGTTAACGATGAGAAGGGATTGCAAACAATCAGCCCTGTTAAACTATTATTATTATACTAACATTATTAATGCAAAAGTTCTAAGAGATGGAAACTTAATGATAAGTTGTAATCAGTGATGGCATAGTTACTTTAAAAAAGTAACTTTAATCGGACTACTGATTACTCCTTGAAAAAGTAACTTAGTTAGATTACTGACTACTTGATTTGGAAAGTAACTAAGTTACATTAAAAGTAACTTTTTGGTTACTTTCAGCAGCTGCTAACAACGCTCTGCCTCCTGTGAAAATTACATTGAGCTTTGCCAATTCTTAATTGTCAGCTATTTTATAATGGTAACATCAACAATGTGTCTCCACTGATAAGGTTGAACTGAAGAGGAGATTGTACAAAAAAATAAAAAAAACGTGAGTAATTTTGTGGTCCACTGTTGTCTGGAAAACTCTAAGAAGGATTTTAATCCCCCCTCCCCCTCCCCCAACCTTCAGGTTCTGCGTTACGGCCCTGCGTTTGGTGTCACAGCACACAGAGCTCCTCCTGCAGCTCCACAGCTCAGATGGCCGCACAGATTTATGACACTTATCTTAATATTAATAATTATAGTGGCGTTAAGTTGCCATTATAATCATTGCCAACTACGGACACGTTCATTCGTGGCTGTTTTCACGTTTATTGCGCTGTTCATATTAGTCTCAATGTTTGCAGTTTTCTGGAGCGCAACGCGAAGCTCGACGTCATTCAGAGGTAATATATTAACTTGACATTAACAAAGACACAGCGGGACGGATCATCCGGGAAATGATGGACAGAGAGAGACTGAACTACCTTAATGACGGACAAATTCTGGGATTTATTATGAGTCTCTGCTTATTCCCAAGCCCAAATGAGTAACTTAACGTTCAAAAACGAGCCCAAAAAGGCGCAACCCGCCACTCATTAAATTTGCAAGCGACTTTGAAAAAATGAAGCCCAAAGCCGTTTATAATACTCGGACTTGGCGACAGAAACTGAAAATAGGTCCAGTTTTTCCACCAACAAAATGCTCATCTCCCTCCATTGTTTATATTTCTGTCGCATAGAGACGTCGGTCACTCGACAAGACGAGTAGAGGAAATGCGATGAAATAACAAAAGAAGATAATAACGCACAGTAACGCAAAAATGATTTTGACAAGTGATTGTAGTCTGACTACTGGATTTGAAATAGCAACGCGTTATATTACTCGTTACTGAAAAAAGTGGTCCGACGTCAGTAACGCGTTACAAATTAACGCGTTACTGACATCACTGCTGCTCATAAAGATATAGAAGGAAATGATATGGCAGATCTTTTAGCTAAGGTGTCTTTAAAACAAAGTAGATGTCTGGAAATAGCGTATTGTAAATCTGAAATAAAATCAATTATTATAAAATCTGAATGGCAACAAATGTGGGAGGAAGGAACTAAAGGTCATCATTAATTTAATACACAAAGGAAAGTAGGGAATATGGAAATAATAGGAGAAAGTTTAAAAGAACAAGTAGCAATGTCAAGATTGCAGCTTGGACATACTGGATTAAATAAAACTTTACATTTGATAGGTAAACATCCAACAGGTAGCTGTGAGTGTGGTGTGTATATGGAAACAGTAGAACATGTAATAACTCATTGTGAAAAATATGCAGCAAGTAGAGAGAAGCTAAAACAAGAAACCAGGAAATATGATATAAACATTAAAACTTAATAAGATATTAATTAAACATAAAATAAATAAAGCAGTTATACATTTTTTGAAGGAAAGAGGATTATATATAATAATTTAGATTAAAGGGAGATACTCTGGTCCACACTCCAGCATAGAAGATGGCGATAATACATCTTAAGGTTAGATGTCACCCGTCAGTAAAAATCACAAAGAAGAAGAAGATCGGAGTTCGCACTCCGATACAAAGGGTGGCAGTAATTCGACCTGGTAGTCGTTTGTCAACGTTCTTTGAAAAAAGAAGAATTTCATAAGTCCTTCCTTGCTCGGCTAACCTGCTTGTAGGTTACTTCCTCTTTGTCAGGGACACAGACAAAATGCAGAGCTGTACACAGCTATACCGTTCTCTCGCCACGGTAAGGATAAGCATGGTTTCTATTAGAATGTACACCATGCGGCTGCCGCAGCACTCCGACTCATACAGGAGGGATTTGTTTGGACTAGGGGCCTGAGGGTGGCTAGCTGCTCTGCTAACAGACTTTCTCCCGTAAAGTGTGTGTTGTACAACTCATATTGCTGGCTTCCACTAGAAAGATTTTATATTCTGGAGGTTTGGTAATGAGTTATTTAATATCGCCATTCTTGCAGACTATGGCTTGTTTTCATGCAAGATTGACATATAAAATAACAGCAGATTTTATTTTATTTTATTTACGAGTCTCCCCCACCTCTGCAACTGTGTTGAAATGTGCACAGTACCAGTATGAATGCTTACTATGTCACTGTTGCTCACCTCCCATTCAATACTACTCGCATCAATCTAGCATGATAAATGAATGACCTTAATAGTTATGTACCAATTATCACTGGTTCTAAAGCATAAACTTTGAGGACAGCCTTCCTCCACCCCCAAGTGACAGATTCCATGATAAAGATATAATCAGTTTTTGGTTTTTGTATACTTTGGCAAATGTTATTAACATACCCCATTTGTGGTTCGCTGTCCTGTCATATGTGAAATACCTGCGACCTAATATTCTGGTCTATTCATCAGTTTGTTTTGCTAATTAAGCATTTTATTTTATTTTTTATATTTACAGTTGTGGCGTAATCATACATTAAACTTACAAGATGAGACGAGGTTTCAACATTTTAGCCTGCTGGTTCTGTCTTCTCTTTACAGCTGTTAGTCCTAAGTTTGCTATGTTAAGTTTTGAATGTTGTCATGTCTTTATTGTTGTAATTTAGATAACTTCTGACAATAAACAGTCATCTTAGAACTAAACAGCTTAACGGTGATAACAGCTGCTGATTGGCAGTGAAGTTTGAGGTTGACTGATTGTTTACTTTGCTAATCATGAGGTGGTGTTATGGAGAAAATGCCAAGTAACAGAAATGGAGACAGGAACAAAGTTTACAGGAAGTACATGAAAAGAAACTAAAACCAACACCGTTAGTGCTGAGTATCCTCCTGGTATACATAAATACCTTGATTCCAGAGAGACATATTTTGACAGATTCAGTTCTACATACACAGTCACACAGATTCAGCTTTGGTCTCAACTACCCATTTATTTTGAAGGACAGTTTTGATCACTGAGGTGTCAGTGTACACTTTTTGTTTTATTTATTATGGATATTTAAAATATCTTTAGGTCCTAGTGTTAAATGTTCATAAAATAAAATTAAAGTTTATTGATCCTGGAGGGGGTACATTTGCATCACTATGCCATTACCATTGTGTTGCTTGAAAATGGTCTGAAAATAACAACATTCTCATTTCTGGTGTTTTTAACCTTTAGTTTGATTTGCTCAACAGCGAAGTCAACACCTCCCTTTCAAGCTCCATGGAGCCACGACTTTGTCTGTCAGAACATATGCAGATAAAGCAGAAAGTAAGTTCTTTTTGCCATTTCTAGTAAACAAAAGGTCTTTGAGATGCATGATTGTTGGAGATGTACTAAGCAGAGACCTGTGGTCAGGTCCAGCCAGTGGTTTTAGAAAGCTTTCATCTGTTGGTTTTTAGCAAATTCAAAATTTTTTTTAGATCTACAATGTGCTTCATTTAAATATTTTTCCTAGCCTTGGGCCATGAGGCATCATTAACTAAGATGCCTCATGACATACATTTATAGAAAGCACGGTATGTGAAGCTTTCTATAAAACTGGATTTTGCTGTCATTCTAATGCAAAGATAAGATGATCGAGGAACTGGCTGTTTAACAGATCTTTATCACCTTATTAGACAGTGGTGCAAGTAGAATAAAAGTCTAAAAGTGACGCAAACCAACGTGTCAGGCCTAATTAGGCCTGCCTCAATAAATCAATTAATTGCATAAGAAATAAAAACAAAATTCAACAATTTCCTATTGAAGGATTTATCATTTTACACTCCTCCCAAAAACTGGATGATAAATTTTTTAATCTGGGGCTTTGGTCTCAACCAGCTCCTTTTATGAAGGACAGTTCAGATTACAGAGACTTCATAACTTATATTGTTTTATATATTTTGGATTTTCAAAATGTCTACCATCTCCTCTGTTAAATGATCATTAGTATTGAAAGTTTATTGATCTTTGAGAATGTGTTCATACATTATTATGCCGTTATGATTAAATTAATTGAAAATGGTCTCAAAACATTATTATTGTGGGCTGCACAGTGGCGCAGTTGGTAGAGCTGTTGCCTTGCAGCAAGAAGGTCCTGGGTTCGATTCCCGGCCCGGGGTCTTTCTGCATGGAGTTTGCATGTTCTCCCTGTGCATGGTGGGTTCTCTCCGGGTTCTCCGGCTTCCTCCCACAGTCCAAAAACATGACTGTCAGGTTAACTGGTCTCTCTAAATTCTCCCTATATAACAGGTATACACTCATGATATGTGAGTGTGTGTGTGAATGGTTGTGTGTCCTGTATGTCTCTGTGTTGGCGACCTGTCCAGGGTGACCCCGCCTCTCGCCCGGAACGTAGCTGGAGAGGAACCAGCAACCCTCCCGACCTCATTAGGGACAAGGGTGAACAGAAAATGGATGGATTGATGAACATTATTATTGTTTAGCCACAATAACTTCCAGGACAATTTCCTGTCCAAAAAATGTGTTGTTGTGACAAGCCAAGACCCAAAAGAGATATTCTATTTTAATGTACTTAAGAAACAACATGTTCTATATTCTTTCTGTTCTTCTGTTAGTAAATGTTCCTTCATTTGCTGTGTGCAGTCGATGCAGACGTCACGGTGGTCGGCTCCGGTCCAGGTGGTTACGTCGCAGCCATCAAAGCAGCACAGCTTGGCTTCAAGGTGAGCAGGCTCCTGAACAAGTTAATGGTTAATAAAATTTCTTATCACCTAGAGTAAGTAAATGTTTTTGTTGAAGATGTGGGTTTTAAGTGAACAAATGCATTTTTTTGTTGTAAAAACGTTTTGATTCCTTTGACAGACGGTGTGTGTGGAGAAGAATGCCACGTTGGGTGGCACCTGTCTCAATGTGGGCTGCATCCCGTCAAAGGTAACAACAAGTCTCTTCAAGATCGATCACTTCAGCTTAAAAATGTCAATATAATTCCCAATATTGTGAATGCAAATGTAATACAGAACTGGAAAGAAACAGAAGAAAGGGCTCATTTCAGTCCATGTTCATTTTAACTCAAACAAAAATAACATTTTAATCAATGTCATTTTTTTAATGGACTAAAACCTGACTACCATGAAATTAAATAGAAAGTAAATTAGGAAGATGAAGTCCTATTATGAGATTGTCATAATCATATACCAATAGAAAATTTAAACAAAAATATTGTAGGGAAAATAAAATTGAATCAGATCTAATCTATGTCAAAGAAAAAAGTTAATCCTCATGTGGCAGAAAATGAAATATAGTTTGCGTCTTGCTTCAGGTTGCAGTTCCATTCCTCCAGTGAAATGAAAAAAGTGTAGATTACGCACAGAGCAGAATATTTTGTTCCAACGCGGGTCATCCTGGGACTACAGCAAAGTTGGAGAGACGTTTTTAAAAGGACATTATGTAAAACATTTTTACTGTCACCATGGAGATGTGATCATTCTCTGTTTTGTTGCTTACAGAAAACTTCAGAATATTTTTGTAACATAGTAGTCGAATGAAGCAAACTGACGGACTGTTTATGAATCGCTATTGAATTGATCATCTGCTCTGAAATGTAAATAAAACAGATGATTGTATATTTTAAGAAAACAGGAATAAGTATACACACCATTTACATCATGGAGAAGAAGCTAAAGTGAAGGAGGACTGTGGATATTTTTGTTTTCATATGGACAACAGACGGGACTGGAGATGTAGTAGTGAAGCTCTATGCAAAAAGAGGCACAGCAGGCTATAGAAACGTTAGGTCCTTCAAAAGCCGCGTTTTCATTGCTTGTTTCTTTTTTTTTTTTTTTACACCTATTTGGAAGTATTACATCAGAACAGGTTTACGGAAGTGGCAAAATTTGACATAACTTATTCAATTTTGCAAAATGAAAAAATAAATAGTTGCACTTGCTTGAGGTGGTGTTTGGCTTTTCCAAACGCTTCCATCTACTGGTGGGTCTATTGGTAGTGTATATAGAATTTCTTCACATTGAGAACAAAGTGGAATTGAATACAAATTTCTTGCTGAGTGCACAAACTAATCGGAGTGGCTTGTGTGATTAGACACATTAAGATGCATTTTGTAATTTTATGCCACATAAATTAGCTAGGCTATATTAAATCAATGTATTTTTTCTAATTCTGTGTTCCTGTTTTTGATTCTTTAGGCTCTGTTAAACAACTCCCACTTGTATAAGATGGCACACGGCAAAGACTTTGAAAGCAGAGGCATTGAAAGTAAGCTGAATGTAAAGAATAGAGATTAAAATAATCTACACTTAAGAATCTGAATGTATCCATGGAGAAGCTAATTCTAAACAGTAGTCAATGCTTTTTGTTTTATTTCTTTCATCTTCATTTTGTGGTGCGTTCTTGTGATCTTGTGCTGAAGGCAGCGTGTAGAAAGATTAGGAGCTTCTTAAAGAGACAGAGCCCAATTTCAAGGTGTCAAATTGCAAAGTCAAATTTCTTTGAAGTCATCTGTACTGAGTACAGACCACAAGTTTGGACACAACTTCTAATTGAATTCAATTAGAAGCTTTGTCCAAACTTGTGGTCTGTACTGTATATACATAATTTTCATAACAACTGAAAGTGACATAGTTGATTGTGGTATAAAATGGCACTATGTGTCTGGAAAATGCACGATACCACCCCCTTAAACATGTACTGTTATTCTGATAAATCAGTCTCAGTAGTTTTTCATTTAAAAAATTTTTGGATATCACTGTAACTGTCTCATAAACACAGACGGTTGTTTCTCACTGTCTCTCTGTCAGTCTCTGGAATCTCGTTAAACCTGGAGAAGATGATGGCTCAGAAGAGTGGCGCAGTCAAAGCCCTGACTGGAGGAATTGCACATCTGTTCAAACAGAACAAAGTCAGTCTGACTTTATGTTGCTTTACTTATCATTTTAAAATCTCAGATGTTTTTTACAACTTGATCTTTTTCTTTACTCTGCTCAGGTAACCCATGTTAACGGTTTTGGTAAAATAACCAGTAAAAATCAGGTGACTGCCACGGCAGCAGACGGCTCCCAGCAGGTTATTAACACTAAGAACATCCTAGTTGCCACAGGGTCAGAGGTCACCCCCTTCCCTGGCATCCAGATCGATGAGGAGTCCATCGTGTCATCGACTGGAGCTCTGTCCCTAAACAAAGTGCCAGAGGAACTGATTGTCATTGGAGCCGGAGTCATAGGAGTGGAGCTGGTTAGCAATACTTCAGCCTGATGTGCATTCCCTGCCTGAAGTACAGCTGTTTTCTTATTTTGTTTGTTTTTCTCACCAACTTGTCCGTCCTGTTGCAGGGCTCGGTGTGGCAGCGTCTGGGTTCCACGGTGACGGCAGTGGAGTTCCTGGGCCATGTGGGTGGCATGGGCATCGACATGGAAATCTCCAAGAACTTCCAGCGCATCCTGCAGAAGCAGGGCCTCAAGTTCAAGCTGAGCACCAAAGTCCTGGGGGCCACCAAGAGGCCCGACGGCAAGATAGACGTGGCGTGAGTTGGCGATGAGAAGAAGAACACGCTTCTAGAGTTGGACAGTTTGTAAATGTGAGGGTTTGTCTTTGCAGAGTGGAGGCGGCGGCTGGCGGGAAGAACGAGACGCTGACATGTGACGTACTGCTGGTCTGCATCGGCAGAAGGCCATTCACCCAGAACCTGGGTCTGGAGAGCGTTGGCATCGAGCTGGACAACAGAGGTCGCATACCTGTCAACAACCGCTTCCAGACCAAAGTAAACAGGTACGACCCTTCTGACGTACTGAACCTCACCAGTCCAAGCTCTACAGCTGCCTTTATCCTGGAATCAGAAAATCAGAGCTTGGGTGGACCAGTGTCCAGTCCATGACAGGACCAACACACGCAACCAAGGAGAGAACATTTCACTCACTTAGTCATATTAGAGTTTCGAATTAATAGAAAGTATTTTGAGCTTCTAAGATCAGTGGATTGGTCAGCAGTTTCTTTAATTTCAGTCTAAAATAATATTTGAGCAATTCATGAGACTTTACACATAATCTGTATTCTGGTGAACATCTGGTTCAGACTAGCAGCATTTATTTTGCACCAATATAAAAATATGGGCCAATATTAATACTGCTTTTATGGCTGATAATTACAGACATTTTTAGGCCTGTCACGATAGCAAATTTTGCTGAGCGATTAATTGTCTCAAAAATTATTGCGATAGACGATAATATTGTTTGAAGACCTTTTTACACTGATTTAATGGACATGATGTAATAATTCATGCGATTTCCTGATAGATACACTTTATTTTTAAAAGAACATTTAACACGGGAACTGATAAAATAAACAAAACAACCAAAAATAGAAATAAAATGGATTCTCAGTCTCCATTAACAAAAATGTACTTGAATAAAAACACCAAGGTGTAAATAAATACTGAATTCAACCAAAACATTGCAGATTATGAAGTCTGTAAACCATATTGCCCTTCAGTAATTATTAGATTTAAATAGAGAAGATGGAACATCGACTACCTGATGTAATAGTTCACACTACATGTTATTTCACACAAACATTTTCCCCTTGTGATCCGCTTGTGATCATCCCAAAGTGTGTGGTGTGTTACGGTAGATCGTTGTGTAAATCAGGGGTTTTCCCCGACTGGGAGCGTTAACGCAGCCTGTTGAATGTGACAGGTAGCCAATCAGAAAGCCGGATTCTCCTCCTGCTTTCTGAGGGGAAATTAATCCCAAACAGCTGACACGGCGCAACCCGAAGTCCAGCGGACATTGGAGATGATATGTGGAAACAACATTAATGTTTATTCAACATTTGGTGCAAAGAATATAGAAATGACGAGGGGAGCAGTTGGAGTGAAATTGCTATGCAGTTGATGAACCCGGTAACGTTTCAGCTGTTCTTCGTTAACGTGACATAAATAGGTTCTAATGATTTTCATTCAGTCAGGACGTTACGCTGACACTAGAGCCACATGCACTGCAGGTAGATTGTAGTAAAGCATTGATTAATGCCTGGTTTTAAAATTAGTTAACTAAACTTGTAGCCATTATTTTGTTCCCATTGTTGGACACCACAACCAGATGGAACCGTTATACCTAGGATTTCTGTTGGCTAATGTGTGATCGCTCAGGTTTTGAAAGTTGTCCGACAATCGGCCGACAGCTCTAAGATGGTGTAGTGTGTGCTGGACATTACACTGAGGAAATGAGGAAGGGAGGGTCAGTGGAGAGCAGCGGAGTTGAGCCTTTTTTCATTCAGTGTCATCAACAGAAAGAGAAAAAGGCTGGAAGAGAGATAAAGCCGATAATTAAAATGAGGTCAATAGTTTTAATTTATTGTTCGATTAATTGGTTTATCGTTTATTGCGACAGGCCAGACATTTTATATATTATAAATATTTGTGGTGGGACTTGATTAACATTTTTGAGTTGATTTGAGTGTCTGTAATTAATTAACTGCATTTTAATCAAACTATTGACACAATAAGCAACATTTTCAATTCTAAAGCTCTAAATTACTGAATACATAGACATATTTACTCAATGACAAAGATATTTGTTGTTTTTAATTCTTTTTTTAGGTTATTCCGCCATCAGATTGGTGAAAGGTCCTGCTCTATCCATTCAGCTTACAAGTGTTTTGGGGACTCTTGATCAGTCATTGGATGTTTATAAAAATGTCAACTGTGGCGTTAGCATTAGCATTTGGGACGTCTGTGCTGCTGCTACATGTTTAGCTTTGAGATGCTATTTTAGGCTTGAATAGCTTCACTGACAGGCTAACTGCTTGTAGCACAACTTGAACATAACATTCTTTTACTGTGTCCAATCAGATAATTTTTTGAAAAACTTAAACTGCAGTGAGCCAAGAGTACTTTGTCGCTGTTGGCTTCGTTTGCATTCAGTGTTGTAAATAAGTCTGCTAAAAGAATGCATGCAGTTATGAAACCCTAAACAGTTCTGAATATTTTTGTCTGCCCTTACCCATCCCCACCTGTTTTTCCCATCAGCATTTATGCAATTGGCGATGTGATCGCCGGGCCGATGCTGGCCCACAAGGCTGAAGACGAGGGCATCATCTGCATCGAAGGCATGGCTGGTGGAGCCGTGCACATAGACTACAACTGTGTTCCCTCCGTCATCTACACCCACCCTGAAGTGGCCTGGGTGGGGAAGACAGAAGAACAGCTTAAACAGGAGGTCAGAATCCCATCATGCTCCAGCTTCACGTTTGGTTCATTTATATTTTCAGCAGAGTTGAGAAAATGTTCTGAGCCACACAGGAGGGTTTGAGCTAAACAATCTATGCATTTTGAAGAACATACAGATGATAGATCAGTTGGTAATGAATGTGTTTGGTGTCAGAGATCACAGCAAAGGACACAGCTGACTAAATAGTTCATCAGACAAAAATGCTAATTAGCACTAGCATGTTTTCAGTTTGTCAAACGATTGATATTCAATCATAATTCTGTCACTTTTTTCCCCAGGGTGTCGCATACAAAGTTGGCAAGTTTCCTTTTGCCGCCAACAGCCGAGCCAAGACTAACGCAGACACCGACGGCATGGTGAAGATTCTGAGTCACAAGGACACAGATCGGCTGCTTGGAGCGCACATCCTGGGAACGGTGAGAGTTGACAACAGCTCACCCTGAGCGGAAACGCTGTAGAAAGGGTTTGAGACCATTAAAAAGCCCCTACCAGTCAGACTTTGAAGATTAGTATCACTTTATAGCAGGGGTCACCAACACGGTGCCCGCGGGCCCCCGGTCGCCTGAGGGGACCTTGTCAGTCGCCCGCGGAGCAAGTTCTAAAAATAGCCATTAGGGAGCACTGTCAAAGAAATTATTTAATTTTATGATTTTACATTGAATTAATAACATTTGTTTATACTTAGATTTAAAAAAAAAAAGTAAATTGCAAAAAATATTTAAAATAAATTGCTTTATGCATAAAACTCTTTTCTATGGTTAAAGTTCAGAACTGCTCAGACGCCTGCAGGATTTTATCGGAGGGCAGGAGCGCCTGCAGCTGTACGGCTGCTCCCACTCTGCCTACCTTAAGATTTTCCTTGAAGTAAAAAAAGAAAAGTATAATTTCTGAAATTGTTATTATCGAACCCTCTTTACAATTAAAATTGTGGAGAGAAAAAGAGATCTTATGTGTCAAAACATCTTTTACGCCTGAGTCTGTGGGGGTCAAAGGGCATGCCAAAGCTTAAATCTTATTGGTCAGTTTGCTTTTGTTTATTTGGCGGCTTGGCGTTTTTTCTGTAAGCTAAAAATGAATGAGCAGAGTTTGAACCTCCGGTAGTCCTAAGGGCGGTTTGGATGCCAGTGGAGCTTTTTACCGTGTGCGGTACTGGCGGGCCGCCGGTTTATGAGCTTCTTTGACGTTTCCTGAACTGATGGGTCACCTGTTAACTGACATCTGCAGCTGTTCCTGAGCGTCGCGCTAAGACTGTAGGTTAAACAATTGAATCTAGTCGAAACGTTCCTCAATTAATCAAACATTGTTGCTTCACCTTCTCCTCCTTTGGACGTCTGACACCACCTGAACCTGGGAATCAACATCCTCCTCTTTCCGCGGATCTACCGGGAGGCTTCGCTTCCAGGTCTTTATTATTTAGCATCGTTTGTGCTTAAAGAAAAAAGAGTGCGCTGCTTTAGTGGTTTAGTTTTGTGCTGGTTTTGTGCGACGCGCACATGATGCGCGTTGGAGAGGTGGTTGTGTTCTTGCAGGTCAGGTGCAGTGATAGTTTTGTACCTTCTGATCTGTCAGACATTTTTTTTTGACATCTGCTGGTGTCAGCCAACAGGTGACCCGTCAAGCTTTTAAGTTTGCGAAACCACAAAAAAAGCTAATAAACCGGTGACCCGCCAGAACCGCACACTGTAAAAAACTCAGTTCGGATCTTAGAACAGGAGGTTCAAACTCCACTCATCATTTTTAGCTCACAGAAAAAGCAAACTGACCAATAAGATTTAGGCTTTTGTGTCAAAACAAGATGTCACAAAATTTATTCTCTCCACAATTTTGTTAATAGTAAAGAGCAGGGTGTCAAACTGCAGTCCTCAAGGGCCGCTGTCCTGCAACTTTTAGATGTGCCTCCGCTGCACCACACCTGAATAGAATTAGGTCATTAGCAAGGCTGTGGAGAACTGGTCTACAGAAGGAGGAGCTAATTAAGCCATTTCATTCCAGTGTTTTGTACCTGTGGCACATCTAAAAACTGCAGGACACCGGCCCTTGAGGACTGGAGCTTGACAGCCCTGGTAAAGAGGGTTGGATAATTAAAAACACAATAATCTCTCAGTGCCTCCAGCTGTACAGCTGCAACAATTCATACTCTCAGTCACTTGTGGGCAATTTAGAATCACACAGAAAAGCTATAAAAAGGAATCAAACTTAAAAGTCTGAACTAAGAACTTCTGATCATGGGTAGGGACAAGGTTCCTAACCTTGCTTTTTATGTACGTGTTAGTGCCAAG
Organism: Gambusia affinis; assembly: GCF_019740435.1. NCBI lineage: Eukaryota > Metazoa > Chordata > Actinopteri > Cyprinodontiformes > Poeciliidae > Gambusia > Gambusia affinis. The sequence continues at coordinate 29,498,498 of NC_057875.1, read as the reverse complement.
GATTCACACGGTTCTACGTCCTCTCGGTCGACTTACAATCACACTTTGCAAAGATTTTTCTTACTTGTGTTCAATTATCTTCAATCGTCTCTGTTTGTCCATGGATGACCCATCAATTCGCTGTGATTCTAGCTAGCAGAAACAAGTCCCAGTCCGAACAAAGGATTTAGCTGCCATGCGCACGCTTCTCTGGAATTCCCTCCTGCCAGCCAGAATGCAGCAAATTTTGGGAATCGGCGTACGAAGGACCAAAATGTCTATTACCTGACATTCTCGCTGGACAAAAATAAGAACACAGGAAGACGGTTAAATTTCTTACAATTGAACGGAGAACTCTGCCCAGGGACATCTCCTTATCTCTGTCTCCAGACCAGTTCTAACTGCTCCTTTGCAATTGCATATTTATTACATTGAGGTGTGGTTTAAGTTACAAATCATTTGCATAGAAGGTGTGGCAAACAGAAAACACAGCTGTCAACCCAGTCAGTCACAAGTATCTTCTTAAACAATGGTGTCGTCCTGCATTTCCAGTTCCCGAGATTCTCTGGGTCATCTCCCGTCCCCCTCTGGGTTGCAAACTTCAGTTCTCGTGTCCCTCTAGGTCATAAAACTTTGACCCTTAGTCTTTGATGTACTTTCCTGGTAGGTGTCAACTCTTATCTCCGGCCATCTGCTCCACAATTTGGCACACTTTCTGCTGCTAACATCACTTAAAAGCAGACATAATATCTTACAGTCCTAAGTATTTATATTTGTAATTAACATAAAAACCTATCAAGTTACCTAACAAAGGAGTAATAAATAGTTCTTACTGTTACTTCTATTGTTATCACAATAGTACTGCAAAATATGATGATAAAACTGTAACTGTCCTCTCCTGGTCTGATGACATGGTTGTCTTTTGATGCAGGGAGCTGGAGAGATGGTCAATGAAGCTGCTCTGGCCATGGAGTATGGAGCTTCCTGTGAGGACATTGCTCGGGTCTGCCACGCACATCCAGTACGTTCTCTTCTCCACGCTCACTCTAACAGCCTGTCTTGGTTTTTTAGAACAATTGAAGATAACATATTTGATAACTTATACAAGATAACTTATTTCTATATAAGATGAGTTATTTGCCTTACTCTAAAATGGCACTATGTGGCTGGAAAAATATACAATACCGCCCCTTTAAGGATAGAACAGTAATTGACAAAATTTCTTATGCCAACTTTCATTGGTAAAACGTTATTTTTCAAAATGTATTTGATAAGGCGCTAGGAAGTTTGGGTTTGTTCTGTTACCCATTAGAACATCCATCAAGATTCAACAGAAGATGTGAGTATGTATAGAGAGAAATATCATGAGGTAAATATCGATAGTTAATTTACCTAGCATAATTTAGTGCATTAAGTAAGAAAGTGAAAATGTTTTTTAACGCTGGAGGGTTGGCATAAGAAACTGAGAAAAGCTGGTGAGGCCTAAGTTGTGGCAAAGTGGTGATCCCTGGCTACCACTGGTTAGTGATGCTATGCTATCAGCCTGGCTTCCTTCCAAACTGGTTACTAACTAATTAGAAGCTAAATTTCATCAGCCTTGCTACACAAGTTGATATCCGAATAATTCAACAATTCAAAGGTATTTATTATTAAACTAAAACATGTATTCCTTCACTCATGTTTGTTATTCTGGCCGTCTGTAGCGTCTGTAGCGTCTGTAGCCGTGTCTCCAATTCAAATATGTGCCAATCTTTGCCTATATTCTGCGAATGTTGAAAAAACACAATTTTACAATTGAAGTGTTTCCATTAGATGAGAAATGAAATTAAAGTTACAGATGCATAAGATTGAGTTGGAACAACAAGCCTACTTATGAAGCGTTTGGGGAAATTGTAGTTGGCGATTATACAGAAGAGTTATGGATTCAACATGTTGGAATGAAACAACGTTTTCTGAACTGTGTGATGCTGTGAGGAAACAAAACAAAAACAATCCATCGTCCTTCAACAGCTTCCTGTTTTCGTCTGCATTTTCTCCAGTAGTAACATTCTGCTGTTGACCACATGACTTGTGCGATGTGACAAAAAGTGTTTTGGTATGGCTGAAAAACCACCTCATCCTAACCCAGTTTTTTTTCGAAATTGGTGTGTTTCCATTAAGCAAATGTATTTTTGTAATTTCAATGTGCACATTTTTATAGTTAATGGAAATGCAGTTGTTGTAAGGTCACCATTTTTACCTCCTGCTCATCGTCCTGCCTGTTCTGCCCTCCTCCTGCAGACGGTGTCGGAGGCTTTCAGAGAAGCCAACCTGGCGGCGTCCTTCGGAAAAGCCATCAACTTCTGAGGTTGTGGTGGCCATGGCGCTGTTGCTGGAGAAACGTGACGCGTACCGTTTTCATCAAGACTTTCACTGACTAAAGCCACCTATGATCTTGTGTCCATCACGACAGAATAATTACAATTAGTTTCATGTTATTTAAGTGTTCCAAAAAGAATATTAAAATGGGTTTTAACGGTGAACAAAAGCTGACTTGTGTGAGACTGCTTTGTTTTCAGCACATACTTTAAAGTTGCCATGGGGATATTTTCTTCACCCATTTGTTCCACAAATGGGTGAAGAGACGGCTGTGTGATCTTCTAACTGAAGGAAAGGACGCTTGGCAGGTTTTTTTTTCTTTCTTTTAATTGTGTGAAAGGTTTAGTTGGGAGCTGAAGTTAGGATTATTGTAGAGGTCTCTCTGCTCTGCACCTATTCCCCTATATTTTTTAATAAATGTTGACTTCTCTGCAACTCTGCTATTGATTTCTTCCTTTTAGGTCATTATCAACTCCGTTTAAAAGGTGAACTATTGGAGAGACCTTTCCTGATTCAGTTAGTCGACTGTGATTGCTCCATTCATTCAAGCCAATAAATCCAGTTACATAAATATTTATGTGGTGGTGTCTTCATTCAGGTCTGTAAAATTTAGAAATTTACAGGATCCATTTTCTTCCAGCAGCATCTCAACAGATTGCACTCACACAGGAAAAGGTTGTTTTTGTTCCTTCTGCTCACATTGTCATATATGGATGTTTTCTGATCCAGGGTAACTTCGGTATGTAGCGTTGGTCCCCAACTATTGATTCTGAAATACTGCTCTTTCAGCGCTGCGACAGAGAGAAAGAACAATTTGTATTTTATTAGCAGATGCTGAATGATTTTCATAAAAAATCTTTTATTAAAAGATTATCTTTTCTTTCATTCATATATTTGAATATATTTGGGTTGAATGAGCTGAAATCAGTAGTTGTTTTTTGTTTTTTTCCAAGAGCTTTCTTTGCTAAAGGGAGTAGAGGTTGAATGTGCAGCATTGTGTCAACTACCTCTCTAAGAATTCCTGGTGCCGGAGCAGAAATATGTTTCACTTAGCCACTTAAAAGATTAATTCTTCCAACTAGGAACTTGTAAAAACCTGCGTAGCCCCAATATAGAGTAACTGTGAGTTTAGCTGTTTGTTTTGTCAGTTAGCTGTACCTGTTCTGGTGGACTCATTAAATAAGAAGAAACTCCACCTGTGTTTGAACACTGACGGTGCAGGGTGAGGGTGTGGTGGCTGCTGCTGGCTGAAGTAAACACACTCACCCAAGTGAAGATGAAGGACCTCAGCAGAGCATTGATACTTTTATTAACAGTCTGAATTCATAAAGTAATCCAACAAAATCCCACAAGCGGCTGCCTCAGGTATTGTGCTGGTTTTATGTTTTGAGTAATAATACTGTTGATGCTCCAGTTCAGACACTTCATTTTACTCTCCCTATTCTGCTTACCTTTTTTCTTTGTCTTTCTTTTAGTAAAGTGTAAGTGCAGACATGTTTCTAGTTAAAAAGACAGTAAGGATAATGTTGTATTAACAAAGCAATTAAAGTCCATTTAAACAGAGTAGTCCCTAAAATCTCTAATATTAGTTATTTTTCAAATCTACTAAACCTCAAAAAATTTCATCAGCTCACTTGTTTTCACTTTCAACTAAAATCATTTAGTTTGAGCTTAATAGTGTTGTTTACCATTATTATCAAAAGGTAATCCAAATATTGATTTTTCTTTATGTTTAGAATAGAATGCAGCATAATTTATTGTACCATAGTAAGACAATTCAATTGGACAGATAGATGAGCAAAAGCATACTTTCTGATTTCAATTGATTTAAAATAAACATTTAAAATAAACTAACTGTGACATTAGTAGGGAGATCATAAACTGACTTTAAAATGTTTTATTCTATTCACTCACAGCCTTTAATTTTAGACTACCAAATCAACAGCAGTCTGTTAGTCCACCATGTCACAGGTTCAAAATATAACACCAGTTAAACGTTTACTTTTTACTTGCTTCATTTCTGAGTAACAGATACACCATCTTTATCATCTCAGAGCTGGGAAACACTGTTGACTTTCCATGCATGGTTTGTAGAGCTGTGGCTACTGAACACAGAACCAACAGGAACATTTGAAATGATGGATGGGTGAAACCTGAGCACAAACCTGACTTTTTGTCCAGAGTTCAGAGGGTTGAATGGATTTTAGTTCCATGACGGATCATGCCTGAAATAAAACAAATTAAATCGATGTGGAATAAATAAAGAACAGAAACGATTTTAAACAACATTTCACACACCAGTACGAAAAATATGGAGCTGCATGTTTATTTTGATAAGCAGACAGTGGAGGTATTTTGGCAGCTAGTGTTTACTTACAGATTATTTTTAAGCAAGCCACACTCTCTCAGAACAGAAAAATGGGAAATGAGCTTGTAGTTTACTTTGCTATTTGAGATTTTTAAATCTTTAACTAGTTGCTCCTCATGTTTTAAAAATGGCTTGTTGGTGTAGTTACGCTTCAGACCAAATGACCAACAGTTAAAACAAAAAACAATCAGAGAGAGACCTGACTGATAACCCTAGAGAAATAACCTGCACATTTTCTGTTCCTTTTTACATTAAACCAATAAATTATTCGACATCATAGCAAAAAAATCTGAAGGACCTCAGAGTGGATGCTTAGTGAAGGCTTAGTGGGAAATCTAGTCACTGTGCTTAATCAAAGTGTGAAAGTAAGATATGTCAAACAGTTTAGTTATTTAATTTGTATGTTTATCAGCATAATTGACCTTTTTAAAAGCCAGAGTTTCTTTAGCAGCTAAGAATAGCACAAAGAAAACTTATTTACTGGGAGGCTTTGTAATGTAGTCTCCTGATTACACTTAGTGCATGACTGGGTGTAGATGCAGGAAGGAGACATTTCCTCCCTTTGATTAAAATCCTTAGACTCCTGCCGTTCAGCCGTTAAATGTCCCCTCCTTCCTCTTCACTCTGACACAACTTTTCTTTTACTCAGGGTTAGAGACATCACAAACAGTTGTCAGGAAAAATGAAGATGTTGACTTATCTATGAAACTCAGAAGTGAGTATGACATTGAAATTACTCCCTTAAGTTTTTGTGCTTTTTTATTAATTGAAAAAAAGTTTGTAAAAAAGAATTTTTTATTTAATTTAGAAAAATCTAGTTATGCTAAATATGTTTTGTTCTTCCTTGTGAGGCATCATTCTAGAACACTGTCAAGAACTGGAGAGAGGAATAAAAATTGTTTTGTAAAACCACTAACAGACACATCTCTTAACCGGGAGCAGAAGGTTTGAATATTCTTCTGTTTTTTACAAAAATAATAGCTAATTAAGATTGTAAATTGTATTCATATAATTTGTAACATGTAAAACATCATCATATTTAATTTTTTCAAAGAATCACTCTGTAAGTGATATATTATTACTTTAATATAGTGCATCATTTACTATTTAAAAAAGATGACTAGAATAAAAAAAAAATGGCGAGCATAAAATAAAAGGTTTATGTGCATTAACAGATTAAAACAGGATCTACATAATAAAAGTGAAGACTAAATAATAAATAAAAATGCTTTTTATTTATTATGTTTATTATTCTCTCTTTTTTTAGAAGAAACTAGTTAAGCTGTCTATATTGCACAATAAGTAAAAATATGTTGTATTTTTGTTTATCTTACCTGGAGGGACTACAGATGAAGCCTTTATGGTTAACTCTGGCATATGATGTGATGTGCAGCGTCCCTTAAGAAACAACAACTAGTTCAAAATCTTTTGATTAATTATATACAGAGTTTAGTTCTATGAAAACATGTTGGACATTTATCAATAAATGGATCATTGATAAATGTTGCATTCATTGATCATTGTTCTGGCTTTAGTGGTTTATTTAGCTTGGAACCAGATGCATGTTAGAATGTATGTTGTTAATCATAGGTGGTGGTTTCAGAAAAGCTTTCCCTTGTACAGATGGTTGCCACAATACTGAGAATAAATAAATAATTAATTAATAATTTATAAACAACCAGGAATCTTTTGTCATTTTTGCATACTTGAATTTAGATGCAAACAATTGTAAACTCAGGTAAAAATGTGTGATTTCTAGTATGTCTCAGAGAGTGAAATCCTAGATTTAAAGGGGCATGCTTTCTTTTCTACCCCTTTTTAAACTCTTTTTACTAGTGATGGTTAGACTTCCCTCATTTGAAGACACACATGAATGAAATTATAAATTAATAAGGAAAATAACTGCCATTATCTGTTTTTAATGTGTGAAGCAGAGTCTTATGTTTTGTCACATGTCTTGCTTTTAGACCTCTTCAAAATGCCTCCAGTCCATCACCCATCAAGATCTTCAATTCGGGGACATAGAACATCAAAATCAAGGGATCAAATGAAAGCTGGATCGTCAAAGCTAATAGTCACCAGTCAACCCATCCACATGGTCTCCACCATGTCTACCCACAATGCCTCAGTTCATCCAGCTCCTGGTTCCTTTGAAGACCTGCTGGACCACATTCCCTGTAAGCCACCAACCAGCAGCTGATCCTTATTGTTGTGCTGTTACTTTCTCCATTCAGGTTTGATCTATGCACCTGATGTTGTTTAACAACACACAACAATAACATACGTTATAGTTGGATGAACTTTGAATTTGCAAACAGGTTTATTCTGTTTGCTGTGCAGATTAGATCAATTGGGACTTGACAACCTTAAGTCGGTAATTATAAGGCAACTGGACTTCTTCTTGTTGAAATGCACAGATTATGTGATCCCAAATGCGTAGGAGACAACAAAACTTGTTTCTTGAACACATTTGAACACTCAACATAAAGGCTTCTTCATGTCTGAACATTGAAGTAACAGGCTTATAAACTGTTGTGAGAACAATCATACTAACAGGGCCATTAAAGTCACTGACAGGATATTAGGACACCAGAGTCATTGGTCCTATCCTCAATTCAGGACAGTGTCTGTGTCCCTAACAATGTGGTTTCATGTCCCACTGTGTGAATTGTAAAACCACGAGAACGACTCAGGGCTGCAGAATAAGTATTAGAAAGATAAAATCTGAGTCCACCTTTTCTGCTTGGTGTTGGCTTCTTATTTTTTTAACATAGATGGCTTCTTTCATTTGTCCTTCAAATCAGCAGTTTTTCCATGTC